>NC_137771.1:56634432-57234432 GCF_963455305.1 Plecotus auritus
GCGATAAATTAGGGCACTGCCAGTATATCTATTAGTTATTTAGAAAAGCTACAGTCCTCCTATTTGGAATAATTTAGGAAAATAAAATCCAACCATAGAAACTGTGCTAGTTTTGTTGTGTTTGGGTTGCTGTTTATTTTTACAATTCTAAGTAAAGTTAATGATCTGGAAGTTAATTAATTCTAATTTTATTCATAAATATGCAGTTAAGTAGAAGTAGGGAAAAGCTAAAATCCAAAGTCAGAAAACAGATTCATTCTCTTGGGCCCAGGACTTGTTGGATGTGTAATTTTGAGCAAATCACTTAATCTCACTCAGCCTTGGTCTCCTAATTTATAAAATAGCAATGATAATAACATTACGAGGTTGTGATGCTTTGCAAAGGAACTGTAAGTCACTCTGAAAATATTGGCTTCCTCTCTCAATAGAAAAGCTTTTTTTTCTGATAGTCACATAAATAGAATTTAACTGAGTGATTAGGAGTCTCATCCTTGAAGTCAGACAGTCTCAGTAATCATTCAATGTCAATAACTATTTGCTGGATAAATAATCAAATATTTGTGTAGCCTTATCCTCTGTCAGAATCCCTTGTCAAAGTATGTATCCTTTCAAAACCTCAATTTTCATGTATGAAAAATTCACAAATAAAAACCTACTTCAGTGATTCTCAATCACAGTACATAGTAGAAACCCTAGTGTCTGATTCAATAGGTATAAGGCAAGGCCTGGACAAATGCATTTAAGCTTCATAGATATTTGGACGCTAACCCAATACTGAAAACCACTAACTTTTCTCTTAGGGCTATTTTTGGGGATTAAATACATTCATGTATGAAGGTACTGAGCACGTGCTTAATTCATATAGTATATAGATTTTGACCTACTTTTTAAAAATATTATTTTATATATATTTATTTATAAAAATTATTTTATATAGCACATTTAAGAAAAAAATCAGTGAATTATTAAAGCAGCAGTTCTCAAATGTAAGCATGATCAAATGGGGGTAGGGAAGCTTGTAAAAACACAAATTGCTGAGCCCTATTCCCAGTTTCTAAGTCAGTCAGAGCTGGAGCCCTGCCATTCCTGCCTGCTTCTCTGACTCCTCCCGGCCCCACTGCACCTGCCGTGGGCTTACGCCCAGTCAGTCCCTATCAGGAGAGTTTCGCACCACCGCTGCAGTGCTCACCAGCTGTGAGCCCTGTGTCTGGCACCTGTCAGTCAGCTGAGCAGTGCTCCTGCTGTGAGAGTGCACTGTCCACCAGGGGGCAGCTCCTGCCTTGAGCATCTGCCCCCTGGTGGTCACTGCACGTCACAGCAACCAGTTGACTGGTCATTCAATTGTTCAGTTGCTTAGGTTTTTATATATACAGACTAGAAATTCATGCACTCGTAGGGGTCCCTCAGCCCGACCTGTGCCCTCTCGCAGTCCGAGAGCCCTCGGGAGATGTCCGACTGCTGGCTTAGGCCTGCTCCCCTTGTTGGAGTGCACTGACCACCAGGGGGCAACTCCTTCATTGAGCATCTTCCCCCTGGTGGTCAGTGTGCATCATAGCGACTGATTGTTCCACCATTTGGTCAATTTGCATATTAGCCTTTTATTATATAGGACTAGTGGCCCAGTGCATGAAATTCGTGCATGGGGGGGGCGTGTCCCTCAGCCCGGCCTGCACCCTCTCCAATCTGGGACCCCTCAGGGGATGTCCAACTGCAGTCGAACATCCCTCTCACAATCCGGGACTGTTGGCTCCTAACCTCGCCTGCCTGCCTGCCTGATTGCCCCCTAACTGCTCCCCTGCTAGCCTGATTGACGCCTAACCGCTCCCCTGCTGGTCCAATCACCCCCAACTGCCCTCCCCTGCTGGCCTGATCACCCACAACTGCCCTCCCCTGCCGTGACCCGCCTCCTCCACCAGGACCCTCCTCCTCCACGCGAGGTGGTAGAGATGCCGGGACTGGCCTCCTCCACGCCGCACAGAGCCGCAGGACCCCCAGGCCTCACTGTGCGGAGCGGCCGCCCGGCCCCACCTCCATTGTGCATGCAGCCATCTTGTGGTGGCCATCTTGTGACAATGCCGCGTGCAAGGGCACAAGGACTACCTAGGCTTTTATTAGTATAGATTAGTCTTATTCCTTATACTGGACTTGTAATGTGTCATTGAACTTAACAGCTTTGTATGGAATGAACTGGTAAAACATTACTTCCTCCCTTTAGTAGAAAGCCAGCTCTTCGTAGGTAGAGATCAGGTCATACTTAGTTATGTACCCCCAGAACCTAGCACAGTACCTGTAGACATTTAACAAAATGCTTAATGGATGAAAATGTGTAATGAAACTCAATTTGGAATAGAGTAAACTTTATGATTTTTTGTTGTTGTTAATCCTCACCAGGTGATAATTTTCCATTGCCTTTTGGAGAGATTAGAAGGGAGGAGGAGAGACAGAGAGAGAGAAACATTGATCTGAGAGAGAGAGACATTGATTGGTTGCCTCCGGTAGGGCATGCACCCTGACCAGGGCCAGGAATCAAGCCTGCAACCGAGATATGTGCCCTTGGCCAGAATCAAACCCAGGACCCTTCAGTCCACAGGCTGACACTCTATCCACTGAGCAAAACTGGCTATGGCATAAACTTCATGATTTTTTAAAAAATTTAAGTCTCACAGTAATTCCATGGGAAATTTTCTCTTTCATTAGAGCATCAGATCACACAAAGAGGGAGGTGTACTCAGAGAAGACAAAGACCTACTAGCATCTAGTGGGTAGAGTTCAGGGATGCTGCTAAACATCCTATAATGCCCAGGACAGCCTCCATCCACAACGAAGAATTATCCAGCCCAAGATGTCAAAAGTGCCAAGGTAGAGAAACTCAACATTAAAGGAATTCCAACTGAGCTGATCAAACTCTCCCAACACTCTCCTAAACAAAAATTTGGCTCAAAACAAAGAAAGAGTATCAATAGCAATAATTTACAAGTATAAAAATTTGTTTTATAGATAGCATTTTGCAACCTGAAGGCTCAAGATCACACAGCTAGTTAGTGGCAGATTAGAAATAAACTGCAGATTCACTCAGAGCCAAACACTCTTGAAAACTTTCTTCTTAACTCCTGGCCACAGGATCCATGATCTAATACAAACCTCAATAGTAGCTACTCCACTACTAATTGCTCATAATATCTCCCTTTCTGTGCCTAGACAAGAATGCCTGTGTCAGGGGAGACCTTTTCTTCAGATGTTGTTTTTATAATTTAACTTATTTTTATGACTTTCTTTCATTCAGTTATGTTCTTTTTTAGACAAGGCCAATTTTAAATATTAAGTCTAATCTTGTTTAGAAACACTTTGTTGACAAAGAGGGATGTCAAAATTTTAATATATGAATAAGAAAAGTTAAACCAGCTTTCTTCTACTATTAACCCTAAGGTTAGAGGAACTGCATAGATAAGGTGTCCCCAAAAAAATGTATACATACACTTTGAATAATTAGAAAGGCACTGTTTATTAAAATACATTTCATTTTCAAAATTTAACTATCAGCTGTTACAGTGTGTATACACTTTTGGGGATCCCCTGTACGTGTAAGCACAAACCACACTCATACACACATGTACACAAATACACACACACACAAATACTCATTAGACTATTATATTTTCAGAAAAAAAAACTAGAAAATTCAGTTAATTGTGCTAGATATGTTAAAGCAATGCAATCAAATCAAACTATTAATATTAAAATTATGAAAAATATTTTAAAATATAGAGAAATATATATGCTTGATTCACTCAATAATATAATCATATAGTATCTATGTTATGTCCAGAAATATACTAGACATTTTGGATTAAAGGATAAATAAAACACAATCAGGACACTCAAGGAGCTCATAGCCTAGAAATGGGTATCCATGGAGGGACCCAGAAAAGTGGTTAGCAAATAGGCTCATGGAAAAAGCCAGGCACTGTGAGGTAGTAAGCAGCCCCTTGTTGCAATCCCATAAAAATCAGATCCAATTCTGGGCACATGACAGCCTACGCAGAGCCAGGTTTGATTCAGGAAAATTAATCCAAGATGCAAAAAATTGGAAGCAGCCCTAGATAAGAGAAGAAATTGTCTAGCTGGTGAGCTGTTCTCTCATGCACCACGCAGACTGGCTGGCTGATTCCAAGTAAAAGTTTTAGCATACCTAAAGGAATAAAAAGACTATTACGTTTACTCAGAAAATCCTTCAAAAAGAGCCCTCCCATAAAGTTACTCCAGAACGCCACCTCACCACCTTCCCACCCCAGTAGTGGTCTTGATGATGACTGAGCCATGGTCTGACAATGGCAGTTTTCAAGATTCTTCAGCCTCCAAACCTAGTTTTCAGAAAATATGATGTAGCATAAAACCTCCTAAGTAGGACCAGTTGAAGGAAAGAAAGTCCTAGACTCATTAAAATTCTAAATATTCAAAAGATATTCCAGTCCTTTAATATAAGCAATTGGCTAAAAATATTGTCCATTAAAATTCATGTTACTTCTAAATAATATACTTTTCTACCATTTAATGCTACCAAAAACTTGAAAATGGTTTATTTCCAAAATAGGTTACATACCTCTCTTGACCCATATACGTATAAACTCACATATAATCTGTTAATTTTCTTACTCTTCATCATACCTAAGGCATTAATTCAGAATTAGGTAGTGAGAAATTACAGTTTGCTAAAACATAAGGCTTCTTGATCTTCGAGTTTGGCATGTGAAGCAAATGTCCTTTCGTTTTGTGTTCTTTCTATAGATTGCTAAATAAAGTGTATGTGTGGGAAGTGCAGTAATTATTCAGTACAGAGTTTCCATTAAGTTTTACAAAGAATACAGTACATTTTAGACAGGATCAGATGCGTTCAGGGTGTTATGGCAGTAGACTCAAAGCACACATTTTAATATAAGACTTCCTTAGTGGTTGAGAAGGATGAGGGGAAACATGGATTACAAAGTTATTCCTTAGAACTTCAAGTCTACCTCCTATCTCATCTAGCTAAAACATCCCTGAACACATTTATTTATGACCAAATAATTTTTTAAACAACATAATGGTCCTTCTTTAGTCAGAGATATTCTTCCAGTGGAGTGAAGGTGTTAAATCAGCAGGATGAATATCATCACCATGGGAAAAGAATGCAATGACATTCTTGTGCAGCCCAACAAAAGGATAAATAAGAGGAGGTGAAAAGTGAATAAAAAAAGAGCTTAATTCAAAATGGAAAATACTGTTAACATTGGAATTTGTGAAGTATGAATGTCCATCAGTAGCTTTCACAGTTTTATTTACATTTCATGACTTTTGATGTTTTTAATCTAATGCTTATAAAATGTATATAATCATAGGCTAACTTTAAAATGACTTGAATTTTTATAAGGCACACATGAAGTGATAATAAGCTTTTAATAAAATATTGTCAATTTCAAAATCTTACTTTTGTCTCTGAATTTGAACACAATCCAATGGATTACAAAATTTACATAAAGAACCTGTTCACATTTTTTTAAATGCGTAAATTTTAAGCAGCTTCTTATAAAATGATTTAAAGTTTTTGATCCTACAGGAACATTTTCACTCAACAAGTGCTTGGAACTAGTCCTGCTTTGAAGTCCTAATGACCAAAAGGAGCCATGAAAAGATGGCTGAGAGACCACAGCTCCTTTCACATTGAAGACTATAGAGCCAGAGCTTAACAAGTCATCCTGCTTTTGATTCTTTCTTTCACAAAATTGAAAAGACAGGTGCAGAATAGAAATCAGCAACGTGAAATTGTGGTTCCTCAATTGAACTAGTTTTGGGGTTTTTTTAAACCTTGACTTTCATGTTCCTCTAATATCTTGAACCCTAGTTGGAAACTACCCAAGTTTATAAAAATAGTAATATATAATGTAAACCTAAAGAAGAAGGATGAAGAGGGACAAAGAGGAATCAAGGGCGGGGGTGGGAAGAAACATCTTTATTTTAAGCCCTAATTATTTGTTTAAAAACTGTGCCTCATCGAAACATGGAACAATGGGATAGGTAAAACAGGCCCTTTTGGATTCCTTTCTCAGAAGTAGCTTCCTAGCTTCTCTCTGGAAGAATGGAAAAATGATGGGGCTAGTTCAATAGAACCACCTCAGTTGTGACAATAAAAAATGTCTCCAGACACTGCAAAATTGTCTCTAAGTCCCTACCCTACACTAAATATTTTTTAAGTTTTTCTTTAGTTCCTTCTAAACTTGCCAGCTGAGAGAATGGACTGCTATAGCCAGCAACATAGTGACTGGCAAACTATATTCTCTTGGCAATTTTCTCATACTTTATCAAATATTTTGTCCGGAAGTCCATTTATACACTTTTAATACTTTGTTTAATTTATTTAAGATAATACATTTAAAGAAATAAAGGTAAAAAGATGTTTATTATCACTCAATGATATAAGACCATTCTACACTTGTTCTTCCTTACTTCTCATGAAACTGCCATAAAAAGCAACCAAAATTTAAAATAGTGAAAGTGATTAAAGACCACCTGGAAAAAAAAAAATTGTAACAAACATCAAGGAACAAAACCTGCCGTTTCTTCCATGTTGAAATTTTTTTTTCTTGACTACTCCTCCCACTCCTGGCCACAGCACCATTTTTTTGCTCCCTTTGCAAAAAACCTCTCAAAAGAATTGACAATGTTATCTCTAATTATTCTCCTCCCATTATCTCTTAACATATTGCATTCAGACCATCACTGTCACCACTACACTTGTCCTTTCTCAGCCCTCATCTTGCTTTGCTATCAGCAGCATTTGGTACAGTTGATTCTTCTCTCTTCCCTGATATACTTTCTCCCTCGGCTCCAGGGCCCAAGAGTCTCTTGATTTCCCCTTTACTTACCATTGCTCTTTCTCAATCTTCTTTATGGGTTTCCTCGTCTTTTCTCCTTCCTCTTACTAATGCAGTAAGTAACCCTGGGCTCAGATTGCACTCACTTCCCAGGGAGTCATCCAGTCTAAGATCTTAAATACTATGTGCCAATGACAGCCAGATTCACATCATCAGCCCAGGCCCCTCTCCCAGACTCCAGACTAATATCCAACTTCCTACTGTCATCTCCACTTGAATATCAAAAAAATATTTCAGATGTGTCCAAAAGTGAAATCCCAATTCTTCCCCTATACTTGCCCAATCCACAACTTTTCAAATGCAGTTGATGGCATCCTATTAGTTGCTCAGGCCAAAAACTGGAGTCATACCTGACTCCTATATTTCTCTCAGACTCCATATCCTGTTAGTTCAAGAAACTGTACTAGCTCCACATTCAAAATATCTTCAGTACCCTTCCATTTCTCATGTCCTCCACTGCTACCACCCCAACAGATGTGACCACCATCTCTGAACTGAACTATTGCAGAAGACTCCTTTGTTGGTCTTCCAGTTTCTTTCCTTGCTCTTATAGGATACTAGAGGCCCGGTGCACGAAATTCGTGCACGGGAGGGGTGTCCCTCAGCCCAGCCTGCACCCTCTCCAATCTGGGACCCCTCAAGGGATGTCCGACTGCCCATTTAGGCCCAATCCTACCAGCAGTCAGACATCCCTCTCACAATCCAGGACTGCTGGCTCCCAACTGCTCGCTTGCCTGCCTTCCTGATTGTCCCTAACTGCTTCTGCCTGTCAGCCTGATCACCCCCTAACCACTCCCCTGCCAGACTGATTGATGCCTAACAGCTCCCCTGCCAGCCCGATTGCCCCTAACTGCCCTCCCCTGCAGCCCTGGTCACCCCTAATTGCCCTCCCCTGAAGGCCCGGTCACCCCCAACTTCCCTCCTCTGCCGGCCTGGTCACCCCTAAGTACCCTCCCCTGCAGGTTTGATCGCCCCCAACTGCCCTCCCTTGCAGGCCTGGTCCCTACCCTGCTGGCCATTTTGTGGTGGCCATCTTGTGTCCACATGGGGGCAGCCATCTTGTGTGTTGGAGTGGTGGTCATTTTGCATATTACTTTTTTATTAGATAGGATAGAGGCCTGGTGCACGGGTGGGGGCCGGCTGGTTTGCCCTGAAGGGTGTCCCGGATCAGGGTGGGGGTTCCCTTGAGGTATGGGGTGGCCTGGGTGACAGGCCTTTGGTGGTTTGCAGGCCGGCCATGCCCCCCGGCAACCCAAGCATAGGCTGGAAGCAGGTATCTGGGATTTATTTATCTTCTATAATTGAAATTTTGTATCTTTGAGCAGAGGCTAGAGCAGGCCAGGGTGGGCGGAAAGCTTGGCTTCCTCCATCGCTGGGGAAATCCAAGCATCCTGCTCTCTCCAGCTCCGTGGCTGCCGCCATTTTTGTTGGGATTTATTTATCTTCTATAATTGAAACTTTGTAGCCTTGAATGGAGTCCACAGCCAGCCAGGGTATGCGGGAAGCTTGGCTTCCTCCATTGCCCGGGAAACCCAAGCCTCCTGCTCGTTCCGTGGCCACAGCCATCTTGGTTGGGTTAATTTGCATACCCGCTCCTGACTGGCTAGTGGGTGTGGCTTATGGTCAATTTGCATATTACTCTTTTATTAGATAAGGTTCTCAACACAGTAGCCATAGAAATTCTTTTAATATGTAAGTCAGATTATATTACTTCTCTGTTCAAAACTTGCAGTGCTTCTTATTTCACTCAGGATTAGAACCAAAGTCCTTAAAATTAATTAAAGGTTCTGACCCTCTTTCCTATTTCAGTTCTCCTTACTAATTTCACTCAGCCTCCTTTCTGTTCAACAAACATGCCAGACACACTCTCACCTTAGGGTCTTTGCACTGGTTTTTCCCTTTTTCTGGAAACTTCTGCCCCTTCTATGGATAAATACATCACCTCCTTCAATATTATCTTTTCAATAGTTTAATATTAAGTATTAATAGCTGGCACTCTCTCCCTCATCCCATCACCAGTGCTTTAAATTCCTCTTACTATGCTCTATTTTGTTCCTCTTTTTCTCACAGTACTCTTCAATTTTTAATATCAACAATTTATTATATTTATTATTCATTGTCTATCTTTCCTATCTAGAATGTAAGCTTCACAAAGGTTCCATTTTGCTCTCTGAAGTATCCCAAGTACTGGTACACTTAGGATAGTGCCTAGCACAGAGTACATCTTCAATTAGTGGTTGTCAAGTGAATAAAATAATACATGAATAAAATAAAGTGGACTAATCCCACCCTAAAGCAGAAGGGATGACAGCCTTCACCATTTTTTCTTTATCTTCTTTCTCACTCTCCTGGTTATACATTAGAGGACCACTTGGGCTGGGAGGTGGAAGGGATTCTTTCATAGGGAAGAGCAGATAATATAGCAGGAGAGGTTTTTACTGGAAGATTTTAGGTATCTAGGGACGTCTTATATTTTCAGTTTGGGGGACTGTGAAGTTTTGGGCTGTTGGGGGATTTTAGAACTTTTAAATTTTCCTTATTCCTCTGATTTTTATTTTGGTGAGGCTTTTAGCTGAAAGGTACCTTCTAAACTAAGTGAACCAAAGGGACTAGGGGTGAACACTAAAAAAGCAGAGGAGGAGGAGGAAACAAGCTGCTAAAAGGCAGTCAAGGAAACCAGAAAAGAGAGCTTCAGGTTGTCAGTCCAACTCACTAAAGTAAGGAACAAGATTAGGATTCAATGCTGAGAATAGTGATGAAGATTAGCATTAATTAGTGAATTAGTGTTCCTTTCACTCTCAGGAGTTGATGAGATACAGAGGAAACCCTAGAGTAAATGTATAAATAAGTTATAAATAAGTAAATTAATCCCTATAGTGAAAGGCTGTTTTAAGTATATATATATACATATATATATATATATATTCTTGCACATATACATCATCTTCTGTAATATTTACACAGAGAGGGCCCCTATCTCCCAAGACAGAGGAGCAAAAATAATGATTCACAGATGTATTCATTATCTAATGCTTGCAACAAATTATCCCAAAATTTAGTGGCTTAAGATAATAGTAAGCAGTTAGCCTCTCCCGTAGTTTCTGTGATACAGGAATCCAGGTGCAGCTTGGTTGGGCAGATCTGGGTCAGGATTTCTCATAAGATTCAGTCAGATGTTAGCTGAGGCTACAGACATATGAAGGCTTAACCAGGCTGGAGGGCCAGTCTCCAAGGAAGATCACTCACATGGATAGCAAGTTAGTCTGGCTGTTGGCAGAAGGCCTCGGTTCCTTCCCACTCGAGACTCTCCATAGGAATGCTTGGGCATTTTCACAACATGGCAGCTGGTTTTCCCCAAAGCAAGCGATATAAGAGAGCAAAGGATACACAACAGCAAAGCAGAAGCCACAATGCCTTCAGGTATAATGTAACCTTCTATTGTACTCTGCTGGCCATCCAGGTCAGCCCAGATCCAGTGTTGGAGGGGTGTGAATCCCAGTAGATGAAGAACATGGAGGCTGTCTGTGCTGCTGGCTACCACAGCAGTCAAATGGCTTGCCACATGAATAACAAAATAATCTCAATCCACATCAGCGTTGACCCATCTTTTCCTGCTTATACCACTTCAAAAGTGAGAACATTTGTTCACCTTGCCTTGCCTTCCCATCTCTAGAGAGCCCTAAAACCTCTGTGCAATATCACCTTAGCATCTGTGAGCAGTTAGCCTACTTTTTGTTAGCAAGGTATTTCTAATTTTAAAAGTGGATCACAAACAATAAAGTTGTGACACTTCTGAGGAAAGTATAAGAAGATATATCATCCTCTTGATTCAGTAGGGGGAAAAGTCTAACTTTATTGTGTAAACTTGGTATATCTGGAGGAAAGTGAACAGATATTAAAAGACTGGATGTACACAAAGGAACAAGAGTCACAGGGCCTTCGTTTTGCCTTTATCCACAGTCCATAATTTACTCTTAGTCCTCAAGAAAGCACCTAATGTCTTTCTATCTCAATTTTCTCACATATAAAATACAGATATTACCACACTCACATGTATAAACAGTGAAGTTTGAATATAAATTGGGAACTGAGATGTGTTTTATATATATATATATATATATATATATCTCAAAATATATATATCTTGACTTAAATTTACATATAAAAATCAAGATATATATCTTGACTTATAGATATATCTTGCTTTAAAGTATATATATTATAAAATCAAGATATACAGGGTGGGGCAAAAGTAGGTTTACAGTTGTTAAATACAAGAGTTTATTCTTGTAATATTATTTATTAATTATTGTATCATTTTCCATATGAACAACTGTAAACCTACCTTTGCCCCAGCATATATATATGTGTGTGTGTGTGTGTGTGTGTGTGTGTGTGGAAAAACATATAGAATATGTATCTACTAATACCAAATTTAACCAAATTCCTAATAGACACATACTATTCATATTTAGCAGCATCACTCACCTCTTACTATATCAGTCTTCCAAATAACTCTAGAAACACTGAGCTATCCATTCAACTCTAACATACTATGAAAAAAAGCTGATGTCATAAACACATTGTGTTACAGTATCACTAAGGGCCACATCCACTCTTAGTTACATAATTCCTGAGGTACCACCAGCCTTGCTAGCCCCAAAAGAGAGACTTGAAGTACAAAGAAAGGGAGGGGGGGCAACTGAGCAAAGCCCTCCCTGAAGCACAAAAAACTTTTTGTATATATTTTTTTCTTTTTATTTATTTACTAGAGGCCCAGTGCACAAAATTCATGCACAGGTAGGGTCCCTAGGCCTGGCCAGTGATCAGGGCCGATCAGGGCCTTCCAGCTGCTGGCCAGAGCCTCCCTTCGTTCTGCGCTGCCCCATGGTGGTCAGCGCACGTCATAGTAAGCAGTCGAACTCCCAGTCAGTTGAACTCCCATGGGGACAATTTGCATATTAGCCTTCTATTATATAGAATTTTTCCAATTTTTTATTATTGAAAGTATTACAGATGTCCCCTTTGTTTTTCCTATTGACCCCTTCCACCCTGTACCTGCCCCTCCCAGACCTTACCCACACTACTGTCTGTGTCCATGGGCTATGCATATCCTATATAACAAAAGGCTAATATGCAAATAGACCGATAGGCGGGTGTTGGCTGCAGCGGGATGATGGAGCAGGTGAGTGGGGGGTGCCAGACCAAGGAGGGGCACCGGTCACTGTCATCGGGGTGAGCCTCTGGTGGTTACTGAAAATTCTTTGCTCCTGCATGCCACGGTCCTGCCCGGTGCTCACACTTGCTGCCAGTGCCAGCCCCGCTCGCGCCCGCTGTCGGCACCAGAGCCACCGCTCACACCACTGCCAGCATCGGCCCCACTTGCACCCATAGTCCGCGCTGGAGCTGCCGCTCACACCCACTGCTGGTGCCCAGCACCGGTCCCGATCACTCGGCGCCATCAGCAGGTGCGAGCAGTGGCTGCTGGCCCCAATCGCCCCTGAGGGCTTCTCCACCTCCCCCTACTCCTGAGGGGTGATTGGGGCAGCAGCCACTGCTCACACCTACTGATGGCACCGACCCCAATCGCTCCGCACTGTGAATGGGTGCGAGGGGGGCCGCCGCCTTCAGCGCGTGGGAACAGCAGCTACAGGAGCGGGGCTTCTGGCAGACGGGGACCAGAAGCCACAGCAGGAGGGGCTAGGCAGGGGCCTGGAGGATGGGCCAAGACACGCCCCTGTGCCTACTGCAGCCTCTTGGCCCACAGTTCCTTTCAAGGTGCATGAATTCATGCACTGGGCCCCTAGTATGCATATAAGTTCCCCAGTCAATTACTCCTCCCCTCCCCACTCTCCCACTCCCACCTTCCCTCTGAAATTCCTTAGTCTGTTCCATGCTTTCATGTCTTTGGATTTATTTTGTTCATCACTTTCTTTTATTCATTAGATTCCACATATGAGTGAGATCATGTGATACTTATCTTTCTCTGGCTTATTTTGCTTAGTGAAATAGGATACTCTCCTATTTTTTATTTTATTGTTAATTGCTGGCAAAGAAGCAGTTGGGAGGAGAAGACAGTGGAGAGATTCAAAACAATTATTATGTATATCTTCCCTTAATAATATGACACCTTCTAGTCACAAATGTTCAAAGGGAAGAAAATCATCCAACAGACCCCAATTACCCCTACTCCCATCAACATTTCTACAGTAAGATCAGAGACCCAAAAGTATAATCTCTCTGCTAACTAGAAGTCAAGCAGCCACCCCCAACAAATGGCAGTTTTTTTGTTATATTTTGTTTTAATCTTCACCTGAGGATATTTTTCCATTAATTTTCAAAGAGAGTGGAAGAGAGAGGGAAAGACAGAGAGAAATATTGACGTGAGAGAAACACATAGACTGGTTGCCTCCTGCACGTGCCCCCACCAGGGCCTGGGCCAGGGAGGAGCCTGCAACCGAGGTACCTGCCCTTGACCAGAATTGAATCCGGAACCCTTAGGTCCACAGACCGACACTCTATCCACTGACCCAAACCAGCTAGGGCAAATAGCAGTTTTCATCATTAAATTATTGTCATGCTATTTTCATCTGTGAGGTTTGTAATCTATAAGAACAAGCAAATGGTGATTAAGTAAAATCAAAGACATCTTTTAAAAGCCTGTATGTTTTCAAGGATTCGTATCGCAATTGCAGGCTCAATCCCTACCCCTCCCTAGTCAGGGCATGTGTGGGAGGCAACCAATCAAAGTGAGTTGATGTGTCTCTCTTACATCGATGTTTCTCTCTGTGTCCCTCCCCACTCCCTTCCACTCTCTCTAAAAATCAATGGGAAAATACCCTCAGGTGAGGATTAACAAAAAATAAATAAATAAAATAAAGCCTGTATGTTTTTGTTATGCTTCACAAGTAAAAGATCAGTCAAAACATAAAGGTACCCTGGTTTGAACTCCCTTTGTCTTGAATTAGAGAGTTTCTCTTAGAACACTCTCACATCAGGCTTCTGCTGCTCTTGGCAAAATCATGAATTGGCTGATGTTGTCTTAGAGGCTTTCCCACGTCCCCTTTCCCAACTCTTCTTCCATGGCTCCCTTTTCATTACCTAGGAACTCCTCATGCTGCCTTCTGCATTCCGCCTACTGCTCAGTAACATTTCAGACTCTTTGTAATCCTCCCTTCTAACACTACAAATGTTTTTCTTAAGATTTATTTTCTTGCTAGGTGGATGACTAACCTGTTAATCTTTACTAAAATGTTGAATTAGTCTTCATTTTCTTTAAGATTGTTTATTTTAACCAGATTCCTAGAGATGCTATCAACACCATAGCCCAAATATTATAGGTATTTTGGTGAATATAACAGGTGAGTATATACTTGAGTATAACTGGACCTTTTAGAAAAATGAAGTCCATTGGTAGCTCTACTTGGCCTAGGGACTTGATATAGAAAAGCTGCTCTCCCTGAAATTACCCTCAAAGATAGGACTGTAACCCCAAACATCTAATGAGTATCTAATCGACTTCCCACTGCACTTAAAATTAAACCCACTTTTGTTTAGGGTCCAAAAGATCTGGGCTCTCCCAACCTGACTCTACCTCACATACTACAATTCTGCCAAACAGACCTTCTGCCTGCACTTGAACAGGACAAGCTGCAACCTCGTTCCTACCTTAAAGCCTGTAGTGCTATGTTCTGCTTTTTGAAATACAAATTGTACTGCATCGTTTGGTTCCCAGTTCAAATGTCACCTCTTCAGACCATCTAAAGTGAGCTCACAATCACTTTCTTGCAAAACATTTTATTTTATTCATGGTATTAATCGCTGTGTATTTTCTTATTCATAAATTTGTTTACCTGCTCTTCCTAGCCTCCCTCCTATATACTCTTCACTGTCTGCTACATTCATCACTGCATTCTGTGTTTTGCACAGAAGCTGGTACACATTCAGTGCTCAATAAATAAGTGCTAAATGAATGCATAAATAGATGACCCAGGCATAACTTAACTTTTAAACTTAAGTAATTGAGTAAAAAGTCCTTGTAGTAATATTGGAAAAGTGGGGAGGGGAGTGTTAATATCATTATGACTAACATGTTTGTAAGGCTTTTATTGACCATGGACTACAGCATTCTTCATGAAAACATTATAAATATTGGCTCGATAAATATCCCCTTTGCCTTTTTGCAAAGCTGTCCTTTGATGAGGTTAACACAAATAAATGCTGGTCTCCTTTGAGAAATATGGCCAACTCACTGTATTCTTCTGTTGATGTTAATAAACTGCATTTCCCTTTTGCCAGTTTCTAGCTGTTCTAGACATGTAATCTCTATTGCTAAGACTTCAGAAGGCAATGAACAACTTGCCTGTCACATGTTCCAACAAATAATCTCTCTCCACATGCAGTATAGCTAAGCAGAGAAGCAGATCTCAAAAAAAAATGATAACCAACACAGCGTGGAATGTATTGCTAAACCTATAGTTTATTATCCAGCAGAGTTCACCCCAGTATTCTGCCAAAAAAAAAAAAGCCTAGAAATTTAGCATTTGGGTTTCTACTAGGCAGTCCCAGTTTAGTGGTTGTAGCTTAGAAGCAGATGTCTGAGAGTAGTTCAGCAAGCCTGCAGGCAGATGCTTTTGTAGAGCTCTCCTCTTAAGAGGCAAAATTGAGGCAAGTCAATGGATTACAGCTTCCTGGGTTTGCTTTTGTTAGCTATAAAATATCACAATTAATCCTGCTTTGCTAAATTGAAACCCCAAGGATTAAAAAAGTATCATTCCTTCTAAGAAAAGATTAAATAAACTGGTAACAAAAAAAGAAAGAAACTTAACATTAGTAAAGAGAGAGATAAACACAAGTCAATAAGAGCTGAATAACTATCTCTTTAAGAAAAACACATAGCATGAGTAAACATTATTTTTAAAGAACTGAATAAAATTTATTGAGACTGAGACTGTCCTAGGAAAACTTGATCATTGATTCTTCAAAAGGAACAATGAACACTTAAATGACAGAACTCTGCTAACCACCATTCTTCAATTATTTCACTATCAAATTTAAGAAAATACACACAATCTTATCTCAGCATACAAAACACAAAAAGTTCTTGGTGGGTTTTTTTTTTTTTGGGGTGGGGGGGAGAAGAGTGTCTTTAAATCAAACCTCATTCTAGAGAGAGTTCACTTCTCATTAATTTGGTCTCATTCATATATTTTGGTGTTTCTATCAATATTAATTTCAAGGGTAAGATTGTCTCTAGCCAGCATGTACTGTAAAACTCTTAACATTTTTTCTACTCTTCATGGACCATTTACAATCTGCAAGGTTTGGGGTGGGTATGAAATGCATTCCTGCCAATGGCTAGCCACATCAGCAGTGCTGAAAACCAATCCTTCTGTTTCCTTCATGGTGCCATATGGTTCCATAAAAAGCGAGTGAACCAAAAGTGCAGCTAATGCACCTTGTCAATCTGGGTTCAGACTAATTCTTTCTTATTATGGTAAGGAACTTGTTGATGACTGCATTCTCATTGTTTAGGCATCCACTGCTATAAACATGTGCTAATTCATTAGGAGAGGGGAAAATCAGTTTGTTAAGGCCTCTTCCATTTTACAGGAGCTGTAATATTTTTAAAGAAAGGCACTGCAATAAAATTATTACACATATATTATTGTTTCAAGCAGAACATCCCCGGTGTTTTGTAGTAACACGTTCCAAAAGATTAAGGGTTGTGGTTTTAAACCCTTTCCAATAAGTGATTTGAGCACTCCGGTGAAATTAAAAAGCAAGCTGCAGCACCAAGATAAACTTGTGTCCCCCTAGTGACCTCTAGAGTGGAGCTAAGCTCTCACAAGCAAGACTTGGGGGAGAAAAGCAAGAAGCATGCTGCTGTGAATCGAGCCGATATATTCAGTAATACACCCTCCCATCTCCGAGTCGTGGTCCTGTTTTTATATAACCCCGCCACGCAGTAAGTCTCCGCCTCCTGGGCCATTAGCCCCATTGGGTCAAACTCTAACTTCAAACGCCTCGGCTTCCTCCTCCCCACAAGGTTCGAGTGCAGTTTGCCCCTGCACAGGCTTCCTCGCCGGGCATGGCGCGGAGCTGCCTTCTCTCCGCAGTGCTGCGGACACCTCCTGGCCACTGCCGGTTCCCCAGCCAGAGCACGGGAGCACGAGGGAGCCGGGCAGCGGTAACCTCTGCGAGTCAGCGCTGCGGTGTCCACGGCCAGTGCCCCTGCTCCCTCACGCACACGCACACGCATGGTGCTTTGCGCTGCCACCCAGGGGGCTCCCTCCCAAGTTCAGCCTGGGTCACGCCAAGATGCCTCAAGTCACCCCAGCAACAAGGTCTTCCTTGCCCTCCCAGCCGTCGCTTCTCCCCCTGAACTTTCCAACTTTGAAAGCCCTGGTTCCGAAGGAGCAACAGGGGGATTGCTCAGCTGGAGTCACTGCCGCCTAGGCAGTCGGATACAGGGAAATAGCCTGCGATGACCGGCTGGCAGCAAGTCCCCTTGACCACGGAGGAAAAGGAGAGCCAGACAACTCCTATCTCCTCCCGAGAATGGAGGTTGGGAAAATGGATGCACAACTAGTTACCCTAGGGATGAA
Source organism: Plecotus auritus (assembly GCF_963455305.1). NCBI lineage: Eukaryota > Metazoa > Chordata > Mammalia > Chiroptera > Vespertilionidae > Plecotus > Plecotus auritus. The sequence goes on from NC_137771.1 coordinate 56,651,948, forward strand.
GGGGGGGGGGGGGGGGGTTGGGAGGAGGGAATAGAAGAGACCACAGAAAAACTCTCTCTCTCTCTCTCTCTCTCTCTCTCTCTCTCTCACACACACACACACACACACACACACACACACACACACACACACACGGCCTCATTCCTTTTTGGATGAGACTCTAGGAGCCCAGAGTCGCTTCTCTTCCCACTACCTTGACTACCCTGAGAGGAGGAGGGTGCAACAGATACCCAAGCTCATGGGGTAGAAAAGGGGTGGGGTGACAGAGAGTCTCCAGCTCTTCCCAGCTCACAAAAAGAGGACAAACTCCTGTCAGAGTGTCCCCAGAGCTAAGGGGGTGCAGCAGTGCTGGGGCCCCCCACCTCTCAGAGAAGGCAAACTCTTCCTTGGCAGGCAGCCTTCCACTTGGTAGAGTCTGGATGTAAACAGGCAGACCAGAGGGGAGGACCTCGGGCGGGAGGTGGGATGGGACGCGAGGTGGGAATAGAGCGGAACTCACCCTTGATGCTGGGGGGCTTTCTCCTCTGGGCCATCTTCTGCCCTCTCTCCTCCCCCAGACCCTACACGCACTTCCTGCAGCTGCAGCCCAGCTCCTGGAAACGGTGCCGAGCCTTCCAGGCGAGCTCTCGCCGCCAAGGCTCTCAGCTCAGCGAGCTCTTTGTTACTGTGATGGCATCTACGAGGCAGCAGCGGTGGCGGCCTGACTGCGCGCTTGGCTCCGCTGGGCTCGGGCGGGTAGCTGGCGTCCCTAGGCTCTGGGCTGCGCTGCGCTTCCAGCCTCACGCTCACGCTGCTGTGGCCACCGTGGCTGCGGCTGTTGACGCTGTTGTGCTGCTCCTGCTGCTGGAGGGGGCAGTGCAGGGTCCCCAGAGCACCCGCCAGAGCTGACCTCCTCCTTTCCCACACTTCCCTCCCCCAATCCTCCACCCCCGGGGTCCCGTCTGAGCCCCAGCTCCAATCCAACCAGCGATAGCACCAGTCACTGCTGCTGGGGAAGGCGACAGCGAGGAACCAGAAGGGAAGAGGGACGAGGCCAACTGAAGGCTGGTGGAGAGAAGAGAAATTAAATCCTAGAGGCAGCCCACCACCAGACCCCTGGAAGGATGACCTATTTCAGGCCCTAAAATTCTTTATAGTGAGGACGCAGGACAGTTCCCTTGGAGCTGTGGGGAAAGAGAACACAAAGTTCACGCTCACATATGTTGGGGGAATTGGGAGAGGGGTAGCTTCTTGGCTGCTTCCTGCAGAAACTAGAAACTGGCTGTATTCTTTCTCACTCAGATTGGGGGTTTGGAAAGTTTTTGTTTTCCTGGAAGAGCTGTCCTCCTCTGGAGTGCTGATCAGAGAAGGAATCTCACCAATGTCCCAGAACTGCAAGGGCATGCAAAAGTTTAAGACACGTCTGAGAATGTAGAGGTGGTAACTCATGCATTAAAAGAATGGCAGAAGAAGTAGAGTGAAAAGGGGGTTCCAGTATGGGAGAAGGATGCAAAGTCTTTTTTTTTTCCTTAACAGAAGCAGAGGTTTCCCCAAAATTCACTTCCTTAATTCCCAGTGATCTTATTAACACTTCTCCTTCCCACTCTTACATTCCCAAACCAAGCTGATTATCTAACTAAGTACCCAGGGATTCAATTCAGTATCATTAGCTAGAAGTTGCCCCAGCATCAATGTGGTGCAGCAGAAAAAGCACTGGACTCCATACCCCTGCAACTTCATAGCTCTGAAAATTTGCACAAGGTATTTAAGTCCTCTATTCTTCTGTTTTCTGGTCTGTAAAATATCATCTCAAAGATTTCTTCCAACTCTAATAAGTTTCCTAAGAATTTTCAGTCACAAAAATCACAAGTTTATTTTTGCACTCTTCCTAAATTTAATTTTATACATGTATTATATTAAAGTAATCTGAAGAACATGTGAAATACTCAATCCCTGTCACAACAAAGGTGTACAACAAAGGTGTAAAACACAAATTAAAAACCTTATTTTAATTAGCAAAATAGGCCCAGTCTCAGACTTATGACCAGAAATGGACTCAGTCAAAATTTTCCTCTTCCAAAAAGCTATCTCTGATTTAATTCAAAACTACTTTGTCATCTCTTAAAACTCTTAAGGTATACAAATGTTAAGCATGTAACTATATAGGCTTAGTCTGTGTATTCATAATTTATCACTAAGACGATTTATTGCCTGTTAGAATAATGTCTTACAGTTTATTCATTACTTTCACATACTTTATTTCATTTAATCCTGCCCACAAATCTATGAATTTAGAGGGCAGATCCTGCCTTCCATGCCTTATTGATGAAGGAATAGGGTTCATGGAGTGCAACGACTTGGGCACAGTTTCCAGAACTTCTGTGCAGCTCTTCTAACTCAGTATCAGGCTCTTCCTATGATACCAGCTGCCTATTACTAAATAGAATAGTTCTGCTTCAGAGCAGGGACCATTACCTTTTTTCTATTTACTTCTTCCATAATGCCAATCCTATTCTCACAGAGGAAACTCAAAATTTTATTTGACAAAGTATATCTAATTTTTGTATCTGGAGATGATTAGCATTTTTTTACACTTGTAGCACTTCAAAATGTTTTTACCTGCATTTTCTCAATTGAAGGTCACAACACTCCCAGGAGAACATCAAAAGAGGTTTATTCAGCCCAAATGAACAGATGAGGAAACAGGCCCAGAGACATTGAGGTCACAACTACTCAAGCCCTGGGTTTCCAGGCCAAGTGTTTCCTGAGTAGGCCATCGTGCATGCTTTTGTTGGTTACAAGAGTGCCTGTAGGGATCAGTATAAATATGTAGGCTGTACTTGAATGAGGGGTAGGGACTATAGGTTACTGAGAACACATGCACTACCACACAGACACAGGTTGTCTTATAGGAAAGGCATCCTGGGATATAAGGATTCTGATATTTTCAAAAGGAGTCAGAAATATACATTTGCAGGTAAATTATCCTTTTTGATGTTGGCTAACACATAAAACAAAGCAAAACAAGACAGGCCTAACAGAACACATCTGCCAGTAATACAGGGTGGGGCAAATAGGTTTATAATTGTATGTGAAACAGAGTTTGTTCTTATATTATTGTTTATTAATTATTGTATCATTTTCCATATGAACAACTGTAAACTTTCTTTTGCCCCACCCTGTATACTCCATAGGCTGTGTGTCTATATGTCTGTTTTTACATTTCATCAACTGAGAACAGAGACTGATGGAATCCTTGAGTATAGTTGATTTTGATGGTGTCTACATGCTCTTAGAATAAACAGTGATCAAGTTTTTGGATCCACCTAATCATGATTTCTAAAGATAGATTACAGTCAATGGTGTTTCTAAATCTGTGGCCATTCTTAGAGCCATCAGTGAAAATGACTACAGTAAATACAACAATTTTTAAGTCACATGTGATTCTGCTGGCCATGAGGAAACTTACACATTTGATGAGGAGGGTGATGATGATGATAAAGACAAAAGTGGCCTAATCTATTTTCCTTATAGAAAGGTTCTGATGAATCCTTTTAGAAAAAATAGCCACCATGCTAAAATGGTACACATATTGTGTAATCATTCTTTCTAGATTATTCTAGCCCTGTCAAGACTACCTCTAGAGTAAAAAATATAATCAGACAGGAGAAAAGTAATACATGTTCCTTCTTGGAAGTATCAAGTGAGCTCAACAGGGAAAATGAACTTTTCATACAAATTATACTAAAAACCAAAATTAAAATATAATTTATAATACACAAAGCATGATTGTCATTAATTGTAGTTATTGTACTTTCAGTAAAAAGGTTTAAAAATATAACCCTCAGAAGAGTATTTCTGGCTGAAATATTTAACATTGAATGCCTATCCATAAATGAATTAGTGTAGTTTAGGGAAAATGAAAAACAAAAGCCCCACTGGTTTTAATCAGGTTAATACCAAAAGATGTCAAAAGAATCCAAACTTGGCCCACTATTAAAAAAAACACCAGTTTTTAAATTTTACATACAAAAAAATCATAACACTCACTTCATCTGAGGTTTTAAGGGAACTTACAATATGTGACTAGAGCTCAAGAAAGGTAAAAGGAGAAAGGATAGTGGGAAGAGAATGGTATAGTCCAACTAGTGCATTAAAAAAATTCCTGCAGCACTTACATACTCAAAATCACCATGTGAAGGAGTGAGGAAACTGAAGCTGCCTTCCTACCCTGTCCCACACACCAGAATGGATGCATGAGACCTTGGCTAAGACTTCTTTCCTTTCTCTATGATAACCAGGCTGACACAGGTATTCATTATAATAAAATTTCACCTGAATTTAAATGGACAGTCCTGGAGTGAGAGCTTACAGACTCTTTTCCTTTTCACCCCATTTTAATTCTCCCATTGATGACCCTGACCTCAAGAAATGTAATTTCACTTATGCATATCCAAATTGCACAGAAAGACATCAAATTCAGAGCACCATTTAGGGGCTTAAATGTAAATTCTAGGTTTCTTAGAAAAAAACCTTCACAAAAAGATCTCTTAATATCTACTGCTTTCAGAGCAAACATCTCAGAGGTGCCTTAACCATAACACTACATCTAGCAATACTAGCAATTGAAATATCATGCTGAATCTGTACAGAAGCAAATTTTATTTAATTTTGCTAAGTTCAAATTGCCAACTGTCACCTCTAGAACTATGCTCCTCTTAAAAAAAGAGCTAATTAACATGGAACTCTTTTGCACCTACAATGAAATATATGCTTATTACAGTTCAACCCCACAGAAACCAAAGAGAAACAAAAGGAGGCATTAGGGAGGAACAAGAAACCCTAAAGCTGGGTCTGTACTCAAATTACCTAGAAATTCCCCTGAGGGAAGTGGTACAGACCTAGCCTGAGTAAGGGAGACTGGATGGAAGGTTAGTCAGTACACAGATAGTCTATGTTTAATCCACAGCTAAACTCTAAAGATTTTCTGGAATGTATATATTATTTTATTTGATACTCCAGTTGGCCTGCCCAAGGACAGAATGTTCGATCTGGCTTCTGCTAGCTTCCAATTAATCAGTTTATCTCAAAAATGTTCTCAAGCTGCCTGCAGCAACCCTCTCTCTATTATAATTCCTGTTTCCTAGCTTTGTTCCCTTACCCAGCCTACCAACCAATTCCTTCATATGTGAGTGAGAAATTTGCAAATTAATAGCACACAAAATAATTAAATGTTTGTGAGATATTTTTGACAATGGACCAAATTGTATTTTCCATTCTTCTTGAAGTTCCCAAATTTTCCTCAAAACTATCAATTCACTGAGTTGCACTGTGAGTAAAGGACAATGTCTTATCTCTTGCTCATTTGTCTCATACACACACACACCCCTTAACTCTTTCCCTAGCACTTTCTACTTTTCATACAGTGGGACTTCTCTTGGATCCTTTCCTTCATTCTTTCTCCATTATGGCTCATTACAAAACTATTTTCAAATAACTAAACTTTCCTCTTAGTTTGCAAAAGGATGATTTCAAAATTTAAATGCCTCTTTTCCCTTTTAAAAAGCCTGGATTTCGAGACAACTGTCTCACAAGGGACTCAAAAGTCAACTTCGAGATTCAAAACTAAGCAATGATCCCTTTTCTCTAGGTGGATTAAGCCTTCCAAGAAGCAATACATGCCAATGTGCAAGGAGGCACAGGACAAACAGTTTATGAGGAATTAAATATTCATTGGTTTCCTAAGCCAAAAACATTATCCTCGTTAGAGCTACCTAACTATATTGAATCAGGAAATTTAAGTTCTAGTCATAGCTTTGAAACATAAAATTGGTCAGGGTCCCTATAAGGGCGAGGAGTGGGGGTCTTCAAAGTATTTAGATAACTGGTATCCTATTTTTCAGAGTTTTTTTTCTGCTAGAGCAAAGGCCCAAACAGCCTGCAGGCTAAATACCAGCCAGTTCCAGTGGAAACAGTCTGATCCTGAGTCAGGCCAAGGCCTAACAGAAAAGTTCCAAAGAACAGCCTGTCCCAAAGTATGTTCCTTCTATACCAAATTTGTTGAGGGTTTTTTTTCTTTTTAATGATAACACAAAATTGTATTTTGTTTTTTCAGCATGTATGAGAAAGTCATGACTTTTACCTTTCATCCCATTAATGTAGTATCATGTTTATTGATTTGTGTATGTTGAACCATCTTGTGTCCCAAGGTTAAATTCCACATGATTGTGGCATATACATGGTGGCATATACATTCTACAACCATAAACCTACTTTTGCCCCACCCCACACAATCCTTTCAATGTGTTATCTTTGGCTTGCTTTTACAGCATCTGTAGTGTTTCCATTTTCATTGGTTTTGAGATTTATTTTTTAAATTTCCCTTTTGATTTCTTCTCTGACCCATTGGTTGTTCAGGAGTGTGTTATTTAGTTTTCACGTGCATGGAGATTTTCCAGCTTTCCTCTTGTTGATTTCTACTTTTATATCATTGTGTTTGAAAAAGATACTCAGTATGACTTCAATCCTCATAGATTTGCTAAGATTTGTTTTGTGGCCTACCACATAATCTATTCTGGAGAATGTTTTGTGTGTGCACTTGAAAAGAATGTATATTCTGCTGCTATTAAAAGGAATGTTCTATATAATATCTACTAGGTCTATTTGATCTAACATATGGTTAGAATCAATGTTTCCTTGTTTATTTTCTATCTGGATGATCTATCCATTGCTGAAAGTGAGGTGTTGAAATCCCCTATTGTTATTGTATTGTTGTCTATTTCCCCCTTCAGAAATGTTAATGTGTGAGTAATATAGCTGGTGCTCCAATGTTGGGTATGTATATGTTGATAGTTATTATATCCTTTTTATAAATTGAACTTTTTGTCCAATATAATAAAAGGCTAATATACAAATCAACCAAGCAGTGGAACGACCAGTTACTATGATGCGCACTGACCACCAGGGGGAAGACACTCAACACAGGAGCTGCCCCCTGATGGTCAGTGCGCTCCCACAGGGGGAGAACCACTCAGCCAGAAGCCAGGCTCATGGCTGGAGAGCGCAGAGGTGGTGGCAGGAGCCTCTCCAGCCTCTGCGGCAGCACTGAAGACTCTTCAGGGGATGTCCAACTGCCGGCAGGGGTCCCCCAAGGGGTCCTGCGATAAGGCACAGGCTGGGCTGAGGGAACCCCCCTCCAGTGCACGAATGGAGATCATTATATAATGATATTTTTTGTCTCTGGTAACCATTTTTGGCTTTAAAGTCTATATTGTCTAACATACGTACATATAGCTATTCCTACTTTCTTTTGCTTTCCATTTGCCTGGAATGCCTTTTCCCGTCCCTCTACTTTGAACCTATGTGTGTCCTTAAATCTGAAGCTTTTAGGATTCTCTTTGTCTTTGATTTTTGACAGCTTCAATAAAATATGTCTTGGAGAAGGTTGTTTTGCATTGAGATAATGGAGGGATCTATTAGCCTAGAAAAAACTTAGATGTCCAAATCCCCTCCCAGATTTGGAAATTTTTCATCTATTAAAGTAGACTTTCTACCCACTTTTCCACTTTTCTAGTTCTGGAACTCCAATTAGTCTATTTGTACATGTGATGATGTCCCATAGACATGTTGGCTTTCTTAATTATTTTTTCTCCTCCAACTAGATTATTTCAAAGTTCCTATATCACTGATAATATCTTATTTTTTATCTGTTCTGCTGTAGATGCTCACTATAGCATTTTTTATTTTTTCCACTGAATTCTTCAACTCCAGAATTTTTGTTTGGTTCCTTTTTTATAATTTCTACCGCTGTGTTTAATTTCTCATTTTATTCATAGATTGTGGTCCTGATTTCACTGAATTTTCTTTGTGTTTTCTTATAGCTCACTGAGGTCCTTGAAACAGCTACTTTGAATTCTTTATCAGCTAAATCACAAAATTCCATGCCTTTGAATTTGTATACTATGGTATTATTATTATTATATGGTGATGAATTGGTTCTTCATGTTCCTTGGAGTTTTGTATGGCCATTTTTAGCATTTGAAGCAGCAGATATCTCCTCTTTATTACCTTCTACTCGCAGGTATTTTTTGTTGTCCAGCTTATATATGGTACTTTCTCCAGCCCTGTATGGATACATCTGCTCCACACTGCCTGCTCCCTCTTGTGGCATAATTCTTAAGATTATATGTCTTCTCTGGTTCTTACAAATCACCAGGTTGGCTACTGGAAGCCTCTCTTTTGTTTTCTAGAAGGTGGTGTGATAATTTTGTGGTTTCTCCCTCACTCCCAGACCTTGGCCTATTTTCTGAAGGGAATCCCTGTTTACAGGAGCTTGCTCTTTCTGCTGAGCTTGATAGTGGGCACAGGGAGCCAGCTGCAGAGTAGGGGGAGGTGTGGGTTTAGAACTCAGGGTTCTGGGGATGCCTGTAAGCCAGGCAGGGGCATCCTTGAATGAGGTTTTCCAAGTGTCTCATGGGGGACTCCCTGCTGGTGTCCTAAAAGCAGTCAGCAGAAACCAGAACCCTTCCATGTCCCTTAATAGTCTTATCTGCCTCTTTCCTGATTTCCTCTCTCCCCCTAGTCTTGGAGGGACTGCCTTCATACTCTGGGTGCTGCATGAAAGAAATATGCTTCTCCTGTGGTCTCCTGAACAGCTGGGGTAGCTGGGCACTCATTCACTGTATTTCCTATCCCCTCATGGGATAGGTCACCAATAGCTAGTTCAGCCCATTCTCTGCTGCCTTGGGGGAGAGGCAGCACTGGAAAAGTTCCTCTTATTGCTTTCATAGTTCCCACACTACAAATTAATCTCATATATCTCTAGTGGACTGCATGCCAGCTCCCAAACCTAAAATGAATGCTTCATTTCATCAGTCACCTATGTAAAAATCCTGACTACTCTCCATTGGTTACAGAGGAGAATATTAATTAGCAGATAAAAGACATCTGTAGATTCAAATCATGGCTCTTCCCTGCCACTTTCTTCAATAAGCATGGTTTCAAGTAAATCACTTAAATATTATGACCTTCAATTTCTACAAGTGACAAATGGGAATAAGAGATCTCAAGCTTTAGATATTAGAGTTCAGCCAAATCTAAAAATCTCCACTTATACTTAATTATATAAATAGCAAATGGGGGAAATTTTTTAAAGCAGTAAAAACATATCAATAGTGCCCCTCCAGTAGGGCTCAGTGGTTGAGCATCAACCTATGAACCAGGAGGTCATGGTTCAATTCCTGGTCAGGACACATGCCTATGTTGTGGGCTTGATCTCTAGTATGGGGCATGAAGGAAGCAGCCGATCAATGATTCTCTCTTATTGATGTTTCTATCTCTCTCTCCCTCTCCCTTCCTTTCTGAAATCAATAACAAATATTTTTTAAATATCAATAGCAATCAAAGGAGAAGGATCAAGTCATAACCTCCAAAAATTGGTGGCTATCAAAAAAAGACACAGGAGTTTCCAAGAATTTACAAAACAAAAGCTCAGAGCAGTATAGCAAGCCTCTTAACATCATCCTCCATACATGCACTATGCAGGGAATACACGTGAACAAAATCCTGAAACATCTTAACCACTCCCCAAACCTACCATGAAACATGACAAAAAGAGATTCAGAGAGATATAGGTAGCCCTTGGAGGAGATAATGTCCCAAAGGAGGAAAAGTCCCATCACAACCACCTTCTGGTCCTACCAGAAAAAGGAACTATTGGGACTCTCTATTTTGGGATCTTCCAGCTGAGAGAAAAATGAAGAGGACAGTAGAACAATCATTGACACCCAGCATTAATTATCTGTAACAATGCATGGTGATTTAGCAAAAAGGAAAAGAGAGAAAATAATTAGGACAAGAGTCTCTGAGGGAAGGAAAGTGAAAAGGGGCATGCTTAATGCCTGAAGGGAAGTAACCTATACAAGTATTATTGATACAGGAGCAAACCTCTCCATTTATTATTTATCTTTTCCCCAGAGGAGGAAAGAGTCAGGGTTGGGAGGAAGAAAAATTGCTGTCAGGGAGAAGTGGGGGTGAATGTGGAGAGAGAAAAATTAGTGAACTGAAGTAAATAACCCAATAAACAAAACAAAACAAAATTTCAAATTACTTTCTCTAAAGGAAATGAAGAACTCAGGGCTCCATGATAATTAGAAGGAATAATCCAAAGCCTTGTGATTTCCTTAGCGTGATGGAAATAAATTCCAATATACAGGCAGAGTTTAGCGCAGGAAATTTTTAATAAAATCCCAGGAGAACCGAGCAAAGTCCCCCCCCAACCAAGGCCATACATAGCAACAGCTGAACTCTTCCCCGCTCCTTGAACCTAAGGTAATAGAAGAGCAAGGGAATTCCCCCACACCATAGCAGAGTGAATAGAAGGTCTGTTCATGAGCAATATAAGAAAAATAAAGAGAAAAGGCATAACAATTTTGCAAACCGGTATCAGCAAAAATAAATAAATATCAGAAAGGAGAAGACAGATGAAGAAACCATTCTGGAAGTTAGCAGAGCCCCACAAAGAAAATTTCCTGCAAGTACTTCATGATATAGACATTAATGAGAACATAAAAGCAAAAATAAAATTGGTGTAAAGCAATATTAAATTTAAAAATGAAAAATACAAAGCTAAGAAAACAAAGAGAACCACACAGTACTATTATAGAACTAAAGGTTTAGAAAGCACAGAAACAGCTCCTATCCTATATAATAAAAGGCTACTATGCAAATCGACCGAAGGGTGGAAGGACTGGTCACTATGATGCGCACTGACCACCAGGGGCTGATGCTCAATGCAGGAGCTGCCCCCTGGTGGTCAATGCGCTCCCACATGGGGAGCACCGCTCAGCCAGAAGCCCTGGGCCAGGCTCACGGCTGGTGAGTACAGCAACGGTGGCAGGACCCTCTCCTGCCTCTGTGGCAATGCTAAGGATGTCCCAACTGCTGGCTAATTCAGCAGTCAGACATCCCCTGAGGACTCCCAGACTGCGAGAGGGTGCAGGCCGAGCTGAGGGCCCACCCCCCCCCTGCATGAATTTCATGCACCAGGCCTCTAGTCTAATATAATTTCAAACTCCAAACCCATTCAAATTTAAATTCCTTCTATTCTCTAACCTCCCCAATTTGCTAGTAGTCACTGTTTCTGATATCTGTAGCCTTAAGGAGGAGATGGGGTAGCAGGGTAAGTGCTAGGGAAATGGGACACAGTTTTCGTGGCATGTACAGTTGTATCCTACCTGCAGGGCCTGCTTTGGCAATGATAGTTGCTGACTCTGTGGATACCTTTGTGGGTTCCTCATCAATCCCCCATGGTTGCCTGGTCTGCCTCTCTCTGTCTGGCTACTGGATTTGTAGGATCTACATTCTGTGCATGTTCCTTGGACAACACACTTGGGTCATTTTTCCAGAGTCCTTATCAAGTCCAAAAACATGCACCTTTACTCTGCCATGGGAGGGAGTACAGCCCAGTCCCAAAGCAGCCACCTGTGTGTTCTGCCACCAGACACAGCAGTTCCAAACACAGCATTTCACATTTAAAATATTCACTGGTAAGACCCTCAAGTTCCTAGAGGTGCACAAAGCTCTTTAAGTGCCCCCTAGGAAAGCATCTCTTTGATTTGAGAAGAGGGGGCATCAACCATATTCTATATTATTATTATTATTATCATCATCATTACTACTACTACTACTACTACTACTACTACTACTACTAGGCTGTTAGTCTGGACCAAGTTCAAGGACAGATGAAAAGACAGCTTGGCCTCCATATGAGGCTTTTTTAAAACTTCTATTTACACCTTAAGCAGTAAATTGCTATGTACATTCCATAAGTACCCATCTGAAGTTCAGTGAAATTAGCAGCCTGCCAATATTCCAGGTCACAGAAGGCTGTGGATTCACTGTTTTTCATGCTCGCAGCTATATCAATACCCAGAAACAGTTTAGAAAGACAACACAAGGCAACATCATCCAGGCTCTGAAATTCTTGCTGGGCCTGCACTGGGGCAATCTCCTTTTCTCTCAGCAAGCTCTGCAGCAGCCTAGGAGTTTCCATTCATGTTTATTTAGAGCATTTTTACCATAGTGGAACACATTCTTCTCCTTCCCCATGGGAGAGGTATAATAAGGTAGGTGAAATGTTAAGTACTCTGCCACCTCCTATCCAAAGAAATTTCTCTTCAATCTCAGCATTGTTATGTGTGGTGGGGATGGGTGACCAGCTAAAGCTGGCAGAACTAGTCTAGGACCATGAACTTACAAAGTTCTATGTAAATGATCTGGCACCTCTCTTTAGAATGAGAGGCATATATCATTTTGTTGTCAGCTTTAGTGGCTTCCAATAGAGCATTCGATATTTGTCTACCAGATCCTGTTATTCAACTACCATATCCTGACTTATATTATTATTTATGGGGCATTTGTGACTTTAGGCAAGGACTGTATAGTCCATGCTTATTTTCTCTGCAGTGCTGGGGATGGCACCTTGCTCACTGAAGACAGCTCATAAGTGCTTGGTAAACTGAATTTAATTTTAAAGAAAGACCAACTTTCTTCTACTTTTCTACTGATGCACACACTGTCCACCCTTCAGTGCTGGAGCAAGGCTACCTTTTCCATGATGTAGCTCTGTTCCATTTCAGCCCCATTAATTATTCCTTGTCTCTGAACTCCTCCAAAACCTTGTTAATATGATGTTTTATATCACCATTTAAAATTTTTTTACCCTACCACTTCGGTGAGACCCTGAGCTCGTTAATGATATGGATCATCTTACACTCATTTCTTTAGAGAAGTTCTTAACAAATATTTAACAAATATTGCAATAAAGACTATGCTAAATCAGATAAAAAGCATCATATATACATATACATACATATACAGTCCTTTATGTTGCACTGAAGTAATGAAATTCAGACAAGGATACTCACAGAGCAAGAGGGGACATCAGACCTGATCAATTCTTCAGTTTTCCCCACTTTAAAAAGCAGTGCCTTGCAAATGCTGCCTCCCTTCGCCCTCTGCTGACCATTCTAGTAACTGCACCTTCTTGAATTTCATTTTGGAATTACTTTCATTTCTCCAAGTTCCGGAATACGGTTAAAGTTGGTTTTTTAATATTCTATTTATAATACTACCTGTTTACACTCTAGAAAAATTGAAGTTGTTACCTACAGGTAATATTCATTTAGGCACTTGGGTGCTGGAGCCAGATTGTGTGTATATAAGCCAGTTGTTTCACTTCATAGCTTAGACATCTTTGTCACCCAGTTCCCCTATCTCAGTGGTCGACAAACTCATTAGTCAACAGAGCGGCAAACTGCCCTATCTGAAAATGAGAATAATAAGAATAATGACCTTGCAAGGTGTCAGAGCCAGCAGCAGGAGCCTCTGGTCCTCTGAGTATCTCTGAGTGGCTGTGAGTCCATGTATTCTTCTAAATTCTCCCATCTGACTATGCCAGGGCTGGTTCTTCTGCCCACACTGTACTAAATGTTGGGAACTTAATCCAAGTTCCTCCTTTATCCTCTGCTCACTAGTAACAGGTGTTGGGTCCAGGCAGAGGGGCTGGACCTCCTAGGACACCGGGTCTTAGATGGAGAAGGCCTGAGAGGTTGTGGGTGTATAAGAATGAGTCTTTATTGCTGAAGCCAGTGGCCATATCGCCATCAGACAAGAACAGTCCTCACAGCAAAGTCCATAGAGGGAGACAGCCACACACCGGCTAGTGAACATATATCTTTCCCATAAAATAGCATCAGTCTCTGTACCCACAGCTAGTATCTGAGCAGTCATATGCTGCCTCCGAGACTCACTTCTTCACATCCTAGCTGTATCTGAGCTCTCTGGCTCAGCAGCTTCTCCTGTTTCTCCAGCCCAGATGCTCTCTCCAGCAGACTTCTACTCACTCATACCTCAGCTGACTCCAGCCAACTAGCTGGTTAGTAACCCACTTTTATACCATTTTGACAAAGAAGGCTTCTTGCCAATAGTTACATCATATTGGCTACTGAAGGGCACAATCACGTGTCCTTGCACCCACTCATGGTATCTTGACTTGATTAGGATTCCCAGGCTCAGAGTCCTTGAACATCCCATTTAGGCACATGCCCAGAGCAGCCTTTGGCCATTCTGATGTATTGATAACAAGGTCTCTGTGCTCCCATTGGCCTTGACTATCCGGGGACCTGGTGTGGTTCCCACACAAGGTTTTTGGGAAAATAAATGAAACATGTTGAACAGTACCTGGGAAACAGTGAGTCTTCATTCTTCTTACTTTTGGTGGTGCTGGTAGTTGTTTCTAATAATTTTCATATGGATGACAAAATTGTCTTATTTTTTTCATTCTAGCACACTAAGCTCCTACAAAATACACACACTCTCTGTTCTATTTATCTTTTTTATTGTTTAAAGTATTACATATGTCTCCTTTTTTCCCCGATTGACCCCTCCCCAGCCACTCTCCCCCCCCCCAAGACAAGCCCCCACTGCCCCAGTGTCCATATCATTGGTTATGCTAATATGCAAGCATACAAGTCCTTTGGTTGATCTCTAAACACACCCCTCCCCCACCCTCCCTGCCTTCCCTCTGAGATTGGAAGGTCTGTTCGGTGTTTCTTTGTCTCTGGATCTATTTTTGTTTATCAGTTTATGTTGTTCATTATATCCCACATGTGAGTGAGCTCATGTGATATGTATCTTTCTCCAACTGGCTTATTTCGCTAAGCATAATGATCTCCAGGTCCATCCATGATGTTGCAAATGGTAAAAGTTCCTTCTTTTTTATAACGGCATAGTATACCATTGTGTAGATGTACCACAGTTTTTTAATCCACTCATCTGCTGATGGGCACTTAGGCTGTTTCCAAAGCTTAGCTATTGTAAATTGTGCTGCTATGAACATAGGGATGCATATATCCCTTCTGATGGGTGTTTCTATTTTCTTGGGATATATTCTTAGATGTGATATTACTGGGTCAAATGGGAGTTCCATTCTTAGTTTTCTGAGGAAACTCCATACTGTTCTCCACAGTGGCTGCACCAGTCTGCATTCCCACCAGCAGTGCATGAGGGTTCCTTTTTCTCTGTATCCTCACCAGCACTTGTCCTTTGTTGATTTGTTGATGATAGCCATTCTGACAGGAGACATATGTAATTGTTGTTTTGATTTGCATCTCTTGGATGATTAGTGACTTTGAGCATGTTTTCATATGTCCCTTGGCCTTCTGTATGTCCTCTTTCTAAAGTGTCTATTTAGGTCCTTTTTTTGATTGCATTGTTTATCTTCCTTTTGTTAAGCTGTATGAGTTCCCTGTAAATTTTGGAGATTAAACCCTTATCAGAGATAACATTGGCAAATATGTTCTTCCATGCAGTGGGCTTTCTTGTTGTTTTGTTGATGGTTTCTTTTGCTGTGCAGAAGATTTTTATTTTGATGTAATCTCATTTGTTGATTTTCTCCTTAGTTTCCATTGCCCTAGGAGCTGTATTGGTAAAGATATTGCTACAACATATGTCTGATATTTTGCTGCCTATGGAGTCTTCTAAAATTTTTATTGTTTCCCATCTTATGTTTAAGTCCTTTATATATTTTGCGTTTATTTTCGTGTATGGTGCAAGTTGGTGATCTAGTTTCATTTTTTTGCATGTATCTGACCAATTTTCCCAACACCATTTATTGAAGAGACTATCTTGACTCCATTGTATGCTCTTGTCTCCTTTGTCAAATATTAATTGAGCATAATGGCTTATGTCCATTTCTGGGTTCTCTGTTCAGTTCCATTGGTCTATATGTCTGTTCTTGTGCCAGTACCAGGCAGTTCTGAGAACAGTGGCTTGGTAATACAGCTTGATATCTGGTATTGAGATCCCTCCAACTTTGTTTTTCTTTCTCAGGATTGCTATGGCTATTCGGGGTCTTTTATTATTCCATATGAATTTTTGGAGAGTTTGTTATATGTCTGTGAAATATGCCATTGGTATTTTAATGGGAATTTCATTAAATATATAAATTCTTTGGGTAGTATGGACATTTTAATGATGTTGATTCTAACAATCCACGAACATGGTATATTCTTCCATTTGTTTATGTCGTACTCTATCTCTTTTTTCAACGTCCTGTAGTTTTCCGAGTACAGGCCTTTGACCTCCTTAGATAAGTTTATTCCTAGGTATGTTAATTGTTGCAATGGTAAATGGGATTGTTTTTTTAGTTTCTCTTTCTGTGGGTTCATTTATTGGTATATAATAAAGCTATAAATTTCTGGGTGTTAATTTTGTGTCCTGCTATATTGCCAAATTCATTTATTAAGTCAAGTAGTTTTTTGATGGAGTCTTTAGGGTTTTCTATGTACAATATTATGTCATCTGAGAATAATGAGTTTTACTTCTTCTTTTCCAATTTGGATGCCTTTTATTTCTTCTTGTTGTCTGAGCGCTATGGCTAGGACTTCCAGAACTATGTCAAACAGGAGTGGTGAAAGTAGGCATCCCTGTCTTGTTCCTGTTCTTAGGGGAAATGGTTCTAGTTTTGGCCCATTGAGTATGATTTTGGCTGTAGGTTTGTCATATAAGGCTTTTATTATGTTAAGGTATGATCCCTCTATTCCCACTTTGCTGAGAGTTTTTATCAAGAAAGGGTGTTGGATTTTGTCAAATGCTTTTTCTGCATCGATTGATATGATTATGTGATTTTTGTCTTTCAATTTGTTTATGTGATGTATCACATTTATCGATTTGTGGATATTGTACCATCCTTGCATCCCTGGAAAAAATCCCACTTGGTCATAGTGTATGATCTTTCTAATGTAATGCTGGATCCAATTTGATAGAATTTTGTTGAGGATTTTAGCATCTATATTCATTAGAAATATTGGCCTGTAATTCTCTTTCTTTGTGGTGTCTTTATGTGGAATTAGGGTAATGCTGACTTCATAAGAAAGAGCTTGGAAGTGTGCCTTCCTCTTAAATTTTTTGCAATAGTCTGAAGAGGATAGGTTTTAGTTCTTCTTTGAATGTTTGGTAGAACACCCCTGTAAAGCTGTCCAGACCAGGGCTTTTATTTGCTGAAAGATTTTTGATGACCGCTTCAATTTCTTCAGTAGGTATTGGCCAATTCAGGTTTTTTTATTCTTCCTGATTATTGAAAGCTTGTTTTGGAAGCCTGGAAGAATATGTCCATTTCGTCTATCTTGTCCAGTTTGTTGGAGTACAGTTGTTTGTAGTATTTTTTTACAATCCTTTGTATTTCTGTGGGGTCGGCTGTTATTTCACCTCTTTCATTTCTGATTTTATTTGGGTCCTCTCTCTGTGTTTCATTGTGAGCCTGGCTAGAGATTCATCAATCTTGTTAATCCTTTCAAAGAACCAGCTATTCGTTTTATTGAACTTTTGCACTGCTTGTTTTTGTTTGTTTGTTTGTTTTTGGTCGCTATGTTGTTTATTTCTACTCTGATCTTTATTATTTTCTTCCTTCTGCTTACTCTGGGATTTTCTTGTTGCTCTCTTTCTAATTCTTTAAGTTTCAGGGTTAGATAATTTATTGCCATTTTTTTTTTTTTTTTTTGAGGTAGGCCTGTAGAGTTATGAACTTCCCTCTCAAAACTGCTTTCACTGTGTCCCATAGATTTTGGATTGTTGTGTTTTCATAGTCATTTGTTACCAGGATGATTTTTATTTCTTCTTTGATCTCTTTGGTAACACAATCACTGTTTAATAGCATGCTATTTAGCCTCCAAGTGTTTGATTTTTTTTATTGTTTTTATTGTAGTTGATTTCTAGTTGTATGCCCTTGTGATCTGAGAAGATGCTTGATATGATTTCTATCTTCTTAAATTTGAAGAGACTTTGCTTGTGTCCCAATATGTGGTCTGTCTTTGAAAATGTCCCATGTACACTTGAGAAGAATGTATATTCTGCAGCTTTTGAGTGAAATGTTCTGAAGATGTCAATTAATTCCATCTGATCTAGTGAGTCATTTAGGTTTGCTGTTTCTTTGCTGATTTTTTGTTTAGAGGATTTATCCAGTGGTGTTAATGTGGTATTAAAGCCCCCTACTATGATTATATTGCTGTCAATCTCTCCTTTGATATCTTCCAGAAGTTATTTTATATATTTGGGTGCTCCTCTATTGGGTGCATATATGTTTACCAGAATTATATCCTCTTGTTGAATTGCTCCCTTTAGTATCATGAAGTGGCCTTCCTTATCTATTGTTATGGCCTTAACTTTGAAGTCTATTTTGTCAGATATAAGTATTGCTACCCCAGCTTTTTTTCATTTACATTTGCCTGAAAAATTTTTTTCCATCCCTTCACTATCAGTCTGTGTGAGTCCCTTGTTCTGAGGTGGGTCTCTTATAGACAGCAGATATATGGGTCATGTTTTCTTATCCATTCAGCTACCCTATGTCTTTTGATTGGAGCATTTAATCCATTTATGTTTAAGGTTATTATTGATAAGTACTTGTTTGTCATCATTTTTATTCTTTATGCCTGTCTTCCTTCTTCCCTTCCTATTTCTTTTTTTTACAGCAGTCCCTTTAGCATTTCTTGCATTGCTGATTTGATGGTAATAAACTCTCTTAGCCCTTTTTTGTCTGTGAAGCTCCTGATTTCACCTTCAATTTTGAATGATAGCCTTGCTGGGTATAGTATTCTTGGATTCACTTTGCATCACTTTGTATTTTTCATTCCATTCCCTTCTGGCTTGATGTGTTTCTGTTGAGAAATCCATTGATAGTCTAATGAGAGATCCCTTATAGGTTAACTTTCTGTCTTTCTCTGGCAGCCTTTAAGATTTTTTCTTTATCGTTGGTGTTTGCCAACTTAATTATGATGTGTCTTGGTATCAGTCTTTTTGGGTTCATCTTGTTTAGGACTCTGTGTGCTTCTTGGACTTGTGTGAGTTTTTTCTTCCCAATATCAGGGAAGTTTTCTGTCATTATTTCTTCAAACAATTTTTCTATTCCTTGCTCAGTTTCCTCTCCTTCTGGCACCCTATTATGAGGATGTTGTTTCATTTTGTGTTGTCCCAGAGCTCCCTTAGGCTCTCCTCCTACTTTTTAAGTTTTTTTTTCCAGATGCTACTCTACTTGGGTGTTTTTTTCTACCTTGTCTTCTAGCTCGCTGATGCAGACCTCAGCTTCTTCTAGTCCACTCTTGATGCTTTCTATTGTGTTCTTTATTGCTGCTATGTCATTCTTCATTTCCTCCTGGTTCTTCTTCTTTCCTCTTGATTCGTACAAATGTTGTTGAATTTGTCTTCCATCATTTTCAGCATCCTTATGACCATTGCTCCAAATTCTTTCTCTGACAAATTGCTTGCCTCCACTTCATTTACTTCCTTTTCTGGTGATTCCTCCTTTTCTTTTGTATGGGAGCTGTTTTTTTGTCTCCCCATTTTTGCTGTTCCTTTGTGATTTATTTTATGTATTAGATCAAACTTAATTGTCCTCCAGATTTTTTTGAGTTTGTCTTACATATTAGGTGTTTTGTGGGACCCAGTGGTGCAATCTCTCAGGTTTTGAGAGCTGGGTATTTTAGGGATGCCCCTTACTTGGTCTCTTGGAGTAGTTAGGTCTTGAGTGTTATTGTACCATTCGTGGATGGAGTCTCCTCTCAGGGTGTCTGGTTATGTGGCTCACTCTCATTCTGTAGGCATCCTCTGTCCTTTCCAGCCGTGTATTATCTCACCAGCTGTGTTTAATTCACCCATTCTGGGTGGATGTTATTCGATTTAGTTGTTTCTTCTACTGCTTCATGAGAAGGCGCAGGACACATGTGCCTATTCGGCCACCATTTTATCTCTCTCGAGGTCGTCCACATTTTTGATGACTACATAAGATAAATCGTTCCTAGACACACATAGGTGGCATATAGTATGTTCCCTAAAAAATGTGTACAAAGAGTTCTCAGGAGCACCTCCATGACCAGCAGCATCAGTATTGCCTGGGGACTGCTTGGGCTGCAATAGTGGATCAGCTAGCTATTTATCTTTAAATCTCTGGCACTGTGCAAGTGCCTGGATACACAGTGATCACTCAGCAAATGTTTGTTAAATGGAATTTATAAGTAATGTGATTATTAAGAATATAGGCTCTGGACTCAGACTACTTGAGTTCAAATACTGGCTCTGCCATTTACTAGCTATGAAACTCAACTTTTCTGTACCATGTTCACATACCATTTAAATCATGGTGATTACAATTCCTACTCCATATATTGTTGTAAGAATTAAACTATTGTATACATGAAAAATAAAGATCTAGCACACAGTAAATAATCAATAAGTGTGAGATATTATTTGTAAAGATTTCCAAAGTAATGTTTATAAAGTACTACAAGTAGACATGTGAGAGCAACTGACAGACCTGAGTTTGAATCCTGATGCTACCTGCCAGTCATTAGAAATACGGTTACTTAGCCTCTAAGCCTAAATCTAGAAATCAGATAATAATACCTTCTTTCCTAGGTCTGTTGTAAGGATTAAATGAAATGGAATATGCAAAATTATTACAATAATTTAATAAATGGTTAACTTTGTTTTGCTGATTTAGTTCTTGTTTTTATTGTTAATATATTTACAACTAAGGAGTTTAAAAATCTACATTAGAAACTAAGAAATAGAGGAGAACCAAGATGGCAGCATAGGTAAACATGTACTTGCTGCCTCTCACAACCACATCAAAACTACAACTAAAAGATAAATCGGATATCATCCAGAACCACAGGAAGGCTGGCTGAGTAGATATTCTACAACTAGAAGGAAAGAGAAAAGTGCATTGAGTCCGGTAGGAGGTGCAGAGCTGTGGAAGTGTGGAGGTATGGAGGCGCATGTGAAACAGGCTGGCAATTGGGTGCACAGTTGTTTGTTTTTTGTTTTTTAATTTAATAAATCTTTACTGTTCAGATTATTACAATTGTTCCCCTTTTTTCCCCCATAGCTCCTCTCCACTTGGTTCCCACCCCACTCTCTACTCTTACCTCCCTGCCACTGTCCTCATCCATAGGTGTACGATTGTTGTCCAGTCTCTTCCCACACCCCCAAACCCCTTTCACCCCAAGAATTGTCAGTCCACTCCCTTTCTATGCCCCTGATTCTATTATATTCACGTTTATTCTGTTCATCAGATTTTTTTATTTACTTGATTTTTAGATTCACTTATTGATAGATATGTATTTGTTGTTCATAATTTTTATCTTTACCTTTTTCTTCTTCCTCTTCTTAAAGAGTACCTTTCAGCATTTCATATAATACTGGTTTGGTGGTGGTGAACTCCTTTAGCTTTTTCTTATCTGTGAAGCTCTTTATCTGACCTTCAATTCTGAATGATAGCTTTGCTGGGTAGAGTAATCTTGGTTGTAGGTACTTGTTGTTCATCACTTTGAATATTTCTTGCCACTCCCGTCTGGCCTGCATAGTTTCTGTTGAGAAATCCGCTGACAATCGTACGGGTGCTGCCTTTTAGGTAACTAACTGTTTTTCTCTTGCTGCTTTTAATATTCTCTCTTTGTCTTTTGCTCTTGGCATTTTAATTATGATGTGTCTTGGTGTGGTCCTCTTTGGATTCCTTTTGTTCGGGGTTCTCTGCACTTCCTGGACTTGTAAGTCTATTTCTTTCACCAGGTGGGGGAAGTTTTCGGTCATTATTTCTTCAAATAGGTTTTCAGTATCTTGCTCTCTCTCTTCTTCTGGCACCCCCATAATTCGGATGTTGGTACACTTGAAGTTGTCCCAGAGGCTCCTTACACTATCTTCATATTTTTGAATTCTTTTTTCTTTTTGCTTTTCCGGTTGGGTGTTTTTTGCTTCATCGTATTTCAAATCTTTGACTTGATTCTTGCAATCCTCTAGTCTGCTGTTATATCTCTGTATAATATTTTTTATTTCAGTCAGTGTATGCTTAATTTCTAGTTGGTCCTTTTTCATATTCTCGAGGGTCTCGCTATATTTATCAGCCTTTTCTAGGATATTCTTGAAAAACCTCATAACCATGGTTTTGAACTCTATATCCAGGGGTTTGCTTTCCTCCATTTCTTTCATTTGTGATCTGTTTCTTTGTCTCCACATTTGGCTGCTTCCCTGAGTTGATAGAGTGGCTTTGCGTGCTAGGTGTCCTATAGGGCCCAGCGGCTCAGCCTCCCCAGTTACCTGAGATGGACACTCTTAGTGCACCCCTTTGTGGGCTGTGTGCACAGTCTTGTTGTAGTTAAGCCTTGATTGTTGTTGGTATCACTGGGAGGAATTGACCTCCAGGCCAATTGGTTGTGAGGATCAGCTGTGTCTACTCTGGGAGAACTTCTGTGCTGGAGACACCCTTATTGGAGAAGACTTGCAAAAGCCTCTGTGCTCAGCT
The DNA here is from genome assembly GCF_963455305.1 of Plecotus auritus. Lineage (NCBI taxonomy): Eukaryota > Metazoa > Chordata > Mammalia > Chiroptera > Vespertilionidae > Plecotus > Plecotus auritus. Next base: position 56,674,278 of record NC_137771.1, read on the forward strand.
TGAATGGGGCAGAGTCTCAGGGTGGAGCAGACAGCATTGGTGTCCCATCAGCCCTGCCCTAATAGGCCCCTGTGTCTCAGTGTCCCATGGTAATCCCTGCAAGCTCCTCTGAGAGAAAGCCGCCCTTGAGTTCTGCCCACTGCCACACAGTCCAGTTTCTCCCCGAATTTGTCTGGGTCCCCAGAGTCTCGCCCGGAACTAGAGTTCAGCACAGTCGGGAGCTTTGGTCTCCCTCCCGCTTGAGAAAGCCAGCGCACACTCAGTTGCCAGTCCCCTCCACACGCACATCTCAGTACCTGTGCCTCCTGCAGCTCCTCTGAGCCTCAGTATGCTTTTCTCTTTCCTTCTAGTTGAAGAATTTCCACTCAGCCAGCCTTCCTGTGGTTCTGCATGATGTCTGTTTTGTCTTTTAGTTGTAGTTTTTAAATTGTTGTGCGAGGCAGCAGTTTAGGTGTTTACCTATGCAGCCATCTTGCTTTCTCCGGTTGTTTGTTTTTCAGTCAGGAGGGAGATACAAGCTCCTGATTGCTCTGAACTCCAGTTCTGGGTGAGACCCTGGGGACACAGACTGATACAAGGAAAAACTGGACTGTCTGGCATCAGGACAGGAACACAAGGGCGGCTTTCTCTCAGAGGTGCTCAAAGTGATCATTGTTCCTGTGTGGGGGTGCAGGACATGGAGAAGCAGAGACAGCTGACTGGAAGCCATTGTTGTTTGGTCCACCCTGGTGATTCCCTGAGACCCCACCCCAACCAATTTACAAACCCACCCAAGCTGTGCACAGATGCTTTTGTTATGAATGACCAGTCCTTTTGCAATCTAAAACCTAACAAACTGCAGCTGGGTCAGAGAACTCCAAAGCTTCCCAAAAAAGGCCTAAGGCCCAGCAGCATTGCTTCACAGCTGGGCCTCATCCAAACCCCAAACAAAGAGGAGGAATCTTCAGGTCTCTCTGTAGCTCCTGCTGAGTGGCCTCAGGCAGTGGCTGACTTTGCACCTCCTTGGAGATCCAAGAGCCAGTGTACCCAGTGGTCAAATTACAACTCTTCACTTCCATAAGCGACACACCCAAGGGGCAGACTCAGTGAGCACCAAAGCCCCACTGAAGCAAGTCCTGCTCCATAAGGGTGTCTCCAGCACAGCAGTTCTCCCAGAGTAGACACAGCTGGTTCTCACAGCCAATTGGCCTGGAGGTCAATTCCTCCCAGTGATACCAACAACAATCAAGGCTTAACTACAACAAGACTGTGCACATAGCCCACAAAGGGGTGCACCAAGAGTATCCACCTCAGGAAACTGGGGAGGCTGAGCCACTGGGTCCTATAGGACACCTAGCACACAAAGCTACTCTATCAACACAGAGAAGCAGCCAAAATGTGGAGACAAAGACACAGATCACAAATGAAAGAAATGGAGGGAAGCAAACTACTGAATATAGAGTTCAAAACCACGGTTATAAGGTTTTTCAAAAAGTTTCTAGAAACCGCCGATAAATTTAGTGAGACCCTTGAGGATATGAAAAAGGACCAACTAAAAATTAAGCATACACTGACTAAAATAAAGAATAATATAAAGAGATTCAATAGCAGACCAGAGGATCACAAGAATCAAGTCAAAGATTTGAAATACGATGAAGCAAAAAACACCCAACCGGAAAAGCAAGAAGAAAAAGAATTAAAAAATATGAAGATAGTGTAAATAGCCTCTGGGACAACTTCAAGCGTACCAACATCTGAATTATGGGGGTGCCAGAAGAAGAGAGAGAGCAAGATACTGAAAACCTATTTGAAGAAATAATGACCGAAAACTTCCCCCACCTGGTGAAAGAAATAGACTTACAAGTCCAGGAAGTGCACAGAACCTCCAACAAGAGGAATCCAAAGAGGACCACACATCATAAATAAAATGCTGAGGGCAAAAGACAAAGAGAGAACCTTAAAAGCAGCAAGAGAAAAACAGTTAGTTACCTACAAGGGAGTACCCATACAATTATCAGCTGATTTCTCAACAGAAACTATGCAGGCCAGACGGGAGTGGCAAGAAATATTCAAAGTGATTAACAACAAGAACCTACAATCAAGATTACTCTACCCAGCAAAGCTATCATTCAGAATTGAAGGTCAGATAAAGAGCTTCACAGAGAAGCAAAAGCTAAAGGAGTTCATCACTGCCAAACCAGTATTATATGAAATGCTGAAAGATATTCTTTAAGAAAAGGAAGAAGACGAAAAAGGTAAAGATAAAAATTATGAACAACAAATACATATCTATCAACAAGTGAATCTAAAAATCAAGTGAATAAAAAATCTGATGAACAGAATAAACTGGTGAATATAATAGAATCAGGGGCATAGAAAGGGAGTGGACTGACAATTCTCAGGGTGAAGAGAGTGGAGGGTGCAGGAAGAGACTGGACAAAAATCGTATACCTATGGACGAGGATAGTGGGGCCAGGGGGTAAGGGCCTGGGGTGGGGTGGGAACTGGGTGAAGGGGAACTATGGGGGGGAAAAAGAGGAACAACTATAATAACCTGAACAATAAAGATTTATTATTTTAAAAAAAAGAAACTAAGAAATATATAGAGAGATAATTATAATTCAAAGTATATGTCATAGAAATTTAAAGTTAGATACTTTGATAATTTATGAATAGAAGAGATCAATGCTGGCCACAGTTATATTTCTTGAAAGAGAGAAAATTTCTGTAAGGGAAAATAGGAATTAGGTGGATATCCCAGGCCCCCCAAAAAAATGAGGACAAAAAAAAAAGCTGAACAAAAGCACAAAAAAAGAAAGTACAAAGCATGTTTGAGCAGTAGAGAAAGAGGAGCACAGTTGGTAGATATATTAAGTCATTCACTAAATTATTGAGTGTAATGTCCAACTCAAGACCTGCATTGGCCAAAAGTGTAGTTATTAACCATATGTGGCTATTAAGGTCTCAAAATATGGTTAGTGCACTAAGGAACACAAATTTTAATTTATATTAATTTTAATTAATTTCATTTAAAAAACTGAAGCAGTCATGTGAGCCAGCAATTCCACTCCTACATGTATAACCAAAAGGATTGAAAACGAGGACTCAAACAGATACTTGTATGCAAGTGTTTGCTATGGCATTATTCTCAACAGCTGAAATGTAAAAGCAACCCAAATGCCCATCAATAAATAAATAGATAAACAAAATGTGATATATACATACAATGAAATATAATTCCTCTATAAAAAAGAAATGGTTCTGATACAATATGAATAAACCTTGAAAACATGAAACAAGTGAAATAAGCCACACACATCCCAATATTTTGGGATTCCACTTATATGAAATACCAAAAATGGGCAAATTCATAGAAACAGAAAATAGATTAAAAGTTGCCAAAGGTAGAGGGAGTGGGGAATGAAGAGTTATTGCTTAATGGGTATAGAGTTTCTGTTTGAGTGATTAAAAAGCTTTTAAAATAGAGAAATGATATGGTTGCCAATATTGTGAGTGTTAATTAATGCCACTGAATTGTACATGTATCATAAAATGGCTGAAATAGCAAATGTCATGGTTATATACATATTTTTTACATTCAAAAATTAAGCAGTATCAAATATTTTTCTGTTAAACATATCTTTACTGTTTTGGTTGCTCTATATTTTATTTTGTTACATTCACAGGTGAATTTTACCAAGCATTCAAATAAGTACCTTATTAACAATTATCCTTCTCAAACTTTCCAAAAAAAATTCAAGAGAAGAGAGATTCCCAAGCTCATTTTACAAGGCCAGCATTATCCTAATGCCCAAACCAGATAAAGACACTTCAAAGAAATAAAATTATAGGCCAATATCCCTAATGAATATAGATGCTAAAATCCTCAACAAAATATAAGAAAACTGGATCCATCAATACATTAAAAAGATCACACACCATGATCAAGTGGAATGTATCCTAGAAATGCAAGATTAGTACAATATTTGCAACATAATAAACATGATACACCAGATAAACAAAACAAAGGATAAAAACCACATGATAATAGCATTAGGTAGTTTTTATGGTTGCATATTTCTGTTAATATACTAAAAGCCTTTACATTGTGCATTTAAAGGTGTGAATTTTAAGGTATGTAAATTCAATCTCAATAAAGCCATCTATCTATCTATATATATAAAAGGCTAATATGCAAAGTGTCCCCTCGGGAGTTCGACCGGGAGAGCAGGAGTTCAATCGCTCGCTATGATGTGCACTGACCACCAGGGGGCAGCGTGGAACAAAGGAAGGCCCCCGCCAGCAGCTGGCAGCCGGGGATGGAAGGTCCTGATAGGCTCTGATCACCAGCCAGGCCTAGGGACCCTACTCGTGCACGAATTGTGTACGCGAGGCCTCTAGTAAGGAATAAAAGAATAGGGGGGAAAAGAAAAGGATAGAAGAGAGGAAGGTAGAGAGGAAGGTAGTGTATAGAAGAGAGGAAATAAAATAAGAAAAGCAAGAGCTATATTTGTGGGTTTTCCCCTCAATAAGGAATGAAGAATAAAGGGAGGGGTAGAAAGAGAGTTGGATGGAGTTTCAGAATGAAAAATAAATCAATAGCAAAAAGAGAAAGGGAAAAAACAGACCATGGCCATGAATTATAAACTAAATCTATGCAGTTTTCTTGGAGACATGTAAGTAAAGCATTATATTTCCTCCTATTTAACAAATTCACTATTATATTATGCTTCCTAATAAGTAACAATGGATAGATTTGGGGCTAAGCAGAGCTCTATCTTTTAAGATTGTAGACTAAAAGGGGTCACATACTAACCTGACTAGCTCAGGGAAGGCCTGCGCAGAAGTCTTGCAAACTCAGAGACCTAAAGTAACCACAAAGGATGGTCTTAAGTTAAAACTTTTTAACTTAAAGCAGTTTCCGGTAGGTAGTCATGTCCTAGGTCACCATCTTCCCTGACAAATGTCAATTTTTATCCTAACTGAGCCTGTCTATTGTCTTTTTGCATCTACAATAATATATCATTGAAATGTCAAAGTTATTTTCCTTTTCCTGGACCCCTCAAAGCATAGGCACTGCTTTGTGGAGACCACAAACCACCTCATTATTATTTAGTTAATTGTTGACTATTAACTATCCTATACCCCCATAAGTAAAAGAAGTATGTGTCTATCATTTTACTTTTCATCCTATCCCAGAGGTTTTCCCACTCTGCTTTCTCCTGCCTCCCTAATCTATCACCAATGGATTTCATGTAACCCACATATGTCCCCTCTTTTTATTGTAATGTATAAAATAAGGTACAAAACTGCCATTCTCAGGAGCATTATCTCAATCTGTTGAAATTTTACTTTCTGACAATTGTCAATAGTTTAGCTCAAATAAACTCACAAAAATTCTTCATAGGTTTGAATGATTTTTATGTTGACAAGATTATATTATAAAACTGGTTTGTACAAAAAACAAACAGAAGAAATACTTGATTTGACAAGCAGCTTTGGGAATTTCATCAAGATTGACATCTGAGCTGCCTCTCATAGGGTGAGTAATAACCAGATAGAAATCCAAGAGGTAGGGTATTATGTGCAGAAGGATCAGTTTATGGAAAGGCATGGTGTTGGGAAAGAACATGACATAAAAGAGATATATGAGGGAGATTACTTGGCAAACTTGCATGGAGGTAGGAAATAAGAGTTCTTTTCTATAATGCAATAAAGTTTTAACTTTATCCCATAAATAATAACAAACCAGGGTAGGTATTAAAATTCGAGATAAGATCAGACTTTTGTTGTAGAAAGATAAACAAGAAAGTATATAGGGGGAAAGTCTTAGGGTGTGTAATTATACTGTGGAGCTCTTCAAGGCCCATGCACCCATACCCCCAACTGTTAGGGACCTATGCCATGCCCCTCTTTTGAAATTGCCTTGGCTGCAGGGAACTGCTTTACCCAGTGATTGATCTGTAGCCAATGGCTGGCTAAAGCTAACATATAGATTTAACTCTCTTGCCTTGATTCGGGACAGCTCTACAAGTCCATCCCAGCTCCAGAGCTTTCTCCAGGTCTCAGTCCAACCACATTAACAGTCAGCTTCTTCTGCCCAACACTGTCTTCCTTACTTCCTTAGAAGTGAATCTCCCAAGCATACTCCCCAGTCTGCATACAATTCCCCATTGCCAGAGAGCTCAGTCTAACATATGGTTTACATTATGTTACACCAACATTTAATAGGCAACAAAGATAGAAAAACCAGAAAAGAAGGCTTAAGAATAATTGTGTAAGAAAGATTGGAGATCTGTCCAATTTTCCCAACACCATTTATAGAAGAGACTGTCTTGACTCCATTGTATGTTCATGCCTCCTTTGTCAAATATTAATTGAGCATAGTGGTTTTGGTCGATTTCTGGGTTCTCTATTCTATTCCATTGATCTATATGTCTGTTCTTGTGCCAGTACCAGGCTGTTTTGAGAACAGTGGCTTTGTAATACAGCTTGATATCTGGTATTGAGATCCCCCCTACTTTGTTCTTCTTTCTCAGGATTGCTGCAGCCATTCGGGGTCTTTTTTTTATTCCAGATGAATTTTTGGAGAGTTCTTTCTAGCTCTGTGAAATATGCTGTTGATATTTTAATGGGGATTGCATTGAATCTATAGATTGCTTTGGGTAGTATGGACATTTTGATGATGTTGATTCTACCAATCCATGAACACGGTATGTTCTTCCATCTGTTTATATCTTCTTCTATCTCTTTTTTCAGTGTCCTGTAGTTTCTTGCATATAGGTCTTTTACCTTTTTAGTTAAGTTTATTACTAGGTATCTTAATTTTTTTGGTATAATGGTAAATGGGATTGCTTTTTTAGTCTCTCTTTCTGTAAGTTCACTATTGGTGTATAGAAATGCCATAGATTTCTTGGTGTTAATTTTGTATCCTGCTACATTGCCAAATTCATTTATTAAGTCTATTAGTTTTTGATGGAGTCTTTAGGGTTTTCTATGTACAGTATCATGTCATCTGCGAACTTACACCATACACAAAAATAAACTAAAAATGGATAAAGGACTTAAACATAAGATGGGAAACCACAAAAATACTAGAGGAATCCACAGCCAGAAAGATCTCAGACATATGCCGAAGGAACTTCTTCACTGATACTGCTCCTAGGGCAATGGAAACTAAAGAGAAAATAAACAAATGGGACTACATCAAAATAAAAAGCTTTTGCACAGCAAAAGAAACCATCAACAACAATAAGAAAGACCACTACATGGGAGAACATATTTGCCAATGTTATCACCAATAAGGGTTTAATCTCCAACATTTACAGGGAACTCATACAACTTAACAAAAGGAAGATAAACAATCCAATCAAGAAATGGGCAACGGACCTAAACAGAAACTTTTCAAAAGAAGACAGAAGGAAGGCCAAGAAACATATGAAAACATGCTCAAAGTCACTAATTATCCGAGAGATGCAAATCAAAACGACAATGCGGTACCATCTCACACCTGTCAGAATGGCTATCATCAACAAATCGGTAAATGACAAATGTTGGTGAGGATGCGGAAAAAAGGAACCCTCGTGCACTGCTGGTGGGAATGCAGATTGGTGCAACCACTTTGGAGAACAGTATGGAGTTTCCTCAAAAAACTAAAAATAGAACTCCCATTTGACCCAATAATACCACTTCTAGGAATATATCCCAGGAAGCTAGAAACATCAATCAGAAAGGATATATGCACCTCTATGTTCATAGCAGCACAATTTACCATAGCTAAGATTTGGAAACAGCCTAAGTGCCCATCAGCAGATGAGTGGATTAAAAAACTGTGGTACATCTACACAATGGAATACTATGCTGCACTAAAAAAGAAGGAATTCCTACCATTTTCAACAACATGGATGGAACTGGAGAGCATTATGCTAAGTGAAATAAGCCAGTCAGAGAAAGATAAATATCACATGATCTCACTCATCTATGGGAAATAATGAACAACATAAACTGATGAACAAAAGCAGATCCAGAGACAGGGAAGCAACGATCAGACTATCAGATGGAAGGCAGGGGAGGGTGGGGGTAAGGAGGAGAGATCAACCAAAGGACTTGTATGCATGCATAAAAGCCTAACCAGTGGACACAGACAACAGGGGTGTGAGGGCATGACTGGGGGGGGGGGAGGGTTGGGAAGGTAATGGGGGATGAGTATTACAAATATGTAATACCTCAATCAATAAAGAAATTAAAATGTGAAAAAAAAAGAAAGAATGGAGAAGAAGAAAAGAATAACGATGTGAAAGTCAATGGAAAGATTAATTTAAAAAGGAGTTGTTAACAGTGTTGAGTGCTACTGAGTAATAAAATAATGACTCAGGAATCTGGCTTTTTATCCTCTCGATTGCCTTTTTATTTTCTTAAATTGATGATTGTCTTTTATAGATAAGTTTTGGCCAATTTTTTTCTCCTGTAAAGTTAAAATATAAACAAGCCTACTCCTATAGCTGTCCATTATAAATCAGAAATTAAAATTGGTCATAAAGACAATAAAGGACTGATTTTAAAAATCAGGGGGAAATATATTAAGAAAAATATAAGGCAAATAAATAAGATCCTAGAGTAGTGCTTAGCACAGAATAAGAACTATGTATATTAGCTATATTTTTATTTCTCTCTCCTGTAAAATGGGAATAAAAAGGGTATCTATTTTGCTGGATTGTTGTGAAGAATGCCTTACTTACATGTAAAAGAAATTCTGAACAGTCCTGTACATAGTAAGAGCTCAATGAATATGTATTATAATTATAATTCATAAAACTACTGAGCTTTAAATATTAATGCCAGTTACTCTGTTAGGCTCTGGCAATACAAAACTAAATAAATCATAGTCCTTGCTACTATGAAAATTAATACCTAGATGGAAAGCCTTAATGTAATTAATCAGTGATAAAATACAGTAATAAGCACTAATGGAGAAAAAGAAAAATTGCTTTAAGATACAAACATAAAGGAAATTTAGGGCACAATAAGAAATTTAATATAAACTTGATTTTGTAAGTGATTAGGAACCTTGGAAAGCTTTAAGCAAGGAAGTAGAATATCTAGACCTATGTTTGAGAGAAATAACTCAAGCTGCAATGTGAAAACTGCATTAGAGGAGGGGACATGAATTTTGTGGTTATTGTAGTATACAAGGGACAAGAGAGGTTTCAGACCTAAAGTAAGACACAGGAACTAGGGATGGGGAGGAAACATGCTGGAGAGCAACACTGGCAGTGCCTAATGACTGATTAAGTGAGGCTGAAGGGGAGAAGAGTGAATCAATGAGGATAACAAGGTTTCTAGGCTTGGATGAATGGTAATATTCATCAATAGAACTATAGAAAAGAAAATCATGCTTAGGGGAGAAGGTACCTAAACACTTAGGGATGTTTAGATTGGGGCATTTATGGTATATCTATCAGGAGGCAGGTATTTGAAGTAAAGTCCAGAACTTAGAAGAGCAATATGTATTTAAAACTTATCAGTACTGGCTAAAACTGAGAGAGTGGATAAGACTGATAAAAAATATATTTTGGTGGGGAAACTTATAAGAATGAAAACATGACAATGCAGTTAGGCATGCTTTTAAATAAACAATCTATAAGATCCCCCGAATTAGTTTTTCCCAAAAAGACATTAGAATGGTGCGTGCATTTTTATTCAAGACATATTCCCTCTATTATCTACTCATAATTCAGCTTAATTGATATTGTTTTACCAAATTATTATATACATTCTTGACATTCATTCTTATAATATTTACTATAATTGTATAATAATAGCTAATACTTTTATAGAAATTATTCTATTAACTCACTTAATTCTCACAACATCCCTATGAGGTAAATATGATTTAAAAAAAAAAAAAAAAAAAAAAGTCTGCCCTAGCTGGTTTGGCTCAGGAGATAGTGTCAGCCCACTATCAAACCCAGGATCCAGACCAAAGGATCCTGGGTTTGATTCTGGTCAAGGCACATGCTCAGGTTGCAGGTTCGAACCCCAGTGTGGGGCATGCAGGAAGCAGCCGATCAATGATTCTCTCTCATCACTGATGTTTCTCTCTCTCTCTCCCTCTCCCTTCCTCTCTGAAATCAATACAAATATATTTTTAAAACAGTGAAACAAAATGAAATAAACCCTGCAGACAAGCAGGAAAATGTCAGAATTCTACCCTGAGGATTTATGGTGAGGGAAATGGTACAAACTAAACAAAACTAAGGTGGAAAAACAAATAACTCAGAGGCCCTTCCATGGGAGATGGATTCAGAAAGGCATTTACCATCCTATCTAATAAAAGAGTAATATGCTAATTGACCATCACTCCATCACAAAGATGGCTGCACCCACAGCTGAGGCCAAGTTCCTGTAAGGAGCCTTAATGAGCAATCAGCAGGGACCTGAGGCTAAGCCCTCCCCCACCCCTGTGGCGCTTGACAGGGGACCTCAGGTTGCGCCCCCCCACCCAGCAGGGCTTGACAGGGGTCCTCAGGCTGTGTCCCCCGCCCTGGCGTCAGGCTGGGGGACCTCAGGCCATGCCTCCCGCCTTGGCACCAGGCCGGGGGACCTCAGGCTACTACCCCACCCTGCAAGGCTTGACAGGGGTCCTCAGGCTGTGTCCCCCGCCCTGGCGTCAGGCTTGGGGACCTCAGGCCATGCCTCCCGCCTTGGCACCAGGCTGGGGACCTCAGGCCAAGTGCCCCCACCCAGCCGAGCTTGTTAGGGACCTCAGGCCTCACCCCCTGCCCCGGCACCAGGCTGGGGGACCTCAGGCCACGACCTCCGCCCCAGCACCAGGCCAGAGAACCTGAGGCCATGCCCCCCGCCCTTCGGGGCTTGACAGGGGACCTCAAGATGCGCTTCCCATCCTGGTGCTGGGCTAGGGGACCTCAAGCTGTGCACCCCACCAGGTGGGGCTTGACAGGGGACTTCAGGCTGCACCCCCCACCCCGGCACCAGGCTGGGGGACCTGAGACTGCACCCTCCTGCGTGGCGGGGCTTGACAGAGGACCTCAGGCCATGCTCCCCATCCAGTGGGGCTGGACAGGGGACCTCAAGGTGCACCCCCAGTGCTGGGTCGGGGGAACTCAGGCTGTGCCCCCCAGCCCAGCAGGGCTTGACGGGGGATCTCAGGCCGTGTCCCCCACCTGGCAGGGCTTGATGGGGGACCTCAAGGCACGCCCCCTGCCCTGGTCTGGGCTGGGGGACCTCAGGCCATGCCCCCCATCCTGGCGCCAGGCCAGGGGACCTGAGGTTACGCCCCCTGCCCGGTGGGGCTTGACAAGGGTGGGGCTGGCCAGGTCTGGATCTAGCCCAATGGGGGTGGGGCCAGCTGGGTCTGGGTCTCATGTGATTTTGAGGCACTGCAGGTGGGCGGGGACTTGACTCTGGGTCCCGTGGTGTGCCCCAGACTCTGACAGGAGGAAGGTTTTCATATACATTTTACTAATTTTCTTTAATCTCTGACACTTCTATTATAAAGAAAGGGCAAATAGCAATATTAAATTATTTCTTCTAATTAATTCCCTTTTAATGTGCACGAATTTTGTGCACCGGGCCACTAGTTCTTAAATAATAACACCTGACTTTGAGCATTCCTCATAATCTAAACTCTGTACCAAAAGATGTGATTGTGTTGTAGGAATCCATCATAAGCACATTGCCTACCTTAGCATTTCTCTGGACCCCATAGCTAAGAATTATTCACCTTGTTTACATGCTGTAGCAGAGGCACCTTATCTAGTTGAACCCTAAAGGCATTGTTCTAGATCTACCTATCTCCCTAGGGGTCCCTCATGTAGTAGAAACCTTTTCACTCCAAAATAATACTCAATTCTTCTTAGCCAGCCATATTACTGCTTAAAAATTATTTTTCTGTCTGCTTCCCTCAAAACTGTCAAATGCTGTTAAATCTAAATCCAGCTACCTATTTTCCCTACCTAGTAAAGGTAAACTCCATGACTAACAGTTATTCAGAATCTAAGGATGCAATGTCCTGACTCTCCTGGTGCTTCCCCAGATCATGATATACTTTTGGTGATGGCTCATAACTTAGAATTAATAAAATATATGTTATTCTGGGTAAGCTATACCTTCTAAACATTCTGTGATTGAAATCTTTATACAATAGCTCATTCTGCTCAGATAGCTGAATTGGTAGCTGTAACACAAGTATGCCAACTTATTAAAGGTTTAAACTTAACATTTATGCTAATAAATATGCCTTCACATTATTTATGATTCTGGTAAACCCTTGAAACAAACTCAGAAACCCTATTCAAAAACAGAAAAGAAATTAATGAGTTACTAGAGTCAATTCAACATGTGAATGGAACCTCAGTTGTGAAGGTTGATGCTTAAAAGATAATTTTTAAGCAAAAGGGAATGACCCAAGATATTATTCTGCAAAATCAATAGCTCATACTGATTTATCCACTATTAGCATCTCAAAGATAATTGCCAAATCTGATTTAAATAACTCAGGAGGACTTAATCAAAGAAAACAATTATTCTGTCACTATAGAGAAGAGAAAGATAGTGGTTAGCTCAAAACTATCTCATGCATGACAAGATAGACTTTGACATTTCAAAGAAGGCAACTTGGAGGTAACTAAGTCAACAATCAGAACGTCTGTTCTACTAAATAAAAGCAGGACAGACTAGACAATATATTACAAACATATCAATGAGAATATATTACCTGACAGGTTCAACCAGTGACAAAACCTTGCTTTACTTCTAATTATAACTAAAGAAACATGTATAAAGGTAAGATAAAACTCTGAATACCTCAAGGATCATCTAGACATTTAGAAATGGATAGCACCCAGGTTCCTAAATTAAAACTTTAATTATATTTTAGAAATAATATGGAATTTTCTGGTTGTGTTATATTTTCCCTTGTCAAAAGGTTAATCCTATAATTGTTTCAATAAAAATGTTTATGGGTTTTATGTTCCTCACATGGGGAATACATTCAATACCCTGTAGAAATAGAGGAATTGACTTTACAGGTGAAATACTTAATGCTCTTTCTTCAGTAAAACAGGAACTTACTTCTCTATGTAATTCCCCAAGCTCTGGGAAGATAAAACAAATTGATGTTATTTTAAAATCAAAACTTCAAATTTTCATCAGAATTTAATGTCCGATATAACGTTCTAAATTGTCAGATACTGTGAAAAGCCAGTATCATATACACAGTTATATACCCAATGGATACAAGCTGCACATCCCAAAAGACACCATGATATACATGATATACAATATGAAGACCAAATATAATAGAAAGATACCAATAACTCAACATTAGAAACATTTTGGGGAAAAAATCATTAAGTTACTTTTAACCAGAAATACTGCTCCTTAAAATGGAGAAAACACCTTTGAATTTATGCTTTCAGGTGTACATAGGCTAAGAATCCTATACACTAAATTTCTATTCCCATTGAAAATCTAACCTTGAGGCCCACTAAAAAGCCTCCAAAAAGAAATGACTTCTACAAGTAGATAGCCACCCCAGGGATCAAAAAAAGACTACATCAGATATAGACAGCTTCCTCCTAAGACTTTACACATCAAGATGTATATTAGTCAGGGTTCTCCAGAGAAACAGAATCTATATATATATATATATATATATATATATATATATATATATATATGTATATATATATATATATACACATATATACACACATACATACACACACACACACACACACATATATATATATTATATGATACAGAGGTTATATATATGAGAGGTTATATTATATGAGACAGAGGTTATAAGGAATTGGCTTCATGATTATGGAGGCTGAGAAGTCCCATGATCTGCAAGCTGGAAACCCAGAAAAGTCAGTGGTATAATTCAGCCTGAGTCTGTAAGCCTGAGAACCAGAGTAGCCAATGTGGTAAATCTCAGTGTAAGAGCAGAAGATGATAAATAAAAATGAAATGTCCCAGCTCACATGATGAAACAGGAAAAAAAGGACCAAATTCCTCCTTTCTCTGATTTTTTTTTAAATTAAGGCCCTCAATGAATTGGATAATTCCCACCCACATCCAGGAGGGCAATCTACTTTATTGAGTCTACTAATTTAATTGCTAATCTCATCTAAAAATACCTCTACAGATACACCCAGAAATAATGTTTAATCTGGGCATCCTATGGCCAGTCAAGTTGACACAAATAACCCATCACAGGATGGACAATTTTACTGCAATCCAGATGACCATTTTATTAGTCATGCTCTCCATAATGACTTATTGGTCAACAGTGGATCACATATGTGACAGTGGTTCATAAAATTATAATAGAGTTGAATTTCCTGTAAGAAATGGAAGGATATGTGGGTAATGACGTTTTGTTTTGTTTCTCTAACAGGAGCAATATCTGTGGGGCTTAGTAAATAGTTTGACTCTCACTCACAGGACCTCAATTTTGAGTGTACAGATTACATCCCAGTCAGCTACTGACATGTTTCAGCACAGAGTAGCCTGCCCCTCCAGCACTACTTTTTCAGAGGTGATACAGCCCTCCCAGATCTATCTTGATGGTCTTTAAAGTATATTGCTATAAATTCTTTGTTGAGGACCTAAGATCCTCAACAAGCATGTCAAACTCATGGCCGGTGAGCTGCATGCCTCAAACACAGGTCCACCACAGAAGCTACCTTAACAGGTATTATGTGCCACTGCCACCTTAATAAAAGCTTTCTATGATAGTGTGGAGCCAGCCTGTTCCTGTACTTTGGAAATATTTGCAGTTTGCAATATATAAAGTATAGATAAGTTTTATTTCTTCCATCAGTTCAATACCAGAGAGACCTTTGTGCCAGATGGGATTAATGGAACCAAAACCAAATTTCCTAAGTCAAGTAATGAGTCCTCAGTTCTACACCCTCCCTGTATAAAACAGCCTCTTTTTTTATGAATACCACCAAGTTCCTTAATTTGACCACTGTTCAAAGTTGCAGTAGCCAAAAGCACATTGCCATAATGATCCCCTATATTCTTTTCTCTCTCCATCTTGATTTCTTATTACTACTGATCCTCAGGCCACCTTTCACTCCCTCCTCTCAGTCAATATTATGGTAACTTATACCTTACCCAGCCAGTTTCTCCTCAATATTTTCAATCAATCCAGACCACATTCTTGTTCATACAGCAGCATTGACAGCTCTGATGTTCTGTTTCTGACCCTGTCAAAAGGAAACAGGGAGAGGTCTGTGGGGCAGTGTTTATAAAGCCTACTGTAGTGTACAGTGATGTCCTAGATCTTCACCTTCACTCACCACTCACCACTGACTCACCCAGAGCAACATCCAGGCCTGCAAGTTCCATTCATGGTAAGTGCCCTACACAGGTGTATCACTTTTCATTTTTATACTGTATTTTTACAGGGCCCTTTCTATGTTTAGATACACAAGTACTTACCATTGTGTTACAATTGCCTACAGCAATGGTGGGCAAACCGCGGCTCCCGAGCCACATGCGGCTCTTTTGCCCCTTGAGTGTGGCTCTTCCACAAAATACCACGGCCTGGGTGAGTCTATTTTGAAGAAGTGGCATTAGAAGAAGTTTAAGTTTAAAAAATTTGGCTCTCAAAAGAAATTTCAATCGTTGTACTGTTGATATTTGGCTCTGTTGACTAATGAGTTTGTCTAGCCCAGGCCTACAGTATTCAAAAGAGTAACATGCTGTGCAGGTTTGTAGCCTAGGAGCAATAGGCTATACCAGTGGTTGGCAAACTCATTAGCCAACAGAGCCAAATATCAACAGTACAACGATTAAAATTTCTTTTGAGAGCCAAATTTTTTAAACTTAAACTTCTTCTAACGCCACTTCTTCAAAATAGACTCGCCCAGGCTGTGGCATTTTGTGGAAGAGCCACACTCAAGGGGCCAAAGAGCCACATGTGGCTCATGAGCTGCAGTTTGCCGACCACGGGGCTATACCATATATATAGCCTAGGTTTGTGTATTTTATGATGTGTGCATGACAAAATTGCCTAATGATGCATTTCTCACAATGTATCCCAGTTGTTAAGTGACACGTGACTGGATTTGTAACACTTGTTTTATTAATACTTGCAATATTCTTTCCTTTGTGTTGGTTCAAGATACAAGATTGTTAATGTGGCCATTCTAGTCCTTTGTCCCTTTCCTTGATTACTCTCTTCCTATAAACCCCTTTGAACTCCTTAATTTGCTTTTCTCAAATAATCATAATGCCTCCAATCTTTGCAACTTTGGACTTGTCATCCGACATACCTTCTACTAAAGAATCCAAACTAGATCTAAGCTCCCCCAAATTATAGCTGGTGCTCCTATTATCTTCCAACCCTTCAAATAAACTCAGAAGTCAGAGATTATTTTTAATCTTTATTGTTGAAATTATTGCATATGCCCCCTTTTTTCCCCACTGACCTTTCCCACCCCATCCCTGCCCCCCACCCAGGCCTTCACCACCCTATTGTCTGTGCCCATGGGCTACGCATATATGCATGAGTTGATTTCTTCCCTCCCCACTCCCCAATCTCCCAGAACCCTTCCCTGCCTTCCCTCTGAGATCTGACAGTCTGTTTGATGCTTCTATATCTCTGGGTCTATTTTTGTTTATCAGTTTATGTTGTTCCTGAGATTCCACATATGAGTGAGATCATGTGATACTTACCTTTCTCTGACTGGCTTATTTCACTTAGCATAATGCTCTCCAGGTCCATCCATGCTGTTGCTAATGGTAAGAGTTCTTTCTTTTTTACAGCTGCATAGTATTCCATTGTATAGATGTACCACGGTTTTTTGAGACAAGCTCTGGTATAATTCTTTTTTCACAAAGCTCTATGGAAATAATTTACATGATTTATTTAACTCCATTCAGAGTACATGCCCTCTACAATTAGTACAATTAAATTTAGATAGTATTGATAATAAGCAGTTCATAACTATGTATTTTTATCTTCTCAATATATACCCCAGCACTATTCTTATAAACTGTGATGGACCTTCTGTGTTCACTACATCAAAATGTGACATAATCACCCAGCTGGCATGGCTCAGTGGTTGAGTGTCGACCTATGAACCAGGAGGTCACGGTTTGATTGCTGGTCAGGGCACATGCCTGGGTTGCAGGCTCAGTCCCCAGTGTGGAGTGTGCAGGAGGCAGCAGATCAATGATTCTCTCTCATCACTGATGATTCTATCTTTCTCTCCCTCTCCCTTCCTCTCTTAAATCAATAAAAGTATCTATTTTTTTTTAAGTGACATAGTCATCCAGGTTTTTAAGTATTCAAAACAAACTCCCTAGCCCTAGCTGTTTTGGCTCAGTGGATAGAGCAATGGCCTGTGGACTGAAGGTCCCAGGTCCTATTCTGGTCAAGGGCACATGCCTGGTTGCAGGCTCGATCCCCAGTGTAAGATGTATAGGAGGCAGCCGATCAATGATTCTCTCTCATCACTGATGTTTGTATCTCTCTCTTCCTCTCTGAAATCAATTAAAACATATATTTTTTAAAAAACTCCCTAGCTCTTATTTATTTAAGATCCCCATATGTAAAGATGCCAGGATGAATCCAAAATATTGGATTTCAGACAAAGATCAGTTCCCAAAATAAACATATGACTCACAATTTATTCTTGACTATGGCCCAACAGTACATAAAGGAGCTCAGGCTTCAAAGGCCAACACCAGCATAAAATTTATGTGTTAATAGATTTACCATCAACTTTTTTTTTTTTTACCAACAACTTTTTACAGTCAAGATAAGGTCTGTGTCATAATTAAAAAGTACTGTTTACCTGAGTAATGGCTTCAGAAAATAGAAAAAACAATTATTCAAAGAATTATCTAAAGTTGGCCAAACCCAAACTGATCTTTGAGTATTATTATTTTGGATAGGCCTAGGCCAATTGGAAAGTTAGATAAAAAATGGGTTCCAAACGTTTCTTATAATATCTGTGTTCTCATACTTTTGTTACTTCACATCCATTGTCTGAAGTCAAAAATCTAAGTGTCAATACTATCAAAAAGTAACTAAAAAACAATAACAGTTAAGATGAACAAATGATGGAATAGTCTCAGAGATTGAGAGAAGACAAGAATATTTACAGAAATATTCTTAAATTTTTATATACTACACTAGAGGCCCGGTGCACGAATTTCGTGCCCCTGTGGGATAGGGCCTAAACAGGCAGTCGGACATCCCTTTCACAATCCAAAACTGCTTGCTCCCAACTGCTCACCTGCCTGCCTGCTTGCCTGCCTGCCTGATTGCCCCTAACCACTTCTGCCTGCCAGCCTGATCACCCCCTAACCACTCCCCTGCCAGCCTGATCTATGCATAACTGCCCTCCCCTGACAGCCCAGGCTGCCACTGGAAGGGGATCACTGTGTGGGGGTGGGTGCGGCCGCCGCCCAGGCTAATAGCCCAGGCTGCCGCTGGGAGAGGATCGCTGCATGGGGGTGGGTGCAGCCGCCTCCCAGGCTCAGACTCCAGGTTTCAGGTGTGTGTGGGGGGGATCACTCCGTGGGGAGTGAATTTGTTTTTGCTTTTTATAAAGGGTCAGGAGGGCCTCTGGGCAGGATTCCGCCAGGCCGCTTACGCTGCCGGCTCTCAGCGGCAGCCCTCCCTGGGACTTGGGGACTCCGGCAGGCCTGAGAGGACTGGGCACTGCCATCTTGTGGCTATGGGCACCGCCATTTTGTCGCGGAGTGATGGTTAATTTGCATATTACTCTTTTATTAGATAGGATAAGCAACTGTAATGCTTTCTTTCCCAAAACCTCCAGTGTCTTCAGGTAGACAAAGTACAAGGCTGATAACAGTTTTTCTAGAATAGCTGTCAGGATTGATGCATAGTATTTTCTTGATAAATAAGCATCCTAAATTTTATCACCATTTCTTTTTCAGAATGTGAAATACAAGTAGGAACAACTTAAGACTTTAATAGACTTCCATAAAATCTACAACCAATTAAAGCTCAAAGGACCTCCAAATAAAAGTAAATGAAGCCACTGGAGGTGTTAAGAACATTCCACCCCAAAATATGCCACATTGGCACATTAACTATTTTGAATTAAAGGCACCTGGAAAAACAACAAATATTTAAAAAAAAACAAAAATAAACAAACAAAAAAGCTGCTTTGACTTTCCTTCTTTTTCTTAAAATTAGTAAATAAAACTCCTATATGGAAGCTGTTCTTATATCAGAAGAAAAAAAATGTAATAGGATCTAGTATTAACCCCATCCTATATAATAAAAGCCTAATATGCTAAGTGTCCGGTAGTCCGTTCAACCAATCAAAGTGTAATATGCTATTGATATGCTAAGGCTGTTCAACCACTCACTATGATGTACACTGACCACCAGGGGGCAGAGAGTTGATCAGTCGACCAGTTTCTATGACATGCATTGACCACCAGGGGGTAGATGCTTTGTCTGGTAGGTTAGCTTGCTGCTGGGGTCCAGCTGATTGGAACTGAGTGAGATGGGCCAGACATACCCTAGAGCCCTCCATGGGCTGGATACGCCAT
This sequence comes from Plecotus auritus, assembly GCF_963455305.1. Classification (NCBI taxonomy): domain Eukaryota; kingdom Metazoa; phylum Chordata; class Mammalia; order Chiroptera; family Vespertilionidae; genus Plecotus; species Plecotus auritus. Next base: position 56,693,832 of record NC_137771.1, read on the forward strand.
GGAGCCCTCCTGCAGTCCCTCCCTGGCTGGCCAACCTTCCGTGTCCCTCCCTGGCCCGATCATGCACAGAGGGGGTCCCTCAGCCTGGCCTGTGCCCTCTCCCAATCTGGGACCCCTCAAGGGATGTTTGGGAGCTAGTTTCGGCCCGATCCCACAGGCCAGGCTGAGGGACCTCACTGGTGCACAAATTCGTGCACTGGGCCTCTAGTCTTATAGATAAGGATACTGAGACATAGATATGTTTAAATATCTGAAAAGATACACAAGAAATACCAATAGAAGATGTTTTGGGGAAATGAAAGCAAGTGCTAAAATAAGAGAAAGACACCTTTCTTTATTGCACTGTTTAATTTTTTTACTATGTGAATGCATTATTTTATGATCAACCAAAGAAAAGTAATATAACTTATGGAAAGACTCAGTTGTCACTATCAGGAGATATAAAATTTCCTTTTAGCCAAAGAATATAGGAGCATATGGAGGTGTTTCCACAAAGCAGAAGATAAACAAGCATGCTCCCAGACTGAGGTCCTTTGGAAAGCCAGTGTCTTCCCCTGGAAGCATCCTGATTGTCTCCTGCTTTGGATAATGGTATACTAGTTTCCATATATTTTTCCATTCTTGAAACTTTGAATCCTCTAAGAGTGTTATTATTTTTTTGTCATATATTTTACTGTCCCATTGAGACAATGAAATTACCTAATGGAAATTATAATTTTTAAAGAAAGTTATTTTAGCAGTCCAGGTAAGAGGAAATAAACTATATTGGGGAAGTGCACCAGGGCTAATAAAAACGAGATAGATAACTATTAACTCTTTTTAGTTATATTCTGTGAGAAGACTTACGTAGTAAAAATCTAACCGAATCCTGGGAACCTTTTGATAAACTTTTCCCAAACTTTCTTATCTTTCTATAGATAAAAGAACATTTAACTCTCTATGAAGAAAACAGAGCAATATAGAAATATTGAATCTTGAACATAATCTTTTAAATTAAATTTCCTATACAATTTGTTCCTCTGTTAATTTTCCCTTGAGTGCTTACACACTGACAGATAAAACACTCTATCAATCAGGTAATACTTTCTTAAATTTCAGTTCTACTGATGTCTCAGTCCTTAAGCTTGACTTACTTTCCTTCTTGAATCCCAAGTCTGGTACTTGGTTTTCCTGTACCTTAGGGTCCTGTACTGGTTACCTGCTCATGGTCTTTTTTCTCTACTTTTGGTGTCCCACTAGGATTGACACACTCTAACAAACATTGGACAAAGACCTGCTACTCTACCTGCCTCCTGGGATAGCCCCAAAAGCATGTCAAACCCGCAGCCAGCCGAGCCGCAGGCCTCGTTTAGTTTATCACCTTTAACCGGATAGTCTCATCCAATGCAGGACAAAAATGAGGTCCCATGTCAAACCATCCTACTGCCCCAACTTAGGAGCTGGTGGCAAAGATAGATGAGGAGTCCTTCATACCCTGGGAACTAATAATGGGAAAATCCTGCCAATTTGAAGAATGACTGTTCCTCTAACGCTTGTTCACAGAATCCTGATGCCACTATAAGTCCCCCTCTACATCACACACACACACACACACACACACACACACACACACACACACTTACACACACACACTTTTCCTGACACTCAGCCTTAAACTACTTGTGCAGTTTCTTTACTGCCTTGAAAACAGAAATGGAATCTCAAACATACCAAGAACTTTCCTAAACTCTTTATATAGCATCTTACCCTCCACCTGCATAGATAAAAGGGTTTCTGCCAGTACATCAGCAAATAATGAAAGCTACATATATATCTTTACATGGAACCTATATAAAAATGTAAAGCAAAAGAGGAGAGAGCCATATTCTAGTGACTAAGAAGGAAAAGAATAAAATTTCAAATAATTAATTTTCTGCTGAAAACAAAATAAATCTTTATGTATTCAAGAAAAGTATTTCTTAGGACATTGAATTAATTAAACAAGAAAGTCTGAAGAGATCAGATCAATCAAGGTTTCTATTAGCCCATAGAACACATTTATGCAAATTAGAAAAGTGTCCCTTCCTTACCTGCACCAAGCTGCAGATCTTACCTAAAGAGCTCAGATTGAATTTTAGCCTCCAGTCCTACTGTTAGCTAAAGGCATTTCTGCAAAGAAAGATTTGTGTACTGGAATGGCAATCATCAGACCAATATAAGAAACACAGGAAAAACAAATATAAAACAGCTAGAGCATATTCATATTAGAGACATTTATTATTATGTGTCAAACACTGTATTAAGTACTTATTACAAAAAATATAAATTAGACCTAGTCCCTGGCCTGAAGGAGCTCACAATTTAGCAAACTGAATTAATGATGCAAAATACAGGACTAAAATACAAAGAAAAGAGATAAACATGACAGGAGGTATAATAATGAATACAGAAGAAAGTCATGTATTTCTAACTTTTCTAATCTGTGAATAGAAAATTATAGGCATAAAAGAAAATAAAGCAAGAGGAATAATCAATGATATTTAAAAGAAAACTTTCTTAATCTAAAAAATTATTTGATCCCAGAGATCAGAATTCCCTAAGTTCCAGGAAAAAATGAATAAATATATCATGATGATTTTTTAAAGCTCAAAAGTAAAACAAAGATTCTTTAAAAACTCCAAATAAAAAAAGTTAAATTACCTAATACAGAATCAATGTATAATTATTGTCTCATTTGTAATTCTAAATAAAGAATAAAATAAAAACTAGGTTTAAATCTTCTGTAAAAAAGGATCTAAAGTTATTTTGTTTTTATATTGACAATCATATGTTTAATAATGTCTTGAAATTTTTACTGACCTGCAGTAGAATTTAAAATAGAATGCTTTTAACTTCCAAATCACTACAGAAGAGAAAAGCAGACAAACTAGTCTTTATAAAGAGGAAAATCATACAGGGTGGGAGGAAGGAATGGGTACTGAACAAGCCACACCAGGTATATACTAATTGCACTGCCTCTTTCTTATAAGCTTTAGGATACAAGCCATGACCACAGACTTCTTCAGAGAGGTTCTTATGACTATATTTTGTAATTTATCAATGCCAACCTCTAGAGACACTCAGAGACAAGATACAGGCCAACAGATTATTTCTAGACCCCATTCTCAGGAAGAAAGATAACTTCAAATGTATCTGTACTCTTAGTTCTCATTAATTCAAAGCTCTGGCAAGACTGAATGTGACACATGACATATCTTAAGGGTAACTGGGGCAGAGCTCAAGCAAGCTGGGTATGATAAAGAGCCTTTAGAAAATAAAACAAGAAAACCCAGAATGGTATCCTATCTAATAAAAGAGAAACATGCAAATTGACCATACCTCCACTATGCCAACAAGCCACACCCACCAGCCAATCAGGAGTGAGTATGCAAATTAACCCAACAAATATGGTGGTAGCCACGGATCCAGAGCAAGCAGGAGGCTTGGGTTGCCCCCAGCGATGGAGGAAGCCAAGCTTCCCGCCCACCCTGGCCAGCCCTGGCCTCTGCTAAGGCTACAAAGTTTTAATTATAGAAGATAAATAAATCCCAACAAAAATGGCAGCAGCCATGGAGCTGGAGAGAGCAGGAGGCTTGGGTTGGCCCCGGTGATGGAGGAAGCCAAGATTCCCGCCTGCCCTGGCCTGCCCAGGCCTCTGCTCAAGGCTACAAAGTTTCAATTATAGAAGATAAATAAATCCCAGATACCAGGGCCTCCGCTTGGGTCACCAGGGGGCATGGCCGGCCTGCAAACCACCACAGACCCCTTGCCCAGGCCGCCCCACACCCCAAGGGAACCCCCACTCTGATTCAGGACACCCTTCAGGGCAAACCAGCCGGCCCCCACCTGTGCACCAGGCCTCTATCCTATCTAATAAAAGAGTAATATGCAGATTGACCATCACTCCAACACACAAGATGGCTGCCCCCATGTGATCAAAGATGGCTGCCCCCATGTGGACACAAGGTGGCCGCCACAAGATAGCCAGCAGGGGAGGGCAGCTGGAGGGGACCAGGCCTTCAGGGGAGGGCAGTTAGGGGCAACCAGGCTGGCAGGGGAGCAGTTAGGCATCAATCAGGTTGGCAGGGGAGTGGTTGGGAGGTGATCAGGCTGGCAGGCAGAAGCGGTTAGGGGCAATCATGAAGGCAGGCAGGCGAGCTGTTGGGAGCCAGCAGTCCTGGATTGTAAGAGGGATGTCCGACTGCCTGGCAGTGCATCTGCAGAGTCCAGATCAGCTTCTATTTTTTCTGCTGTTTCCCCTACAAAATGCTATAGTAAATTCTAAGATTTCTAAAACCTAGAAATCTATTTTAATAATGTTAAAATCTACACTTAACCTATAGTTTTCTCTTACAATTTCTAAAAACTGTTTAAACATTCTCTTATATACTATCTTGCTATAGGCATGTCTATTTTATTAGTTTTTTTCAAAAATCTACTTTTGATTTTTTTATTCTACTGCTTAATCCCAAATTGAAAACAATATGAATGTCCATCAACAAATTAAGGTATATTCAATGGAATACTACTCAGGAAAAAATATATTCTAAATATGAATGAGTCTCAAGTTGTGGTAAAAGAAATAAGCCAGCCAAGAAAGAGTATATTCTGTGTGATTCCATTTATATAAAATTCTACAAAATTACAAATTGATCTACAGTAACAGAAAAAAGATCAATGGTTGCCTGGGGACAGTAATGAAAAGAAGGATGAATTACAAAGGGGGCATGAAGAAATGTTGGATTGATGGAAATGTTTATCTTGATTGTGGTGACAGTTTCATAAGTGTATACATTAGTCAGAACTCATCAAGTTGTAAATTTTAAATATGTGAAGTTAGTTGTATATCAATTATTTCTTAATTAAGCTGTTAAATAAGAGCTTAAAGTGTAGAAACAGATGAGTTTATATAGCAAGAACATAACTAGGCACCATTTAGCTTGATTAGCACAGCTCCTTGGAAAAAGAGAAATGCTTTCTGGTTTTTCTGGTTACAAGGAACAAAGATTTGCTCAACCTATTTCAAGGAGTTTTCCTATAGATATACAACTGGACTCTTATGAGACTCCAAGGACAAAGTCCCTAAGTAGAGCAGGGCCTAATGACAATTGAAACTAAAAGACAAGTCTTGGAAACAACTAATATAATCATCTCCATTTGAAGATGTAAGATTTTTATTTTCCTCATTTTCCTGGTGATTTTGTTTTTCTCTACTCACTTCCTCCGTTCTTCTCTCTCTACCTATTGGCTTCTAATGCTCATAGTTTATTCCTCTGTAACTTTTAATTTTCACATGACCACCAGGAGCTCTCTAATCGCTAGAATGTCAAGTGCCTACCACCTATAAAAACTTCTTTCCTCTGTTTCTTTGATTCAGTTTTCCAAGACAGGCAACCTGTCTGATTCCCTAAATTAATCTTTTTATGCCATGCCATTGGTAAAATGTGCTGATCAGTTCATGAACTGACTTCCCTTAGGTCATACAGGCAATCCCATAAAGCTGTAGGCAAAAGGCAGGAAGGGTCACACATTGGGAGCACAAACTCTAGCCAGGGAAGATTCCCACAGAAGGGGGTATGAGGAGTGTAACCAGTGCTTGACATCTCTAGTAAACTAATTTCATGCTGAAATTAAGTCATGAGCTAGGTACCTACAGGTAGCCCGTGGGCCTCTTGTTGATCATCACCTTATATGACCATGCTGCAAAGGCTTCTGGATGAAATGAGAATTCTATTACTATTGCTGCTTGGGTTGAGGTATTTTCTATTTCTTTTAGAATCTTCCCAGAATAGTCCTCTCCCTCTATCTCTGGACTGTGCTCTACTTCTTGGTTCCTAAAGGACTTTTCCCTATGAAGGTAACATTTACAAAGCACTATGCATCTGATCCAATCTTACAAGCATTCTCTTCACCCTTATATTGGTTTCCAGGACCCAGAAAATCCCACCCTTATCCCTAACTTGTTTCCCTCTATTTTCTGGCTTGAGGAATGTATACTAGGCAGTAAAGACTGGTTTCGCTCTTTGGTGGATCTTAGCTCCTTTACCGATTGTGGTCCAAACTAGAGTATGATTTTACACTCTGATCTTATTTGGGAAAAACTGACCATTTGAAATTTCTGATTCTGCAATTAAAAAACAAAGCAAAACAGCACAACAATATGTGTCTCCAATGTAACTACATTTTATGAGGCTCACTTAAAAATGAATATACAGATTAATATTTCATGCATTAAAAAAAAGAAGTGGTCTTTAAGAGAAAAACATCACCGTAGGATTTGGTCCTGGAATCTAAGATAAGTAGATATACCTAGTTCTTAGAGTGGGATCAGTCATATTTAATTATGTCCTTTGCTCCAAAAATGGAGGACTCATTTAAAGAGAAACTGGTGAGAAAAAAATTGGCGGCGGAATACACAGACATGTCCCAAGCCTTGTCCCAGAGCATATAGAAAGAACAGCTGAGGGTCGCACGGGGAGTGTCTGTTGGTGAGTTAAGAAACAGCTATACTCCAGAAGAAGGTGGGGGACTGCTGGACGGGGCTCCCCTGACAGGGCAGCCCCACTGCTGCTGGGTTCCCTCCCGGAGCCACCAGCTCGGACGCGGAGATCATGCCATCTTGAAGGGGAAAGTGGATGTTATCGGAAGCCTGAAAAGTCTACGACTGCGGCACCCACCAAGCGGCTGCGAACCCCAGAGCGCCGGTCCCCAATTGGCGCAGACACGCATATTCAGAGGAGCTCTACACTCCACCACGGAAAGGTCATATTTCGCCTGGGATAAGGAGAGTGGAACTGCATAACCAGATACCCAGAGAAGAGAGACCATGGGGAGACAAAGACACAGCCCACATATGAAAGAAAAGCAGGCATCACCAGAAAAAAAAAGTAAACGAAATGGAGGCAAGCAACTTGTCAGAGAAAGAATTCAGAGAAATGGTCATAAGGTGGCTGAAAAGAATGGAAGACAAATTTGACAATATGAGCAAGAACCAAGAGGAAATGAAGAACCAAGAAAAAATTAAAAATGACATCGCTGCTGTAAAGAACTCAATAGAAAGCATCAAGAGTAGACTAGAAGAAGCAGAGGATCACTTCAGTGAGCTAGAAGACAAGGTAGGAAAAAATACCCAAGTAGAGCAGCTTCTAGAAAAAAAAAAATTAAAAAGCAGGAGGAGAGCCTAAGGGAACACGACACAAAACAACATCTGCATAATAGGGGTTCCAGAAGGAGAGGAAACTGAGCAAGGAATAGAAAACCTGTTTGAAGAAATAATGACAGAAAACTTCCCTGATATAGGGAAGAAAAAACCCACACAAATCCAACAAGCTCACAGAGTCCCAAGCAAAATGAACCCCAAGAGACCAACACCAAGGCACATTATAATTAAATTGGCAAACACCAACGACAAAGTAAGAATCTTAAAAGCGGCCAGAGAGAGACAGAAAGTTACATACAAAGGAATTCCCATCAGACTAGCGACTGATTTCTCAACAGACACTCATCAGGCCAGAAGGGAATGGAATGAAATATACAAAGTCATGCAAAGGAAGGGTCTGAATCCAAGAATACTGTACCCAGCAAGGCTATCAATCAAAATTGAAGGTGAAATCAGGAGCTTCACAGACAAAAAAGGACTAAGGGAATTTATTACCACCAATCCAGCAATGCAAGAAATGCTAAAGGGTCTGCTGTAAAAAAAAAAAAAAAAAAGAAATAGGAAGCAAAGAAGGAACTCAGGGGTAAAGAATAAAAATGGCAACAAATAAATAACTATCAATAATAACTTTAAATGTAAATGGATTAAATGCCCCAATCAAAAGACATAGGGTAACGGATTGGATAAGAAAACACGACCCATATATCTGCTGTCTACAAGAAACCCACCTCAGAAAAAAAGATGCACACAAACTGAGGATGAAGGGGTGGAAAAAGGTTTTTCAGGCGAATGTAAATGAAAAAAAAGCTGGGGTAGCAATACTTATATCTGACAAATTAGATCTCAATGTGAAGGACATAACAAGAGATAAGGAAGGCCACTTCATAATATTAAAGGGAGCAATCCAACCAGAAGAAATAACTCTGGTAAACATATACGCACCCAATACAGGAGCACCCAAATACATAAAAAAAACTCCTGGAGGATATCAAGGGAGAGATTGACAGCAATACAATCATAGTAGGAGACTTTAATACCCCACTATCACCATTGGACAAATCCTCTAAACAAAAAATCAGCAAAGAAACATAAATCCTAAATGACTCACTAGACCAGATGGAATTAATTGACATCTTCAGAACATTTCACCCCAAAGACACAGATATACATTCTTCTCAAGTGCACATGGGTCATTTTCAAAGGTAGACCATATATTGGGTCATAGGCAAAGTCTCTTCAAATTCAAGAAGGTAGAAATCATATCAAGCATCTTCTCAGTTCACAGTGGCATAAAACTGGAAATCAACTACAATAAAAACAATCCAAAAAAATCAAACACATGGAGATTAAACAGCATGCTACAAACAATGACTGGGTTACCAGAGAGATCAAGGAATAAATAAAAAACATCATGGCAACAAATGACAATGAAAACACAACAATCCAAAATCTATGGGACACAGAGAAAGCAGTCTTGAGAGGGAAGTTCATAGCTCTACAAGTCTACTGCAAAAAACAAGAAACAATGGTAATAAATTACCTAGCCCTACAACTCAAAGAGTTAGAAAGAGGCAACAAGAAAAGCCCAGTATAAGCAGAAGGAAGGAAATAATAAAGATCAGAGTGGAGATAAACAACATTGAGACCAAAAAAAAAAACAATACAAAAGAGCAACAAAACCAAGAGCTGGTTCTTTGAAAGGATAAGCAAGATTGATGAACCTCTAGCCAGGCTCTCCAAGAAGTAAAGATAGTGTACCCAAATAAACAAAATCAGAAATGAAAGAGGTGAAATAACAACAGAACCCACCGAAATACAAAGGATTGTTTAAAAATACTATGAACAACTTTATTCCAACAAACTGGACAACCTGGAGGAAATGGACATATTCCTAGAAAAATATAACCTTCCAAAACTCAATCAGGAAGAATCTAAACATCTCAATAGGCCAATAATTATGGAAAAAATTGAAGCAGTCATCAAAAAGCTTCCAGCCAACAAAAGCGCAGGGCCAGATGGCTTCACAGGGGAGTTTTACCAAACATTCAAGGAAGAACTAAAACCTATTCTCCTCAGACTATTCCAAAAAAATCAAGAGGAAGGAACACTTCCAAGCTCATTCTATAAGCCAGGATCACCCTATACCAAAACCAGATAAAGACAACACAATGAAAGGGAAATACAGGCCAATATCCCTCATGAACATAGATGCCAAAATCCTCAACAAAATTCTAGCAAATCGGATCCAGCACTACATCAGAAAGATCATACAACATGACCAAGTAAGATTTATCCCAGGGATGCAAGGATGGTACAATATCTGCAAATCAGTAAACGTGATACATCACATAAACAAATTGAGAGATAAAAATCACATAGTCATATCAATTGATGCAGAAAAAGCATTTGACAAAATCCAAGACCCTTTCTTGATAAAAACTCTCAACAAGGTGGGAATAGAACAGGGGTGGGCAAACTTTTTGACTCGAGGGCCACAATGGGTTCTTAAACTGGACCGGAGGGCCGGAACAAAAGCATGGATGGAATGTTTGTGTGAAATAATATAAATTCAAAGTAAAGGAGCGGAGAGGAGAGCAAGAGAACCCTCCGCTCTTTCAGCTCCACGGGCCAGATAGAACAGCCGAATTGGCCGGATCCAGCCCGCGGGCCGTAGTTTGCCCACGGCTGAAATAGAAGGATCACACCTCAACATAATAAAAGCTATATATGATAAACCCACAGCTAACATCATACTCAATGGGCAAAAACTATAATCATTTCCCCTAAAAACAGGAACAAGACTTGGATGCCCACTCTCACCACTCCTGTTCGACATAGTACTGGAAGTATTAGCCATTGCAATTAGACAAGAAGAAGAAATAAAAGGCATCCAAATTGAAAAAGAAGAAGTAAAGCTGTCCTTATTTGCAGATGACATAATATTGTACATAAAAACCCGAAAGACTCCATCAAAAAACTAATAGACTTAATAAATGAATTTGGCAATGTAGAAGGATACAAAATTAATGCCAAGAAATCTATGGCATTTCTATACACCAACAGTGAACCTACAGAAAGAGAGACTAAAAAAGCAATCCCATTTACCATCGCACAAAAAAGTTAAGATACCTAGGAATAAATTTAACAAAGGAGGTAAAAGACCTATATGCAGAAAACTACAGGACACTGAAAAAAGGGATAGAGGAAGACGTAAACAGATGGAAGAACATATCATGTTCATGGATTGGTAGAATCAACATCATTAAAATGTCCATACTACCCAAAACAATCTATAGATTCAATGCACTCCCCATTAAAATACCAACAGCATATTTCACAGACCTAGAAAGAACTCTCCAAAAATTCATCTGGAATAAAAAAAGACCCCAAATAGCCATAGCAATCCTGAGAAAGAAGAACAAAGTAGGTTGGATCTCAATACCAGATTTCAAGCTGTATTACAAAGCCACTGTTCTCAAAACTGCCTGGTACTGGCACAAGAACAGACATATAGATCAATAGAATACAATAGAGAACCCAGAAATCGACCCAAATCACTACGCTCAATTAATATTTGACAAAGGGGGCATGAACATACAATGGAGTCAAGACAGTCTTTTCAATAAATGGTTTTGGGAAAATTGGACAGATACATGCAAAAAAATGAAACTAGACCACCAACTTACACCATACACAAAAATAAACTCAAAATGGATCAAGGACTTAAACATACGACGAGAAACCATAAAAATATTAGAGGAATCCACAGCCGGAAAGATCTCTGATATATGCCGAAGCAATTTCTTCACTGATACTGCTCCTAGGGCAATGGAAACTAAAGAGGAAATAAACAAATGGGACTACATCAAAATAAAAAGCTTTTGCACAGCAAAGGAGACCATCAACAAAACAACAAGAAAGCCCACTGCATGGGAGAACATATTTGCCAATGATATCAATGATAAGGGTTTAATCTCCAACATTTACAGGGAACTCATGTAGCTTAACAAAAAGAAGATAAACAACCCAATCAAAAAATGGGCAACTGATCTAAACACACACTTTTGGAAAGAAGACAGAAGGAAGGCCAAGAGACATATGAAAACCTGCTCTAAGTCACTAATCATCAGAGAGATGCAAATCAAAACAACAATGAGGTACTATTTCACACCTGTCAGAATGGCTATTATCAACCAATGACAAGTGATGGTGAGAATGCAGAGAAAAAGGAACCCTAGTGCACTGCTGGTGGGAATGCAGACTGGTGCAGCCACTGTGCAGAACAGTATGGAGTTTCCTCAAAAAACTAAAAATGGAACTCCCATTTGACCCAGTGATCCCACTTCTAGGAATATATCCCAAGAAACTAGAATCACGAATCAGAAAGGATATATGTACCCCTATGTTCATAGCAGCACAATTCACCATAGCTAAGATTTGGAAACAGCCTAAGTGCCCATCAGCAGATGAGTGGATTAAAAAATGGTGATACATCTACACAATGGAATACTACGCTGTGGTAAAAAAGGAGTTCTTACCATTTGCAACAACATGGATGGAAATGAGGAGCATTATGCTAAGTGAAATAAGCCAGGTAGAGGAAGGTAAATATCACATGATCTCACTCATTTGTGGAATATAATGAACAATATAAACTGATGAACAAAATAGATCCAGAGACAGAGAAACATCAATCAGAACATCAAACCTCAGGGAAGGTAGGGGAAGGTGGGGGTAAAGGGGAGATATCAACCAAAGGACTTACAATCATGCATGTAAGCCTAATCAATGGACACAGACAACAGGGGGGTGGGGTCATGAATGGGAGGTGGGTGGTAATGGGGGAATAAGGACACATATGTAATACCTTAATCAATAAAGAAATTTTAAAAAAAATAAAGAGAAACTGGGTTTTCATTGCCAAGGTTGACAAAGCCTTAAGCAACTCTTAGAGGCTTGGCAGAGGTATGATCATAAATTTCTTTTCCACAAAATCATCTCTTTTGATAACAATATAGTATATCTGGTTCTATTACTATTGCTAGAGAAAACATAACAAGAGTATTATTTGAAAAGGAATGAAAGAAAAAAATCAGGTACCAGAAAGGTAAATATTGTTTTGTACCCAACATATTAGCTTATAATTACCATTCTAACATCATTTTTCTTATTTAACTGAGAGAAAAATATATATGCTACCAAGAGTTTTTTCACTTGGCTCAAAGTCACTTTCTCTCAAACAAGTTATAATTTTTAACATTTTCAATATCCACAGAGATAATTCTTCCATTATGCTGGCTTCTCAATTCTTTGGTTCCCTTTCCTGTAATAACCTTGTTTTCTGTTCTGCTTCAACTTCTTACTGCCATGGTACCTTAGACCTTGTCTTTACTATAAGTACACTCCTCCATTGGACTGCCAGCCTCTATATTTTCAGATAATTCTCTCCAATATTCCAGTTCCATTAATTTTCAAACTCACTAGGCATGTCGATGCATTGAACCTACCACCTCTACACTGTCACTCATCCCCTTACATCTTCATGCCTAGAAAGTTTGAGTAAAGAATAAATGCGTACACAATGTTTCACTCTTTCCTCAAATTTTCAACATTTCCTCACTCTCAGCTAATAACCTAACTTCCTATTCCATTGAGAAACAGAAGCAATCAGAAGAAAACCTCCAACTACTCCCTCCATCACATCTTCCAAACTATTGGCATCTGAACTCATAAACCCTTACTTGCCCACCAGCTAGGATCTTCTCCTCAGGAATGTGTGCATAGGTGTAATTTTTTTCCCCTTTAACTCCAAATGATTCTCAGATCTACCTTAAGTTTACTCAAAAGCCCCAGGTTAAGAACCACTAATTAAAAGAATGGTCTGTTTTTATGCCACCTCCCCATGAGTTAAAAGAAGGTGGCAAGAGACAAAGGAACATTGGGGGGGATATTGAATTTATTTCATCTAAAAACAGAGTAAGTTTTGTGGAACAGTCTCCAATTAAATAGGTATATATCGAGAGCTGATTCCATGTCTACTACTGGGCAAAATTTAGGAGAGGTTGTTTGGTATTATGTCAAATATAACCCATAAATTACTTCTTAATTGCCAAGGTAAAAAAAAAAATATCCTTTAACCATAGAAAAATCTGCCTGTGAGCACTTGAATCCAATGATCAAATTTATCATCACTAGTAATGGGACCTTCCTGACATTAAACACCTCCTAATGTGAGACAATATAAATTGCACAGTATAATCTAAGAAGTATCCTTGTTTAATCTCAACTACTCAAGCATCTAGTAACTTGCAGTTTACAGAAGATTCAAGGTCTAGAAGCAGAAATAAATACAATTTAAAAATTCAGAATTAAGGCATTCTTCAGGACAACTGGCTTGGTTTCTTAAAAAAAAAATCAAAGTTATTTTCTCTTTTGGGGGGCAGGGGGAGAATAAAGATTAAAAGTTTTAGGTTAAAAGAGACCAAAGACAGTTAAAACCCCACTGCAATAGGCAATCATTGATAGGATCATGGTTCAAAAACAAACTACTGTAAATTAAATCTTTACTTAACATCATAGATAGGTTCTGCAACTTCAGTTGAAATGAAGTATAACAAAAACAATTTTATCATAGGCTAATTGATATAAACAAGAGTTAAGTTCCTACATCTCATCATCATCATTACAGAAAAAACTGGGACATTAATACAATGGAATACTATGCACCTGTAATTAAGAAGGAACTCTTACCCTTTGCAGCAGCATGGATGGACCTGGAGATTTATTATGCTAAGTGAAATAAGCCAGTCAGAGAAAGAAAAATACCTATAATCTCACTAATATGTGAAATCTAATGGACAAAATAAACTGATAAGCAAAATAGAACCGGAGGCATGGATACATGGAACAGACTGACAAATGTCAGTGGGGAGCTTGTGGGGGAGACTGGATAAAAGAAGGTGACGATATTAGCCAAAGAACATATATGGTTAAGTCATGGACACACACAACAGTGTGGTGAAGGCCAGGGAAGGGGATTGCTAGATGGATGTGGACAAAGGTGGGGGACATCTGTAATAGTGTTAACAATAAAAAGAAATAGCAGTACTTAAGGCAAAAAAAAAAAAAAAGGACAACTCATTTTGGCTCAAGTTCAATTAAATTACATTAAATATTTTAATATAATTCAATAAAACAGTTTATCTCAGAAAAAAAAACATTTATAACAAAAGAACATTTTTCAAGGACCCTGCTATACATACAAAAGGCACTTTGGGGACAACTGGGGAAATATAAATATTGACTTTATATTAGAAAATGACTTAATTTTTTTAGGTGTGATAAATGTTTTGTGGTTATGTAGTACAGTATCCTCACAGGAGAAGTATAGCGAAAGTATTTAGAGGTGAAGTGTCTTAATATCTAAAACTTATGGTTCTTACAAAAACAAAACAAAAACAATCACACACACACACATATATATGTACACACGAACATATAAGTAAAACAAATATGACAAATAATTTTTAAATCCAAGTGATGGGCATATGGGTGATTCTGTACTTTTTTTGTTCATCCTTTGTTTAAAATGTTCCGAATAAGAAATTTGGAGGAAAAATACATGCATAGCCAAACCTTACCAATCTTTAACAGTCCATTTTGTGTTTTATCTACCTCTTGAAGGCTTTCTTGCTGATTGCAGGACAAACTGAGTTCTCTTTTCCGAATTCCCCTGTTACTTTGACTATGAATTTAGCACTTAAGATTCTGCATTGTACCTAGTCTGAATAAATATAAGTTCCCAGAAGACAAAATACAAGGTTCTTGTGTGGGGAGTACAATAACCAGATATAAAAATTAAACAGCTAAATTAGAATGAGATTATGGCAAGCCTTTGGCAGGAAAAATATTGTTAAATTGGTAACAAGACATAGGTGTGAGTGGTGAGGGCCTATACTAGGATGGCTGCAAGAAAAACGTAAGTCCTAGGGGTTATGGGAAACCTTTACACTCCTGGCTTTCATTTGGACTTTTACTGGCTTTCACAGAGCCATCCAAAGCTGGACAACTCCACAGACCCCTGAGCTTTGTAACATTTCAGCTCTCCTCTCAGAACTCGGGCTCTAATTGGAAGAGGGGGGTGACTGGAAGCAGAATTCTTCTGGCGGACACTCACTTTCAACAGTCACTCGCTGAGCCAACTTGATTTAGGCTCATGTTGCAACCTTCCTTCCAAGGACACTCCCCGCATCCGTACACGTGGGCAGGAATAAATAGCCTGGGTAACATTCCGAAAGGTCGAATGTACCTACGTGAGTGATTAAATGCCCCTGCTCGTTTACATTGCTGAAGCGCACAGAACATCCTTTCGCTTTAGGTCCAGCATTTGAGAGTAAAATGTATCTTGAATCCTTAAAGCAGAAACGAGTTGGGTTTGACAGCTTTTCCCAGAGAAATCAAGGGTGAAGCCCAGGGTGATCTTTGCCCTAGGCCTCCGACGACGACCGTGACCTTTCCCCCACATTCCCGGCCTGCCCCGCGTCCAGCCCCCTTTCCCCCTCCCCCCCCCCCGCCCTTTCCACGTCGCGTGCTCGCCGTCCCCCTCCTCCCCCGCCTCCCAGCCGGCGTCCCACGGCCAAGCCGCCTTCCGGGCTCCCTCTCCACGCCGCCATCAGCCTCGGTTTCCCCGAGGAGGGCGCGTTGTCTGAACTCAGAGGACCCGTTGGCAGCGAAGCCTTTTCAGGGACCACCCCTTGGACCACGTCAGTTCCCAGCGGGGCATCTGACCCCTTCCCACGGTCGCGAGGACGGCGCCGCGAGGTCACCCAGTGAGCGTGCCTCCACTGAGCCGCCCGCGCAGTCCCTCCCCTCTTTTGCCCTCCGCGCTGCCTTCTTTGGCTACGCCGCCCCCCCGCCTCTGGCCCCGCCTCCGTCTGTCTCGGGAGGGCGGGGTATCCGCGTCCTCATCTCAGGCGCCCCCAGAGCCTGATTTAGTCTCGGCTCAACGCGCGGGGTGAAGGACCAAGCAGTCGTTCCGCGAGTCGTCATGGCAGCGATGTTTAGGCGCAGCTGCGGGGTGAGAGCGAGAGCAGAGCTGGGTGGGGCTGGGGAGGCTGGGGTGATTGGGGTGTGGGCACGGGTGGGAAATAGGGGAGGGGGCGAGGAGGAAGGTGAGTAGGAAGCCGTGGTGAGGAAGGAGTCTGTCCCGGCCGGGATCCGGACCCTGGCCCTGCCTTCAGCTCACCCCTGCTCTTACGGTGGGACTGAATACATCCCAGGTTTTGACTTTCCATATCCTCTGGCAGCTGCCCCGTATACAATGGAGCCCACTTTTTAGAATAACCATTCTATTTCTCTGCTCTGGAACCCTTCACCTATTTTCCCCAGGCACCCCACCCTTTCTCGTCTGAATTGGGCGGACCTGTTTTTGCTGAACTGGCTTCGTATCTCTTCCAGAAAACGTCATATTGCAGCTCCCTATCCCAGCCCACAAGGAAAATCTCATTCTGCAATTGATGTGAACTAGAAAATGCAGAATTCAGATAGTCTTATCTTGAAGGCCTGCAAAGCCACGGGGAACGGGAAATGGATACATAATATGTTTAATGCGCTTTGGGTTTTGCAATAAGGAGGAAGATGTTTCCATGTTACATACGTTTAAAAAAAGTAAAAAGAACCTACTGCAGAATTCTTCTAGAAGTTTATATATTCTAAGCTGTCACTATATGCATTTTGCTATCTTAAATATTACTGATATATTCACACAAGACTGCCATTAAAATGTCACTTAATAGCTGAGTTAAGAAAGTTATGTTCCTGACCAAAGAAAGTAGCAGTGTTAGAATTTAGAATAATTCTAATGGATTGTTACTCCACATTTGTCATTGCTGTATAAGTTAATATCTTCTGAAGGCAGAAATTGGGGGATTTTTTAAAATGATTTTTAGCTCTGACACCAGAAAAACAAACAGATTTCTAAGTCTCTCTAAGGAAGGATATAGAAAAACCCCATCCAGAAAACTTCAGCCCCTGTATCTCTTTTGACATTCTGTAATGCTAAGGCTCTTATATGCCTAAGAAATATACAGAAGTCTTTAATTATAGTGGTGCCATTATTGCAGAGTTGATGCTTGATTAAAGTTGCTCTCTTTTAGAGATTTGGAATTCTATTGCTCTGGGCAGAGAACCCAATGTAATAAAACCATATGGCACTATGATGTTTCCAAGACATCATCCTATTTTAATCATCTCAACAAATGATAATTCCTTTTCAAACTCCATTTTCCATGTTTGAAAAGAAGTTACCAAAAGTTTGTAACCAATCCCAGGTCTCAAAAATTTTGTGGCATGTCAACTCAAACTCAACTTGAGTTTAGCAATTCTAAGTCCAAATAATATACTATTCCTATATCTGATATCTAGTAAGCCACCTCTCTAAATGATTAACATTAAATTATATAATTAACAGGTTGATGGGCATTGTTCCCTGGCTGCATCTACCTTTGTACTTTGTTTTATGTAAAACGTTTTTTCAAGAAAATCCTATTTTTTGTAAATTATTTTCAATCTAATATACCCTACTTAAAGTTTCTCAGAAGACCACTTTACATTTTTTTGGGAGGTCTAATTTCTGTATAGTGGTATCTGAACACACATTTAGAAGAGTCACGTTTTGGGGGTTGATTTTTGTGGGATGTTATTCTTCTTTATAGAATCTAATAACCAATTAGGAGATTTGAAACTGAAACAGTGGTATAGCAAGGTGGTCAATGACATGGGCTCTTAGTAAATGTTAGACTTAGAATCTTGTTTCCACCAACTAATAGCAGAGTGACTTTGGCCAATTTTACTTGACCTTTCTGAGCTTCAATTTCTTCAAGTGCAAAATAGGAATCAATATAGTGCCTTATTCTTAAGTTTGACCTGGAGAATCAGTGGAATTAATATATGGAATGTGATTGTAAACAAGAATATGTTTGATCTGTTACAACTGGATAATGAGGACCAGAGAAACTATGTTTTACTTCCAAAATAAAATTAAGCAAAATTACAGAGAAATGTGACTTTTCATACTCTCTGTAGTTTTTCAAAATTGTAATATAAAGTATGTTGTGTGGTGTAAAGTATGTAATTTTGAAAGGGCTGTTTAAATTAAGATATTTGACTATCTGTATTGTCACTTTAAATGTAGGTGATTCTCTTTATAAATTAAAATTGTCATCTACAAAGTGGACAGTTTCTTTTTATAGATTTTGAAAAATGTAAGTTGAGTTCTTGATCTTTTAGTACCATTATTCAGTTTCTCTCTCTCTCTCTCTTTCTCTCTCTCTCTCTTTTTCTTTGCCTAACTTGCTGAAATTGCCTACAGATAGTTCCATCAAAATTCTTTGAAATATGAATTGTGTGATTTTGGCCATCCTCAAACATCTACTCAGGAGTTATGTAGTTTTCAATTTGATAATTTTAACAAATGCAAGTGATTACTTTTTTAACAAACTGTCATGAGTTTAAAATGGAACAATAAGTATATATGTGATTATATCTTTAGTATATCTCTTTGAAGAAATATATATAGAGAGGGTGGGACAAAATTAGGTTTACAGTTGTGAGTACTCAAAACAGTTTATTCTTATATTATTACTTATTGAATTATTTTCCATATGGACAACTGTAAACCTACCTTTGCCTCACCCTGTATATTAAGACAAGTAGTATACTAATAGTTTAGAACAGAACTGGCAAACTTAAAAAAAGTAAAGGGACAGGTCTTAAGTTTTGGCTTTGTGGATCATACAGTCCCTGTGGCAATTATACAACTTTGATGTGGAAGCAGCAATTGGCAATATGGTGTGGCTGTGTTCCAATAAGATGTAATTTACAAAATTGGTGGCTACCATAATGTGCTGACCCCTGCCTTAGAACATTCTAAGACTACTAATAGCCAACAGCAGAAAATAAAGAACATGATTTTAGGCTATTTTGGTTTGTGAAATAGAGTGAGGTATCTTAGAAAAATATCCTTCAAGTGGAAGATTCCCAGAGACATTTGTGGCAGGCTCACAGGGACATAGTGTCAAAGTTGATGGACATGCCCTGGATGGTTGCTCAGTGATTAGAGCGTTGGTGGGGGGTTAAATAAGTTGATGTACTGGGCAACTTTTACACACAGTACAATACCATCCTGTTGTTGCCATCACCTCTACTCCTCAATCACAAGTGTCCTAGAGCATGTAGGGGAGATTTCCAGAATAGTGGTTCTAAGTTGGCTGCTACTCCTGACTATTATTTGCCTTGGAAATACTCCCACTTTAGTAGTGTAAATACTACTGAATAGTTTTATTTTCATTGCTTTAAAAAAATTTCCTTTTTGATAGGTGTTCAAATATCTGGTAATTGGCTTATTTAATATAGAAATCAAATTACACTGAGTGGCCAGATTATTATGATCTCTGAACGCATAATAATCTGACCACTCAGTGCATATATATATATATATATAATATATATATATGTGTGTGTGTGTGTGTGTGTGTATGTATGTATGTGTGTGTGTGTCTGTGTGTGTGTGTGTGTGTGTGTGTATATATATATATATATATATTTTTTTTTTTATTTTTTTTTTTAGAGGCCCGGTGCATGAATTTGTGCATGGGTGGGGTCCAGCCAGCCTGGCCAGGGGGAGGGGACATGGGCGGTTGGCCAGCCTGCCTGCTGGTGGAACTCCTGGTCGAGGGGACAATTTGCATATTAGCCTTTTATTATATAGTATTATTATATAGGATATACACTGAGTGGCCAGATTATTATGCATTCAGAGATCATAATAATCTGGCCACTCAGTGTATAGTTAAAGGCACTCTGCTCCTGAGAGGGATCAAACAAGTTGTTGTACTCGTAATTGTCAGTACTCTCTTATTTGACTAATGTTTAATTTAACAAATTTATTTTAATAAAATTGTTCTTTACAGGTCCTGAGAAGTCTTTCTCGCTTTGACTGGAGATCACAACATACAAAAGCTGCCCTAAAACGTGAACAAGGATTTGGATTTAGTTTTGGTATATAGGTTTTGTTCTGTCTTTTGACTTTGAACTTAAGTTATTATGTATATGCAGCTCTCTATATATGTATTTGTCTGAAATATGTTTATTAGAAAAATCTTAGTAATGTCTCTCAATGAACAGAATCAATCACCATCCACTGATTGTCCAGTTAGTCACACCCATTCTTGCTGACCTCGTTTTTTCTTTAGCATAATTACCCTACCCATAGATCTGTTAGCAGCATACATATTTTCCTGCTCTTCTTTCTAAGGATGTAGCACAAAATAAATAACGGTTAGAGTGTCGTCCCTGCACCAAAGGGTGGCAGGTTCAATTCCGGGTCAAAGCACATGCCCAGGTTGCAGATTTGATCACCTGTTGGGGGCAGGGGGGAGGGATGCAAGAGGCAATCTATCAATGTCTCACGTGTGGATGTTTCTCTCCCTCTATAAAATCAATTTTTGAAATGTTTACTAAATAAATAAATAAAATGAAGATCCCGGGCAAAACGTTTGAAATAAAAATTTCTATCTTAGGCATCCTTTGCCTCCTAAAGTATTGCTTGTTTCACATTATTTCCTTTCCTCTAGTTAAAAGACCCATTTTCTCAGTTCACTTGATTTCAGGAAATATTTGTAAAAGCTAGAAATGTTACCTGTCTTTCGGAAGCTGCCCATTGTCCTCTGATTGAGACATTGGTAGCTGAAGCAACTTCCACCTGTCAATCTTATGTAAATCCTTGCTGATTGGCCATTACTGGCTATGGTTGGATCTCAAACCTTAATAAAAGGGATTGCAAGGCCAGAGCGCATGGTAGTTCTCCCCCTAGAGGTGGGCTCCCGCCTGGCCCCCAATATTCCCAAATTAATACTTTTCTAGTCTTTTTCATTTGTGTGCGGCCTCCTCCAGAACCCGAACCCTGAACCTGGACCCTGAGCCACGTGGGAAGTGAAAGGGGTTCCCGCACCTATCTCCTTTGGCATAGATTTCTTTATATTGCACAGTGAAATCTTGATTAGTTAGAAAGTTCACTTGTAATCTTTAGACTTTCTGCTTAATCAAGGGTTGAAAATCTTCATTATATGCATAAGTTTCAACGTACTGATTCTATAGGGCTTTTTTTTACCTCAAGTCATTCTATTTTAATGTTTTCTAAATAACTTTCCCTTAGAGTTCACTGAACAGCAGAAAGAATTTCAAGCTACTGCTCGTAAATTTGCCAGGGAGGAAATAATCCCAGTTGCTGCAGAATATGATAGAACTGGCGAGGTAGGTATCTCTGTGTTTGTTTCTATGTGTTATGTAGAGCTCTGCATCTCCCAGGCATGGCAGAGTGGCCTAATGTAGTAGGTATCCTGTAGGGTCCAGTGTCACAGCCTCCCTGTTCACCTGATTTGGGCACTGCAGGTGGCCCTCCACCCTCTGTTGTAGCTGAGCCTTGGTTGCTATTGGCATGTCAGTGGGAAGGATTTACCCCTAGGCTGATTGGCTGCAAGGACTGGTTGTGACCTCCATGGAGGATCAGCTGTGTAGGACCCCATCCCACAGAGCAGGACATATTTCAGCAGGGCTCTGGTGCCCACTGAGGCCACCCCTTGAGTGTGTCACTTATGGAGGTAGTTGGCTGGTGCTTTGATGTAGTCTGAAGCTGTCCACAAGATATTCTGGCTCTGGGCTTCCCAGGAAGTGCAGGCTAAGGCCAGCCACCTCCACCCCTACCCCATGTTCCACCCAGCATGAGCTATAGAGTGATCTGCAGATGGCTGCTACTCCTGCTGTGCTTGGAGGGGCCCAGGTGAGGCCAAGCTGCGAACAAGGCCTGATCCAAGGCCAGCTGCCGCTAATGCCCATTCTTAGGCCACCTAGCAAAAGGAACAGGGCTTGCAGAGGGCAGATGCAGTTTGAGAGATTTTAGGAAAGTTTGAATCATGAACTGAAACCAGCCACTTGCATGGAAAAGCCACTGGAAACAGCTTGGGTGGGCCAGAAAGTAGGGTGCAGTGAAGTCTCGGGGTATCACCAGTGTGGGATGAACTGTGATAGCCAGGTTAATGGAGACTCAGATACGGCACCCCCTCTCAGCGCTGTGGGGGAAGGGCTCAAAAAAGGAATAATGGACTCTGTCAACACTTCTGTCTGGGAGAAAGCTGCCCCTCCAGCTTTTTCCCTGGTGTAAGACAATTAAGTTCCTCCCTGTATGTCCCTGGTGCCTTTTGAGATGCTACCCAAATGCTGGAGCTCAGAGTGAGTGAGTCCTAGTAAGTCTGTGTGCTGGCCCTTTAAAAGGTACTATCTGGGTCTCCAGCATCCCTCCATCTCCCTCAGCACAATCCCTGCTGGTTTTTACAACGAGAAGTTATGGGGACGTCTCTTCCTGGCACTGGAACCCTGGGCTGGGTAGCCTGGTGTGGGGCTGGGACCCCCTCACTCCTCTGGAGGCACCTTCATAGCTGAGATACCCCTTCCAATTTTTTATCTGCCACACGTGGGTGTGAAACCAGCCCATTTTCCGTCTCTGCCTCTCCTACCAATCTTGATGTGGCTTCTTTAAATCCCAAGTTGTAGGACTCCATTCTGCTAAATTTCAGGTGGTCTGAATTATGGTTTTCTGTAGTTTAGCTGTAATTTTAATGTGATTGTAGGAGGATGCAAATACCACATTTACCTGCTCTGCCATGTTGACCAGAAGCCTCTATGCATTTTAAGAAGAGAAAAATCTTTTACGTTTTTCACAAGACTATATAATCAAATGATCTAGATTCTTAAATGTACATAGCTATTTTCTTTCATCCTTTTCCTTTTCTTTTAGTATCCTGTTCCCCTCATTAAAAGAGCCTGGGAACTTGGTTTAATGAATACACACATTCCAGAAAGTTGTGGTAAGCTTTCTTCACATTTTCAAATTCTAGAATGCATATAAGCAAGAAAAATTGTGAAACTCTACTCAGTCATTCGTTTAAATACTTATTACCATTAAATATTGGCTTTCTACGTTTGTCTCCCTGATCAGACTTCAGTACTGCTTGCTTCTAGAAGCCTTGTACTCAACCCTTGAGAGGCATTATTCCTTCTTTATAATAGGTTCCAACCTTAACTTGATCCTAAACATTGATAAATTTTTCCTCCAGAATTGGTCAATTTGTTGCATTTTAATTCTACCTTTGAGTTTACATTTTATTAAGAGGTTTTTGGTTTTTTTTTTCTGTGAGGTTTTCATTCCTTTCCTCAGATTTAAAGGATCAAAGTTTCAGCAGATTGGAATCAAGTTTTTATAGAAGTTGAAACATGAAGACAAGTCTAGATTACAAATAGCAAGAGAATTTTTTTTGCAATTTTTAAAACTTACTTTAGAGAACTATAATTTGTTACTGTGCTAGCCTTAGCACATTCTTAGTTTCTTGGATTATAGATATTACTAGAGGCCCGATGCATGAAATCCGTGCAAGAGGCTCAGCCCTCGCAGCCTAGGCTTTGTCCGGAAGGTCGTTCTGCTGTCCAGTCTAATTAGCATATTACGCTTTTATTATTATAGATATTTGTAAATATGCTTTTAAAACTATTAGATGAACTATTTTAATTATTTCTGATTAGGTCATATTGGAAGTAATTAAAATAATTCACCTTTATTTTAGCTGAGAAATACTACATATTATAATGGGCTTTTAAAATATTTTGATACTGTAGGAGGTCTTGGACTTGGAACTTTTGATTCCTGTTTAATTACTGAAGAATTGGCTTATGGATGTACAGGAGTTCAGACTGCTATTGAAGCAAATTCTTTGGGGGTAAGTAACTTAGAAAATTAATTGTGTAACTGAGCTGTTGTTAATGAGACAGTGCTACTAGGTTAGGTAAGTTGGTAGAGAACAGTTTTCCTTTCAGAGGTACACAACATTCTGCATTGAAGCCTGTATTTCTGATTCCAAAAACTTATCATTCTGACCTTGTCTCCAGTACTTGGAGTCCTAACTATCCCTGTGGGGAAACTATACACTTTGGCTGCTGCTTCAGTAGCAAATCTTAGGTAAGGGCAAGGCCAAAATCCAGCATTCAGGAGAAGGATCTCGATGGCTTGCTGCCACTGCTCGCAATGCTGCCCCTCCAGTGAGCAATTTAGTGAGCAATTTTTAGGAGGCCTGATTATATATACCACGTTATTTATCCTAAATTCAATTCTTTATTATATATCAAGCCCTATATAACTTAATTTTATGAAAATACTTAGATTAACAGAGTTATTTTCTCATTTTGGCTTTCCAACTCAGAGGCAGAATAAAGGCCAGTTCTTTTATACTTACCCATTGGGAGAAAATAGTTCTTTATTTTAATTTGTAGTATTTCTGAATTTACATACCCAATAAAAATACCTTATTTCTTTAATGTCACTTTTCTTTGATAGCAAATGCCTGTTATTATTGCTGGAAATGATCAACAACAAAAGAAGTATTTGGGGAGGATGACTGAAGAGCCATTAATGTGTGTGAGTATGTACAGCTGCTGCTGTTTGTCACTTTTAAAGAAGGGAACAGGGTGCTGTTTCTCCTTTTCAATCTATATGTATACTTTGGGCTATAGCACATTAAGACAGAAATTACCAACATATTTAGGTACGATGTTATTTCTGGGATGCCAAGAAAGTGTCATAATAATTACTCTAGGTTATTTCCAGGTGGAAGATACCTACTTATGATAATATCTTGAGTGTCAGAAAAGTGTCATAATAATTCCCTAGTTTATTTCCACTAGAGAAATAAGCTAAATCTGCTCAGTGGAACACTCTGCAGTTCATGAACTGAGTGGCTATGTCACAAGTTCAGATTGAATGTATGACAGTAGTGTTTGAACTAGTAGTCTTTTGAACTAATAAGAAATTAATGTGAATGAAAAGATAAAATTATTTGTTGAATGAGAAACTTGGGAAGAATATTTATAGATTAGCTAGAGGCCCGGTGCATGAATTCGTACACCAGTGGGGTCCCTCAGCCTGGCCTGCGGGATCTGACTGAAACCGGCTCCCCGACATCCCCTGAGGGGTCCCGGATTGCAAGAGGGCACAGGCCAGGCCGAGGGACCCCACTGGTGCATGATCGGGGCCAGGGAGGGACAAGGGAGGGCTCCAGGGCGTGTCCGGCCCATCTCTCTCAGGCCTGATCGGCCAGACCCCAGCAGCAAGCTAACCTACCAGTCGGAGTGTCTGCCCCCTGGTAGTCAGTGCACGTCATAGCAAGCGGTTGAGCAGCCTTAGCATATCATTAGCATATTACGCTTTGATTGGTTGAATGGACGACCAGACAACCAGACACTTAGCATATTAGGCTTTTATTAAATAGGATTCCCTGAGAGCTACTCAACAAATGTTTAAATTGGATATTTTTAAAAAGCTATTTTTATACATCTATACACACACATACTAAAGTTCTATTCTGAAAGTGTTCTAACTTAAGGATTTTTACTTCTTTTTTTATTAGTCAAATTTAATCTAGGTTATGATGTGATACTGAAATATAATAAATTGTTGCTAGACTTGAGCTAATTGTGAGAATTAATATGAAGAGTAGAAGGTAATATTTGAAAATAAATGTTTTTTATTAAGGCACCTGTATTTTGGTCAAACTGCTTATTATAGACATTATGCATATTCCCTAGTTAATTGCTAATTTTTTTCAACAAATGAGAGTTCATTAAAAGGCTAATTCTTAGTATTATCTAAGAATTGTGTGAAATATCTAGAGTCTTATTCTGTAACATATAGAATATTAGAAAATGGCTAAAAGTCATAGAATATAGATGCTTAAGAGAATCTGTCTTATTGCACTAATAAGGATATTTATTATCTTGGTTATTTCCAGGTGGAAATAGGTATTTCTAGAATATTAGAATCTTTAAAAGCAGTTCAAGTATATAAAGCAATTTTTTGGCAGTTTTCTTAGATATTAATACCTTCAGTATATGTAAAAATGCCTTCACTATAGTCCCTATGCTACTCTAACTTCTGAATTAATAAATATTTAATGTATATTTTATACCTTCTAGTGCATTATAGCAATAGATCTACTCAAACTATGAAGCCAAGGGTAAAACAAAAATAGTAATTTATAATTATGTTCATTATATATTACTATTTTATTATATTATTTTTAAATTTTGGTTAACTTACACTGAGATTCAGTTAATTGTTTAACTCCCAATAAATATTTATAAAATTATACTACATATAATGTGTTTTATTTAAACTTTTAAAAAATATTTTAACTATATATATAAAAGCCTAAGTGACCATTATGCCCGAAGGACTGGAACAACTGGTTGACCAGTCACTATGAAGCACACTGACCACCAGGGGGCAGACGCACAATGCAGGAGCTGCTCCCTGGTGGTGTATGCTCCCACAGCCAACCTCCCACAGTCCCTTCTCTCCCCCTGTCCCCCGGCTGGCCAGCCCCCCTGATCGGCCCTGACTGGCCAGGCCGGCCAACTTTCCACTGCTCCTCCCCCCGCTGGCCAACCTCTCACAGCCCCTCCCCTCGGCTGGCCGGCCCTCCCAATAAGCCTCAATTGCCAGCCAGGCCAAGGGACCCCACCCATGCATGAATTCATGCACTGGGCCTCTAGTTTTAATTATAAAAAGAGTATAGAAGATTTAGAAAGGTATGAAGAACAAAAACATCTATAATCCCTCAGATAGGAATTTAACTGGTATGACTGTTTTACTATATTCTCTATCAAATTTTTAATACATAGTAATGTGTTTTTAACAATTGAGGTCATATTATATATACAGTTATATCCTTTATATATCATGAATATTTTCTTATATTCTATTTCTTTTTAAATACTATGATATTTATTGCTGTATAATATGCCTATTGATATACTATACATTATTTCACTATTCCCTATTGGTGAATATTTAAATTCCTTAGACTTTTGCTTTTAAAAGTTATGACATTTTAAAAATTGATACAGAAAAAAATTGATATGTTTTGGGATTTAACTTTACAGTACAGATGTATTGTTCTTACATATTCATAAGACTTAATTTCTTACCTGATCATGTGGTCAGATATATTCTTTCTGAGAAAGTGAGTACAGAGATAAAAGAGGACAACACCATAATTAATTTTAATACTATTTATTGCAAAACATTTCCAAAAATAAAAACTAATTCTATTAATGTATATATATTATATATAAAATATTAAAGTAATTCATTAGAAAACATGTATCTTTTTTAAAGATTGGGTTAAATCTTTTAAACAGTATATACCTAAAATATATGCATATTAAGCAATTAGAAACAAGTATAATGCTATTATGACAAGCTTGTTATGGGCAAGACATTCAGTAAATTCATTTGTCCAAACATGGTATTAGAACCTAGAAGTCTCAGTAAAAAGCCTAACAGTGGTGAAGAAAACTCTTGTCATAAAATCATGCATTTCTAAAGGAGCTAGGAAGTAACAGCACTGAACTTGGAATCCCAAGACCTGGCTTCAAGTCTTGGCTCGGCCATATAATAGTAATGGGATTTTATACAGTGACTTCAGCTTAAAGTCTGTTCTGAAAATAGGGAGTATAATATCTCAAAGAGATAGTAAAGAAAAACAAAATGCTTATGGTTTTATAATAATACTAGAGGCCCTATGCATGAAAATTTGTGCAAGAGTAGGCCTCCCTTCCCCCAGCTGCCGGCACCAGCTTCCCTCCGGGACCCAGGCTTCCCTCCTCCAGCTGCTGGCAGGCACCCGGGACCCGGGCTGGCATCCCTCCAACCACCAGCAGGCACCTGGGACCCTGGCTGGCTTCCCCCGGGCCACCTGCAGGCACCGGGGACCCAGCTGGCTTCCCTCCGGCCCTGGCTTCATCAAGGACGTCTGGAATGATGTCCGGAAGACGTCCGGTCTAATTAGCATATTACCCTTTTATTATTTTAGATCTTCACAGAGCATCTCTTTCACAACAGTATATTAGAAATTTCTTTCATACCTAATGACCAGGGAAATGTAGTTTCTCTAACTGCTACCCATTCATTCATTTATTTAGTTTTGAGTTACCTGCTATATGTGAGACTTGAGCTTACGAGCATGTCACACTTCTAACTTATAAGTTATACTTATAACTAGTATTTTTTTTGTTTTGGTAAGTGAGACACATAGAGCCAATTTTATAGCCCACCATTAGTAATTATCTGAACCTCAAAGCATGTATTGTGTATTATTTTTCTTTCTGGTTTTATCTTTATTTTCTCTTCACCCTGATTTAAGAAACAAAACATGTATTATATAAGCTACCTCAAGTCCCATTAAAGTGTAAGGCAAAATAAAAATTTTTAATAGAGAATAAATATAAAATTGCTTTGCAAGCTATATAAGGTGGGAGTATTATCCTATATAATAAAACCCTAGCCCTAGCTTGTTTGGCTCAGTGGCTAGAGCGTCATCAAAGGTCCCAGGTTCAATTCCAGTCAAGGGCACATGACCAGGTTGTGGGCTTGATCCCCAGTGGGGGACTTGCAGGAGGCAGCCGATCCATGATTCTCTCTCATCATTGATGTTTCTATCTCTCCCTCTTCCTTACTCTCTGAAATCAATAAAAATATATAAAAAAATAAAAATAAAACCCTAATATGCAAATTGACCAAACAGTGGAATGACTGGTGGAACGACCACTTGCTATGCTGCTCACTGGCCACCAGGGGTCAGACACTCAACGCAGGAGCTGCCCCCAGGTGGTCAGTGCACTTGCACAGGGGGAGCGCCACTCAGCCAGAAGCCAGGCTCATGGCTGGTGAGTGCAGTGGCTGTGGCGGGAGCCTCTCCCTCCTTTGTGGCAGTGCTAAAGAAACAGGGAGCCGAGTGGTAAGGAACAGTGAGCAGGCAGGCAGTAAGGAGCAAGTGGTCCCGGACTGCGAGAGGGTGCAGGCCAGGCTGAGGGACACCTTTCCCCCCAGTGCACAAATTTCATGCACCAGGCCTGTAATCTCTAATAAAACAAAGTTATAATGCTATACTCATTCATTCAAATATTTCAACACTGTATACCATGTGGACTAGGAATAAAATAAGAAATAAAACTAGGCTCTTACAAGAAGTTAACAATCTGGTACACCCTTAGATCCTTACCCAGAATATATTAACTTGTACATAGAATTATGCAAAATAGTAAATTCATAAATAAATATGCTTAAAAGAATGTTACTAATTTGCTTCATTTTCTAGTTTACATGGCAACATTTAGAGTTGTAAGTCAAACTAGTTAGAATAACAAATGCTAAAGATATTTATTATTTTATTAAATACTTAATAGGCACAAGGGATACCAAGTGGAGTAAGTACCATTCTACCCTCAAGAAGTTCTGATACGGCTAAGGAAGAAACACATGAGTGACTATAATACTTTATATAATACTAGAGGCCCGGTGCATGAAATTCGTGCACGGGGGAGGGGGATGTCCCTCAGCCCAGCCTGCGCCCTCTCCAATCTGGGACCCCTCGAGGGATGTCCGACTGCCCGTTTAAGCCGGATCCCAGTGGCTCCTGATTGCCCCTAACTGCTTCTGCCTGCCAGCCTGATCACCCCCTAACTACTCCCCTGCCAGCCTGTTTGCCCCTAACTTCCCTCCCCTGCAGGCCTGGTCACCCCTAACTGCCCTCCCCTGCAGGCCTGGTCACCCTTAACTGCCCTCCCCTGCAGGCCTGGTCACCCCTAACTGCCCTCCCCTGCAGGCCTGGTCCCCCCCAACTGCTCTCCCCTGCAGGCCTGGGTCCCTCCCAACTGCCTTTCCCTGCAGCCCTGGTCGCCCCCAACTTCCCTCCTCTGCCGGCTTGGTCACCCCTAACTGCCCTCCCCTGCAGGCTTGATTGCCCCCAACTGCCCTCCCCTGCAGGCCTGGTCACCCTTAACTTCCCTCCCCTGCAGGCCTGGTCACCCCTAACTGCCCTCCCCTGCAGGCCTGGTCCCCCCCAACTGCCCTCCCCTGCAGGCCTGGTCCCCCCCAACTGCTCTCCCCTGCAGGCCTGGGTCCCTCCCAACTGCCTTTCCCTGCAGGCCTGGTTGCCCCCAACTTCCCTCCTCTGCCGGCTTGGTCACCCCTAACTGCCCTCCTCTGCAGGCTTGATTGCCCCCAACTGCCCTCCCTTGCAGGCCTGGTCCCTCCCAACTGCCCTCCCCTGCTGGCCTGATCACCCACAACTGCCCTCCCTTGCAGGCCTTGTCCCTCCCAACTGCCCTCTCTTGCTGGCCATCTTGGGGTGGCCATCTTTTGTCCACATGGGGCAGCCATCTTGTGTGTTGGAGTGATGGTCAATCTGCATATTACTCTTTTATTAGATAGGATAGAGGCCTGGTGCACGGGTGGGGGCCAGCTGGTTTGCTCTGAAGGGTGTCCCGGATCCGGGTGGGGGTTCCCTTGGGGCGTGAGGCAGCCTGGGCAAGGGGCCTGTGGTGGTTTGCAGGCCGGCCACACCCCCTGGCAAACCGAGTGAAGGCCCTGGTATCTGGGGTTTATTTATCTTCTACAATTGAAACTTTGTAGCCTGGAGTGGAGCCAAGCCTTCTGCTTGCTCCTTGGTGGCAGCCATTTTTTTTGGATTTATGTATCTTCTATAATTGAAACTTCGTAGCCTTAAGCGGAGGCCTGGGCCGGCCAGGGTGTGCAGAAAGCTTGGCTTCCTCCATCACCGGGGCAACCCTAGCCTCCTGCTCTTTCCAGCTCCGTGGCTGCCGCCATTTCTGTTTGGGTTTATGTATCTTCTATCATTGAAACTTTGTAGCCTTGAGTGGAGGCCTAGGCCAGCAAGGCAGGCGGAAAGTTTGGCTTCCTCCATTGCCGGGGAAACCCAAGCCTCCCTTTTGCTCTCTGTGGCTGTAGCCATCTTGGTTGGGTTTATTTGCATATTGGCTCCTGATTGGCTGGTGGGCGTGGCTTATGGGCGTGGCTTGTGGGTATAGCAGAGTGATGGTTAATTTGCATATTACTCTTTTATTAGATAGGATCATATAGTGTGATAAGGAGAGAACAAGTTGCAGTGGAAACAAAAAAAGAAGGCTTCTGCTAAAAGTGCATTATAAAATTAATTTTAATTACTAGGAATGAGTCAAATAACATCTCTGAGGAAACAGCCATTTTGTATAGAAACATACCCATACACTTCATAAGCTCTAAAAACTTTGCCTTATTATAAAGCAAAGAAATGTCTAATAGCATATTTCAGGAAAACAAAATTCTCAGAGGGTGGTTAAAATAAAATTTTGGTACTTTAAAGCATTATCTTTTCCAGACATTTCATTTGTGTCATTCTTTTGTTGTTGATGGTAGTGTTATGTTGCTGAAAACATCTTTGAATCTCCAGGTAGGAGAGTAATCTACTTAACGCAGTGGTCGGCAAACTGCGGCTCGCGAGCCACAGCGGCTCTTTGGCCCCTTGAGTGTGGCTCTTCCACAAAATACCACGGCCTGGGTGAGTCTATTTTGAAGAAGTGGCATTAGAAGAAGTTTAAGTTTAAAAAAATTGGCTCTCAAAAAAGAAATTTCAATCGTACTGTTGATATTTGGCTCTGTTGACTAATGAGTTTGCCGACCACTGGGGCTTAACTCATGTGACACCTAAATCCCCTCTATAGTACCCTGACAAAAGGCCATCTACCTTATGTTTTCATGCCTGGGACTCAACATCCTGAACCAACTCTATTTGGGAGCCTCTCTAACCATTAGAAAGCTCTTTTAGATTCTAATGTCCTGAAGGAAAGGACTGTACCATTTCTATTTATAATCTCACCACCTCACACTATAATGGGTGTTCAATAAAAGTTTGAATGATTCCTCTCAATTAAAATTCTCTCCCTTGGCTATATAGTGTTTTGAATATTTGAACATAGCTATCATGTTTTCTAAGCTATTTATATCAAATTTTTTTTTCATCTATTCATATAACATGAGTCCCATCACCTTCTTACTAATCACTGACTCTATTACTTTATACTCTGGAGCTAAATACAATATTCTATCATGGTCTGATGAGTGCAGAGTAGGGTGGTTCCATCACTCTTACTTCAGATACTTTAAAAATATAGCTTATAGCTTTAGCACTGTTGATTTATTTAAAGTTTACTCTTGCCGAAACCGGTTTGGCTCAGTGGATAGAGCGTCGGCTTGCGGACTGAAAGGTCCCAGGTTCGATTCCGGTCAAGGGCACGTACCTTGGTTGCGGGCACAACCCCAGTAAGGGGTGTGCAGGAGGCAGCTGATCGATGTTTCTCTCTCATCGATGTTTCTAACTCTCTATCCCTCTCCCTTCCTCTCTGTATAAAATCAATAAAATATATAAAAAAAATAAAAAAATAAAAAATAAAGTTTACTCTTCACTTAAATTACTGAATCAGTTTCCCATCTGGTGTTAACTTTTGGTATATTCATTAAGTACCGTATTAACTCTAGTTTCAGCACTGACTTCTCCCCTGAGCTTCTCCCTTCTACATGCACTTATCTATTAGACATTTGTTCTTGGCTAGACTTACATACCTTAAATGAAATGGATCTCAAACAAGTTTCTTTAGAACTGCTTCTCCTCTAGATTATCTCTAATTGGAAGTTGCCTAAACTAAAATATTGAGAGTCATCAGAACACCTTTAGCTCCCTAGCATCCTATTTAGTTGTCATGTCTGTGAATTTTACACACAGTTCTCAACTCCATCTTCTCTTCCCTGTCTTGCTTTTTTCTTACCTGTACTATATTCTTCCTTGCCTGTACTATTTCAAAGCCTCCCAGTTTGTCCCTAAGTTCAGTCTTGTATAGGTACTTTCCAGACTCATTTCCTAACATTCCCTTTTATGCACAGAGTTTACATGTTATAGAACTCTGGTACTTTCGTATTTTTCACACTGGGTAACCCTACCTCTTATCTTGGTATTATTGCATGTGTCTTCACTCTGCCTGAAATATACATTTCTCCTTTTCCCTACCTGCAAAGAATTCCTTTTCCTTCATGAGAATTTAAGTATCACCTCTGGGAAGCTTTTCCTGACATGCTAAAGCTAAGCTAGTTTCTCATGTCTGTTGTGTATGACTTTGATATATGATTACAATATAGCATTCATCCCTACCTGTTATATTGTAAAAATCTCAAAGACAGGATATCTTTCATCTCTGCTTTTTTTCCATCTAGTTTATAACCTGTACATAGTAGATACTACTTATTACATGTTTGAAGAGAGAGTACATATGGAATTGAATTTAACTTGGTTGAAGAAATCTAACATTTTAATTTTTAGTATTGTTTACTGGTAGCTTACATCAAGTTTAAATTATATATTAAATAGATCAGAGCAGAGATAAACGACATAGAGACCAAAGAAACAATACAAAAGATCAACAAAACCAAGAGCTGGTTCTTTGAAAGGATAAACAAGATTGATGAACCTCTAGCCAGGCTCTCCAAGAAGCAAAGAGAGAGGACCCAAATAAACAAAATCAGAAATGAAAGAGGTGAAATAACAATAGATCCCGCCGAAATACAAAGGATAGTTAAAAAATACTACGAACAATTCTATTCCAACAAACTGGACAACCTTGAGGAAATGGACATATTCCTAGAAAAATATAACCTTCCAAAACTCAATCAGGAAGAATCTGAACAGCTCAATATGCCAGTAACTATGGAAGAAATTGAAGCAGTCATCAAAGAGCTTCCGGCAAACAAAAGCCCGGGGCCAGACGGCTTCACAGGAGAGTTTTACCAAACATTCAAGGAAGAACTAAAACCTATCCTCCTCAGACTATTCCAAAAAATTCAAGAGGAAGGAACACTTCCAAGCTCCTTCTATGAAGCCATCATCACCCTAATACCAAAACCAGATAAAGACAGCACAATGAAGGAGAATTATAGGCCAATATCCCTCATGAATGTAGATGCCAAAATCCTCAACAAAATTCTAGCAAATCGGATCCAGCAGTACATCAGAAAGATCATACACCATGACCAAGTAGGGTTTATCCCAGGAATGCAAGGATGGTACAATATCCGAAAATCAATAAATGTGATACATCACATAAACAAATTGAAAGATAAAAATCACATAGTCATATCAATTGATGCAGAAAAAGCATTTGACAAAATCTAACAACCTTTCTTGATAAAAACTCTCAACAAGGTGGGAATAGAAGGATCATACCTCAACATAATAAAAGCTATATATGATAAACCCACAGCTAACATCATACTCAATGGGCAAAAACTAAAACCATTTCCCCTAAGAACAGGAACAAGACAAGGATGCCCACTCTCACCACTCCTGTTTGACATAGTACTGGAAGTATTAGCCATTGCAATTAGACAAGAAGAAGAAATAAAAGGCATCCAAATTGGAAAAGAAGAAGTAAAGCTGTCCTTATTTGCAGATGACATGATATTGTACATAAAAAACCCGAAAGACTCCATCAAAAAACTAACAGACTTAATAAATGAATTCGACAATGTAGCAGGATACAAAATTAACGCCAAGAAATCTATGGCATTTCTATACACCAACAGTGAACTTACAGAAAGAGAGACTAAAAAAGCAATCCCATTTTCCATCGCACCAAAAAAATTAAGATACTTAGGAATAAACCTAACCAAGGAGGTAAAAGACCTATATGTGGAAAACTACAGGACACTGAAAAAAGAGATAGAGGAAGATGTAAACAGATGGAAGAACATACCATGTTCATGGATTGGTAGAATCAACATCATCAAAATGTCCATACTACCCAAAGCAATCTATAGATTCAATGCACTCCCCATTAAAATACCAACAGCATATTTCACAGACCTAGAAAGAACTCTCCAAAAATTCATCTGGAATAAAAAAAGACCCCGAATAGCCACAGCAATCCTGAGAAAGAAGAATAAAGTAGGAGGGATCTCAATACCAGATTTCAAGCTGTATTACAAAGCCACTGTCCTCAAAACAGCCTGGTACTGGCACAAGAACAGACATATAGATCAATGGAATAGAATAGAGAATCCAGATATCGACCCAAACCAATATGCGCAATTAATATTTGACAAAGGAGGCATGAGCATACAATGGAGTCAAGACAGTCTCTTCAATAAATGGTGTTGGGAAAATTGGACAGATACATGCAAAAAAATGAAACTAGATCACCAACTTACACCATACACAAAAATAAACTCAAAATGGATACAGGACTTAAATATAAGATGGGAAACCATAAAAATATTAGAGGAATCCACAGGCAGCAAAATCTCAGACATATGCCAAAAGAACTTTTTCAGTGATACTGCCCCTAGGGTAATGGAAGCCAAAGAGAAAATAAACAAATGGGACTACATCAAAATAAAAAGCTTTTGCACAGCAAAAGAAACCATCAACAAAACAAGAAACCCCACTGTATGGGAGAACATATTTGCAAATGGTATCACTGATAAAGGTTTAATTTCCAACATCTACAGGCAGCTTATACAACTTAATAAAAGGAAGATAAATGATCCAATAAAAAAATGGGCAACGGACCTAAATAGAATCTTTTCGAAAGAAGACAGAAGGAAAGCCAAGAGACACATGAAAACATGCTCAAAGTCACTAATTATCCGAGAGATGCAAATCAAAACGACAGTGCGATACCATCTCACACCTGTCAGAATGGCTAACATCAACAAATCAATAAACGACAAGTGTTGGCGAGGATGCGGAGAAAAAGGAACCCTCGTGCACTGCTGGTGGGAATGCAGACTGGTGCAGCCACTGTGGAGAACAGTATGGAGTTTCCTCAAAAAACTGAAAATGGAACTCCCATTTGACCCAGTAATCCCACTCCTAGGAATATATCCTAAGAAACCAGAAACACCAATCAGAAAGGATATATGCACCCCTATGTTCATAGCAGCACAATTTACAATAGCTAAGATTTGGAAACAGCCTAGGTGCCCGTCAGCAGATGACTGGATCAGAAAACTATGGTACATCTACACAATGGAATACTATGCTGCCATAAAAAAGAAGGAATTACTACCATTTGTAGACACCTGGATAGAATTAGAGAACATTATGCTAAGTGAAATAAGCCAGTCAATGAAAGAAAAATACCACATGATCTCACTCATTTAGGGATAATGAAAAACATTATAAACTGATGAACAAAAAGATAGTTACAGAGGTAGTAAAGCATCAAACAGACTGTCTAATTACAGCGGTAAGGTTAGGGAGAGGTGGGGGAAATAAGAGATCAACTGAAGGACTTGTATGCATGCATATAAGAGTAACCAACGGATGCATAACATTGGGGGGTGAGGGCATGTATGGGAGTGGGGTGGGGGGGGCAATGGTAAGATATGTACACATATAATACCTTAATAAAAATTTGAAAAAAAATTATATATTAAATAATTTTACATTTGAGCAGTTTATTTGATTCTCTTTTTTTTTTTATTCTAATCAGGTTTTATTTTATTTTTTTTTCCAATGCCATTTTTTATTTTTTTTATTATTATTTTTTAAAATAAATCTTTATTCAGATTATTACAATTATTTCTCCTTTTTTCCCCCATAGCTCCCCTCCACCCATTTCCCACCCCACCTTCTGCCCTTACCTCCCCCCCACTGTCCTCATCCATAGGTGTATGATTTTTGTCCATTCTCTTCATGAACCCCCCATACCCCTTTCCCCCTGAGAATTATCAGTCCACTCCCTTTCTATGCCCCTGATTCTATTATATTCACCAGATTATTCTGTTCCTCAGGTTTTTAATTCACTTGATTTTTAGGTTTGCTTGTTGATAGATATGTATTTGTTGTTCATAATTTTTCTCTTTACTTTTTTCTTCCTCCTCTTCTTTAAGAATACCTTTCAGCATTTCATATAATACTGGTTTGGTGGTGATGAACTCCTTCAGCTTTTTCTTATCTGTGAAGCTCTTTATCTGCCGTTCAATTCTGAATGATAGCTTTGCTGGTTAGAGTAATCTTGGTTGTAGGTTCTTGCTATTCATCACATTGAAAATTTCTTGCCACTCCCGTCTGGCCTGCATAGTTTCTGTTGAGAAGTCAGCTGACAGTCGTATGGGTGCTCCCTTGTAGGTAATTAACTGTTTTTCTCTTGCTGCTTTTAATATTCTCTCTTTGTCTTTTGCTCTTGGCATTTTAATTATGATGTGTCTTGGTGTGGTCCTCTTTGGATTCCTTTTGTTTGGGGTTCTGTGCGCTTCCTGGACTTGTAAGTCTATTTCTTTCACCAGGTGGGGGAAGTTTTCGGTCATTATTTCTTCAAATAGGTTTTCAGTATCTTGCTCTCTCTCTTCTTCTGGCACCCCCATAATTCTGATGTTGGTACGCTTGAAGTTGTCCCAGAGTCTTCTTACATTATCTTCAACTTTTTGGATTTTTTTTTTTGCTTTTTGCTTTTTCGGATGAGTGTTTTTTGCTTCTTTGTATTTCAATTCTTTGACTTGATTCTTGTGTTCCTCTATTCTGTTTTTGGGTCTCTGTATAATATTTTTTATTTCAGTCAGTGTATGTTTAATTTCTAGTTGGTCCTTTTTCATATCTTCGAGGGTCTCGTTATATTTATCGGCCTTTTCTAGGATATTCTTAAAAAGCCTTATAACCGTGGTTTTGAATTCTATATCCAGTCGTTTGTTTTCCTCCATTTCTTTTATTTGTGATCTGATTCTTTGACGCTGCATTTTCACTGCTTCCCTGAGTTGGTAAGGTAGATATTTGTGCTTTGTTTTTACATATTTTTAAATATTTAAAATACTGGCTTAAAAATACATTCCTGATTCTATGTTCATAATTTAATAATTAGCATTTAGTTTTTTTCTCTTGTTTCCATATATTTCAGGCCTACTGTGTAACAGAACCTGGAGCGGGCTCTGATGTAGCCGGTATAAAGACCAAAGCAGAAAAGAAAGGAGATGAGTATATTATTAACGGTCAGAAGATGTGGATAACCAATGGAGGAAAAGCTAATTGGTATGTTGGTTAAAACATCTCTGTATATTGCTTCTTAATTACTTTATATTCAGATTCTTCCCTCTAATCTTTCTTTTATTATGAAACCACCATGATTAAGTTTTATTCAAAGAACTTATGGAAGGTCCATAAAAGATTATAAATAGTTCAGTGATTTTCAAAAACTATTCTTAAGCCCTGAACTATGTCTTCAAATTAACTCTCAGAAGTTTTAAGTAGAAAAATAAAATAAAACAAAAACATTTGCTCTGGTTGAGTCTGATTAGGAAAGCTAGAACTCCATCTATTTGCCTTACTGTCTCCTCTCTCCATACCCTACACCATCACCTCCTTGGAACTGACCCTCGAACACTAAGGAAGAAAGAAAACCATTAACAGCACATTTCTTTGATTCCGAGCAAGAAGCAATGGCAATCTGAAAACTCAGATTATCTTTTAGAAAAGACAGAATTTTACTTTTAATAAAATATAAAAGGGCTAAACATGTAGGTTCAAAAATAATGATATGAAGTTCAACAAAGATCATAAAATCACTTGTATAAATCTAAAATGTTGAAGGAAAACATATTTGATAGTATTATTTGTGGGGAAAATTTAATAACTAACTATAGCTTTGGCCTGTGTGTGACTCGGTTGAGCATCACCCTGTGCACTGAAAGGTCACTGGTTCAATTCTAGGTCAGGGCACATGCCCAGGTTGCGGGCTCGATCCCTGGTCAGGGTGCATGTGGGAGGTAGCCAGTCAATGTATCTCTCTGATCAATGTTTCCCTCTCACATCAGTGTTTCTCTCCCTCTCTCTTCCTCTCTCTCTCTGTGTCTCTAAAATTAATAAAAACATTTTTTAAAGTAACTATAGGTTCAGTAGGAATCAGCACTCTGATGTAGCTGCCTTTAAGAAGCTAATATAGTTTCTTGCTAATGTAATAGAAGGATAGCATCAACAAGAGGGGGTAATAGTAATGATTCTGGGCAACACATATTAAGACATGCATTGGAATCCTATCTAATAAAAGAGTAATATGCAAATTGACCATCACTCCAACACACAAGATGGCCGCCCCCATGTGGTCAAAGATGGTTGCCCCCATGTGGACACAAGATGACCGCCACAAGATGACCTGCAGGGGAGGGCAGTTGTGGGCAATTAGGCCAGCAGGGGAGTGCAGTTGGGAAGGACCAGGCCTGCAAGGGAGGGCAGTTGGGGGGGATCGGGCCGGCAGAGGAGGGCAGTTGGGGGTGACCGGGCCTGCAGGGGAGAGCAGTTAGGGGCAACCAGGCCAGCAGGGGAGGGCAGTTAGGGGTGACCGGGCCGGCAGGGGAGGGCAGTTGGGGGGGTGACCAGGCCGGCAGGGGAGGGCAGTTAGGGGTGACCAGGCTAGCAGGGCAGGGCAGTTAGGGGCACTCAGGCTGGCAGTGGAGCAGTTAGGCATCAATCAGGCTGGCAGGGGAGTGGTTAAGGGGTGATCAGGCTGGCAGGCAGAAGCGGTTAGGGGCAATCAGGTAGGCATGCAGGTGAGCAGTTGGGAGCCAGCAGCCCTGGATTGTGAGTGGGATTGTCCCAGATTTGAGAGGGTGCAAGCTGGGCTGAGGGACACACACACACACACACACTTATGCACAAGTTTCATGCACCAGGCCTCTAGTAAATTCAGAATCAAGTATAAGTCCAGAATTAGGAGGAGCCTACAAAACATGTCTTATGAAAAGTAAAGGAATTAGGTTTGGTTATTTTGGAAGACTTGACAATTTTTAAACAATGTC
Organism: Plecotus auritus; assembly: GCF_963455305.1. NCBI lineage: Eukaryota > Metazoa > Chordata > Mammalia > Chiroptera > Vespertilionidae > Plecotus > Plecotus auritus. The sequence continues at coordinate 56,733,785 of NC_137771.1, forward strand.
ATATAGAAAGAAGAGCAGTCTTGCACATTTGCTTCAGGAAACCAGTTGAGAATTAATGGGTGAAAGTTAGAAAAATGTAGAATTCAGCTCAACACAAGGATAAGCTTTCCAACAACAATGCTGTCAAGTGTGTGTTAAGTTGTTACAGAAAATAATGTGTTTACCCATCACTGCAAGTGTATAAGTAGAGACTTGTAGAATGAGGACTTTCTAGTGATTGGAATGATGAACTAAGTGGCTGTCTTTCCTCATTTGCAAAAAAATATGATTCAATATATCTGTGTGCTCTGGCAAGTAAAGCATTATTCCTAGGAATGAGCTTACCAGGAAACCATTTGTTTTACTTTAAGCATCTCTATCAATCCCTTTATGGAGGTGTCTAATAGTATGGCTATCATTATCTTTAAGTAAGTCATCATAATATCAACAAGTAATTTAAAAAGTAGAGAAACTTAAAATTTTAACAAGTTGAGTGAAATTAACCAGGCAATTAGAAGTATTCATAATTTTAAGAACTCATTAAGTACAACTCCTTTTTTTAATTTATAGATTGATTTGAGAGAGACATCATTTATTGTTCCATTTATTTATGCATCCTTTGGCTGATTGTTTTTTTATAATTTTTAAATTGATTTTAGAGGAAGGGAGGGAGGGAGAGTGAGAGAGAGAGAGAGGAAAAAAAAACATTGATGTGAGAGAGAAACATTGATCAGTTGCCTTCCACATATGACCTGTGTGGGGATCGAACCCACAACCTGGGTATGTATGCTAACCGGAAATCAAACCTGCCACCTTTTGGTTTATGGGATGAAGCTCCAACCAACTCAGCCACACCTGCCAGGACAAGTACAACTCTTCATGTAGTAAGACAAATTAGGTAATATATGAAACTAAAATCTATTCTTTCTTTATCACTATTACTAACTAAAACTATACAGAGTGATAGTTTATTAGTTTTAAAAGTAGAAAATAAATTTGTTTAAGGAATTTTTAGAAAATTCTTAGGGGATTGAGAACATGGGTTACATGGATATTTGCATGTTTTGCCTTTCTCCTGTGTTTCATCTTAACATCTTTTGGGAATAAATTCTTTTAGAGGGAAAACCCAGCAAATATTAATAATAATTCAGCTTTAAAAAAAAAACACAACACAACACTGATGGCTGCATAAAGAGGGCAATAGTCAGAACATTGAGGTCTGTATCTCATATTATTCCTTTTCACGGGCAGTCCTATTTGCCCTCTTTTGCCAGATAGCTAGTCCCTTAAAGAATTGAACCAGCTTGGGGAAGGAAAAAGTACCAGTTCCAACATGCACATACTTTCTTTTTACATTATCTTGATACAAGGAATTTTTACTTTCGAGTCATGCTACTAAAAGAAGTTAAACATATTAATTACTAAGTCCACTTGACTTGAAATACTACCTTTGCCATACCATAAGTATGACTTGGACTAGCCTTTAAACCTCTCTGATTCTTCATTTCGTCATCTGGACGAGGTGGGTAATAGTATTGGGATTGTTGGGAAGATTAACTGAGATTAATCATGTATTATCTGCTAATATCGTTCTCTTTATTATCATGTTTGTATATATTATATTAGGTATTTTTTATTGGCTCGTTCTGATCCAGATCCTAAGGCCTCTGCTAGTAAAGCCTTTACTGGATTTATTGTGGAAGCAGACACCCCAGGAATACAGATTGGAAGAAAGGTAAAATGTATATTTATCAGTGGTTAAAGCCTCAAAATTATTTTAATCATAAATTTCAAAATTACTACTTCAGTTTTCTTTATTAAGTTGGAATAAAAATAAAGCTGTGTTTTGATGTTATCAGGTGAAATAGTCTATAAATTGCTGGAGATTTTAAGGTGAGAATAATTCTTTGAAGGAGTGGTATTTCATGATGCCAGTCTGCAGAGAATGCTAATAACAGTTTTGAGAGATAATGTTATTTATAGGACCTATCCAATAATGGAGTTTTAGGTATTTCAAAAGTCTTTCCCACTCTTTTTCTTCCACACAGCAAACTTTCAGGTAGGGTAAGTGTTATTATACCCATTTTATGGATTAAAACAATGTGACATAAGTTGATTACCCAAGGCCATGCAACACTAACATAAAACTCTGTATGTAATATCACTTATATGTTGAATCTAATGAACAAAATAAACTGATGAACAAAAAAGACCCAGAGACATTGAAACATATAACAGACTGACTTATTTCAGAGGGAAGGGGTAGGGCAGGAAGAGATTAACCAATGAACTTATATGCATAACCAATGAACACAAACAATAGTGCAGGAAAGGTCTGGGGAAGGGAAGCAGCAGGGTGAAGAGGATGGGGAGGAGGGGGAGAGGGGACATCTGTAATACTTTCAACAATAAAAGTAAAATTTTTAAAGATCTGTGCCTTGAGAAAAGTGGAAATAGCAAAGAGCCTTAAATGTGAGAAGGCAAGAAGAATTGTATTTAGATAAGAAAAGGTGCCCTGGCTGGTGTGGCTCAGTTAGTTTGAGTGTCATCCTGTACACCAAAAGGTGGCAGGTTCGATTCCTGGTCAGAGCACATACCTAAGTTGCATGTTCAGTCCCCGGTTGTGGGGTTGTGGCACATACTGGAAGCAACTAATCATTGTTTTTCTCTCTCTCCCTCTTTCCTTCTCTTCCTCTCTCCCCAAAAAGCAATAAAAACATATCCTCATGTGAGGCTTTTAAAAAATAAAAGAAAGACATATATCCCTGCTCTTGGGGAGCTTTCTTTCTAGTGAGAGAGACATGATTATATTGTATATAATTCAACCTCCTTAAATATTTTTTTGAAATATTGGGCATTTCACAGATTTGTGAAATTGGATGATTTTCAAAATGTTTTGTGTTTTAGAAATTATATGGCTTGAGATGAGTCCAGGAAGCTTTTTGTCTTAAATATTCTGATATTTGGGTTGATTCTTGGAAACAAGATAGAGTAAATACTATTCATAAACAGTTTTCTCATTATATCTGAGTGAAGGTCTAAGGTACTAGAGTTTATTGACTTAAACAAAATAAAGAGATTTTGGTTTATTTTTCTGTCAAACTATATATTGTTGTCACCATTTCTTCAGACTATTAATATTAAAGAAAGCAAATTAAAGAATTTATTTACAGCTCTATGTTTCCATAGCTCATACTTCTCATTAAAAACAAGATTTTTTTTTCCGTAACGAGAAGGGTTACAATGTCTGCAGTTTCTCAGATAATTTAAATAGTGCTGATAGTTACATACACACACCCAACATAGAAGTAAAGCAAATGTGGCAAAACGTTGACAACTGGTGAATCTAGGTAAAGGGTATATAAGTATTCATTATACTACTCCAGCTCTTCTGTTTATGTGAATACTTTCAAGATAAAAAATTGAGGAAATGTACCTACTTTGGCAGTTTCTTAAAAAGTTAAATATGTACTTACTGTATGCCCAGCACTCCTAGGTATTTATCTAAGATAAATGAAAACGTGAATGCTTATAGCAGCTTAATTTATAATTGATAAAAAGTGTGGAGGGAGGGGGGCGTCCATCAACTAGTGAATGGATAATGGACATATGGTACATCCATACAGGGGAATATTATTCAGCAATAAAAGAAATGAATTATTGACCAGCAGGAACATGAATGAACCTCAAAAGCACTATGAAAAGTGAAAAGTCAGACACAGAAGGCTGACCTTGTTATTCCACTTACATTCTAGAAAAGGAAAAACTGTATGGACAGAAATCAGATCAGTGGTTGCTTGGAGCTGGATAGAGTAAGGTAATTGATTAAAAAGGGGGTTACAAAAGCTCAGCAAGCGTGGCTCAGTGACTGAGCATCAACCTATGAACCAAGAGGTCACAGTTCAATCGATGATTCTCATTCATCATTGATGTTTCTGTCTCTGTCTCCCTCTCTGAAATAAAAATATATATTTTTAAAAGTGTTCAAGAGAACTTTTTGGGGTGCTGAAATATTCTGTATCTTGACTGTGGTAGTGATTACACAAACATTTGTCAGAACTATTAGAAATGTATATGCAAACATGGTGATTTTTTCTATATGTAAAATCTAAATTAACCTAATTTTAAGAAACAGTTAAGAGAAAATAGAAACTCAACTTTTATCCAGTATATTACTTTGCTAATAACTCTATTAAGCTAAAATTAAACGTGCCAAATCAGATTGTTTGATAAATGCTTTTCCTGACATTCACAGTAAAAAAAAAAAAAAAAAAAAAAAAAAAGATAGCTTTCAAACATATAATGAAATTTGTCTTTATAGGTGATATATACATGGAGAACTTTAGACTAGTGTTTGTTTCAAAACATTGTTTTGAACTAGGTAGGGGGCTGACACTTACTTTTGTAATGGTCCAGATTGTAAATACTTCAGATATTGAGGGCTATATGGTCTCTGTTATAACTATTCAATTCTGTCATTGTAGCAAGAAAGTAGCCATAGGTAATTTGTAAATGAATAGGTATGATTATCTTCCAATAAAGCTTTCTTTACAAAGTAGGCATTGCAGGCCATAGATTGTTGACCATTGTTTAAGACAGTTGCAGAAATCATAAAATAGTGATTAAAGCAAAAATTCATGCTAGCTCAAAAAATGTTCCTTTAATATTTATTGTTTTTCCTACTAGGAATTAAATATGGGCCAGCGATGTTCAGATACAAGAGGAATTGTCTTTGAAGATGTAAAAGTGCCTAAAGAAAATGTTTTAATTGGTGAGGGAGCTGGTTTCAAAATTGCAATGGGAGCTTTTGATAAAACCAGACCTCCAGTAAGTAATGTAACTTGATCATCTTCATAGGATCTTTTATTACATTGAGTAGTTTTATTTTAACATTGTATGCTTCATGTATTTTTTTCTAGTATCTGCTTCTCTTATTAATGATAGAGAGATATTTTTCTTTACTTTTTAGAATTCAACTCTCCTGCTGCCTGTTACAGAAATTATTTTAACAATTACAAACTTACTGTAGTTGCTGCTAGATTTTACAGAGGCAGTGCAGACAATCATTCCTGCTGATATGTAATCATTTCCTCTTACTTTACTCATTAGGAATATTTTCCCTGAGAAGCTTTCCTTTCTTAAACTGAAGGAATGATTTGTCTCTAGCTATGATCCTATGCCTCACAAATGCCTTCCATTAAGCTTAAATTTATAAATAATACAAATTTAAATGCTGGTGCACCCCCAACACACACATAATCTCTTGTTGCCTTAAGTTAGTTTATCTCTGTATAATCCTTAATTTAGAATCTTAGGCAAGTAGCCATTATACTGTGTGTTTTAAAGACTACATGATCTTTCTGCTTTGTAAAATGCTACAACACTAGGTAGCAGCTGGTGCTGTGGGACTAGCACAAAGAGCTTTGGATGAAGCTACCAAGTATGCCCTGGAGAGGAAAACTTTTGGAAAGCTGCTTGTAGAGGTAATTTTAACATTGTACTTGCTTTCTTCAAATGTAAATACATTCATTTTCATCTAAATATCTGATAATTGTCTTTTAGGTACAAATTATCTTTTAAGTACAAACTATTTCTGCTATGGTAGCAAGAAGATAATGTGATCTATCAGGATGAGTTTCAAGAATAGATTTTCTTTATACTCTGCCACTATTGTCTGCTCAGGAAATTGTGCTAATTAAGAAGAGGAAAAAGAATAGCCAGTATTTACTGAATGCCTATTCATATATGACACTGTGCTACACATTTTAAATAAATTGTCTAATTCTCCCAGTACTACCCTTATAATCTCCATTTAAGATTGGGAAACTGAGACTGAGAGAGATTCAATAATTTGTCCAAGATCACACAATTTACATATCACAGATCCAGGACTCCATTTCATGCTCTTAATCCATGCTATTTTCCACATCTTAGTATCAAATAATTTTCGTACTGAAGAGTCATGTCTCCCATGAATTTTCAGGGAAATTTTTAACTCTTAATCTCTTCAAGTACTGGAGAGATATATTATCTGTATTTTCTCCTTCTGTAACTCTCCTGAGGTTATAAAGTTAATACCCCCTCTTTCAGTCCTCATGTGTCAGTGGTTCTCAAACCATCTGTGGTGAAAGATCAGGTTGTTTTTTGTTTTGTTTTTTCATTTCTAAACAATTGTGGACCATTATTTTTATAAATATAAGAATGTAGCAACAATATCATATTGTTATAAAAGTTTCTAAATGTTTACTCTCACTTTCTATGCCATGAACCAGTAAAGTTTGTGAACTGGCCCACAGATCAAATTTGGATTAGTATTGCTCTGTGTCCATTAACCTTCATTTAATCATTTATCTTTATGTGCTCTATTCTAGATCATTTTCTCAGTTTTCCAGTCCTTTGATCCTGTCCCTAATCTACTACTTAATCCTATCTTGAATTTTAATGACTTTTTAAATTCACAGAATGTATATTCAGTTCTTTTTTGAATATACTAGGAGTTCCACCCCTTCTTTTATGGTGTCCTGGTTTCTCTATCTCCTTAAGTAAATAAAAGTACTTTTTTATAGTCACGTTCAGATTTTTTTTCTGTTGTCTCAAATTCTTAGGGTGTTAATCTTTTGGTCTGTTGCATCTTCTATCTGTTATGGTCAATTATTTTCTCTCTTAATTTTTGCTTGTAAGTTTATCTGTTGCAGGTATTCTTTTTCTTCAGTGCATTGTCATAGCCCCTAGACAATGACTTTTGTACTTTTTTGTACTTTTATCAGGTACCTCAGAGATTTCACCATTTCAAGAGCTCCTGCTGTTGTGGTTTTTTAGATTAATTTCTCCACTTGGAGAATACTGATACACAGAGGCTGTACACATTGATTCCACTGTTTTTGAACCTTCCAGGCAGAGTCCTAGGCAAGAGAAAAGCTTTGTGGCCTTCCTGCCCTCATGAGCAGAGACTTTTAGTTCCCCCTGTAGAAAGAAGTTCTTTTCCTAAGTGCTTTTTCTTTGTTTGTAAGGAATCTCAATGTTAGCCCCTCATCTTCTTCATTTTACATCCAAGTCACCTGTTCTTGTGTGTTCACTAAAACTCCAGCTATTTTCACATTGAACCCAAATCTGTCTGATTTTTTTTTTGCTTCCCTGTGTCATTTATTCTCGATCAAGATTTAAATTCCTTCTGAGAGATACCTGTAGATTTGTTTCTTTCCTTTGAGCTCTTTTTTCCCCCCTAAATCAACCATTTCTTTATGTTTGTGACCAAAAAAAGAGTTTACATTAGCTCGTTCATTTTCCCAGACTGCATATATGCAGATTAATAAAATGAATATTCTTGAATATTAGTTTATCTTACTCTTGAACAGATAACAACTACAATGTTCTTCAGTGCAGATCTGTCATCATTTAAGGGTCTTCCTCACCAAGTATCTATTGGTAACTTTTCAATGCAATATGGAATGTTCTTGTATGTTCCCTTTCTTGTGGGTTCTGGAGATTCTTTTCTGAATTCTTACTACCTGCCCCAGTACATTTTGCCTCATGGCCCTTCATTATTAAGTATAGAAAGTCTTAGTCTTTACTTACTACTTACTCAAAATACAGTCTTTTACCATTTGATTTCTCCTGAATATTTACATCCCTCTTAATTACTCTGCAAAATGCTGGCTGCCTGTAATCTCAATTAATAAGTATAGTGGTGTGATGCCATAATTCCTTGTCACCCTTTTGCCATGCAACCCTAACCCCCGATCTATGTGTTCTTTACAACTCCAATCTGCTGGCATCTATGTTCTTGGACTATAGCATTATGAATAAAAAGAGTTACCTCATTTGGAATCCACACTTGAATAATTGATTAGCAATTTCATGTCTGATACTGGGAAATATTCAAGGATATATTGCCATATACCTATATTTTCATATGGAAATCTGAAGCCAAGAAATGTAAATAAGCTAATTTTGTATTAGGTGTAGATGTGGTATAAATATGGAAAAGAGGGGAGATAAAAGCTTATGTAGTCTGCAGTCTTATTTTTTTTTTCGTTTATCTCTGATAAAACCTAGTTTAGCTCCATCTACATTGTTTTTCTGTCTATACTAGTCGATATTCCACACTCATCCATAACATTCCATGTAATCTACTTTATTTTCTTCCATTTAAAATTAAAATATTAATTTAATATATTAGGACTTACTTTCTAAAAGACAACTGTGTTACAATGTGTCTGCCTTTTTCCCCCTCACTTCCAAAATAACCAGCTTTTGTATAGTTCTTAGTTATTTGTTATTCTCTTTCTGCCATTATGATTTCTTATTCTTACTTTCTGGGTATATTGGCTATATTTTATGCTGGGGTATATGACACCCCACTACCTTTTGACTCAATGCATCACAAAGAGTCATCATTTTATAACCTGACTTTATAAAGCATCCAACCAGAATATTTCTTCCACACAGTCCAAAATGATAAAGTAAAATTATCATGTCCTATATTCATTTTTTCTTAATAATGTCGTGAGCATGTTTGGAATTCTAGGGTTCCTCACCATTAGTCTTCTCTTTTCTAGGCTAAACAAAGTAAATACTAATGGGCCCATTTATGTATAACTTTGATCTATTATCTCAAAAAAGAAGGGATAAAAATTGGTGGGTGTTTTTTTTAAAATCCTGTGTTTATTATTATTGTTATTAGCACTTCTTTTAAGTCAATAGTCATCAAACTACGGCTCGCGAGCCACTTGCGGCTCTTTGGCCCCTTGAGTGTGGCTCTTCCACAAAATACCACGGCCTGGGCGAGTCTATTTCGAGTGGCGTTAGAAGAAGTTTAAGTTCAAAAAATTTGGCTCTCAAAAGAAATTTCAATCGTACTGTTGAAATTTGACTCTGTTGACTAATGAGTTTGCAGACCACTGTCCTATATAATAAAAGGCTAATATACAAATTGTCCCCTCGACCAGAGTTCGACCAGCAGGCAGGCTGGCCAACTGCCCATGTCCCCTCCCCTTGGCCAGGCAGGCCGGACCCCACCCATGCACAAATTCATGCATCAGGCCTCTACTACACACACACACACACACACACACACACACACACACACACACACACAAACACACACACACACATACACACGCGCGCGCGCACGCACACACTGAGTGGCCAGATTATTATGAGTTCAGAGATCATAATAATCTGGCCACTCAGTGTATATTGGAATTTTTCACTTATCAATATATGGTGAACATATTTCCATCCTATAATATATTTTGGCCATATAACTCATAGAACACTTACTATCTCTTATTGAAAGTATCCATCTTATGTCTCCTATGCGATTACAAACCTCTAGAAGAGGCAGCTTTTATTTGTCCTTCTCACAGCACTCGCTTTCCCCTGTCAGCATCTGATACACATTATTATTCACAATATGGAGCTATTTTCTTTAAAACTCCCAGCAGACACTCAGGATACATATAATTTCTGTGGTATTTTTCCCAAAAATGCATAACTTTTCAGTCCTGTGAAAACATCTAATAAACCCAAGTTGAGGGACTTTCTAAAAAAAAATAATCAATATTATTCAGAAGTGTCAAGGTCATGAAAGACTGAAGAATTATAACAGACTGGGAAAGACTAAGAAGAAATAACAACTAAATTCAATTGGAATTATACTTAGGATCCTTGAACAGGAAAAGGACATTAGTGGGAAAGTTGGCCAAATTTGAATGAAGTTTAACATATTAACTTAGTACAATATTATCAAATTAACTTCTTGGTAAGTATACTGTGGTTTTCTAATATGTTAACACTGGAGAAAGCAGAGTGTAACTTTTTAAGTGTGAGCTTAGTTTAAAAAAATGTTTTTTAATTCAAGGAGGAAAACATAAATTAGTTAATAGATATTCTTAAACTTTTTCTTTTTAATTCTAGCACCAAGGAGTATCATTTTTGCTGGCTGAAATGGCAATGAAAGTTGAACTAGCTAGATTAGGTTACCAGAGAGCCGCTTGGGAGGTTGATTCTGGTCGCCGAAATACCTATTATGCGTCTATTGCAAAGGCATATGCTGGAGATATCGCAAATCAGTTAGCTACTGATGCTGTGCAGATTTTTGGAGGCAATGGATTTAACACAGAATATCCAGTAGAAAAACTAATGAGGGATGCCAAGATCTATCAGGTAAGATTATAAATAATTTTTGTTGTTTTTAAGGGAAAAGAATACTTGTAGATGACAGTAGATTTTGATCATTTAGGAATTTTATGCCACTAGTAATAACAAATGACATCATAGAAGTTTGTAATCCGAACTAATTAACACAAATAAGAATATTGCCTTTAAGTATATGCCTTAAGAGAGAATACGTTGCCCAGCTAGTGTGGCTCATTGGTTGGAGAAGTATTTAGCAACATCAAATGTTAGATTTCCCAAACTTTTTGAAATGTTAATATTTGATTTTTTAAGACAACTCCAAAGTTTCAGTAAATCACTTTTTATAATAATTTTAACTAATTGTTACAAAATTATATATTTTCATGGGTTTCACAAAACCAGGTTTTGGAATCACTATAGACCCTATATATGATTTGATTTAGTTGGGTATTAAAATAGAGCTTAAACTACTTTCCAAAATATTGAGTAAATTGAAGTATTTGCGTAATGAAGATATTTCACCTACATGTATATCTTTTTTTCTTGCAGATTTATGAAGGTACAGCACAAATTCAAAGGCTTATTATAGCCCGTGAACATATTGGCAGGTATAAAAATTAACAAGATCTCTGTAGAAACATGACTAATTGTTGAGTAAATAGAACATAATCCAATATTTAAGGTACAGAAAAAGAAAGGGCTTCAAGATTTTTCCCAGTGAAAATCTTCAAATAAGTCCTCTTAACTAATCATATGCGACTGATTCTAATAGTAATTTTACCTTTGTTTAACTTTATGACTTGCCTTTCCTCAAATAGATTTGGTTTCATTAAATTATGTGTTGTCCTCAGTACCACTGTATTTGAATTATATTAACCTTGAAAAATGCATTAGTTTTGTTATTTTGACTTCATAAAATTAGACTAACAGAAATTCCTTGGAATTTCAATATTTTTCCAATGACAGAATAGTGCGTTTATAAAAGTAGGATATTCTAAAATTTACAATGAGAAACTTTTGTAGGATTTGGATATCACCAAATAACTTGCCAGTGACTTTGTAGACTTAATGATATTGTATTATAGGAGTTCATTTGCTGAAATTTGGAAAATATTTGTTTTCAATTTGATAGAGTGATAGTAAAAAATTAGATGTTTATATTCTCCTATTATACAACAACCAGAAGTTACTTAAAAATTTTGTTTAATTCTGGGCCCACATTTTCGCTTGCCTTATTTAAAATAAATCAGTAAAGTTTGCCTTAAATTATTTTTATATGACTCCAATCTGATTTCATGTGCATACTGAAAAGAAACTTTTAAATAAAAGTGTTCAATACTTATTACTGTATCTGTATTTTTTAAAAAAAAAAAAAAAAAAAAAAACCACACCGGAGATAATGTTTTTCATTGGTTTTAGAGAAAAGAAGGGGAGAGGGGAAGAGAGAGACAGAGAGAGAAAATGAGAGAAGGAAACATCCATTAGTTGCCTCCCACATGCTCACAACCTGGGTATGTGCCCGAACCAGAAATCAAACCTGCCACCTTTCAGTATATGGGACAACAATTCAGCCAACTGAGCCACAGCAGCCAGGGCAGTGTATCTGTATTCTTTCCAAAAAGTTTATTACTTCATGTAATAGTGGATACCTAATTTATATACTATGATGGAAAAAAAGTCTTATTTGGATTTTGAACTGCATAAGTTTACTTGCCCTTTTTTCATGAGATTATATTATTACTAGAGCCCTGGTGCATGAAATTTGTGCACAGGTGTGGTCCCTAGGCCTGGCTAATGACACAAGGGCAGGTCCCAGCTGACCTCTGGGCCCTGGGCAGCACCTGGGTCCCCAGGCTCCTGCACGCCCCCCTCCACCTGAGTCACAGCGCCCAAGTCCACACACAGAGATGCAGTGAGTACAGCCGGACTCTGCAGGCCGGGGGCACAACATGGGCCTCTGGGCTGCCCAGAGGCACCACACGGAAGCCAGGCAGGGAGCCGTGCTCTCTCCTGCCTGGCCTCGCAGACTGGCTCCTGTGTGAACCCAAAGGGAGCCCAACTGGCCCCGGGGGTCCTGGCGGCTGTGGCCTGGCTCACCCAGAAGAAGCTGCACGGGTGCAGGGTGGGCTCCTCGCTACGCCCGGCACCTGAGCGTGGGGGCTTCCTTGGAGCATGAGCACTGGCGTCCCGGGGGCAGGGGAGGGAAGCAGGCGGAGTGAGAGCGAGCTTGGCATACACCTCCATCCCCGTCACCCCCACCCCAGGTAGCTGGCAGGAGGTCACAGCCTCCCGCCCGGGCACCGCAGGAGGTTAGTCGCCGCCACCCACCCCCAGTTCCCCATTCCAGCCCAGAGCCTAGCCCCAATCAGGCAATTGGCCTGCCAGCCGCTGGTCATCATCTGCAGGGTGACTGGCAGGGTGATCGGGCCCCACTTGCACCCGCCTTGGCCTGGCACCGCCGCCTGCTCACCTGCTCCACCATCCCACTGTGGTCTCACTATCATCAGGGCCCATCAGGGCCAGCAGTACCTCCACTGCCGCCTGCTGCGATCACCATGTTGCTGACACCACCATGTTCTGCACCACCCCCTGGTGGTCAGCGCACGTCATAGTGAGGAGACAAACTCCTGGTCTCCTGGTAGAACAACCACCTAAGGGGACCATTTGTACATGAGGCTTTTATTATATAGGATGAAATACCTCAGAAAATACAAATATAAAGTAACTCAAGAACCAACATTTGTAAATGTAATTCTTCCTAATTCTAAACATCAAATACTGCTAAAATATGTCATACTAAATGGTGTTTCTGATATCACTTCTGATTTTCCAGTTCTGACACCAACTCTACAATTCAAACCTATTCTGACAGTAATTCAAAATAGCATTAGAATTCACAGGTTTAAGGGCTCAGCCCCACAAGACTACCCTCATTTCAGATATTAGTTACAAGTACTGGTTCTCCAGGCTACCCACACTTCTAATTTTGCTACAACTTGAGGTATTCCCAAGACCCCACCCTCAGGTGTGATAATTTGTTTGAACAGCTTACAAGACTCAGGAAAACACTTCACTTACATTTGCTAGTTTATTATAATGGACTAGAGGCCCAGTGCATGAAATTCGTGCATGGGGGGGGGTCCACCTCAACCCAGCCTGCACCCTCTCCAATCATGGACCACTTGGGGGATGTCCGACTGCCACTTTAGGCCCGGTCCCTGGGATCGGGCCTAAACCGGCAGTCAGACAGCCCTCTCACAATCCTGGACCACTGGCTTCTAATTGTTCACCTGCCTGCCTGCCTGATTGCCCCTAACTTCCCCCCCCCCCCCACGCAGGCCTTATCACCCCTCACTGCCTCTACATGCTGGCCTTATCGCCCCTAACTGCCCCCCTGCTGCTGGACAGGTCGCCCCCAACTGCTCCTCCCACTGGCCTGGTCACCTCTTACTGCCCCCCTGCCAACCTGGTTGCCTCCAAATGCCCCCCCCACCTGCTGGCTTGGTCGCCCTGAACAGAAACCCCCCCCCCCCCGCCTGCCTGGTCGCCCCACACAGCCTGCTGTTCAGTCATTTGGTCATCCCTCACCCCCCTGCCAGCCTGGTCACCCCACACAGCCGGCTATTCAGTCATTTGGTCATCCCTCACTAACCCTCCCTGCCGGCCTGGTCATAGGCAGCCATCTTGTGAGGGTGTGAGGGTCAATTTGCATATTACCTTTTTATTATATAGAACTAAAGGCCCAGTGCATGACATTTGTGCACGGGGGGTTGTCCCTCAACACGGCTTGCACCCTCTCTAATCTGGGACCCCAGGGATCAGGCCCAAACCGGCAGTCAGACATCCCTCTCACAATCCGGGACTGCTGACTCCTAATTGCTCATCTGTCTGCCTGCCTCATTGCCCCTAACCGCTTCTGTCTGCCAGCCTGATGGACCCCAAACCACTCCCCTGTTGGCCCAATCAACACCTAACTGCTCCCCTGCCAGCTCGATCGTCCCCAACTGCCCTCCCATGCCGGCCTTGTTGCCCCCAGCTGCCCTCCCCTGATGGCCTCTTTGCCCCCAACTGCCCTCCCCTGCCAGCCATCTTGTGGACATCTTGAGATGACGTTGAGCGAGGGCGTGATGTCACCTAGGCTTTTATTATATAGGATACAACTAATGAACAGACAAATGGGAGAGATGTGTAGGGCAAGGTATGGGAGGAGACAGAGCTTTCCAACCTTCTCCCAGTGCATCACCCTCCCATCATATTCACCAACCTGGAAGCCCCTGTTCAAGTTTTTATAGAGACTCTTCAGCCCCACAGGTTAAGGATGGGGCTAAAAGCTCTACCTGTATTAGCTAGTGCTGCCTTAACAAAATGCCACTGACTGGGTGGCTTAAAAAACAGACATTTATTTTCTCACAGTTCTCCAAGGTGCCATCTGGGTTGGTTTTGGAGTGGCCCCTCCTCCTGGCTTGTAGGCCTTCTTACTGTGATGGCACATGACCTCTTGCCTGTGCACAGGCATGGGAAGACCTCTAGTGACTCTTCCTCTTGTTATGAGGAAGAAACAGTCCTATTAGATTAGGGCTCTACCCTTACGACCTCATTCAACCTTAATTCTCTCTAGGCCCTATCTTTCTCCAAATACAGTCACAAGGGGAAAGGATAGAGATTCAACATATGAATTTTGGGAATGGGGGCCACAATGCAGTCCATTACACTACCCTCAAATTACTTAGTCTTTCTGGTGAACTGTTCTTCCCAGGAGCCCCACCCTAAGTCACCTTATTTGCATAAACTCAAATGATCTTTTTGAAAGAACCTCATTATGAATAACAAACTCCTATCAAAAAAGTTCCAAGGGTTTTTGCAACTCAGAGCCAGCGGCTGGGAACAAAAGCCTCCCCTGCAAGCCATCTTGTGGTGGCCATCTTGTGACCACATGGGGGCAGCCATCTTGCGGGAGGGCGTGACGGTCAATTAGCATATTCCCTCTTTATTATATAGGATTCCAAGATTACTCTGATAACTAAAAGGCATGTAGTCCTTATATTAACTGCCCTCCCCTTCCAGCCCATACCTACACCACACTAAATTATAAAAATCAAATCTTTTACAAAAGATATTTAAATAACAATGTTTTGTGCTCAGTTATGAAATTGTATTTTAATGGCACAGCTAGAGATTGATGAGATTTTGAGACTTCCTAATACCCCAACTTGGGTATTACATAAAAATTACAAGTTAAATAAAATATATACATTCCAAATGCAGATTTGGATTTATAATACAAGGATCCAAAAATTTACCAATTCTAAATATAAAGCTTCTAGATGAAAATGTGTTTCAGAGCCATGTGATGAGAATATATATTGAAATACCCTTGCTAATAAGTATTGAGCAATTATATAACTACCAATTAAGACTTTAGTCACAAATAATACAAATGAAATTAAGCTACTTTAAGTAAAAAAGTGAACAATTATATTTAAATCAATTGAACTTTGAACAACTCAAGGGTCAGGGGCAGTGAAATTACCCCTGCCACCTCCAGCCCTTTGCAGTGGAAAATCACTAATAACTTTTGACCCCCCCAAAAACTTAATTACTAATAACCCATTGTTACCAGATGCCATATGAGAACTGAGAAAATAAACAGTCCACTAAAACATGTTTTTGTATATTATATGTATTATATTTTGTATTCTTATAATAGAGTATGCTAGAGAAAAGAAACTTACTAAGAAAATCATAAGGAAGCAAAAATACATTTACAGTACTATATGTACTTACCAGGGGAAAAATCCACATACAAGGGGACCAGTGCTGTTTAAACCAGGTTGTTCAAGGGTCAACTCTATGTTGAAGTGCCTCTTGGATCTAAAGGGCAGGGATGGAGTCAGTTTTAGTAAGGCACTAGAACCCAAACAGTCTTTAGCAATCCATGAAATATTCTTTTTCTACCTCACAACTCTATATCTTGCTGTCATGTTGCTTTTTCTGATTTTGTAGCCTAGCTTTCTCTGCTTTGATTCCATTATAGTATAAGATTAATATTTACATATTATATTTCCCACCACTTATCAGCTGACTGTCCAAGGCTATTAATCCAGAAGGATCGGTAGAGGCATAAACTATAAACATGATTGTTAGTAGCATATATCTGTGAATTGAAGGTTCCTGCAAGAGGAACCATTTATAAAAGATTTGATAAGTATATGGCACTTTCAATGAATGTTTAAGGAATCTACCAGAGTCATTAATTTGCACAAAGGGAGAAGAGATTATCCCAAGACTCCTCTGAATTAAAAATAAAAAAATAGCTGTTTATATAGCTCCCAGAATCACATCCATTAATTTGAGTACATTACCCATTATCAAATAGTACAAAAATTTTTGAAGATTAACCATTAAATTGTATAGGCAACAGTGCTTTTGTTGTTGTTTCAACATATTAAGTATTTCATTGAACTCAATGAATGAAGAAACTAATAAGATATTAGAACTGGTAAAAGGGATAATTTGAAGAACGAACATATAAGCAGTTAGAAATGCTTAAAATAATTTGTCAATAGATAGGACTGGCTAATAACCTATAGGGCAATAAAATCCAAAGGAGTCATCTTTTCTACAGAGCAGAAATCAGTTGTAGTTCATGGTTTATTTGCATTATTCTCCATTTTCTACAATTTAGCTTCTAACTTTACAGAGTTGTAAAACAGCTTGCCAATAGAAAGACAGTCACAGGTACACATCCCTTCAGAAAATACCCAGAGGATCCATTCAACAATACCTAGCAATTCACTAAAAGGACATTGAGTAATTTCTTTTATCCATTTCCAAGTCTTTGACGTTTCTTGACAGTCTCTTCCCTGTGATTATAAATAATACTAGAGGCCCGGTGCACAAAATACGTGCACTGGGGAGGGTGTCCCTCAGCCCAGCCTGCACCCTCTCCAATCTAGGACCCCTCGGGGGATGTCTGGCTGCCGGTTTAGGCCCGATACCACAGGGATCCGGCAGCCGGACATCCCTCTCACAATCTGGGACTACTGGCTCCCAACCGCTCGCCTGCCTGCCTGCCTGCCTGCTTGCCCCTAACTGCTTCTACCTGCTGGCCTGATCACCCCCTAACCACTCCCCTGCTAGCTCGATTGATACCTATCTGCTCCCCTGCTGGCCCCATCGCCCCCAGCTGCCCTCCCCTGCTGGCCCGGTTACCCCCAACTGCCCTTTCCTGCTGGCCTAGTCACCCCCAACTGCCCTCCCCTGCAGGCCTGGTCCACCCCAACTGCCTTCCATCCCCTGCAGGCCCAGTACCCCCCCCCAACTGCCCTCCCCTGCTGGCCTGGTTGCCCACAACTGACCTCCCCTGCCAGCCATCTTGTGGTGGCCATCTTGTGACCACATGAAGGCAGCCACCTTGTTGGAGGGCGTGATGGTCAATTAGCATATTCCCTCTTTATTAGATAGGATTCTAAGATTACTCTTGATAACTAGAAGGCATGTAGTCCTTATATTAACTTTGGATACCCAGAGACAGGATTAACTTCTGTCTGAAAGTTTTCATGAAGAAAAAATATAAAAACAAAAGTTCTCAAAAAGACATTTAAATTGGACTTTTAAAGCCTCCATAATTTGCTATCTAAAGGCTAGGAACCCAAGTCCAAGAAACTTTCCACCAGATTTCTCCAGCAGTACCTCAGAATTTGGGAGAATTTCTCTCCTTGGCTTCTCCAAAATTTACTAAGGTTCCTGGCCTGCCAAGAAGGGCCTTCCCTGTAAAACTGGAACCCTGTAAGCCAGGTACGATTTCAGTTTTACTCGGATAGCTTTGTAGGCATAAACCATAAACATGATGGTTAGTTGCATATATCAGTGAATTCATGGTTCCTGCAAGATGAATCATTTTATAAACGATTTGGTAAGATATGGCAATTTCAATGAATGTTTAAGGAATCTACCAGAGTCATCAATTTGCATAAAGGGAGCAGAGATTATCCCAAGTCTCCTCTGAATAAAAAATAAAATAAAAATAGCTGTTTATATAGCTCCCAGAATCACACCTATTAATTTGAGTACATTGCCCATTATCAAATAGTACAAAGGATTTTTGGAGATTAACCATTAAATTTTATAGGCAACAGTGCTTTTGTTGTTGTTTCAACATGTTAAACATTTCTTTGGACTCAGTAAATGAAGAAAATAATATGTTAGAACTGGTAAAAGAGAGAATTTGAAGAACAGACCTAAAAACAGTTAAAAATGCTTAAAATAATTTTCCAATAGATATAAGACTGGCTCATAACCTATAGGGCAATAAAATCTAAAGGAGTCATCTTTTCTACACAGCAGAAACCCATTGTAGTTCATGGTTTATTTGCATTATTCTTCATTTTCTACATTTTAACTTCTAACTTTACAGAGTTGTAAAATAGCCTGCCAATAGAAAGACAGTAACAGGTACACACCACTTCAGAAAATATCCAGAGGATCCATTTGACAATACCTAGCACTTCACTAAAAGGACTTCGAGTAATTTCCTTTATCCATTTCCAAGACTTTGGCAATGTTTCTTGACAGTCTATTTCTTGTGATTACAAATACTATGCCAAGATTACTCTTGACAAATAGGAGGCAGGTTTGGCTTGACTGTTGACCTAGATACAGTAAGAGTGTAAATTAACCATGTAGGCCTTGTATTAACTTTGGATATCCAGAGACAGGATTCACTTCTGTCTAAAAGTTTTCATTAAAAGAATAATAGCCCTGACCAGTTTGGCTCAGTGGATAGAGCGTCGGCCTGCGGACTGAGGGGTCCCAGGTTCGATTCGGGTCAAGGGCATGTACCTTGGTTGCGGGCACATTCCCAGTAGGAGGTGTGCAAGAGGCCGCTGATCGATATTTCTCTCCCATCGATGTTTCTAACTCTCTATCCCTCTCCCTTTCTCTCTGTAAAAAATCAAGAAAACATATTTTAAAAATAATAATAATAATAATAATAATAATAATAATAAAAGTTCTTATTAGTACTCAAATTGGACTTTTAAAGCCTCTATAATTTTCTATCTAAGGGCTAGGAAAACAAGTACAAGAAACTTTCCACCAGATTTCTCCAGTAGGACCCTCCCTGTAAACCTGAACCCTGTAAGCCACGTACCACTTCTGTTTTACTGGGATAATTTATAGGCATTGATTCTACATATAAAGTCAGCTTGTTTATTAGTGCGCTCGTCAACGCTGATTAAATGAGATTTATTTCCAAATATGACATATTAGGTATGGCCTTGCTTACACAATCAATTTCTTGAGTTGTATCCTGGGAAACAGGAGTACCAATTCCTTTTGAATATTGCCATGAAATGTAAGGAGATCCAGTGGATGCTTCTGAAATCTGGAGACTCAGTGAGAATCAGATACCATTTTAAAATTCCAGTTGATAAAAGCAGGGCCCACCAAATTGAAGTCTAGAGATAGGCTAAGAATTAAAAAGGGCTTCCTCATATATCCCTAAAAATAGAACATTACAACTTCAGAACAATGTTCCAAACAGGTAGCCATGATTAAAGTTCACTCATCGGTTCATTCAGTTCTCTGTAATTGTTCTTCAGTCAGTGAACTGCTTTCGAGAAGCCATCTGCTTTCAGACTAAAGAGTCCTAAAAACCCTGACTCAGTCGCTGATATAGTGTGATATTTGTCTAAGCCAATGGTCGGCAAACCACGGCCCGCGAGCCACATGAGGCTCTTTGGCCCCTTGAGTGTGGCTCTTCCATAAAATACCACAGCCTGGGCGAGTCTATTTTGAAGAAGTGGCGTTAGAAGAAGTTTAAGCTTAAAAAATTTGGCTCTCAAAAGAAATTTCAATTGTTGTACTGTTGATATTTGGCTCTGTTGACTAACGAGTGTGCCGACCACTCGTCTACGCTATGTCAGCTTGGAAGTCTGTACCCAAGAGGTTTCCTTAAAGTTATCTATCAATAGTTCAAAACACCTGCTCCTTTCCATGTGTCTCTGAGACTGGCCCTGAATGCATAAACTTTGGGCTGTAGCTTACAGCATAGCCTTCTAGCTGGCATCAAAGTAAAACAGAGACTATCTGTAGATGATTGCCCTAGTTCAGGCTGCTGTAACCATACCATAGACCAAGTGGTGCGAACAACAAACATTTATTTCTCACAGTTCTAGAGACTAAGAAGTGCAAGATCAAGGTGCCGGCCCTCTCCTGTGTTGCATATTGCTAACTTCTTGTATCCTCACATGGCAGAAATAAGGTGAGAGAGCTCACTGGGATCCCTGATATAAGGGCACTACTCCCATTCAGAAGGACTTCACCCTCATGAGTTAATGACATCTCAAAGGCCCCTCTTCCTAATATCATCACATTGGGGATTAGGATTTCAGCATACAAATTTTGGGGGAACACAAACATTCATTGCATTGCAATGATCAAGACTGAATGTTGTAGTTAATTACTATATCCAATAATGTCAGAATGGAAGTGAATTAAAATATCTGTTGCAGCATAGTGTATACTATTTCATAAGAATTTATGCATTATTTACCCTGAGGGAAATAGAACATTGACAGATCTCCAAGATCTCCTCATGAAGTACACAATTTTGGGCATATTTACCTATACAAATGCAAACTAAGAAGGCTGAGTTGATCTGATTTATTTACCAATGCTTTCTATGTGGCTCCCAGAATAACGTCGACAATTTAAAGATATAAAGATGTAACACATGGGAAACATGTAATTATTTTTATTATCTTTCTTTTTTATAAAGGGAAAGAATAATTTTTGTGATTTTACAGGGAATGGCAGATTTCAAGGATACATTAGGTGTAAAATATATCCTGAAATTTAATTTGTCTAAATTCAAAATTTGACCATGGGAAGGAAAAATCAAAAGAGATGCCAAAGATGACCTGATATCTTGAGAAAGATAGCATTAAAGGTTCCTGAGAAAGAACACTTGGTTACCTATTTAATTAAATGTACAATAAATAAACACAGAAGAATGTAACATGATTATAAAGGGCTTTAGCTATTTAGCAAATGAGGAAACTTTGTTCCTTTTTTAAAAAATTAATTAAGGATATGAAAAAGTCAATGTTGAGAGCTCAGAAAAATTATTCTGGTAAGACAAAATCTCTGCTATCTAGGCAAAGGTAAAAATTAACTTTTTACATTGTTGGTGAAGGGGTTAATCAGTAAACCAACAATTTTCAACTAGTGTGCCATAGTACAGTGGTGCACCTCAAGAAATTTAAGATATACAATATCTGACTATTTAGTCAGGGGCACTGACCTCCTTTCTTTAGTTCATAAAATAAAATAAAAAAATGACAACAGCCCACACAGCAATAGCTGTCCAGTGTGAATGAATCAAAATTTTAGTAATTAGTTCATGTGTGACATGAGATGGAAAAGATTGAAAATCACTACTGTAAACTAAGAAGCAAGCCCCTTAAAAGAGTGAATGTTGCCCAACCTATAGCACATAGGTCCAGTGTCTTTTCAGACTCAAGTATTACACAGAAGGGCAATAAAAACCACTTTCCTAAAGTTTTGACCTTCACTATGCTTTTTAATATTCTAGAACACTGATACTTTGAAACAAAAATACACTCTTTCTGTAGAAAAATAAAAACCCACACATAGTTGTATTACTCAGTCACCATTGTTCCTATTATAGTTATATGATCATCATTATTACTATGACAGTCAAAGAAGCTAACTTCTGTTTCACAGAGAAAGCTGTGAGGCGGGTCATTGAGAACTGTTGGTCACACATAAACATTTAGCAGCGCAGCAAAGCTCATAAATATCAACAAAAGTTTATACACCTATACGTATCTGTTTACACCTTAAAGTGGCAAAAGAAGCATACTATTAACTTGACCCAAAGGTATAACTTATTCCATCTATACTAATAAAAGCCTAGATGGTCCTTGCGCCCTCACACGATGCCCTCACGTCATCACAAGATGGCCACCACAAGATGGCCGGCAGTGGAGGGCAGCTGGGGGCAACCTTGCCCGCAGGGGAGGGCAGTTGGGGACACCAGGCCTGCAGGGGAGGGCAGTTGGGGGTCATTTGGCCAGCAAGGGAGGGCAGTTGGGGGCGACCAGGCCAGCAGGGGAGGGCATTTGGGGGTCACCAGGCTGGCAGGAGAGTGAAGTTGGGGGCAATGGGCCAGCAGTGGAGCAGTTAGGAATTGATCAGGCCAGCAGCAGAGCAGTTAGGGGGCAATCTGGCTGGCAGGCAGAAGCCTTTAGAAGCCAGCAGTCTCTCCTGTGGGGAGCGGGCCTAAGCTGTCAGCCGAATCCCCTGAGGGCTTCTGGACTTCGAGAGGGTGCAGACCAGGCTGAGGGACTCAACCCCCACCCCCAAGGGCATTAATTTCATGCACTGGGCCCTAGTAGCATATAAAAATAAGAAGCAATGTATATAAACTTAAACTTATTAATTTACTAGAGGCCTGGTGCATGAAATTCATGCACAGGGGAGGTGTCCCTCAGCCTGACCTGCACCCTTTCCAATCTGGGATCCCACAGAGATCGGGCCTAAACTGGCAGTCAGACATCCCTCTCGCAATCTGGGACTGCTGGCTCCTAACTGCTTGCCTGCCTGCCTGCTTGATCACCCTAATCCCTCTGCCTGCCAGCCTAATCGCCCCTACTTTGCCCCCCTGCCGGCCTGATCCACCCTAACTTGCTCCCCTGCCAGCCTGATTGCCCCTAACCACCTCTGCCTCGGCCCCCAGCCTAAGCCTCGGCCCCCTTCCCTCGCAGGCAGCGACCTGGCAGATCAGGGGAAGGTGCTGCCCCTATTACCTTGCTGCTGCTGCCACTGCTGGCTTGAGCCTCAGCCCTCGCAGCTGCTGCAGTTTTGTCCAGTTGGACGTTGGAAGGTCATCTGGAAGACATCTGCCCTATAATTAGCATAATACCCTTTTATTAGTACAGATACTGTTCAAAAGTAGGAAAGTATTTTATAGATGTGTAATTATAGACATATTATAGCTATACAGACACATTGAGTACTTATTATTTCTACAACTTCATCCACTGGCCAAAAGTAAACTTACGGGTCCAGATCTCAAAGAACTGTTCTCCTTCTCAGTGGGCATTAAAATCTTAACAGATTAGGGTTCTTCACATACAGACACCTTAAGAAAGTAAATAGCAACAGGTGAAGTTAATTTTAAGAATTTAACCTAATATATCCAAAATATCATTTAAACAATCAATACTTTTAAAGTGTTAATGAGATATTTTGTACTATTTTTATTACTAAGTCTTTGAAATAGGGGTGTGTATTTTATACTTAAAACATACCTCGATTCAGATTGGCCACATTTCAAGAGCCCCATGTGGTTATATTGGTCAGTGTAGGTCTTAAGGTAGATGAATTTGTTTTTAATCAATATTGTGTGTGTTTTTGTAGTTATCTTTCTTTGGCAGGGGGGACATGGTTACCTTTTGAAGGGGCAAAAACATACCAAATTTCAAAAGTACCAGAATATTCCGTGAAAGGTCAGCCTTCCTTAAATCCTGTTCCCAGCCAGCCATTTCTCCTTTTGTAGGCAACTACTTTTAGTAATCCTGTGCATGGGCAAGTATATCTCTATATATTTTCCTTTGTTTCCCACACAAATAGTACCATACTATATGTAGTTTAGCACTTTCTGTTTTTGTTTTCAATTAATTTATTTTGAAGATCTTCCCAAAGCAATGTATGCAGAGCTTCCTCATTCTTGTTAATGGCTACATAATGAATATACCATAGTTTATATAGCCCTTGATGGTTAATGAAAATATTTGTAATCCTTTGCTATTGCAAAAACTGCAGCTTAATATTCTTGCACATAAGTTACTTTGTTATGGTACAGCCCCCTTAGTTGGAGAGGAAGAGCTGTCCCCTCCTCAGTTATTGTCAGTCTCCTAAGAAAGCTTTCAGACAAGTGACAGCAGTGTTGAAGCAAAGCGAGCAAATGTATTAAAAATATACTTAGCATATAGCAAAATTGGACCACCCAGCTCAGTGGTCGGCAAACCATGGCTCACGAGCCACATGCGGCTCTTTGGCCCCTTGAGTGTGGCTCTTCCACAAAATACCACAGCCTGGGCGAGTCTATTTCGGAGTGGTATTAGAAGAAGTTTAAGTTTAAAAAATTTGGCTCTCAAAAGAAATTTCAATCGTTGTTCTGTTGATATTTGGCTCTGTTGACTAATGAGTTTGCCGACCACTGACCCAGCTAATCTTAGCACATGCCCAGTGGGGGTTCAAGGGGTTTTATTCCCCTTCTCCCTATAGGTTTCAAGGTTTCTCTGTCAGATATCTTGGGTAGCAAATTAGGTTTCAAAGTCCTGGGCTACATTGTTGTGGCTTATTTTAGGATGCTTGTACAAACACTAGATGTCTTGTATGGCAAATCCTAAGGCAGCTGACTTCTTGTATAGTGTGTGAGATAAATTTCCTCTTTTTCCTTCCCCCTTTTCTCCTCCTGCCTTAGTAATTCCAGGGTGATTTAAGCTTTGTATGTTTTGGTTAAGGAGGAGAGAAGTGTTCTTGTTTGGAGAAGATAAGGTCTTTCAATTCACAAGTTGACTGCAAGCTGCCCAAATTATTTGGCTTTGTTTAATTTTCTTGCCTCAGTTTCTCTATTCCACTTGCCCAGGAATTTCCCTAGGTTCTTACTATTCTGCCACAAGTTCATACCCAGGTGAGTATATTTGTAGGAGAAATACTTAGAAATAGAATTGTTGAATTTATTACAAGAATTGCTAGAATATATGCTCTCTATGTAATCACACACAGAAACCTTATTTTCTTTAATCTGCACCCCCCCCCAACCCTTTTTTTTCCTTTGACTTGAACTGGCCTCACCTAGTACCCTAACTCACTTCCCTCCCTTTCCCTTGCTTAATCATTAAGCCAAAGAGGTTCTGGTCAGCATCCAGTAGTCATAGAAACAAAGCCTCAGGTTTTGTTGACCACAGAGAAACTGATCAAACTAGAGAAAACATCTAGGCCTCAGTTGAGTTTCAGCTCCAGAACAACCCCATTGACTGACCACATGCTTGTGAAACCAGACTCAATAATGCCATGGTTGACATCAGGACCCAATGCAATGATCAACTACCACCCCACCACCCTAGGGCTGACCAATCAGTAGAGACCAGGACTCTGACCATGACCCAAACTCCCTTGGTTACCATGATTAATGATTGTTCCCCTTTATAACCTATCCTCTAGAAGCCATCAGGGAGCCAGGTATTTGAGTATGAGCTACCTAGGTCTTCAGGTATGGCACCTGAATCAATCTTTACTTTCTTGGCTGCAAACTCTTGTTCATGTCTTATTGGGCTTTGAAGAGCACAGGCAAACGGCCCCCTTCGGTCTGGTACACCTGAAAATGTTTCCATTTTATTCACCATTGTTTCCCAGAACCTAGATTAATATTTGGCATCCAATACATATTTTTTTTAATAAATTTATAAAATAGGAACTGCGGCTTATTTTTCATTCCTACAGCAATTATTGACTCAATCTTAATCTTACTCTTTGGGTTTGATGCTTGTATTATTCTTATTTTAAACATTTCTTTACCAAGTAGATCTGACCACTGCCCCCTCTCCCTTGGTTATTCCTCCCACATCTGATTTAATGACAAAAGGCTCAAATCACCAGAAATAGATAACTATAAACTTGCATGCATTTAATAATGGAACCTCAAACTATAAATGGAAATATCAACAAAATTAAAGGGAGAAACAATGAAAGCTATCATCGTTGATTCAACATTCTCAATTATGGATGTCACTGTGCAGAGCCCTTCACCAAATCGCTGCTGAATGTGTAAACTGACAACCAAGGACTCCGGGCGGCCTGTCACTACTTGAGCCAACTAAGCAGAGACATGGTTGAATCATAAATGAGCATTTATTCCAATAATGCCAGCAGTATGGGAGAGCTGCAGGTCATCCACAAAAATATGCTCTGGACCCCACTATAAGCCAGCTGCTTATATTGAGTAGAAGTACAAAGATTATGTGGGAAAGTAGGAATTACAGGTATGGGAAAGTAGGCACAGGATAATCATTACAGGTTACAAGTCATGTGGACTGGGGTTGGGGGAGGTAGGTGGTCATAGAAGGCAGGTACCTCTGGATGCTGTGGGATTAGATTACAGGTAATAGAGGCTGGGGGTTGTAAAGAACAGGTGCCTCCAGGACTAGATTGTTTCAGCCATGAGGTTGTAAATCTTTCCATGATGATAGGCAGTTCTCAGGACAGGAGGATGGACTGCATGCCAGTGTTAGCTCCCATGTCCCAGGGCATACAACTCCCAGCCAGGTTGGAATGTGCTTTCTTTAATCAGAACAAAACAATCATGGTTAACAGAGCATGATTAATAGTTCTTATTTTATTTCTTATAACTAATAGCCAGTCCCCAATATTATATTTCTGCCCCTAACAAATGCAATGCATTTTAAAGGTAGGGAGTGCCAAATTTTTTTTTTTTTTAATGCGTGCTCAAAAAGGCTTAAGTAGTAGACCCAAGAAAGCACAACAAATATGAATTCTGTGGAAAGCTCTTAAAAGGCACAGGGATGTTTCCCTTTTCTTTTCTCTCTCTTTTTTAAAAAATATATTTTATTGCCTTTATTTATTTATTTTTTACAGAGAATAAGGGAGAGGGATAGAGTTAGAAACATCGATGAGAGAAACATCAATTAGCTGCCTCCTGAACACCTCCACTGGGGATGTGCACCGCAACCAAGGTATATGCCCTTTACCAGAATCGAACCTGGGACCCTTCAGTCCGCAGGTCGATGCTCTATCCACTGAGCCAAACCGGTTAGGGCTGTTTCCTTTTTCTAAAGTAATTTCCAAATACTTCTGTTATTAGCACTTCCTGAAGAAGTGTGAAGCTGGACCCAGAATGGACAAGGCAAATTGGAGGGGGACAGGAACATTTCCTTAATAGTCACTGCAAACAATGAACACTTACTACACTTACTACGTGCAAGAACTCTAATCATTAGTCATTTCAGATCTTCAGTGTTCAAAGAGCAAGCGGAGTGGGGGGGGGAGGCGAGAGGGGAGAGAGGTCAATTGGGGGGAAAAGAGTTTTTTTAAAAAGTAATTGAGATAGTATTACTTAAAACTATTTTAGACCAAAGATAGGATTATGAGATTAGTAGACAGGAGGGAGGGGGGCAAAGCCTTTGAGCACAGGCAGCAAAGACAGCTATAAGCAGTCGGTGGGGTCCTAGGGTAGCCAGTGGAACAGGCGGGAGCTTAGTCAACTATGTGGGGCGGCGGAGGGGACCTGAGGGGTGCTTCTGCGCATGCGCATGCCTACTAAATACACCCTCGAACTGGCTCAGTTCTCTTTTCGCTCACAGACATGGTGAGTATAGTATGGCTGTGTTTTGCGCTGCAGTCCAGCCGGGTCGGGAGGAAGCCGCACAGCGTAATGTTTAGCCGCTCAGTGATTATAGTGTGGCTTAGCAAGTATTGGAGAATGGTTAGGTTAAGCCACGGGCCTTGGAAGGTTTCTTGAGAGCTCAGAAAGGCTGAAATATTACTCAGCGTTTCCTGCAGACCTCGCGGGCGCAGTTGCCGCCTGTAATTTTATCCTGGCTTCCTCCTGTCGGGCGGGCCTCAGGATTCAAAGGCCCGATTTTTTTAATCCCACAAAACCAGACCAAGTAGGCGCTACTTTTTTCCTTCTCTATACATATGTATTTAGTGGCTTAATCTTTAGAATCGTGACTGGTATGGTGGTAAGTTTTAAATGGAATTTAAAAGAAATTCTTTTTAGTAATCGTCATGAATGACCTACTTAAAAATGAATACAATTCAGGGTCAGTCACGAAGCTCTAGATAATGGGGAGAATTAGACCGTCCTCGTCACCTGGGGGCTTGTTACAAATTCAGAAACTGACGAAAGCTGGAGAGCATGGGGCTAAAGGGACTGCATACTTAAGCAATGGGATAATTTG
This sequence comes from Plecotus auritus, assembly GCF_963455305.1. Classification (NCBI taxonomy): domain Eukaryota; kingdom Metazoa; phylum Chordata; class Mammalia; order Chiroptera; family Vespertilionidae; genus Plecotus; species Plecotus auritus. Next base: position 56,761,918 of record NC_137771.1, read on the forward strand.
GGAGTGTAGAAAGTGCTTTGAAACCGAGTTTCTAGGTTAATTGCAAGTTATTGTCTAGTTAGGTATGTTAACGCATCCGCTTGCTTATTGCCACATGTAAACCATAACTTGTCCTGAATTTGTGAGCGTTGATACTCCGTGGTGTTTATTTTACTCTTTAAGGGAAAGAAGCAATAAATACAGGTAATTTTTTTGGGTCTATGATGAGCTGGCATGTATTCTGAATCTGAAGTTGATTACGACTACTTTAGCTCTAGAATTACTCTGAGACCTGAAAATACCTGAATCATTACAAGGGCTTTGAAGTTCAGATGTGTATTGAATGTGCTGTGGGGTCAGACATTAAAAGATAAACGTTTATGAAATCACTACTTTTATTTTGAAAGGGCACACCACAGAAGGATGTTACCATCAAGTCAGATGCGCCTGACACCCTCTTATTGGAGAAGCATGCAGATTATATTGCATCCTATGGCTCAAAGAAAGATGATTATGTATGTATGGTTTTATGTTGAAAGTTTCAAAGAATACTATTCTCCATGAACAGTCAGTGGGTCAGTATTTATGGCCCATTATAAGAGGCTCGAGGTACAGAATAAATTTCTACTTCTGTAGTTGAGGTAATACTTTCAAGGTCAATGATGTGTTGGCATGTATTATCTGAATTTACAGCTGATGTGTAATAGCACTAGCTCTAGAATTACTCTGAGACCTTGAAAAACTTTTACCTTGAGTTTTAAACATTGCAGAATAATTTTTCTCTGGGGCAGTCTTTGAATAAAGTAGTGAGCAACTTACCTGAAAGTAAATATTTTTCCCTTTAGTGTTTCAACAGCTGGATTATCATGGAAAACACCTAGTATTGATAAATTCTTGACTTAAGTAGTACGTTCCCATTACCATGTAATTATGGAGTCGTTAAATAAGATGTAGGTACTCTGAAAGAAATGTTCTCCCCGAACTTAAAAAAAAAAGTAGGTCTTCTCATTTATACTTCCGGTTGGCTCCTGGAAGAGTTAAAGCTCTATTTGAATGGTCAGTCACAAGTGAGTTTATCATGCTTCTCAGATAGTGGAACTTCTGTCCCCCAAATTTGAGAGCCACACATTTAAACTCATTGATAGGATTAAATGTTTGGTTTCTGACCCAGCATGAATTCAAACTGACACATTAAAGTAATTGTGTATTTTAGGAGTACTGTATGTCTGAGTACTTGAGAATGAGTGGCGTCTATTGGGGTCTGACTGTAATGGATCTCATGGGACAACTAAATCGCATGAATAGAGAAGAAATTCTGGCATTTATTAAGTCATGTCAACACGAGTGTGGTGGAATAAGTGCTAGTATTGGACATGATCCTCATCTTTTGTACACTCTGAGTGCTGTCCAGGTAAATATTGATTAATATTTGGCAATCTTGGTAGTGATGCTCTTACCTGAGTGGGGAAATTGGAAACCAGGAAAGTGATAAAATGATTATGTCAAAAAGTTAACCCTAAGTATTGCAAATGAAGTATTTTTAACAAGGTCAATGATGTGATGGCATGTATTAGCTGAATTCAGAGTTGATGTAAATTCTAAAATTACACTGAGACCTTGGATGGTAAAATGTTTAGTGTATGTAAATATTTGAAAATCACAAGGTGGAGTTAAATGTTTTAATTTTGATACTGAAGATCCCACAAATAAGGGTTTAAAGTCTACATAAGTTAGACTATTTAAGAGTTAAAATTTTGAGTTATCATTTATATGTAGAAAAATGCATTTAGAAGTTTGGATTTGTTAATACCTATAATTTTATTGCATAGAAGATAGTTTGCATGTTTGAGAAAAGTTTATAATATGCCTAGACAAAAGGACATGCTTGACTTAAAAGCTAGTTGAAGAAGAACATTAGAATCAACTAGGGTAGAAGATGTATTTATTTAACTTTTTTTTTTTGTTACAGATTCTTACTCTGTATGATAGTATTAATGTTATTGACGTAAATAAAGTTGTGGAATATGTTCAGAGTTTACAGAAAGAAGATGGTTCTTTTGCTGGAGATATTTGGGGTAATGTCATTTTAATTCATGCTACCAAAAACCAATCTTAAAATGTTTTGGTGTTTATTGTAATAAGCTTTGCTGCATATTTTTATAAGAGGTTTTTTTAAAAGTTTTTCATCTTTTCAGGTCCCACTAAGCAGCTGGTCTAACTGGAGTTAATAGTCTGCTGGAAGTTCCAGCATGCACTGTGCTAGTTATATCAGCCTACAGGAGCACTGGAACAGAGGGGGTCAGTCTAAAAGATAAGGTAGGTGAAATTCCCCCCCCCCCCCAATATTTGGTGGGTTTGTAAAGTTCTTAAAAAAACTGGCAACGGAAAGATAATAAAAACTTTACACATTTACTGTGTATTTGAGTGGAGGGAGGGAATAGTATTTTACTTGATAAATTAGATAATATCTACTTCAGGGCTGAATACATACAGTGTAGGCCTGAGAGACCAGCTGCTTCATGGGATGTGAAAATCTTATATGTAATAGGGTAAGTTCATTATTAGAAACTGACTAGTCCTTTTGGCTCTGTTAGTTACCTTCCCTCTCTGGGTACTGTGTAAACAACTCGAGATAATTTGCTATATTTTGTCAAAGCATTTTTCTAGATCTTAGTTTTCTTAGGAGTAAAATGATTTCACTTTAGATTTAGCTTTATTTCTGGAGACCTACAATAAATTCTAAGTTTTAACCATAGTAATTGTACAGAATAACTTTTGTATGTTATGATCAGAAGCCTTTAGTAACACTTAAGTTTTGGTTTGGTTCCTTTTATTTTTTAGGAGAAATTGATACAAGATTCTCTTTTTGTGCTGTGGCAACTTTGGCTCTATTGGTAAGTTATGACTATTGTATTGGAATTACTTAGTGTCCATGGTTACTCTGGAATTTAATAAGCTTTGTTTTTTGTTTGTTTATAGGGGAAGCTGGATGCTATTAATGTGGAAAAGGCAATTGAATTTGTTTTATCATGTATGAACTTTGATGGTGGATTTGGTTGTAGGCCAGGTTCTGAGTCCCATGCTGGGCAGGTAATTCACTAATGCAGATTAAAATATGTTAATAGCAATTTTAGTGTTTGTTAAATATGAATAAAGTTAATTTGACCAAAGGTAATATAATGTGGGGTGTTACATTATAGTTGATTAATTGCTGATTAAGGAAGGCCCTTTTTTTTTTTTTTTTTTTTACAATGGTTTGCTTTATATACATTCACCTGCTGGTGAAACATTCTGACCCAGTAATCATACATTTTGATTTTTCCATTAGTATTTATTTATATATATCTGTATTAATAATGAGAAAGAGGAAGGGAGAGAGAAACCGATTTGCATTCATTGGTTGATTCTTGTATGTGCCCTGTCCAGGGATTGATTGAACCCCAAATCTGGGCATATCCAGATTCCAATGCTCTAACGGAGCTACCTGGCCTGGGCTCCATCAGTTTTCAACTAAATAATTGAAAGCAATTTGTTCCTATATTTGCTGCTTGTGCCAGAGAACATTGTATATATAAAAATAGTTGTGAAATAAAATAGTATCTTAGTTATAGAGAACTTTTGACAATAGTATTTCTTTGCAAAATTGGATCCTAGTAATAGTATGCTTAGATTTTTTTTCAAGTAATTATGTGCTATTTCCATGTTTACCATTCTAACTGTTCAATTGTCAGTAAATTTTTAGACATAAAATTTGACTAGTTTTTATCCTTTATTGCAGATTATTATACATCTGTACTTTATGTCTGTAATTTTAGATCTATTGTTGCACAGGATTCCTGGCTATTACTAATCAGTTGCACCAAGTAAATTCTGATTTACTTGGGTGGTGGCTTTGTGAACGACAGTTACCTTCAGGTGGACTGAATGGAAGGCCAGAGAAGGTATTGTTTCATAAGATACATTGTGTTCTAATAGCTTTATAACTTTAATGAGTGCTGTTTTAACTTTTTCAATATTGCTCTTGTAAATTGATAGTTAGCTTTTTATCTTCCTTCCATTAGGATTTTTCTGTCGTACCATGAAAAAAAAAGGCCCTTGGCAAAAGTAAGCTAGGGTTGAAATGCTTATTAAACCTGGTGTCCATTTAAATGATACACTGGTGGTTGCCAAAACCGGTTTGGCTCAGTGGATAGAGCGTCGGCCTGCGGACTGGGAGGTCCCGGGTTCGATTCCGGTCAAGGGCATGTAACTTGGTTGCGGGCACATCCCCAGTAGGAGGTGTGCAAGAGGCAGCTGATCGATGTTTCTCTCTCATCGATGTTTCTGACTATCTATCCCTTTTCCTTCCTCTCTGTAAAAAATCAATAAAATATATTTTTAAAAAAATAAATAAATAAATGATACACTGGTGGGTTACCAAGGGAAGGGAGTTCAGAGGGGTGGGTAGTAAAGAATATAAGGGGGTTAAATATATGGTGGTGGGTGATGGGCATTGAAATATGCACATCATGTATCATAGAAATGCATGTTTGAAACCTATATATATAATCTTATTAACCAGTGTCCTCCCAATAAATTTTATTTTTAAAAAATAATAGAGGTGGAGAGATAAACCTTGAAAAAAATAAGACTTTTTTCAGCGTGGTACATGTTAAATTAATGAACCAATATTGATATATTATTATTTAATAAAGTCCATAGTTTATATACAGGTTCACTCTTTGTATTGTCCAGTTCTATAGCTTTTGAAAAATATATAATATCCTGTATCCACCTTTATGATATGATACAGAATAGTGTCACCATCCTAATTCCCTGTGCTTTACCTATTCACCCCTTTGTCCTCCCCCAAATCCCTGGAAAACACTGATCTTTTTACTATCTTTAGTTTTGCTTTTTCCAGAATGCAAATAGTTGGCATTATATAGATGTAGCATTTTCAGAATTGCTTCTTTCACCTAGTAATATGCATAGGTTCCTCTGTATCTAAAATACACTTTTGAAGAAAAGATGTGCATGGTGTCTTCTGATACTTGTTTTATAAGTTTATGTCTTTTGGTTTTCCCTATCCTGAAGTAGACACTTGAGTTATCTAAAGGAGAATACAAAAATGGCAAATACTCTTAGCTTTAAAATATATTTATATTCACACATAATCTGAATTCTGAGTGGGTCTTTCTTCCCCCATCTTTCTCAAGACCTTGCATTTCTCAGGCATTGAAAGGAAGCTAATTCTTCAAACCTTTTAATTTCTGGGTATATACCAGGGAATAATTCATGAATTAAATAGTGTATGTCTGGGAGCTAGACTACTGTTAAGTGAACACATTCATCTAGTATAGAAATAACCATGTTGATTTATGGGTGTGAAGGGACAATGGATTAGCCAAATCAAAGAGATTTTTTTAATTGTTAAAACTTTTTATTCAATATTTTTATTATCTCCCCCCCCCCCCAAAAAAAAAAAAAAAACCTTTAATTTTTGACACTTGGATTTGGAAGAAGGGAATTAATTTTTCTTAAGTCCAGTTTTGTTTAGGTCACACACATTAAGCTCTAAATTGGGTCTTTAAGTGCCAGATAGTAAATATTTTCAGCTTTGTAGTTTATGATCTTGTTGCTGCCCTGAAGAGCAAATGCTTCCATAGACAGTAAGATTACGGACATGGCTTTGTTGCAGTAAAATTATGGGTACATTTGTGCTTCATATGATTTTTCTGTTAAACATTTTTAAAACTACACATGTAAAAAACTATTCTTTGGTGGTAGTCTAGATTTGACTCAAGCTATAATTTGCTAGGTCCTAACCCTAAAAATATATTACAGGTGCATAGTGCTGCTTTTATCACTTTTGTTTGCTTGATATTTCTAATAAGTTGGGGATGAGTGGGGTAGGGAAATAACCACAGGTGGTTTCTAGTTAAGGTCTTATGGGCAACTTTCAACATTTAGGGGTGGCAGTTGACAGGAACCAGCATTTTAACAATGTAGGACAATGCTTTTCTTTATTGTTGGCTATTATAGGTGCCCCATTTTTTCCTTCTTTTGCCTCCCTTCCCCTCTGGCCATCATGTGACTATGAATTACCCAAGGATCTTATTGAAGATTGCATTCAGCCTCAGGTGGTGTCTTCTGCATCTTTTTTATTTTATTTTATATATTTTTATTGATTTCAGAGAGGAAGGGAAAGGGAGATAGAAACATCAATGATGAGAGAGAATCATTGACTGGCCATCTCCTGCACGTGACCCGTTGGGTATTGAGCCCATGTGTCCTGACCTGGAATCAAACCATGACCTGGTTCATAGGCTCAATCACTGAGCCACGCCAGCTGGTATTTTGAGGGGCTGGCTGGTATTTTGAGGGGCCAGGCCAGGCTTCAGGTGATTTTTTTTTTTTTTTAGCTGATCTATAGCTACCTGGGGAGTACTTGTTGAAAATGCTCTACTTGGGAATATGCAATATCAATATCCATCATCATAGATTTCATGAGTCTTATTACCAACTATTTGGGTAAGGGGGACTGAGTTAGCATTCATTGCAGAAGAAATAAAAGTAGATGGGATTTTTTTCACAAGTACTGAAACACATAGTATGCCTTTCTATGGATTGGAGTGTTTGGTCTTTTCCAGTGATTATCTTTAATTCTAAGCAGTTGTGTTTATGAATTTCAGCATTTCAAATACTGCATGTCAGTATAGTCCTTGATTCCTCCCCATCCCAACCTAAGTGGACTAGAGAATAAAATTGTGGCAACTTTGTGGCTTTATTTTTTCCCCCTAGTTACCAGATGTATGCTATTCATGGTGGGTGTTGGCTTCCCTAAAGATAATAGGAAGGCTTCATTGGATTGATCGAGAGAAACTGCGCAGTTTCATCTTAGCGTGTCAAGATGAAGAAACTGGAGGATTTGCAGACAGGCCAGGAGATATGGCAAGTACATTTCTGACGTATTCATGTTACAATTACATTTCAGTGTTTTCCATTACTTGTATGGTTCTAAGCTATTCCAGACTTACAAATGGATGGTGTTTCCTGGTGTTTTGAAAGCAGTATGCTTTTTTTTTGTAATTTTTGAGACTGCAAAGAATAGTAAAACAAGTTTGCAGAAATTTCTCATGACATTTCCAAAATAGTATGGTTAAACATCACAATTTAAAGCCATTTTTATTAAGAGAACTTGAAGCATATATTCAAGTAGAGAAAATACAGTGGGCTCCAATATAACCATCGTTCAGAAGCAGGGTTTTAGAAGTTTTCATTTTGTAATAATCTGAATTCTCATTTTTTTAATAGGTAGATCCTTTTCATACTTTATTTGGAATTGCTGGATTGTCACTTTTGGGAGAAGAACAAATTAAACCTGTTAATCCTGTTTTTTGCATGCCTGAAGAAGTACTTCGGAGAATGAATGTTCAGCCTGAACTAGTGAGCTAGATTCATTGATGCAAAGTTGCTTAGTATAATTTCGTCATCCTAAAATTTCTCAAGTTGAAGTGCTTGTCATACTTAAAAATTACTATGTTAATATTTTGTATATGAGTTGTGATAATTTTAATAAATTATGTAAGTATACATATTGTAAAATAAAGGCCTATCTTCAGCTTTTGATTTTCTTATAGAATGCTGTCATTCTGAATACAATATTTTGTTTATGCTTCAGTGTATTTAAATTTGCGTAATAGTAATCTTCAGTTTAAGAACTCTAGTTAATGAAGTCTTGTATTTGACTTGATTTTCCCATGTGCTTCCTCTATGTTATGTAATAATAGTTCATGTAAATTGGTCTTTGTCAATGAAATTGTTAACTGATAAAAATTGATATACCCCACATGAATTAAAAGATGTACAAAGTGAAATAAACTTGAAATTTGGGAGTTATTTCATAGGCTTATGGTTATTCTGAATTGGTCAGAGTGATTTTGGTAAATGACAGTTCACCATCTTAGAATATGATTGAAATCTGGGCTACACTTTATGCTAATTCTTACCATTTTATGTCAGAATGCCAGCTACTAACTACCAAAGGGTTGTTGGCTCCCCCCCAATTAGGAGACAGGAGATGGTTGACACTATATTTTTGTATATGTGTTTTGAGATAGACTATATTCCCTGTTTTGCATTCTTGGTGAAAATAAAGTATTTCTATGAACGTTATTCTTTTTTTAAGAACATTTGTAAGATTACAGAAGTAGAAGTAAATTTATAGAAGAAATGGACTTCAGAAACAAGTTATAGATGCAAAGGGCCCCTACCGCTTAGAAGTGAGGAAGGTCAAAGTGATGTGCCGGGTGTGGGAGGTGAAAGGCAGGCCTGCTCCCAGGAGGGAGAGCATGCTATAAACATTTTTCTTGAGGTGGAAGTTGAAATTTGTTTTAAACATGTTGCAGTATCTTGTGTACTAGTCATTTTGGAGTAGTTTTCCACATGAGTAGTGATGGTTCACTTAACACATTGATCAGTGTCAATTTTAACATCTTGCATATAGGTGCTTACGTTAGATTCTTTTGAGTGTCCCAATAGCATTTTGATAATTGCTAGTCTTTCTGAAAGCTTGGAGGTCACTGGATAGAACATCTTATTTAAATGGTATTTTTGGAGTTTTGATGTCTATGGTCACTGCATATAGGTGAACTATGCTGTGAATATCTGATTTATTAATTGCATGAATTCAGTTATGTTTTAAATGAATGTCTAATGGTATCCAAAGTATTTTACTTTTTAAAAAACCTATCATTTCTATGAAACTGGTATACTATCCATATTCATGAAAACTGAACAGATACAGAACTTAATTTCCCAAAGGTTGTTTGTCGAGAAGCCATGGTTTGAAATTTTGTAATTTGCTCCTAAATTACCTATGTGAAAACAGTAGTAGAAATTGAGATTGGAAGCTGTTTTTAAATCTCTCCCAAGAGAGATCCATTGTTTGCCTGGTTCCTATTCCTTAATGGTTGAAGGATAACAGTCTTGTGGATGCTTGAGGCTTTTTCCTGTATTTAGCCACAAGACCAATGTTAGAGGTGTTGTACTATAAAATGCAAGCATTAAAAGGAAGCTAGTGTGGCCCTGGCTGGTGTGCCTCAGTTGGGCATTTACCCATGCACCAACAGGTCACAGGTTTGATTCCTGGTCAGGACATATGCCTGGCTTTGGGGCTCCATGCCAGTAGGGGGCGTGCAGGAGACAGCCAATTGATAGTTCTCTCATCAATGTTAACCTTTACCTTACCTTCCTCTCTAAAATAAAATGTTTTTAAGAAGCTAGTGTGCTTGGGAGTATATGGAAAATATTAAATTATGCCTTGGGATGAGGGAAATAGGGTGCGACGTGAAGAATGAGACATTAATGGTCATTGGTGAGCCATAAATTCCGTTCAAGTGATAACCTGCACATTGAGGAGGGCTGTACTTCAGATTAAGCTCATAACCAAATCCTGTGGGAGGTGATGGGATTGGAATCCACTGTGAGTACTTTCTTAGAGCTGATGGGGGAGAAATGTGCGGGTGTGGAAAGCTGGAGTCCTGTGCGCCTGCTCCCTGCTTCTCTGCGCCTGCGCGCTGCGGCTCTGCGCCTGCGTGCTGCCCTCCCGCCTTTTCCTGCGACGTTTCTGTCCGTGGGCCACGTTGCTTCTGTTCCTGGGCGAGTGGCCTTTCCGAAATCTCCCGGTGCCTGCGGAGGGTGAGGATGCTGAGGCCGGAGATCTCATCCACCTCGCCTTCGGTCCCTGCGGCTTCCCAGTCATCCACGGAGCCTTGGTCACAAGGGCCCCGCTACAATTTCGGACTCCAGGAGACCCCTCAGAGTCTCCCTTCAGCCAAGGCCTCTGCCTCCACTCCTTGGGGCACATCCGGGGCCGCGGGCGACCGGAGCAGCAGCAGCAGTCTCCCTGGTCCTGTGCTCACTGCCCTGCCGGCTCCCCGCGCTCGAGGCAAGGAGAGGTTGGGGGAATTCCCTTGGGTAGCGGCCTGCAGCCCCTGGAGGTTCCGGGAGCGGTGGTTGGTGGTTAGCACAGAAATTTCAGTAGTGGTTTGGTTGGATGAGGAGAACGGGGTGCTCTGGAAATTTGATGGTCAGAGTGATTAATAGGCTAACAGTCCAAATTGGTTTTATTACAAGACTGTGATGGAGGATGGCTAAGTTCCGAGGAAGACTGAAATGTCTGGTATAATGACCCTCCTTCCCCTAACCAACCCCCAACCCTCACCAAAGTACAGTTGACCATTGAACGAACAGTGTAAGTGTGTGGGGGTGTTAGGGTCACCAACCCCGCCCAATCGAGAAAATCCCTGTGTAACTTCTGACTTCCCCAAAACTTATAATAATAACCTTCAGTTGACCGGAAAGCCTTACCACCAATGATACAAGCAGTAAATTAACATGTATTTTTGTTTGCTTATATGTATTAATACTGTATTCTTACAATAAAGTAAGCTAGAGAAAAAAAAATGTTATTAAGAAAATCAGCCCTAGCCGGTTTGGCTCAGTGGGTAGAGCATTGGCCTGTGGACTGAAGGGTCCTGGGTTTGATTCCTGTCAAGAACATGTACCTCAGTTGCGGGTTCCTCCCTGCTGGGGCCCTGGTCATAGGGAGCATGCAGGAGGCAACCAATGGATGTGTTTCTCTCACATTGATATTTCTCTCTGCCTTTCCCTTTCTCTTTCACACTCTCTAAAATATCAATGGAAAAATATCCTCAGGGAGGATTAAAAACAAACAAAAAATCATAAGGAAAACACATCGCTAGTATTTATTTAAAAACAACCAACACAAACCACATACAAGGACCTGCATATTTCAAACCCTTGTTCAAGGGTCAACTATGTATGACAAAATGACAGAATTTGTGTAGAGTTTGGTGATAGGAATGGTGAACCTCTTGGCTCCTGAACTTAAGTCTCCAAACCTTCTAGGAAGTGATGAAAATACTTTAAACAACATTTTATCCAATTCAGATTAATGGTATGTTTAATATTACGAAATGTATGTCCTTCAAAGTGAGTTCAACTAATAGTTCAGTAGGGAAGACAGACTTTGTATATGGTCACTCCATGGTGAAACCATCACTTTTCACATACTGTTGCAACTTAATGGTAAGTTAACAAATGTCAAATCCAATGGTCACTTTTCAGTTTCATCTCCTGTGACCTTTCCACTGTATTTAATACTAGAGGCCCAGTTCCAGAAATTCGTGCACAGGTAGGGTTACTAGCAGCTGCTGGCCGCAGGCTGGGGCCTTCCTTCGTCCCATGCTACCCCCTCATGGTCAGTGCACGTCATAGCGAGCTATGGAACTCCTGGTCGGTCGAACTCCCGAGGGGACACTTTGCATATTAGGCTTTTATATATATATATAGATTCTTCATGAGTCTTTTCGTGAATTCTCTTAATTTGACTTTCTTGACTCTACTCCCAATTTTCTTTTGTCTTCCAGAGAACTGTGCTCACCTTTGTGAGTTTTCTAATTGTTGGTTTGGCCTTAATTTTTTTTTCCCCTAGACCACTTCAACCTGGAAGTGATTACCACAACTCTGATTTCATCTATGTTCCAAATTCCTTTCAGACTGTCCTCTGGAATTTCTAGTGAGGGACCAGTGGACACCTCAGACTCACTATATGAATAAGTGAATTCATCTCCTTATCTCAATCATTGGGTTGTCTAAATCTTTTAAACTTAGAAGACTTCAACAATTCAAGTATTCCCTCACAACATCCAAATATAGTCCTGTTTATCTTCCAAATAATTCTGTCCCTTTCTATTTCTGTGCCATTATAGAACCTCATTATTTTACATCTGAATTATTGCATCAAACTCCTAAGTATTCCTTTTTCCAAGCTTAGTGTCAACAGAGTCATGGGAAATGAAAATCTTATCATATCCCTTGCTACTTAAATTATTGGTTCTGTATTTGCAGGTATAAGATCAAACTCTAACAGGACATCCAAGGCCATTTGGGCTCTGTTTTTCAGTCTTTAAAGCCTATCTCAGATAATCCTATCTAATTAAAGAGTAATACGCAAATTGACCGTCCCACCAAGACACAAGATAGCCGCCCCCAAGTGGTCAAAGATGGCTGTCCCCATGTGGACACATGGCCGCCACAAGATAGCCTTCAGAGGAAGGCAGTTGGGGAGACCAGGCAAGGGAGGTCAGTTGGGGGGGACCCAGGCCTGCAGGGGAGGGCAGTAGGGGAGGGGACCAGGCCTGCAGGGGAGGGCAGTTGGGGGGGACCAGGCCTGCAGGGGAGGGCAGTTGTGGGCAATCAGGTAAGCAGGGAGGGCAGTTAGGGGAGACCAGGTCAGTAGGGGAGGGCAGTTGGGGGAGACCAGGTCAGCAGGGGAGGGCAGTTGGGGGGGACCAGGCCTGCAGAGGAAGGCATTTGAGGGGGACCAGGCCTGCAGGGGAGGGCAGTTGGGGGGAACCAGGCCTGCAGGGGAGGACATTTAGGGGGGACCAGGCCTGCAGGGGAGGGCAGTTGGGGGGACCAGGCCTGCAGGGGAGGGCAGTTGGGGGGAACCAGGCCTGCAGGGGAGGGCAGTTGGGGGGGACCAGGCCAGCAGGGGAGGGCAGTTGGGAGCCAGCAGTCCTATATTTTGAGAGGGATGTCTAACCGCCCGTTTAGGCCCGATCTCAGTGGGATCGGGCCTAAATGGGCAGTCGGACATCCCTCAAGGGGTCCCAGATTGGAGAGGGTGCAGGCTGGGCTGAGGGACACACCCTTCTGTGTATGAATTTCGTGCACTGGGCCTCTAGTTTCTTAATATTTACCCTATTTTCCAACCTAACTGGGCTACATGGAGTTTGTCCAAAGCAGCATGCATGTTCACATTGTCAGTGTAAGTCCCCTCTTCATGAATTGCTTTTCACACACTTATTTTCAGCACTAATAATAACCATCACTAATTAATGTGCACCTACTGTCTTCTAGCTCCTTATTAGGCACATGGTATTTTTGATCCTCACAAATAGTTATGTTAGGATCTGAGCACAATAATATTCTGTGTTCCCCTAGGAACTAATAGTTCAGTAGGGAAGACAGACTTGAATATCAATAAATAAATTTCTAAAAGAACTAGCTATTCATAGATTTTTTAGGTCTTTATAAGAAAGGTAGGGAATAAAAAAATTTTATGGAGGAAGTGCAACTTGAGCTGGTATTGAAGCATTACTAAGACAAAGAATGTCAGCTAAAGAGAAGAGAAACTGAACAGTCTTAAGAAAACAAACCTTGTGCAAAGGCACAGAAGTATGATATAGGATGTCATGCTTATAGGACTGCAACTAATTTTGTTTGACTGGAGTTGAAGGGTGATCTGATATAAACTTGGAGTACTTGGAGCAGTTTGGTCTGGGAGGGAAATAGGTTTTATCTGCCATGCCAGCAACAGGCTTGGTGACTGGATAAATAGTAGTATTGTTTCCTGAAGAAGAAAAAAAGAATTTTGTTGGAGAACCAACTTTTAGAGGGAAAATGATAATTCTGTATGGATATGTTGAGTGTGAAGAATCTCTGGGATATACACTGAGTGGCCAGATTATTATGATCTCTGAACGCATAATAATCTGGCCACTCGGTGTATATCCTATATAAGTAAAGGCTAATATGCAAATTGTCCCCTCGACCAGGAGTTCGACCAGCAGGCAGGCCAGCCAACCGCCCATGTCTCCTCCCCCTGGCCAGGCTGGCCAGACCCCACCCATGCACGAATTCATGCACCAGGCCTTAATACACACACACACACACACACACACACACACACTGAGTGGCCAGATTATTATACATACAGAGATCATAATAATCTGGTCACTCAGTGTATGTGTATATTCATATTAAGGCAATTGAATATATGGATCTAGGGCTAAGAAGAGAAACTTGGGAGAGAGATAGATTTGTAAATGACCACTATATTTGAGGACAGAGGGGAGAAGACATGGTGCAGCAAAAGAGAAAATTGGAGGAATGAACTTAGCGTCTAAAAGTAACCTGAGAACAAGACATAGTTCTTTCTGTCTCTAGATTCTGGTAACCTCTCGCTTCCTTAGTTCCTTAGCTCCTTTAAGCCTATAGATGGTAATGGAGCAAACTTTGTTCTGGATCTACAAACTTCTTTATGATGATATCTTTACACCCTTTCCATACTCTTGTAAATAATTCCCTTTGTCAAACTCTCCTAAAATAATTATAGTTTGAATATGTCATCCAATTCTTGCTGGGACCCATACAAAGGAATTAGATTTTATCATATGGTAAGTAATGGGAGACAATGAGGAATTGTAAGAAAGGGAGACATGGTGACTTTTTTTTTTTTTTCCAGAGATATGAAGACTAATAGAAAGGCATAATACCAGAGGCAGGGAGACAATTAGGAGACTTTTTCAAAAATCCTGAAGAAGATAGGAAGTTAAAATGAGACAGTAGGAGTTGAAGTAGAGATAAATTTTAGTGACATTTAAAAGAAAAAATTACAAGGCTTGCTCATGGATTGGTTTTTAGGATTGATGAAAGAAGAATTAAGAATGACTCCCGTCCTAGCCAGTTTGGCTTAGTGGATGGAGCATCGGCCCACGGACTGAGGGGTCCCAGGTTTGATTCCTGTCAGGGGAATATACCTGGGTTACAGGCTCGATCCCAGGTCCTAGTCAGGGCACATGCGGGAGGCAACCAATCAATCTCACATCAATGTTTCTCTGTCTTTCCCAGTTCTGTTCGTTCTCTCTCTCTCTCTCTCTCTCTCTCTCTCTCTCTCTCTCTCTCTCTCTCTCAAAGAATGACTCCTAAGTTTATGATTTGGGTGACAGAGTACAAGGTGGTACAATTGACCACAACTGGTAATAAAAAATAAAATTTGAGGGAAAGCAATTGAGTTAACTTATGGACATTTAAAATTTTGAGGAAGATATCTAAATATATCCAAGAGGTAGGTAGACAGGGACCTAGAGCCACACTATCTGATAGAAATTTCTGTGATGATGGAACTATTCCATATCTATACTAGTCAAATATGACTTGAGATCATTTGAAATGTGGCTAAGGAATTGAATTTTTACTTTTATTTATTTGTGATTTAATGTAAATAGCCACATGTGGTAAATGGCTACTATATTGAATAATGCAGCTATAGACCTAAGAATGGTGGTTTTTTTTGGATTTTAAAGGGCTGAAAAAGTAAAAATAATATTTTGTGACATGAAAATTACATGAAATTCAGATTTCACTATTCAGAAATAAAATTTTATTGAAATACAGCCATGATCATTCAATTACATATTGTCAATGGCTGCTCTCCTGCTATAATGTCAGAGTTGAGTAATTGTGACAGATCCTATGGCCCACAAAGCCTATACCATCTGATCCTTTATTAAAAAGTTTGACAACCTGTGGTTTACAGTGTAAGAGAGGAGTTAGGGCTGTATATGAAGACTTGAGACTTGTCAGGAAATAGATATTAATAGAAACTAAGATAATAGATGAGAGGCCCAGAGAAAATGTATAATGTTAATTGTGAGAAGTGGTGAAAATGTATGGTACCCTTAGAAGCCAACAGTTAAGGAGCAGACAAGAAAAATAAGGATCTGTCAAAGGAAACCAAAAGCAGGTGGTTTAAGGAGAATTAAGATAGTTGTCATGGAAATCAAGGGAAATAGGAGAAAGATATATATATATATATATATATATATATATATATATATATATATATTTAACCCTCACTTGAGAATATGCTCATTGATTTTAGAGAGAGGGGAAGGAAGGGAGGGAGAGAGAGAGAGAGAGAGAGAGAGAGAGAGAGAGAGAGAGAGAGAGAGAAAGAAAGAAAAAGATCTATGTGACAGAGAACATTGATTGGTTGCCTTCCATGCATGATATAGCCTCAACCTAGGTATATGCCCTGACCTGGAATCAACCCCCATGCTCCAACCAACTTACAACACCGGCCAGAGCCAAGCCCCATCCTATCTAATAAGAGAGTAATATGGAAATTAACCATCACTCCAACACACAAGATGGCTGCCCCATGTGGTCAAAGATGGTTGCCACAAGATGGCCGGCAGGCGAGGGCAGTTGTGGGTGATCAGGCCAGCAGGGGAGGGCAGTTAGGGGTGACTGGGCTGGCAGAGGAGGGCAGTTGGGAGGGACCAGGCCTGCAGGGGAGGGGAGTTAGGGGAGACTAGGCCAGCAGGGGAGGGCAGTTGGGGGGGACCAGGCCTGCAGGGGAGGACAGTTGTGGGCGATCAGGCCAGCAGGGGAGGGCAGTTGGGAGGGACCAGGCCTGCAAGAGAGGGCAGTTGGGGGCGATCAGGCCAGCAGAGGAGGGTAGTTAGGGGTGATCAGGCTGTCAGGGGAGGGCAGTTAGGGGCAATCAGGTTGGCAGTGGAGCAGTTAGGCGTCAATCAGGTTGGCAGGGGAGTGGTTAGGGGGTGATCAGGCTGGCAGGCAGAAGCAGTTAGGGGCAATCTGGCAGGCATGCAGGCGAGTGGTTGGGAGCCAGCAGTCCTGGATTGTGAGAGGGATGTCCAACTGCCCCTAAACAGGCAGTCGGACATCCCTCAAGGGGTCCCAGATTGGAGAGGGTGCAGACTGGGCTGAGGGACACCCCTCTCCCCACCGTGCACGAATTTCGTGCACCGGGCCTCTAGTTATTTAAAACAAAACAAAACACTATGCTAGGCTGTTTGTGTACATTCTTTTAAGTTTTATAATCCTGTAAAATAGGTAATAAACCAGGTTAAGTACCTAAATAAGGAAGTGAATTTAAGTGAATCCAGAGCTTTCTTTATACATTTACATAGGAGGAGAGAATTTCAAAGAAGTCCACAGAGTAAAAGTGGTTTCATAATTATAAAGTAAATATATCTGGTGTATTTGAAAATTAGGAGGTATCTTAAAATTTCAGCAAGAGTAATCTTAGTGAACTTGTAGAAGCAAAAACCTTATTAGTAAGCTCTTTTCCTTATGTTTTAGTATAAGATTACTTATCAATAATGTCATTTGTCATAATTTGTTATATTTTAAAAAATCATTAACATGAAATTTTATAGAAGGTGAACATGGTAAAAATTGTAGGGATTGTAGGCATTATTGCATAATTCTGAATCTTTAAAAACTGATATTTAATTTTTTGAATTTAGGTTCATACTTTGAAAAAAAAAGGTCCTGTGCAGAAAATACATTTGCATCAAATTTTAATTTTGGAACAAGCTCATCTTCTGCAAGAGACAATAATTATCCTCAAACACTAAAAACTCCATTGTCTGCTGGAAATCCACAGAGATCAGGATATAAAAGTTGGACACCGCAAATAGGATATTCAGGTAAAGTGAGTGGAATATTGAGCTAGATGACTTTTTGAAACTTTCAAGTTTTTTAAAATATAAATTAGGGTGGTTACATTCATTTGAAGTGTTTTGTACCTGATATGACTGATTGAAAGATAAATGTACCAATTTATTTATTTGATCTTTCATCTCGGCAGAACTTTGAGCAGTAAATTTATCTATATCCATAATTTGAGATGAGGTTAGTTTCTGACAGTTCATCAATTAATGCAGGTCTACATTATTTTAACTACTCTGGCCTCAAAGAAAAATTGTCTACTTTTGCTGGGCTTACCTCTCTGGATTGTTATATTTTTTGGATCTAGACCCCAAAAGTCCTCAGTATCTTTCTGCTCTTTAATACTTTTTTTTTTAAAGGTAAATTGAAAGTATCAGTATGACCTCATGGTATATTTTTTAACAGCTTTATTAAGATATAATTAGCATGCAATAAATTGCACATTTAAAGTGTGTAATTCAATATGTCTTGACACACAAACACAGGTATTCCTGAAGCTCTTTAGTATTTTTAAGGTTTTTTTTGTATATTTGTATGTATTTTGGTTATGTTTGTATGATTTTTGCATATATATTTTTATATTTATATTTTGTCTAGGACTTTGTTGCTTTCACCAAAACAATTGATTTAAAATAACTTTGCCTACCATTACCAGAAGCAGAAATCAGAATTCTTCATTTTAGTAGGGTCAAATTTATCAATATTTTCTTTTATGATTGCTGCATTGTGTATATTTGATTAGAAACTTTATCCCTGTCCCAGGTCAGAAAAATATTCTCCTATATTTTCTTCTAAGAGTTCTAAAGTTTTGCATTTTACATTTAAGGTTTTTTAAAAATATATTTTTATTGATTTCAGAGAGGAAGGGAGAGGGAGAGAGAGATAGAAACATCAATGATGAGAGAGAATCATTGATTGGCTGCCTCCTGCACGCCCTCTACTGGGGACCAAACCCACAACCCGGGCATGTGCCCTTGACTGGAATCGAACCCGAGACACTTCAGTCCCCAGGCCGATGCTCTATCCACTGAGCCAAACCAGTTAGGCACATTTAAGTTTTTAATATACCTAGAATTGATTTTTGTTTATAATATGAGGTAAGAAGTCAATTTAATTTTCCCACAGAGATAACTCCTATTTCTTGAATATCCTTTCTCCACCTTTGTCATATATCATAGACCCATATGGTTCTGTTTCTACCTCTCTTAATTTCCAATCTCTGCCAATATCACACTCTCTTTAGTTTTATATTACATCTTGATATCTATAAGGGCAACACTTCTACCCTTATCCTCCACTGACCATTTTAGTCAGATGCGTTATTGTGCTGAATGCCACAATGGTGGATAAGTCATTCTGTGAATTCATAGATGGTGATGCTGGTGGAAGCACTGTGTGCAAAGAAGGCAAATCTGTATCTAGAATATGTGTTTGTTCCAGTGAAGACAGATATCTTTCCTCTCCATGATGGAAGAAATCCAGTGTAATGAATCTAAGGCTGTTTCCCTGAGGAGTGGTGTTTTTTGGGACATTTAATGTGATCTCTGCTTTTGGCAGGTTAGGCACTCAGCAGTGTGAGTAACCAGGTCAACTTTGATAACAGGAAGTTCCTGTTATTGAGCCCATGCATAGGCACAATCCTGCCACCATGGCCACTTTGTTAATGGGTCTGTTGAGGAAGTGCTGGAGTGGCTGGGAAAAGAGGCTACTTGACATCCACAGCGCTGTCATTTTGTCCACCTGATTATTAAGAGACTCCTCTAGAGTGAATGCCTTTTCATATTTTCTTTTTTTAAAAAAAAATATTTTTATTGATTTCAGAGAGGAAGGCAAGGGAGAGAGAAAAACATCAATGATGAGAGAGAATCATTGATTGGCTGCCTCCTGCATGCCCCCTGCTGGGGATTGAGCCCGTAACCTGGGCATGTGCCCTTGACCAGAATCAAACTCGGGATCCTCCAGTCTGCAGACGACACTCTACCTACCCATTGAGCCAAATCAGCTTGTGTCCTTTCTTAGAGACTCATCCACATACATCTTCTCCAGAGAGAGAGAGAGAGAAAGAGTTCATGTAAAAATCTATCGTATCTAGAACAATCCTGTTCCTTTCAAGTCCCTGACCATCCAGCTAGACATTAGAAACTGTTTATGAATGAGTCTAAATCTGTACTTTCTGTCATCTCTTATTCCAAACATGTGGACAAACAAATTTACTGCTCAAAGTTCTGCCGAGATGAAAGATCAAAATGAATAAAACAAGTAAAAAAAGTTAGAGAAAATAGTAATGCATATCAAATATCTTAATGAAGGAGGAATTTCTTAGCAGAAAAGCAATGTAAGAAATTATAAAGGAAAATATTGTCTATACAAAATAGGAATCTTTGAGATATGAAAAAAATCAAGATTAGTAGTAACTATAAATTATTGTCATTGGTTTACAAAATTCTCATAAAAACAGATGGAAAACATTAAGACCTAATAAAAATTGTATTAAAAGGGTATAAACATTTCAAAAGAAAAAATAAGAAACAAATGGATATGTTAAATTATATTTAAATTTTGTAGTCATTTAAAAAATACAAATTTGAACAAAAGTCTATTAAATTAGCCAAAAGTAACAGTAATACATTTCATAAGTCATAATACAAAATTTATTTTTCATACTGCTGATGGGATTAAAAATTGGTATAATTCTGAAAATAAATTTGGCAATATATGAGACCCTTAAAAAATAGCAGTTTTCTGCGCATACAATGCATTATATAGATGACGTTTCAGGTTGTACACTTGAAATCTATATAATTTTATTAACCAATGTTACTCCATTAAATATAATAAAAATAAAAAATAGTGGTTTTCCATTATTTGACTTCCAAGGATCCATTTTAAGGAAATAAGAAGAGACCCAGAGAAAAGCTTTATGCACAAGGATGCTCTTTATACAGGATGGAGCAAAAGTAGGTTTACAGTTGTGCGGACACAAAACAGAGTTTGTCTTGTATAGTTTTGTATGGAAAATAATCTATAATAATAAAAGTGTAATATGCTAATTAGAACCAATGTCCTTCCGGACAACCCACCGGATGAAGCCGGGGCTGCGAGGGAAGCCCGAGTCTTGGGTGCCTGCTGGTGGCCGGAGGGAAGCTGGGGTCCCAGGTGCCAGAGGGAAGCCGGTGCTGGCAGCTGGGGGAAGGAAGGCCTACTCTTGCACAAATTTCGTGCATTGGGCCTTTAGTACAATAATAAATAATAATACAAGATAAGCTCTGTTTTGTGTCCTCAAAACTGCAAACCTACTTTTGTGGTATTATTCATAACAGAGATAACTATAAATGTTCTATTATTTTACTTTAAAGATTTTTAATTGACTTTTTAGAGAGAGAGAGGAAGGGAGAGGCAGAGAGAAACATTGGTGTGAGAGTGAAACATGGATCAGCTGCCTCCTGCTTGCCCCCTACTGGGGATCGAGCCCATGTGCCCTGACTAGGAATGGAACTGGCAGCCTTTTGGTGCACTGCGTGATGTCCAAAGAACTAAACCACATCAATCAGGGCATATAAATGTTCTTTTAGAAGTTTATAGGAAATGTCTCCTGAGAGCACTGAATTTCCACAGGAACTTGGTATTTATGTTACAATTAAAAATAGGAAGGTCATATTCTATTACAGAACTTAAACTGACTTCTATAGATGTAATGTAAACTCAGTCACCACATATAACATGGTTTTCATGGCAAAACAGATTCTGAAATCTCGATACAATAGATTTTTACATGAACTCTTAAGTTGACTACTCACTAAGATAGAATAAATGTGTAAGTAATTTTATATACATATTAGAAGAAGAATAGAAAATAAAAAAGGAATCTAGGTCAGGGAGTGAAAGGAGAGGAGAAAAGTGGTTTATTGAAATGCTAACAAAGGAATGAGAGATAATTTTATTTCTTTGAAAATAGGATTCCAGATATTTTTGTCCATGAATAATGTTCTATGTTTAATTTCATATACTTTACAAACATTTTTATATGTAAAAGGTTTTGTGTAAAAGGTGGCTTCATCCGGAAGGACGTCTGGTCTAATTAGCATATTACGCTTTTATTATTATAGATAAAATAATTTGCTCACATTTATATAGCTTTTACATGACAGTGTAAAATAAAAAAAATCTAGGTGTTTTTTTTTAATCCCAAATTTAGTGTTTCTTTTGTGACTGCATTTCAATAAAATGGAAACTAAGACTGTATAAATTACTTCTAAATGTTAATGAAGTTAATTTTTGGCAAAATATTTTGAGAATTAACATTTTTATTTGGTGTGAATATGAAAAGTTATTTTTTGATGAGTAAAAAAAGATTATTTCTTTTATTATTATTATTATTATTTAAAAAATATTTTTATTGATGTTTTACAGAGAGGAAGGGAGAGGGATAGAGAGTTAGAAACATCGATGAGAGAGAAACATCGATCAGCTGCCTCCTGCACACTCCCTACTGGGTGTGTTCCCGCAACCAAGGTACATGCCCTTGACCGGAATTGAACCTGGGACCCTTGAGTCCACAGACCAACGCTCTATCCACTGAGCCAAACCAGTTAGGGCAGATTATTTCTTTGGATATTAATAGCCATGTCCTAGATTTGATGTCTTGAGATTGTATGAGAAAAAACTGGAAATTATTTTTATTAATGTTTATACATTTAAAAAATTCTTTTTAGCAGCTACATCTTCATCTGCAGTTTCTGTACACTCCCCATCAGTTATTGTAGCTGTTGTAGAAGGGAGAGGACTTGCCAGGGGTGAAATAGGAATGGCAAGTATTGACTTAAAAAGCCCACAAATTATATTATCTCAGTTTGCAGACAACACAACATATGCAAAGGTAAGTATTTATAATCCTAGAAAATGATTGATCTATTGGGCACTAGCCTGATTTTCAAGTCATTACTTTCCTAAGTAGTTTACTTTTTGGTAGCATGCAGGTTTGGTAGTCTCAATTAAAATAAAATTGTTTTTCATCTGATATATTTTTAGTATATACTAGAGGCCTAGTGCACGAAATTTGTACACTTGGGGTAGGGTCCCTCAGCTTGGATTGCAAGAAGGTGCAGGCCAGGCCGAGGGACCCCACCATTGCATGATTGGGGCCAGGGAGGGATGCAGGAGGTTGGCCAGCCAGGGAGGGACCCCCGGAGGGCTCCAGGGTGTGTCCGGCCTGTCTTGCTCAGTCCCGATCGGCCGGAGCCCAGAAGCAAGCTAACCTACCAGTTGGAGCGTCTGTGCCCTGGTGGTCAGTGCACATCATAGCGACTGGTCAATCGGTCAACTGTCTGCCCCCTGGTGGTCAGTGCATGTCATAGCGAGCAGTTGAGCAGCCTTGGCGTATCATTCGCATATTACGCTTTGATTGGTTGAATGGCCAACTGGACGACTGGACACTTAGCATTATTAGGCTTTTATTTTATAGGATAGTTCTAAAAATAGTGTTTTGCTACATTTCAAATTATTAATTCTAGTTTGTAAAATTATACCTTTAATAATTCCTGGATTTGTTCCAAAGATAATATCTATATATATAAAAGCCTAAGTGACCATTACAACTGGTTAACCAGTCACTATGACACACACTGACCACCAAGGGGCAGATGCTCAATGCAGGAGCTGCCCCCTGGTGGTCAGTGCACTCCCATAGCCAACCTCCTGCCATCGGCCAACCTTCTGTGGTCCCTCCTCCCAGCTGGCTGGCCCTGATCGGGCCTCTAGTATGTAATAATGCTGTCTCTAAAGTGTTATTTCCACTGAACTGTATTTAAATTTTATTTTTGAGAGTTAAGGGAAATTGGTCTCTTTGATCAATCATAATGTAATCTCTTCTTGCCTTTACTTCCTATTACTCATTAATTTGGGCCAGTGGCCTATTACGGGAATTTGTGTGACTTAACAGGTAGAAGTAGTCCATTCCTACTCTAAGTCCTCCTTTATGATGCCCCAGGATATAGGCTTTCTTTTCTTACCTAATAATAAATTTTTAAATATACCTAACAACTTAACTAATAATAGTACTGCCTACTACCTTCATCTCTGGGTATTTCACTTTTTTTTTAATCCTCACCCTAGGATACTTTTCTATTGATTCTTAGGGAGAGTGAGAGAGAGAGGCAGAGACAGAGAAAAATATTGATGTGAGAAAAATAGATCGATTGGTTGCCTCCTGAGCTGGGGAGGAGCCTGCAATCAAGATACATACCCTTGACTGGAATTGAACCTGGGGCCCTTCAGTCCACAGGCTGATGTTCTATCCACAGAGCCAAACTGGCTAGGGTGGTATTTCACATTTTTATGCAATTTAAAAAGAATAGGAAACAAGTTTTTATAAAACAGGAATGTTAATCAAACTGACTAATACTCGGTATGTCTAAAGTATTTCTAAAAAATTCCCTTTACTAGAATATTGGGAAAAGCGTAAGTCATAAAGCAGATGTTGTCATCTTTGATTTTTTTACTTTTCAACTTCTAAGATGTACTGGTGAGGTCATATTGATTGTATCACCATAGTTACACTATTGAATGGTTTTCATTGAGATGGATAAAATGCTGATTGGAAGAATTTATTTTAAAAAATCTTATTTTAAGAGTATGTATTTGATAAATTTAAATTAATTTTGGGGCTTCGAATTGTTACAAACTGTTTTGAATAAATACCCTATGTTTATGTTAATATTTTATATTTGCAATTATATAGGATATATGCTTAGTACATAATCATTAGAAATACATTTTAATTGAATATATAATTTGGAAAGTTGTACTTTTATATCTCTATGAAATGATTTAAAATATTTCTCTCTAAGACAATATGACCAATTTTTGTTTAAGAGAATCCTAAGCTTACATTTAAGAAATTGATTTTTCAAATGATTTTAGGTGATCACTAAACTCAAAATTTTATCACCTTTGGAAATAATAATGTCGAATACTGCTTGTGTTGTGGGGAATTCAACTAAGTTGTTTACTCTGATCACAGAAAATTTCAAGGTATGTGATTTTACTCTCAATGGTAACATTGGAGATCTTACTTTATTTAAAATCCATTTTGTAATATTATTCTAAAGAACAATACTTTGAGTGACTTTATAGGCTGGGCCAAAAGTAGGCTTAACAGAGTTTATTCTTGTATTATTACTTATTAATTATGGTATTATTTTCCATATCAACTACTGTAAACCAACTTTTGTCCCACCCTGTATTTAGTTCCCTGAGGAATGTACTAAATACAAGTTCTAATCTAATGAACTGTTAGTACATATAATAAAAACTGGAGGCCCGTTGCACGAAGAGATTCGTGCAATAGGCATTCCTTCCCTTGGCTTCCAGCACCAGTTTTCCTCCGGCACCTGAGACCCAGGCCTGCGCTCCTGCTGGAGTCTGCCACCTTTGCTGCAGACTCCGGCCAGAGTCTGCCATCTTTGTCTTCGCTGCAGACTCTGGTCAGAGTCTGCCATCTTCGTCTTTGCTGCTTTGCTGCAGACTCCAGCTGGAGTCTGCCATCTTTGTCTTTGCTGCAGACTCCGGAGCCTGCAGTCTTCATCTTCACTGCAGCTGGAGTGCCACTCCTGTAGATCCCTTTGCCCCCCGCCCTCCCTCTCATAGCAGGTGTCCTGCCCCACCTGGCCACTCCCTTGCCTGGATCAGCTGGGCTGCTGTAATCTTTGTCCTTCTAATTTGCATATTCCCTCCTGATTGGCTGGTGGGCATAGCGGAGTGATGGTTAATTTGCATGTTTCTCTTTTATTAATGTAGAAGATGAGCCTTGATATATCTACACTAATAAAAGAGAAAGATTCAAATTGACTGTATTTCTGTGACGCCCACCAGCCAATCAGGAGTGAGTATGCAAATCAACCCAACAAAGATTGTGGGTTAATTTGCATACTCAGCACGGAGCAAAGACTGAAGGCTCCGCCTGAGCAAAGACAGAAGACTGAAGACTGAAGATTGAAAGCTCCGCTGTGGCCGGAGCCAAGCTGAAGGCTGAAGGTTTGGCTCCGCTGAAGGCTGAAGGCTTGGCTCCGCTGCGGCCTGGGTCCCGGGTGCCGGAGGAAAACCGGTGCTAGAGGAAAACTGGTGCTGGCAGCCAGGGGAAGGAAGGCCTATTGCACAAATCTTCATGCAACAGGCTTCTAGTTTTAAATAAAAGGAAAAATATTTTAGGTAATTAGGAGATTTCTTAGAGTATACAAGAGGCAGACCCATAGAGAAAGCTGGATTTCCTTAGGTCTAGCTTCCTGGAAACTAGTTATTACGCTTACAGATTAGTTGAAATTGAAGTTCTTGTTCTTTAGGGAATAGCAGCTATCAAGTACTTTCCTTTAGAGAATTTGATCTATATTACAGAATTGTTTCAGCTTGTTTTGGTACTATGTATTGCCTCACAATTGGCCTCCTACTTTAACCTCCATCTGTGGGACTATGCCAGGTAAGTGCTCTGGAACCTTATCCAACCAGTGCACTTCCCCTCAGTAAGGCCCTTTCTACCATGTAATTTATCTCATTCCTCTGGAAAATCTTCCTTTTTTTTGTGGAAGGGGGCTATTGCTCTAAACCAAGTAGGCAGCATTGCAGTTGGAATAATTCCTGATGAGTGCAAGTTATTTTCACAATACACTGTATTTTGTTATGTTTGTAGACTTATCTTTGACACTTTGGGGACCAAAGCTGAGATTTAGTGTCCAATGAGTTCTTTATTCTCCTTAATATACAGAATCTGTAGTCATAAAATATTTTTTCTGGTGTTTTTCTAGATCCTCTGTAGCTCAGCTGTCTTTGATTCTCTGCCAGAAATGCTCCCTCTTGTAAATCTATTGTCTCTATTAGGCAAGTCTCTTTATCTGTTGCTTCTTTCATTCATTATTTCTAACTTCTTTCCATCACTCTTATGAAAGTAAACCTCTCCAACTTCCATTATTTTGTTTTGATTAAGCATTCTGTTTTTGGTTATAAATAACAGAAATTCAACTTAAACTAGCTTGAGTGAAAAAGAAATTTATTGACTTATGTAAAAGGGAAGCCAACTAGTTGGATATATGCTAGCCTTACCACGCTTTTATTTTTTTAGCTGCTGATAGTTAACCTCTATGAGGTTTAAGAGGAAGATTGCTGATAGCTAATTCATCTCAACTAACCCAACTCTGATAAAAAAAAGAACTTCTTTCTTCTAGTGTCCATATAGGAATTCCAGGGAAGGACCCTGACTGTTTCTGCTTTGTTTACATTCCCACATGTTAGGCTAGTCACTATTTCTGGGGATAGAGACACTATTAATTGATTAACTTCAGGTCATGTGCTTTATGCTATGGGGCACTAAGTACTATAATTGCTGTGAGGCACAGAGTACTATAATTGACAGTCAGACCACCACAAAGGCAAAAACACCATATATTCACTACACTTGAGTTGTAAGGCAGTATAACATAGTGCTTTAGAATAGAGGAGTTGGACTGTTTTGGCTGTAGATGCTGATTTTAAGTGATTATGCAAGTTAGCTTATTTAAACTCTTTGATTTTTTTAGTCAGTGAAATGGGGACAATAACAATTTCTATCTCCTAGAGAACTGATTTTTATATAGGGCAATCATAAATGACTTTATCAAGAAGGTTACATTTAATCCTGAATGGAGTGAGGTAGCAAGCCATGGAAATATTTGAGCTAAAAGTATTACAAGTAGAGAGAAAAATCAATATTATTATCATTATTACCACACTTACTATAAAAAGACCTTCATTAAATCAGAAGCAATATGAAGTGGAAGGAACATAGACTTTGTAAGTTAAAGATTCTAAATTCAAGTTTTGGCTCTGGGACATATCAACTGTATGATATGAGAAAAGTGACTTGACTTTTCAGAATTTTACTTACATAGAAATTGTAGTTAATAAGACTTAAGTCATAGGGTTATTGTGCAGATTAAATGACAACTGTTAAAATATTCTTGGCACATAACAAATTATCTGTTTATGACTTTTTTCAGTTTTACAGCTTTTAAGCAATCCAGTGTTAAATTACCTTTCTTACCAATTTTTATTCAAAGTAGTAGACACCTTTTGTTCTACAACTTCATGCTGTTTTTCTCTTTTTAAAAATCCCATTATTAACTTTTCTTTATTTTCTTTATTTTCTTTATTTTTAATTGATTTAACAGAGAGGAAGGGAGAGGGATAGAGAGTTAGAAACATCGATTAGAGAGAAACATCAATCAGCTGCCTCCTGCACACCTCCTACTGGTGATGTGCCCGCAACCAAGGTACATGCCCTTGACTGGAATCGAACCTGGGACCTTTCAGTCTGCAGGCCGATGCTCTATCCACTGAGCCAAACCAGTTAGGGCAACTTTTCTTTATTTTAAATAAATTAAATTCACCTCATGAAGATATCACTTCATAGATTTGATAGATGGAATAGATGTTTTCATTTTCCCTCAACTAGCACATTCTCTTAATTATGATAGAGTATGCCAGTCTGGTTGTAAGCCTGTGTGATGATGCTGCTGTAGAATAAAATTACTAGAAGGAAGATACTCTGATGTTTATTTTTTATTATGTTTCCTAACATATTCAGTTAAATTTAATGTGAGCATGCTCTAATAAGAGCTACAGGCTATATTATAATTCACTTAAGACAGATAATCATTCTTTATTTTTTTATAAATAAGAAAACTTTAATTCTAGAAAACATAAAAATAAACTTTATATAATATTTAAGCTATGTACACACATGTGTTTAAGAAACCAGTTTTGGGTAAGTGAATGAAACTTACTTTATTTTGAAATTAAAATTTATTTTTAGAATGTAAATTTCACTACAGTCCAAAGGAAATACTTCAATGAAACAAAAGGATTAGAGTACATTGAACAGTTATGCATAGCAGAATTCAGCACTGTCCTGATGGAGGTTCAGTCCAAGTAAGTTATGACTTAAAGAAAGTGAATAAATGTTTAGTGTGAGTTCTACAAGGACAAGGTCTTTTGTCTGTTTTGTTCTCTGCTGTATTCCTATTACCTAGAAAAGTGCCTGGCTTATTTTTAAAAATATCTTAAAAATTATTGATTGATTGACTGATTTTTAGAGAGAGAGGAAGGGAGAGGGGAAGAGAGAAAAACACATCAATATGGGAGTGCAACACCTATTGGCTGCCTCCTGCATGCCCCCTACCAGCGACTGAGCCTGTAACCTAGGCATGTGCCTGACCAGGAATTGAACTGGCAACTTTTTGGTGCATGGGACCGTGCATGCACCAACTTAACTACACTGGCCAGGGCAAAAAGTGCCTGGCTTATAATACAACTGAGGGATTTTAAAATAGTAAAATAGTTAACTAAAATTTACACACAAGGCATATCTTGCTAACTTAATTTATATAGAATTTCTCCAAATTAGTCATAATCTATTGCCCTAATGGTTGCTGCTTACTTTATTTTGAAGTGAAAAGCTCAATAGCTATTTAGTAAACTAGAAATGTGATTAAAGCTCTGTTCCTATTACTTCATAACTTTACTCCTAAAAGATTCAGCATGAGACAAGGAATGATATGTTTGGAAAGGATATTTCTTAGAACATGCTAAGTAGATAATGTGACCTCTTATTTACTCAGTTAATCACAATGACTACTCCCACTGAGTCATAATGTACTTTCCTATATGTTGGGACCTCCTGACTTTACCTTCAAAGCTTAGACTCTTTCAACATTATTTAAATACTTAGAATGGCACATAAAAAATTTGACACAAATTATCACTGAATGTTGACTTTTAAAAAATATATATTTTATTGATTTTTTACAGAGAGGAAGGGAAAGGGATAGTTAGAAACATCAATGAGAGAGAAACATTGATCAGCTGCCTCCTGCACACCTCCCACTGGAGATGTGCCCGCAACCAAGGTACATGCCCTTGACCAGAATCGAACCTGGGACCTTTCGGTCTGCAGGCCAACGCTCTATCCACTGAGCCAAACCAGTTAGGGCTGAATGTTGACTTCTAATGTGATTTATTGGCATTTAATATCCCTTAAGTGTCAGACTTCAGAAAATTGTCCATTTTTATCATGGTTTATGTTTTAGAGGTAATTTACATTGTTTTAAAAAAATCAGGAACTCAGTGTACTTTTTTTACTTTGAATTTGAGCAGTGCTATGCAAATATTTATAATTTTTCTAGTATTAAGTTGAAATACATGTTTCACTTACAGCAATTTTTTTATTCTAAAGATTTATAATGATGTATCATGGGTCACCTTACAGGTATTACTGCCTTGCAGCTGTGGCAGCTTTATTAAAATATGTTGAATTTATTCAAAATTCAGTTTATGCACCAAAATCGCTGAAGATTTGTTTCCAAGGTAGTGAACAGACAGCCATGATAGATTCATCTTCAGCCCAAAATCTTGAATTACTAGTTAATAATCAAGACTCTAGGTAAGATCACCCATTTTTTTTATATAAAATGTACCAGCATATTTTACTATGTCATATTTTTTATGTATAGTTTACATTTTAAAAAATTGATTGATGGCGAATAATTGCGTTGTTGCTCAACTGTTCAGATGTTTCACCAAAATCAGGTTTTTAAAAGATATTTGTGGAAATGGCATAAGCCACGGCCTGTGTGCTGCCCGGGGCTGCCTGGGCCCATCTGACATAAGCTACAAAGCGATCTGCAGATGGCTGTTACTTGTGCTGGGCTTGGAGCTGCCCTGGAGAGGCCAAGCTACAAACCAAGGCTGGCTGCTGCTAGTGCCAGGCCTGGGGCCACTTAATGAGAGGTATGGGGCACACTGAGGCCAAATGCTGCTGTTTTGAGAGCATGAGCCAAGACAAGCTGTTCAAATTGAAAAGCCACTGGAAACAGCTTGGATGGGCCTGCAAGTTGGGTGGGGCAGGATCTTAGGGAATCCCAGCGTAGGGAGAATAGTGCAAGCCAGGTTGATGGAAACTCAGATATGGTGCCTGCCTGCCAGCTTTGTGGAGGGGACATTGTATCTCAGAAAAGGAACAGTGGCCTCTGCCAGCACTTCTCTGCCCTTTGAGCTCTCACTCTGATGCCAGACAATTCATTTTCTGTCTGCATGTCCCTCGTGCCTTTTCAGCTGTTGCTCTGGCACTGGAGCCCAGAGGGAGCGAGTCCAAGTAAGTCCATGCATGGGCTGTTTAAGAGGAACTGCCTGGAACTCCAGCATCTTTTCATCTCACTCAGCTACAATCCCCTCTAGTTTTTGCTTTTTTAAAAAAATAAATATATTTTAATTGATTTTAGAGAGGAAGGAAAAGGGAGAGAAAGAGAGAAACATCAATGGATGAGAGAGAATCATTGATTAGCTGTCTCCTGCATGTCCCACACTGGGGATCTGACCTGCTAATTCATAGGATGACGCTGAGCCACGCAGGTCAGGCCCTGCTAGTTTTAACAGTTATGGGGACTTCTCTTCCTGGCACTGGAATCCTGGTCTCTGGGGCCTGGTGTGGGGCTGGGACCTCTCACTCCTCAGGGGGGATCTCTGCGGCTGAGATATCCCTCCCAATTATCCACTAAACGTGGGTTTGGGACTAGCCTGGTCTGCGTCTCCACCCCTCCTACTAGTCTCATGTGGCTTCTTCTTTATATCCTTAGTTGTAGGACTTCCATTCTGCTAGATTTCAGGATGTTCTGAATGATGGTTGTTTTGTAGGTTAGTTGTAATTTTGATGTGGTGGTGGGAGGATGCAAATACCATATTTACCTACACCTGCCATCTTGACTGAAGTCTGTGGTTTTTTTGTTTGTTTGTTTTTTAACAGTTTCTGCACCTCAATTTTTTTTTCCTCTTTCATTTGTAATTCTCTAACTTCTTAAGTTAGAATGAAGTGATTATATTAAATACTCATTTTATTAATGTAAAAGATTTTCTCCACCTAAGGATGAATGAATATTATTATTTGTTTTTCGTCACAGAAAAAAATTATGTCCTTATTATATCAACTAGAGAGGCCTGGTGTATGGATTCGTGCATGGGTGGGGTCGCCCCATCCCAATCAGGGCTGATCGGGCCAGGCCAGCAGGGGGGAGGGACCGCGGGTGGTTGGTGGGCTGGCCCCGCTCCCTGGTCAGACTCCCAGTCGAATTCCTGGTGGAGGAGACAATTTGCATATTAGCCTTTTATTATATAGGATTATTCTTGATATCTTGCAATTACTAATAGAATGTCATGGATTAGGACATTTTATTTTATTTTTTAAATATATTTGTATTGATTTCAGAGAGGAAGGGAGAAGAAGAGAGAGAGATAGAAACATCAATGATGAGAGAGAATCATTGATCAACTGATTCCTGCACACCCCCTATTGGGGATTGAGCAACCCAGGCAACCTGGGCACGTGCCCTTGACTGTAATAGAACCTGGGACCCTTCAGTCTGCAGGCTGACACTCTATCCACTGAGCCAAATCAGCTAGGGCTGGATTAGAACATTTTATATTAGTCTGAATATGGTAAATTATCTATGAAAAAATTGTTAAATGTAAGAAGATACGGTAGATTCTTATTAATCAACATATGGTTCATTGACTGACAGCATACTTGGGAGCTTATTCAAAATGTAGATTCTTAGGTCTCATGCCTGTCCTGAATCAGAATACACATGTGATTTGTATGCATGTTAACATTTGAGATTCACTACTATAGATTATAGGATTAGTTACAAATTTAAATTGCAATTTTCTTATATTTGTCTTTTGTATACTTAATGAAAATTTTCAAACTTGTGTTTTCAAAGGAATAATCACACTCTCTTTGGTGTTCTAAATTACACTAAGACTCCTGGAGGGAGTAGAAGACTTCGTTCTAATATATTAGAACCTCTAGTTGATATTGAAACCATTAACATGAGGTTAGATTGTGTTCAAGAACTACTTCAAGATGAGGACCTCTTCTTTGGACTTCAGTCAGGTAAATGAACATCCTCTAAGTTTATAAATAGAAATTATTGGAAAGATACATTGTCTTCTTATAAGGACACCAGTCAGATTAAAGCCCACCCTAATTACTTTATCTTAACTTGATTACATCTGCAAAGATTTAATTTTCAAATAAGGACACATTCACAGATATGGGGATTTAGGACTTTAAAATATCTTATTGAAGGGACACAATATAACCCATAACATGAGGTAAGAGAATTGCCCATGGCACCTGGCTATTTGCTCACTGGCATGGCAGTGCAATGTTCTTCTTAAACCTACAGGTGGAAGGACATTTTGTATGCCTTGTTCCTAGTCCAGTTCCTGGTGTCTAGGAACTTGGTCTGTCTTTCATACCCCCATTTTCCAACCACCCTCCTGGTGTACTGGTAGTGTAAACTGAAGTGGCACATGAAAATCTGGAAGGCATTTACAGCCTGAACAATTTTTCCTCATTCCAATTCCAAATACATTTAAATTTGTATAGTTCCTTAAAAATTCTGGCATTATATTGGCTGTGACTATGCACTCCCAATGTTGTTGAATATATTCACTTTTTCTATATATTACAGTGTATTTAGTAAAACTTTGGGAAAGGTACAAAGAAGCCATTTTTAACTGGTAAGCCTTTTCTTGTTCACAGCAACATCTTGTTGGCCTATCTATACCTGGCATTCCGTGTAATTCATAAGTGCCAGGAATATTAAAGTCATTTAATCATGTAATGTTAGTCAAGCTCCAACCATTTCTATGTTTCCTATATTGTGACAGTTTATAGTTTATTGTAACATGTAAAAAGTGGGGGAACACGAACATAGAGCAGGGTGGGAGAGTAATTTTTATAGTTTATTAAAATATGAGAATCTGAAACTTATTTTAAAAGACCCTGTATTACTTTATTGTAGGTATTTTATAGGCATTAGGGGTAAAAAGATAAGGAAGATTAAGTTATAAGTTTCTGTTCTCAAGGATCTTAAATTCATGTTAGGGAAACAGACCTCCAAATATGTGATGCAGTGTGGTAAATGCAATCATAATTGAGTATTTTATGGTAACACAGAGGAAGAAACTGGGATAATGGTAGAATCCATATGGGATTCACAAAGACAATATTTCAGCTCTGTCTTAAGGAAATGAGGACTTTGACAACAGGAGAATCCTAGAAATGATATTCAAGACAAAGGGAGCATGCCTATGCAAGGTTTATTAATGTACACAGGGTAATAAAAATATGTTTAGATGTGGTAGCAGGGATAAAGATCTGGTAGGAGTCCTATTGGCTGTGATTTTAAACCCTCATTACTTTTTAAAGTACACTTATTTTTCTGGGAAGTTGGAAAAGGTAGAGTTATACTTACATTGATATAAAAGAGCTTGTTGTATTTAAGATATGGCCAGTACTTATTTATGATTTGAAGCATTGGGGAATAGCAGGAAATGAGCACTGGGGCTAGCTTATGAAGGACCTTTATATAATACTAAGACATTGGGATTTTATCATGCAGGACATAGGGAGCTGACAGTTCTAAACTGAGAGAGTAATATGAGCAAACCTTTATTTTAGAAACATTATTCTGGTTGTTGTGATAGATTTGAGGAAAGGAAGAAGGAAGAGATTGAAAAAGAGCAAGGCCAATCTAAGGACTTTAAGAGTCTAGTGGAATCACATGTAAAATGTCATAATTGAACAGTGTAAGAGTAGTATAAGTAATATACTGAGCCTATTTAGTCTAATTTTTAAAAATAGTTCAAACATAATTAATTTATGGTAGAAGTGGTAAATTAGAAAAGGGCACAGTGCTAGAAGAAGGCACAATGAAAATTATCACAAGACTTGGTGGTTTGAACAAGAAGCGAATGACATAAAAAAGTTTTTTTTAGATATGTTTTTATTGATTTTTTTTAGAGAAAGAGGAAGGGAGAGTGATAGATAGAAATAACAACCTGGGGATATTGAAAAGAGATAGATTATAATTATCTATACATTTATTTTTATAGAATACTTTAAACTGGAAAATGAATTGAGAAGAATAAAATAACAGTTTTAAGCTCTGGTATGTTCAGGATACTTTACACACATTATCTCACTTAATCCTCACAGCAACCCTAGGAGGTAGATGTCATTATCCACATTTAAAATATAGAAGTTAGGTAACTTCTGGAAGATTACATGATTACACTGTCCAACTATACTTCTAAACTAATCTTTTTAAGTATCAGCAAGAAAAGTTAGAGATCCGAAGGTGGGAAGAAAATTATGAGAAGCAACATCAAAAGTTAGAGAAGTAGAGTTTCATGAAGGAAGGGGTGATCAACAGTGTCAAATTTGGAAGACAGATTGTGAGTAATCAAAATTAAGAATTGACTATTATTTTATTCCTACCACATGTAAGATAGATAAAGACAATGAAACAAGTAATATTTGTGGGTAGAATGGTTCTAGTTTATTATTTGAGGATACACAGTCTATATTTTAAACTAACAAAGTTCAAATGCTCATAGTTTTTTGTTTGTTTTAGTTATAGCAAGATTTCTTGATACGGAGCAGCTTCTTTCTGTTTTAGTCCAAATTCCAAAGCAAGACACGGTATGTTTATATATACATTATAGGTTATATTATTATTATACATTCTGATGAAAATTGTCTTAATGTAATGTAACAATTGGACATTATTAAAATGTTTTGGGAAAGTGCTTCATTATTAATATCTAGGTTTTTTAAGGCCTTTAAAAGCAAAAACTTCTGACTAAACTAAAAGTCCTCTGAAAATCTCCAGTGTGGAATTGCTTGCCTAAGATGAGTTCTTATATTTCCCCTTAAGGATATTGATTTTAGAAAATGCAATTTTCTGATCATAAGTATTTACTGAGAAGAATAATGCTTAAAATTTTTTATTTGAATTAACTCAAATGTCCTTTCTTTTTTTAAAAAAAAATATTTTTATTGATTTCATAGAGGAAGGGAGAGGGAGAGAGAAAAAACATCAAAGATGAGAAAGAATCATTGATCAGCTGCCTCCTGCATGCCCCCTACTGGGGATTGAGCCCATAACCTGGGCATGTGCCCTTGACCAGAATTGAACCCGAGACCCTCCAGTCTGCAGGCTGACACTCTATCCACTGAGCCAAACCGGCTAGGGCCCAAATGTCTTTTCTTTCTATAAAATGTTTCTGACCATACTATTTTTAAAAAATATATATTTCTTTATTGATTTCAGAGAGGAAGGGAGAGGGAGAGAGAGATAGAAACATCAATGATGAGAGAGAATCATTGATTGGCTGCCATCTGCATGCCCCCTACTGGGGATCGAGTCCACACGCAGGCATTTGCCCTTGGCTGGAATAGAACTTTGGGACCCTTCAGTGTGCAGGCTGATGCTCTATCCACTGAGCCAAACTGGCTAGGGCTGACCATACTATTTAATGAATTAGGAAGTTTTGTGTTTTTCATTACAAACATCTAAAATTCTTTCTTTAATATTTGAAAATGTCAATATTAAACCAAAATTTTCAAGTTTTATCTAAGTTTCTTTGCTTCATTTTGAATAACTTTTAATTTTTCTCAATTGATTTCAGACTGCCATATATGAATGTTTGTAGTGTATGGTTCCTTTTTACATTAATTCAACAAGTGATTTTATTTTACCAAACATTGTGATAAGTGCTAGGGATACTATAAGAAGTAAGTTTCTACAACAAAGGAATTAATGATCCAGTGTGAGATTTAGGTTAAAAAAAAGGCAATTACAGCATAGTATATCAAGAACTATGAGCACAAAATTCAGTGCTCATTGATTTATCACAAAGTGAATATCCATGTAATGACTACTCAGGTAAAGAGATAGATACTGTCATTACTTCAAAAATGCCCTTTCTGCTCCTTTCCATCTTATTTTCTACCTCTTTCAAAAATCCCTCAAATTTTCTTTATAATTTAATTTTTCATATTTTAAATCTTTACATACTAGTATAATCACCCAATTTTTATTGTTTATATCTGGATTCTTTTAGTCAATATTATGTTTGTGAGATTTAATCATGTTGCATGTAGATATAGCTCATTTATTTCTATTGTGAAATAATATTTCATTGTATGAATATGTCATTACTTTCACTGTTGTTTGACTTTTTGAGTTGTTGACAGTTTTTGGCAATTAGAAATAATTCTAGTAAACAATATCTACCTGTTTTTTAATACAGTTGTTTACACACTTTTACTGGGTTCATAGTTAGGAGTGGAATTTTGGGGTCATGGAGGATGTATATCTTCAACTTCAGGAGATAATGACAAAATATTTGCCAAAATGTTTTTC
Source organism: Plecotus auritus (assembly GCF_963455305.1). Lineage (NCBI taxonomy): Eukaryota > Metazoa > Chordata > Mammalia > Chiroptera > Vespertilionidae > Plecotus > Plecotus auritus. Next base: position 56,798,523 of record NC_137771.1, read on the forward strand.
ACAATCATTGCACAGTTTATATTTTCAGCAGTGTATGAGAATTCTCATTGTTCTTTATCAAAATGTGATATTGTCCGTTTAAAAATCTTAGGCATAGTAATTGGTAAATAATGGTATTTTATTGTGGTTTTAATTTACATTTTCCTATTACTGAAGATGAACACCCTTTCATATGTACATAGACCACTTGAATACTTACTTTTGTGAAAGTCTTATTCAAGTCTCTTGCTCATTTTCCTCTAGGGTTGTTTATCTTCTTTAGTGACTTCTGTAGAATTTCTTTTTATATTTTAGACTAGTGGCCTGGTGCACGAAATTCATGCACATTAAAAGGGGATTAACTGAGGAAATGTTTTAATATTGATAATTGCCCTTTCTCTATAATAGAAGTGTCAGAGATGAAAGAAAATTAGTAAAATGTATATGAAAATCTTCCTCCTGTCAGAGTCTGGGGCACACCACAGGACCCAGAGTCAAGTCTCAGCCCACCCATGTGCGCCTCAAAATCACGCGAGACCCAGACCCAGCCGGCCCCCCCATTGGGCTAGATCCAGACCCAGCTGGTTCCACCCTTGTCAAGCCCCGCCAGGCGGGTGGCACAGCCTCAGGTCCCCTGGCCTGGCACCAGGGCAGGGGGTATGACCTGAGGTCCCCCAGCCTGGGCCGGGGTGGGGGTGTGGCCTGAGGTCCCCCATCAAGCCCCGCCGGGCGGAGGGCACACCTTGAGGTCCCCCGTCAAGCCCCACCAGGCAGGGGGCACAGCCTCAGGTCCCCCGGCCTGGCGCCAGGAAGGGGGTGCAGCCTCAGTTCCCCCTTCAAGCCCTGCTGAGCAGGAGGCACGGCCTGAGGTCCCCTGGCCTGGGGTGAGGGGAGCAGCCTGAGGTCCCCTGGCCCAGCACTGGGGCGGGGGGGGCACACCTTGAGGTCCCCCCTCAAGCCCCACTGGGCGGGGGGCATGGCCTGAGGTCCCCTGTCAAGCCCTGCCGGGCAGGGGACATAGCCTGAGGTCCCCCGGCCTGGCACCAGGGTGTGGGGGGGCGGCCTGAGGTCCCCCGGCCTGGGGTGAGGGGAGCAGCCTGAGGTCCCCCAGCCCAGCACTGGGACCAGGGGGGCACACCTTGAGGTCCGCCGTCAAGCCCTGCTGAGCAGGGGGTGTGGCCTGAGGTCCTCTGTCAAGCCCCACGGGGGCGGGGGGGGGCACAGCCTCAGGTTCCTGCTGATTACTTGTTAAGGCTCGTTACGGGAACTTGGCCTCTGCTATGGGTGCAGCCATCTTGTGTTACCGAAACCCTGCCTCCGCTGTGGGCGCTTCCATCTTTGTGGTGGAGTGATGGTCAATTTGCATATTCCCTCTTTATTATATAGGATATGAGCCCTTTATTGGTTCTTTGTTGCAGATATATTTTCCCATTCAATATTGTGGTATAGATGCTGTTGGTGTACTACCCACAACCCCTTGGCATTCACTTTTGTACAAGGAAGGCTTCTTATTGCAAGTAGCTGAAACTTACTGCCTGAGGACTTTCTCTGGCTGCAGGAGAGAATAGAGTTGTTGCTCTGGCAATAGGTAATAACCAATACTGATCAGGAGTAGGTGAATAAATATTCAATTTTTCTTACCTGTGGAGATAGCTTCTGAAGCTTACCTTATACCATCTCTGACAGGTCTCAGCCATAGTAACATGCAGCAGTAACTGGATCATCAAGGCATCCTCTTGTGCTATCCTCCCCTTCCCTTCTTACTTCTGCTTACTGAAATTATTTTTCAAATACATTATTTGCCCTCAAATTCTAGTTTCTCAAACTTGGCTTTTGGAGAACTGGTCCTGTGTCAGTGGTATCTTTTGATGAATAAAAGTTCTTAATTTAAATGTAGTCTAGTTTGTGTTTTTCCTTTGTAGTTAGTGTTTGTTGTATCCTGCTTAAGAAGTTTTTATCTAACCCAATGTTTTGATTGCACCCATTGGATTTTAATTTATGGAGGTGACTGAGTGATGATATGGCGAGGCTGTCATTAAAAGAAGATTTTTATTACTTGGTATTCCTGAGAAGAGGGAGCATGCCACACAAGATCACATGGGAAAGTATTAGGCTTGGTCAGGAGTCAAAAGGAGTGAGGGGAAAACATTGCAAAAATCTTTATTATAATGGGAAGTTGTTAGGTGGAAGAATCCCCTATTGGGTAGAATGCAAAACACAGATGTTGGAGTTTGTGGTTAGAGGTCTTGTAATATGATTTTTGTGCATCCATAAAAGCCAAGACCATAGGGGAGATGTAAACAACTTTGGCCATTGTTAGGCCCTGTGATGAATGGATGCCAAGTCATTAATTATGAAATTTATAAAAACTGATTCAAACAAACAGGTAATGAAGATATTCTTCTTTGTTATATTCCTGATGTTTTATTGCTTTTTTAATATTTAGATTTACAATCTGCCTGGGATTGATTTTTGTATGTGGTATGAGGAAAGGACCACATTTCATTTTTCCTCCTATAGATTCATAATTGTATTGACACCATTTATGGAAAAGACTGTCCTTTCTCCCACCTTTGTCATAAATCAAGTACTCAAAATTTATTGGGTTTATTTCTAGTCTCTATTTGGTTTCATTGGTCTCTGTCTGTCCTTATGCCAATACCACAGTTTCTTAGTTACTCTAACTATTAGAAATTGATTTTTGTTAGATTTAATTCTTTTACCTTGTTCTTATACAAGGGAGTTTTGGCTATTTTTAGAAGATGTTTTCCTTTGGTAATAGTAATAATAGTTGTCTTCTGTTTGATGAATTTTATTTATTTTTAATCTTCCAGTTAGTTTCAGAGATCCATTATAAGAGCATGAGATAACTTGTTTTAGGGCCACAAACCTACTTTTTGGTATTTCTTTTAAATTGACCCATCTGATGACAGAACAGTTCAGGTATTGTGTGTACAATGGGGACAAAAGTCAGAAGCTTTCAAAAAGAAACAGTGCCATATTAATTACTACTATACTTTAATAGTAATATACCTAAAGTTTTTGTCAGAATTGGTAAAGTAGTCCATCCATGAGAACTTTCTCATTTCCCCAGGTTTAGTACACTTTAGAGATTGTACTATGATTTAACTTATAAAATGTTTATTTATAAAATTTAGGATGCTGGTGTTGCTTTATTTTGAAAAACTGAAAGTCATTTGGGCCACTGGAATTATGAAAATTATTTTATTTGAACAAATAGGAACCAATAAGGGAAATTTGTGTTGTTTTGTAATCATCTGGATTGTTTAGATTCAGCTTTTCAAATATCATCTATCCAGAAATTCTCTTTTTGCCTTTTTCAATTAATCCTTCTGTTCAGAATTGAACTGTATTTCCCATCACTACTATGGGTTAAGGTGGATCAAGGAGCTTAAATAGAAATGAAAATTGGGTACAATGATGTGAACTTTTTTTCATTGTCAGACTTTCAGGAGACTAGTGCGCTAGTCTTACTATGATGGATCAGTAATTGCTAAACAGTGTTTAGGCTGGCAGGTATCTTGGCTTGATTGACATATAAAAAGTATATGAAATAAGATAAGCATAGAATGTTTTAGAGCAAAACACATTTTTTTGAAAAGCACATTTTTGTATTAAATATTTATGGTATTCACATTTGGATTTTTATTTTAATAGGTTAATGCAGCTGAATCAAAGATAACAAATTTAATATACCTAAAACATACCTTGGAACTTGTGGATCCTTTAAAGGTAATTTATGTGTGTGTGTATTGTACAAAACATGTCTAGTAATCTGTATTTTTAAACTTTTTGTTTTGCAGAAATTTCAAACTCAGAGAAAATTGCAAGAATAGTGTAACTAATTCCCATATTCTCTATCTTTACATGCACAACACATACACATATTATTATTTTTATTATTTTTTGAATTTCAGATCTGCTGTTTCTTTTGTCTCTTTTTTATGTTGTTATTTTTATTTTTAAATTTTTATTTATTTCAAAGAGGACGGGAGAGGGAGAGAGAGATAGAAACAACAATGATGAGAGAGAATCATTGATTGGCTGCCTCTTGCATGCCCCCTACTTAGGATGGAGCCTTTAACCCGGGCATGTGCCCTTGATTGGAATTGAACCTGGGACTCTTCAGTCCACAGGCTGACACTCTATCCACTGAGCCAAAACAGCTAGGGCCTAACTATTATTATTTTTACTGAACTATTTGAGAATTAAGTTATAGTACCTAAATACTAAAGTGTATATCTCCTAAAACAAGTATGTTCCTTTTCCCAAAAACATATGATTATAAAATTAAGGTATGTAGCATTAATAGACGACTGTTATATAATCTATAGCCCATATTAAACATTTTCCAGTTGTTCTAATAATGTTCTTTATGGATTCCATTCCCCCCTTCCCTCCAGTTACAGGGTCTAGTTCAGGATCATGCATTATATTTAATGTTAGGATTTTATATACTCCTTTAAATTGAAAAGTTTCTCAGCATTTCTTTGTTATGATATTGACATTTTGAAGAGTAAGGATCAGTTGTTTTATAAGATATTCTTCAATTTGTCTGATTATTTATTCATGGTTAAATTCAGCTTATGCATATTTGGCAGTAATACTCTATAAAAATGTATCTTTCTCATGTTGATGTCATTTCCCTATTCTTCTTTTTAAAGTTATAAGTAATGTTTGAAGAAATACTTTGAGACTGTAAATATACTTTTTCTCATCAGACTTTTACTCATTGATTTTAGTATTTACTGTAACTTTTTTTTTTTTTTCAAATCCTCACCCAAGGTAATTTTTCCATTGATTTTTAGAAAGAGTGGAAGGGCGGGGGAGAGACAGAGAGAGAAACATCAATGTGAGAGAGATACATCAATTGGTTGCCTACTGCATGCGCCCCGCCCAGGTATCCAGCCTGCAAACGAGGTACATGCCCTTGACCAGAATGGAACTGGGGACCCTTTAGTCTGCAGGGCGGCGCTCTATCCACTGAGCCAAACTGGCTAGGATGCAACTCTTACCTGAAGTAATTGCTACTCTGTTGTTCACAAAATGGTGATTTTTATTATCAATTTTTAAATACTATACTGTGTAAAATATTTTTTAAATGAAAGTGGCAAAAAGAACTTTTTAAAAAGAAAAAATAATGAAAAATATAGAACAATTTTTATAGAGTTCATTCTTGTAAATATATAATAAAAGCAATTTGGCAAAACATTTCAAAATCATTGTCATCTTTCTTAGAATGAAAGTGGTATAGTAATAAATCTTCTCCCCAAATTGATAGATTTGATTAAACAAATTTCAAATTTTGTTATTTCAAAGGCAAAGTAAAAGCCAAAGAACTTCAGGAAAAATTTATAGCAAAGGAAAGACAAAATACTAATTTCTGTCATCATAAAAGTTGTATAATTTTTAAAGAAAATACTGGAATGACAGTGGAAATAAGGAAAATGACTCCAAAATGGAAATCAAAGTGCAACTTACTGCTACTGAGAGAACAGTGAGACAGGCAACTACATAGCTGGCAGGAATACAGATTGAACATATTTTACAGGAAATTTTTGAAACATACATTTTTTTATCCTGTAATACCACATCTAGAAATCTGTCTGAAATAACTCTTAAGAAATGTTGACCAGGATTTATGCCTAGTGATGGTAATTGCAGCATTATTTATATTAGAAATTATAAGTAGCCTAGAACTCCAATAACTAGGGAAAGAGACAACTTGCTTCCTTCAGGGTGTAATATATAGTAGGAATTATTTAAAATTGTTACTATAAAAGTTTTTTAATGCTTATCATATAGTATTAAGTGGAGGAGAAAAGGAACATGCAATGATTTTTTTAAAGAAGTGACAGGAAATGTACCATAATATTTAGATTATTTTTCTTTGGAAGGGTGGTAGAATTATGAGTGATTTAAATGTTTTCCTTTATGTTTTTCTGAGTTTTTATCAGTGTATAAATGTTATATTTTATTCATAAACAAAAAATATTGCCATTGCCTCATAGCACTTTAACTGTTTTGTCCTCCTGTTTTGTTTATTCAAGTAATGAAATTTATAATAACCATTGAGCAAAATAAAATCCAAACTTTTACCATATAAGAATGGAGAAATTGCTCTATTTTTTAATATACAGAGCACTTTTTTAGTTTAATGTAAATTTAATGCAAATTTTAGAATTTTATGTAGATTACTCCAAATGTATTATGATAGCTGTTTAAGTATCTACCTCTGATAAGTAGTGGGTATTAACAATTAGTTGGGAGACAAGAAAAATAAGTCATAATAATGAAGCAATGGAGGCCACTTATTGGCCCTGTGCTCTTAATATGGAAAATGGGAAAGATACCATCTGTCCTCACCTACATATCTAAAATATGTTTTATGAGTATATAAGTGAGAAGATGAAGCAAGTAAGCATTTGGTAAGCTGTAAAGTATTGAACAAATATAAGATGCTATGTGTGAATAATGTCATAATTCATTATCCTTAACTATCTTTATTTTATTCTTTAATAGATTGCTCTGAAGAACTGTAATACACCTTTATTAAGAGCTTACTATGGTTCCTTGGAAGATAAAAGGTCTTTGTCACTCAACTGTTAATTAAATATCAGATTATTACTTTCTTCCTGATTGTCACTGATATTTAAGAACTCTATATTTTGTAGAATAATTGCTTGAGCTTTAGTTAATAGATCCTTTAAACTATTCTTCAAAATTCTAACTACACATTTTATCTTGTAAATACCAATAAGTAGGGTAACATCATGTTAATGGACAATTAGAATAGCATTAAAAATCATACACAATTTTAATATTTTTTTTTAGCCATTCTCTTATGGAAAGTCTTACAAATATAAAAATATTAGAGGCCTGGTACACAAAATTCGTGCACAGGGGGGTTCCCTCAGCCCAGTCTGACCCTCTCCAATCTGGGACCTCTTGGGGGATGTCCTAAATCGGAAGTTGAACGTCCCTCTCACAATCCTGGACTGCTGGCTCCTAATCACTCACTTGCCTGCCTGCCTGGTCGCCCCTAACTGCCCCCCCCCCCGCCAGCCTGATTGCCCCTCACTGCCTCTGCGTGCCGGCCTGATCGCCCCTAACTGCCCCCCCTGCTGGCCTGGTCACCCCTAATTCTCCCCCTGCCAGCCAGGTCCCCCCCAACTTCCCCTCCCTGCCAGCCTAGTTGACCCTAACTGCCCCCCTACTGGCCTGGTCACCCCTTACTGCCCCCCCTGCCAGCCTGGTCACCCCCAACTGCACCCCCCTACTGGCCTGGTTGCCCCTAACTGCCCCACCCTGCTGGCCTGGTTGCCTCTTACTGCCCCCCTTACCGGCCTGGTCATCCCCAACTGCCCCCCTCTGCTGGCCTGGTCACCCCTAACTGCCCCCTCCCCCAGCTGGCCTGGTTGTCCCCAACTGCCCCTCCTGCTGGCCTGGTCGCCCCTCACAGCCCTCCCACTGGCCTGGTCACCCCACGCAGTCTGCTGTTCAGTTGTTTGGTTGTCCCTCATTAAACCCCCTGCTGCCCTGGTCATAGGCAGCCATCTTGTAAGGGTGTGATGGTCAATTTGCATATTACCTATTTATTATATAGGATATTTTCTCTTTTGTTAAGTCATGAAGGGCCTAATATAACCAAAAATAGTAGAATGAATACTGAATAAGATCTAAATACAATTTAATTTTAATATTGTTTATAGCAGTAGCACCTTGGTTCTTGACCAAAAAGACTTGATACTTAAGAACTGTTATTTCATTGATTTAAGATTCAGATCTTATGTAAGCCTACAAATTGGGGTTCATAATACAACTGAATTAATTACAAATAAAATGCAGAACAGAATAAACAAAATGTTAGACTTCTGGTTTGCATAATCACTGTACTTAATCACTTGTATACTGTCTCACAATATATGTTTTGTCTCCCTTGCCCCCATTAAGTGTGAGGGCCATATGTTAATCCTTCTTTGAATCTCTGCACCTAACAAAGTGCTTAATACATGGTATAAGTAAATGTTTATTGAATCAATGAACATGAAGCCAGAAATTTTTTAACAGTTGTTCCAGGGTACATTTTATATTCATGGGCACAGTCAGTATGTATAATTTGGGAGATCTGTTTACTAGCAGTTGTAGAATCACTCTTGGTGGCCTTATATTACTTTAAGAATCTAGTCCAGCAACGTAGTTTAAAATTGACATAGTCAAAGTTCTAACTTATGTAAATTTAAATATATATTGCTTAATTGTTTATTTTCAACAGTGATTTAAGATAATATAATATTTGTTATCATTAACTATGACTCAAACTATGAATTGTAACTATTTTACTTATTGTCTGTAATATTCTTTTTTTAGGTTTGGAATCATACTTGAAAAGATTAAAACAGTAATTAATGATGATGCAAGGTACATGAAAGGATGCTTGAACATGAGGACTCAAAAGTGCTATGCAGTGAGGTCTAATATAAATGAGTTTCTCGACATAGCTAGAAGAACATATACCGAGATTGTAGATGACATAGCAGGTAATTTAATTATGCATATTTTTTTGTTTTTTAGAAAGAAAAACTTTCAGACATGCTATGCTTTTTTGCTGGTGATAACTTGCTGTGAATACTTTTAACTTATTTTTTTGTTATCAAACAGGTAAGGTTAACACATATTACCATTTAAGGAATATTTTTAAAAATAAAGATTACAAAGTGTTATGTCTATTTTTTCTCCAAAGTTAAATATAGAAGTACCTTTATAGAACATAGAAACTGCATAAAAAATGCAGGCTATCAGTATTAAAGGGTTTCAGTGGAGAGAGAGATATCATTTTTATGTAGAAGAGGATGCATTTGAGCCAGTACAATAATTTAACAAATACAGGGGTGAGCAAAAGTCGATTTACAGTTGTGAGTACATAAAACAGAAACATTCTTGTACAGAAACATGTTTATGAGAGGGACACATCAATTGTCTAACACTGGCCAGAGCTGGAAAATTTTGTTTTGTAAAATATGTTTTATAGAGGGTATTTCTTATTGTGAAGTAATTATTGCAATAATTTATGTGTTCTCTTTTAAAAAATAGAATGAATAAAAACTAATATTCCTAAAGGACTTGTATGCATGCATGTAAGCATAACCAATGGAACAGACACCAGGGGGGTGAGGGCATGAACGGGAGTGGGGTGGGGGAGCAATGGGAGGATAAGGACACATCAATTAATTTCTTTAATCAATAATAAAAAAAATCCTAATATTCCTAATACAGGGAGTATAAAATAGTCTTAGTTTTATTTTATTTTAATTTTTACAGTTTTTTTTTTTTTACTTTCAAAATACCAATCAAAATGACTAGCTTTACTCTACAATTTTTAAAAGAAAATACTTAACCAGATATTTTAGACATTAAAAATATTTAGAGTTTAAAAGTATAACAAGACCTTCCTATTTATATGTAAAATAAAAAGTGGATGTGATATTTTTAAACAGAAAAAATAATTTCTCATTAAAATTTATTTGTTTTGTTTTTATTTTTTTTCTGGTCACTAGGAATGATATCGCAGCTAGCAGAAAAATATAGTCTTCCTTTAAGGACAAGTTTTAGCTCTGCTAGAGGATTTTTCATTCAGATGACTATAGATTGTGCAGCCCTACCCAATGATCAACTTCCTTCAGAGTTTATTAAGGTACACTCTAGAGCTTGGTTAGGAGATAATTGTTTCAGGATTACGTTTACATATTTTCAGGCACTCCTTGAGTTTTACATGCCAAATTTACTAATGTTCTGTATATTGCCTCTCCTATTCCTACCTACCCATCTAACCGCTATACTAATCTAAGAGTGATTTATGAGCAATTTTTTTTTTTTAGAGAAATACCAAGCAGTGCTTCCCACAGTTCTGGGAGCTTGGTAAAAATGGTAAAAAAGGAAAATGAAGAAAGATAGTCCAAAAGATATTTATGATCAAAGAAATTTAGAAAATACTATACCATCTCATTTTAGGTAGTTTTGCAGTGCACATTTGCCTATTAAAGTTTTAAAAGGACTGAAGTAGAGAAATATACTTAACTTGTTTTAATCCAATATTGCCAAACTTTTGGACCAGGGAAATATTTTTTCCTATATATATATTAACTCCTCCATAATATACCACTTAGGGAACATCGAACCTACTCTAATCTTTGCTTTCTCTGCTCCAAGAGAATCCCTTTTGACAAAAACAAACCATTTACGTTTTAGGGTTTTAAAATATATACTGTATTACCAAGTAATGTGGATGGATGAAGTGAAGAATGGATTGAGACTTGGTAATGAGATTAGAGATTGAGTGACATTCATTTATGGGGCAAGGCCTAAAACAAGCATCAGAGATGGAGTGAGGACTACTGATATGTATCCTGCATATTACTTGATAATAAGACTTTAAAATAAACATTTTTACACAGTCATTTTAAGACTTATAAAAAAAGTCATGTCAATGGACTAAGTTAAAAAATTCTGTTTTAACCTTAGATGTGATCTTTCCTCATTCACAAACATTATTTGGTACTTTCTCTAAGAAACTATATCTGAAAAATTAAAATGACTAACCTAAATATCTGTCTTTTTATTGTTTAAGATCTGTATGCTTTATTTCATAGGAGTGTACATCTATCTTGACTTTTGTTTTTTAATTTTCTGACAGATCTCTAAAGTGAAAAATTCTTATAGCTTTACATCAGCAGATTTAATTAAAATGAATGAAAGATGCCAAGAGTCTTTGAGAGAAATCTATCATATGACTTATATGTAAGAGCATTTGAAATTTTTGAATATTGAATTAAATTGCTTTCATTTGTGTCACTATAATAAATTTCATTAATTTACTTTTTATCTGATTGCAAAATAAATGGTAAAGAAAGAACATTTGCTGGACAAAGAAACTTTGTTATTGTGATTGGGATTAGTGAGTCTCACAGAAGCCTTAGGGCAAATCTAATTGCCAAATAACCTTATTACTACTGCTACTTCCACCATAATATAGAACTTGGCATATCCTGGTCTTATTTTGGGTTTTATTCAGTTTACTATGTTATATAACTTCCACTTTGCATGCTTTACTACTTATACAGCAACATCACAGAAGTGTCAGTCTCTTGCTGTTCATGAAACAGTAGCAGTTTAGCTAGAAATAAGAAATAAGATGTTTAGAATTGGTGAGCTGAGATGATAAAGAGAAATATTGGGCTTTCCAAACAATTTCAGGGCAGAGACCACAGAGATTACATGATGCAGTACATTTTGGGAATATATTTTTCCTTGTTAGGGAAAAACTTTTATATTATGTCACAATTATATTAACTCTACCACATAAAAGCTTAAATAATTATGCTGTTAAGGTGTATGTGTGTGTGAGAGAGAGAATATATGGGTGAGAGAAAATACATGACAGGTTTTGTGGAGAATTTAACATATACAAAAATCACAAAATTATTAGCAGATGGGATATCTTGAAATATGTGAACACTTAACCTATATAAAATATTTTTATTAATAAAAGTTTACTTCATTAAGATTTGATAAAAAGCAATCATTTCAAAAACATGGTGCTCACACATCAGAAGATGGTTTCTTTGCTACTAAGTAGCTATGACCTTGAGCATGAGCTTCAATTTCCTCATGTCTATAATGAGAAAGTAGACTTATCTTCAGTGTATAGCTCAAATGTGAATGTTATTTTACCTGAGGCAATGAATTTAATATTGTTTTACAATTTCATAGTGTGCCCCTCTTTAAAAAGAATGACTTATCTTACCAAATGTGTACTTTCAGGATAGTGTGCAAACTGCTTAGTGAAATTTATGAACATATTCATTGTTTATATAAATTGTCTGACACTGTGTCAATGCTGGATATGCTACTGTCATTTGCTCATGCCTGCACTCTTTCTGACTATGGTAAGTTATTTTCTTTGGAATAAGTATGTTGCATACTGAAATTTCTGTCCCATTCAAGCAATCCTATATAATAAAAGCCTAATATGCTAAGTGTCCAGTTGTCCAGTTGGTCGTTCAACCAATCAAAGTGTAATATGCTAATGATATGCTAAGGCCACTCAACTGCTTGCTATGATGTGCACTGACCACCAGGGGGCAGACACTCCGACCTGTAGGTTAGCTTGCTGCTGGGGTCTGGCTGATCGGGACTGAGCGAGATGGGCCAGACATGCCCTGGAGCCCTCCCGTGGTTCCTCCCCGGCTGGCCAACCTGGTGGTCAGTGGCTCAGCCACAAGCCAGGCTGACAACTGGCGCACACAGTGGCCCACCTCTGCAACAGTGCTAAAGATGTCCGACTGATGGCGTAGGACTGCTCCCAGTCAGACATCCCCTGAGGGCTCCCAGACTGCGAGAGGGTGCAGGCTGGGCTGAGGGACCCCCCTCCTGAGTGCACAAATTTCGTGTACCAGGCCTCTAGTTTTATATAACAACTAGAGGCCCAATGCATGAAATTTGTGCAAGAGTAGGCCTTCCTTCCCCTGACTGCCAGCACTGGCTTCCCTCTGGCACCTGGGACCCGGGCTTCCCTCGCAGCCATGGCTTTGTCTGGAAGGTTGTCTGGAAGAATGTCGAGTCTAATTAGCATATTATGCTTTTATTATTATAGATTATGAACATTTTGTATTTTTACCTGAAATATAATCTCTTGCTGATGGTCCTAGACTCGCTCAAAACAGAGCAAGTGAAATTGCCCTTAAAATTTCTTTTATAAGTCAGAAATTATTTACTGAGAAATTGACAAATCAGAAAGAAAAAAGTGCAAGAAATTTTAAAAGTTCCCTAAATAAGAAAGACTACAGAGCTGTTTCCTTGGTGAAAATGATAATGACCCAAATTTATAAAGTTTCAATTTGAAGACTCATTAAAAGCAGTGTGACTAATACTAATAGACACAAGAGAAATGAATCTCCAAAGTGAGCATTTTCTAAACTAGCTCCTTAGATGTGAGCTTCCCAGGATCAGGAATTATATCATTTATTTTTGTATAGGCCTTGAATATAAATGTTAAGTAATTTCCTAATGTTAAATGAATACTTCAAGTTATCCCTTTGAAATTTCTTATTTAATTCATCAGCAATAGCCATACTCCAGTATACAAATTTGCAGAACTAGTATGTGATAATAATTAAGGTTGAATAATTATGAACTTAACAACATTAATATTAAATTTTTTTCCTATAATTAGCAGTAACATTTCCAAAATGTTATGCTTATTTATTTCTGTGATGAGAAATAAATATCTTATAAAAATTTTTTTCTTATTTCCATATTTTTATGGAAATATTAACTTTTTAAATTGTTATTTCATAGGCCCAAATTTTTTAATCTTTTGTATTTCCTTTTGGGTCAAAGACTTACCTTAGGGATCAGCTAATCTTAAATAGTAGTTTTCTTAACTGTTAAGATACTTGATCTTGCTTCATTTTAATTTGAGAGGGACCATCTTGAATAATGAATTTTTGGTGTAAAAAATATTTTGAAATAATTAAAAATATTTTTTTCTAACCAACTTCACTTTCATAATGAATACTTTTAAGTTTATCCCTGTGTTTCATCTAGAGGAATGTAACATTTTATATTTCTCTGACCTTCTTCCTTCTCCCTTTACCACAAAATGTTTCTATAAATTAACAATATATTTTATGTATTTTTTCTCTAGCCTTTGAGATTTAATCTTAGATACAATTTTTATAAGGGTTTGGACATAAAATTATTTTTATATTTGGTTTTACTCTGTATTTATACCTCATTTGAAAAGCTAAGTATGCCAGATATGAAATAATGCTTAAGGTGGGGATTAAGTAATGTACAATTTTGTAGTACCAGTAATTGATTGTTATTTTAAAACTACCATCTGACTAGTTGATTCTTCTTAATATATACAAATCTGAAAATGTCATGAACTCTTTTGGAGCCTAGGATGACAGGAAACTAAATCCTAGAGTTCATTGGAAGTGGATAAAAGTGATGGTGTTTAGAGTGTGTCAGTTATAATTTAGATGAATACATATGTAATTTGGGACAAAATAATACCTTAATGTTACTATTCAGAATTGACCCTAGTAAAATTACTAAGGTGTCATAGTATGTGTTATAACATAATTTTATAATATAAATATAAACTATTCTTTCAAAAACTATTCTATTTTTTTTCTTTAGTTCGGCCAGAGTTTACTGATACTTTAGCAATCAAACAAGGATGGCATCCTATTCTTGAAAGAATATCTGTGGACAAACCTGTTGCCAACAATACCTATATTACAGAAGGGAGTAATTTTTTGATCATTACTGGACCAAATATGAGTGGGAAATCCACATATTTAAAACAGATTGCACTTTGTCAGATTATGGCCCAGATTGGTAAGTTTTGTCTTATTTTATAGTTACCATTTCTGCCTCCCATTTTTAATATTTTATGCCTGATATTTTAGATCCAGGTGCCTAATTAACCCAAGAACAGTTGGAGTAGATTTCCTTTTCTTTTTAAAAATTTATTTTTTAATTTAATAAATTTTTATTGTCCAGATTATTATAATTGTTCCTCTTTTTTTCCCCCATAGCTCCCCTCCACCAGGTTCCCACCCCACCCTCTGCCCTTACCCCTCCCCACTGTCCTCATCCATAGGTGTACGATTTTTGTCCAGTCCCTTCCCGCACCCCCCACACCCCTTTCCCCCTGAGAATTATCAGTCCACTCCCTTTCTATGCCCCTGATTCTATTATATTCACCAGTTTATTCTGTTCATCAGATTTTTTATTCACTTGATTTTTAGATTCACTTGTTGATAGGTATGTATTTGTTGTTCATAATTTTTATCTTTACCTTTTTCTTCTTTTTCCTCTTCTTAAAGAATACCTTTCAGCATTTCATATAATACTGGTTTAGTGGTGATGAACTCCTTTAGCTTTTTTTAATCTGTGAAGCTCTTTATCTGACCTTCAATTTTGAATGATGGCTTTGCTGGGTAGAGTAATCTTGGTTGTAGGTTCTTGCTATTCATCACTTTGAATATTTCTTGCCACTCCCATCTGGCCTGCATAGTTTCTGTTGAGAAATCAGCTGACAGTCGTATGGGTGCTCCCTTGTAGGTAATTAACTGTTTTTCTCTTGCTGCTTTTAATATCCTCTCTTTGTCTTTTGCTCTTGGCATTTTAATTATGATGTGTCTTGGTGTGGTCCTCTTTGGATTCCTTTTGTTTGGGGTTCTCTGCACTTCCTGGACATGTAAGTCTATTTCTTTCACCAGGTGGGGGAAGTTTTCTGTCATTATTTCTTCAAATAGGTTTTCAATATCTTGCTCTCTCTCTTCTGGCACCCTCATAATTCGGATGTTGGTGCGCTTGAAGTTGTCCCAGAGGCTCCTTACACTATCTTCAAATTTTTGGATTCTTTTTTCTTTTTGCTTTTCTGGTTGAGTGTTTTTTGCTTCTTTGTATTTCAAATCTTTGACTTGATTCTTGAGGTCCTCTAGTCTGCTGTTAGGTCTCTGTATAATATTTTTTATTTCAGTCAGTGTATGTTTAATTTCTAGTTGGTCTTTTTTCATATCCTTGAGGGTCTCACTAAATTTATCAGCCTTTTCTAGGAAATTCTTGAAAATCCTTATAACCGTGGTTTTGAACTCTATATCCAGTAGTTTGCTTTCCTCCATTTCTTTCATTTGTGGTCTGTTTCTTTGTCTCCGCACTTTGGCTGCTTCCCTGAGTTGGTAGAGTAACTTTCTGTGCTAGGTGTCCTATAGGGCCCAGTGGCTCAGCCTCCCCAGTTACCTGAGGTAGACACTCTTGGTGCACCCCTTTGTGGACTGTGTGCACAGCCTTGTTGTAGTTAAGTCTTGATTGTTGTTGGTATCACTGGGAGGAATTGACCTCCAGGCCAATTGGCTGTGAGGATCAGCTGTGTCTACGCTGGGAGAACTTCTGTACTGGAGACACCCTTATGAGACAAGACTTGCAAAATTGCAAAAGCCTCTGTGCTCAGCTTGGATGGGGCAGAGTCTCAGGGTGGAGCAGACAGCCTTGGCTTCCCATCTGCCCTGCCCTATGAGGCCTCTGGGTCTCAGTGTCCCTCGGTAATCACTGCAAGCACCTCTGAGAGAAAGCCGCCCTCGAGTTTCACCCACTGCCAGACAGTCCAGTTTCTCCCAGAATGAGTCTGGATTCCCAGAGTCTCGCCTGGAACTGGAGTTCAGCGCAGTTGGGAGCTTCCGTCTCCCTCCCGCTTGAGAAAGCCAGCCGCACACTCAGCAGTCAGTCCTCTCCATGCGTGCCTGCCTCCGGACCTCTGCCTTTCACAGCTCTCCTGAGTCTCAGTGTGCTTTTCTCTTTTTCTTACAGTCCAGATTCCCCCCGTATGAGTCTGGGTCCCCAGGGTCTCGTCCTGAACTGAAGTTCAGCACAGCTGGGAGCTTCCATCTCCCTCCCACTTGAGAAAGCCAGCCACACACTCAGCCACCAGTCCTCTCTGCGCATGTCTCTGTACCTCAGCCTTTTGCAGCTCCTCTGAGTCTCCGTGTGCTTTTCTCTTTACTTCTAGTTGTAGAATTTCCATTCAGCCAGCTTTCCTGTGGTTCTGGATGAAGTTCGTTTTGTCTTTTAGTTGTAGTTTTGAAATTGTTGTGTGAGGCAGCAGTTAAGGTGTTTACCTATGCCACCATCTTGGTTTCTCTGGAGTAGATTTTCTTACCTAAAAGTTTATATAGTAGTGTGCAGTATGTAGACCATAACTTTTAGGATTTGGTATTTATTAAGCTTCATCCAGTCTTGGGTTGGATTATACTAAAAATGTTGTGGAATATAACAGAAGTAGAGACTTCCTTACTATAACTATTCATGTTGAGTCAATTATTACTGAAATGAATAATCTAATTATTAAAAACAAACTTTGTTGTGAGAAAATGTAAAATAAGTAGGATAAGCTACTGCCTTTAATAACACATACAAGATTTTTCCAAAGTTATAACATTGGTCAGATAATCATTTCCCTTATTTAATTTAAGGGGTACCAATTGCTTGTCCACAACAATTGATATATTACACACACGTGTACACACATGCATATAAATGGCTGTCACTGGCCCAACGTTGTCACATATTTCTTGGTGTAGAGCCACAGTTTTCCTCTTGTGTCTGAAAAATGGGTTTCCTTGAGATTATATGAATCAGAGAGAGATGATTGGTTCTCAACCAGGGGTGATTTGGTTTCCCTTCCTCCTGTTATTTGGCAATATCTGGAGACAATTTTGGTTTCACAACTGAGGGAACTGTAGAGTCCAGGGATGCTGCTAAACATCCTACAATGCACAGGTCAGCTTCCTTCCCCACATCACCTCCACAAACACAAGAAAGATTTATCCAGCCCAAAGATGTTAGTAAGTGCTGTGGTTGAGAAACCCTGGTCTAAAGTAATAATTATAAGGGCAACACAGCAATAATAATATTGGTGATACAGTGCAAATTTACCCTTACTGAGAAAGGAAATCGGAGATGAATGAATGAGGTAATGGTAAATATTTTATTGAGTTTATGGTTTTAGTGGAATTAAAAGAACATCTCAACCAACTTACCTTTCCTTATAAGAATACAGATTCATATGTAACATCACCCTACTTGTATTTGAATAGTTATGAGAAGCTCCGTCTTTTAAAAAACAGACTATCCAATTATTGGACAGCACTAATTGTTAGAGCATTAATTATATTGAATTGAAATTTAACTTACATAGCTTCTACTCATTGGTCCTAATTCTTATCTTCTATGCATCACAGAATAGTCTGTCCTAATAATAACTAATCAAATATTTGAAGAAAATTATTGTACTTCTCTTGTCACTATCTTAAACCTCTGAAATACCTAAAATGTATGTGTGTGTGTGTGTGTATATATTATATATCTATATATATATCTATATATCTATATATCTATATATCTATATATCTATATATCTATATATCTAATATATATATATATATATATATATATATATATATATATATATATATTACCTCATATGATCCAATAATAAAGAATGCATGGAAGTGAAGAACATAGGCTTTGGAACTAAGCTTGTCAAGTTACTAGTTATGTGATCTTAGACAAATTACTTAACCTCCTTAGTTTTCCTGTCTGTAAATGAAAATTATAATACTACTTCTGAGAATAGTTGTAAAGATTGAGATATGGGTATACAGTTATATGGATTCAAGGAAAGAGAAAGAAGGAGACTTTTCAGGTAGAGGTAAAGAACATGTTATTAAGCATAGAAGCAAAAAAATAGTATGGTATTCCCAAGGAACTGTAAGGAGTCCAAAGCCTTTGTAGTTCCTTTGTTTTGTAGCAGGGACTAAAACTGGGGAGATATACAGGAAGGAATAAGATCATGAGGGTCTTAGTAACTTAACTGAGGAGATTGAACTTTATCCAAAAATCTGTAGGGAGCTATTGAAATTTAAGCAAGAGAATGGCATGATTGAATTTAACTTTTAGATAGATCACTCTGGTTGATGTATGATTAGATGAGAGCCAGACCAGAAGCAAAATATCAGCCAGGAGGTTTCTGTAATAATTTAGATGAAAAATATTGGGAGCTTTTTTGGTGGTGATAAGAGAGAGGAGAAAATATAAACATACATCAAATATGCTGTATTCTGTATTTGGTATTTTCACATTTATTTTCCCATGTAATCCTTTTGATGATCCTATAAATTATGTTTAAGAAATCTGCTCTCTGAGGTGCAATCATTATAATTACTATTGTTATTATTAATAGTAATAGTAGAAGTAGTATCCTGACTTTTGCTTTCTTTTCCTACTACTCCTTATTTCTTGGAGGTGGGGCCTATTCTCCATCCTTACCTTTGTTTTAAATCCTTAATTAATACTAGTGTAGCTGTGTTTTTATTTATTCCCATTCTTTCACCATTTTGTTTATATAGAATTCTGTATACTTGATACTTTTCCCTTCAACTCTCTGTATATTTTTATCTTCTTATGATTTATGAATGCCTTTTATATGCCATTTCATAGAGAAGTAGTTGTATCAATCAGAATTGTTTTCAAAAGATGAATATTTTAGATTAGTTACCCTGATCACTTCTCAGGCAGAAACCGTCTCGTAAATGAATACTCAACTTTCAAAAGAAGTATTTTGCTTTCATTCATATTGTGTGTATTTCTGTACATTTTTACTAACAGATACTTAAAAATATTTTTTCTATATTGATTTTATTAACTTTAGCTTTATAAGCATTTCCCTCCAATTTTCATACTTTGAATGTTCTTTATCATCTATTATTTAAAAATTTTATCACTTTTATAACAAACCTTTTTAATGTACTTGAGTATACACTATTTTATATGAACTTCCAAATAACTTTGGACAATAGGTAGGGCAAATATTCTATTTTATATATGAAAAAGACTGGGAGAATTTAAGTGCTGTCCAAGGTTATACAATAAATAACATAGCTGGGGCTATCTATGTTTTCTAACTCCATATTCAGTGTTTTTTTTTCCACCACATAATCCTTAGGTAAGCTAGTAAATAACCTGAGGTGGTGGAAAGTACAAAATGTTAGTACTTATATTTTACAAAAGTATTTCAGTTTATTTTGATCTTATATTTTAAAGGATCATATGTTCCAGCAGAATATTCTTCCTTTAGAATTGCTGAACAGATTTTTACAAGAATCAGTACTGATGATGATATAGAAACAAATTCATCAACTTTTATGAAGGAAATGAAAGAGGTACCCAAACTAAACTTTTCTTATGTTAAAAAAATTGAATTCTGCTGCTAATAATCAGTGATCATGTAAGAAAGTATTCTTAAACTAAAACATGCAGATGTGCTTATACTACCCTGCAAGAGCCAGAGGGCAGTCAAAGACAGCTTCCTAATTTCTGTCTTATGTGGAAATGGAAATTAATGTTTTATGGAAAAATACAGTTTTAAAGAGAAAGCTAGTGTTATTAAATGATAAAAACACGCATTCATGTTTTTGTATGGGAGGTATGAATGACCTGTTCAGGAACAATTTGCATAGTATCTATTATTCCTCCTAGGTTTAGTTTTAAAATAAAAGATCACTGCGTTTAAAAATCATCCCATATTCTGTGCTCTTATGGAATTTTCTCTTCCTGTAAAAAAGTATGTATCATCACCTATTTCTGATCTGAGCAAATCTCAAATAGGCTTGAAGGGCTAAAGGAATTCAGTATAGCTCTTGCCCTATTTTTAATAGTTAGAAATTATTGAATCACAATGCAGTTGGCTAATTTTCTGTAGACAGATATAATTATTGAATATCTATGGGATAATATAGCAATGTATTAGGTGCTCCAAGTTACATTTTTATTATTTATTTATTTTTAATGGAATACATCACTTGTAATTTTTAAATATATTTTTATTGATTTGAGAGAGGGAGAGAGAGAGAAACATCAATGATGAGAGCGAATCATTGATTGGCTGTCTTCTGTATGCCCCACACTGGGGGTGGAGCCCACAATCTGGGCATGTGCCCTGACCAGGATTCAAACTGTGACCTCCTGGTTCATAGGTCAGTGCTCAGCTACTGAGCCTCACTGGCTGGGCTTAAGTTATATTTTTAAATAGTTCTAGCTCTCAAGAAGCTTAGTACTATAGCAAGGTAAAATGTCCATGAAGGTTACTAATTGTGCTATTACATAACAAAGGTGGTATTCGGTTTTTTTGAGAAGGAGGTTAATAATCTTCAATGGAGAAGGAGCATATTTGTTAATTAAAGTCTTGGTCTTTGTTGGGCGTGGATTTAAATTTATTTGTTTAACCAGGAATCAATGAACTTGGATTGCATGCTTTTCCCAAAAATTGTCTTTCCATCTTTACAGGCTATAAAGAAGTTACAATTAGTTTGATATATAGTTTTGAGTATTTTATGACAATTGGTTAATCATTTGTGGAGAAGAAAATGACGATCTTTATGCTTTATTTAAACATTTAATTCATTGCTTTGCTTGTTCCACTGTATCTAAAATGTCAATATTTTTTAGATGCTGGTTATTTATTCTTTTGTCTATTTATTCTTTTTGACACATATGCTTGTATCTATGTACACATCAGTTATGCTATTGGAGTTATTGGTCATGAGATTTTTAGACCCCAATATGTTAGTTTCTGCTCAGTTGAATTTCTCTTTAAAATATATTTCAGATTAACTAATAAAGAGACTGGATTTTTTTCTATGATAGTTATAACTGTTTGGTTATAATGAATAATATTAAAATTATATTTTCAGATAGCATATATTCTCCATAATGTTAATGACAAATCACTCATATTAATTGATGAACTTGGCAGAGGTACTAATACAGAAGAAGGTATTGGCATTTGTTATGCTATTTGTGAATATCTGCTGAGCTTAAAGGTATTCTTCTCTATTTTAAGTATATTAGTTTTGAACCCTTTTTTGATGTGTCCTTTTTATATTTATCATGATTGTATTTTACAGGCACCTATAAATAGCTCTTTAAACAATTTTAGATAATGAAAAGTACTATAGAATTTATATTTTTGTTTTTCATTTCTGATGGAAGTAGGAATGGTTGGTACAATCAATAGTCATGATGTAGATAAGAAAAGGAGCAAATAAAAACACACAAATAATGTTAAAACTAGTCACTTGCGAAACATGAAAGCATTTCAGTAATTGTCTCCATGTGGAATAGCATTGACTGTGATGTCACAGCATGAAATAGAACTAGGCATTAGAGGTCACTTTATGGAAAATCTATTTTACCTGACAGTTCATTCCTTTAAAGAAAATGTATTTTCCACAAATCAACTATATAAAACAAGCTATGATTTTTGCTCTATTATTAAGCAAATTTGTGAAATACCTTTTAGATCATCATTTAAATTATATTCAGATATGAAAAAACTTAAATAAAAATATTTTTCCATTTTTAAAATACATTAAAACATCCCTAAGATGAGAGTCCATAATGATTTATTATACCTTAATATACCTTAAATGAGAGTTCATAATGATTTATTATATAGAATGAGAAAAATATTATTTTATACTTAAAGTTATGTGATGAGTCAAAAGTAACATTGGATAACATTAGTCTTTGTAATTCTGAAATGATGTCACTTGACCAGAATTTTTTTATATAAGAAAGATGTGTGTTACTTGTGAGGATTAAAAGCTAATTACTGTCATTAATTTTATGTTAACTTGACTGGGCTACAGAGTATCCCAGCAACATTTGGGCAAACAATATTCTGGGTGTATCTGTGAGGGTGGTTCTGTGAGGTAAGTATTTGGATTGGTAGAAGTAAAGCAGATTTCACTCTCCAGGGTGGGTGGGTCTCATTCAGTCAGTTTTGAATGTGGTCAAGTTGAAGTCCTGAATAAAACAAAAAGGCCTGATAGTAAGAATTAACTCCACCTGCCTGACTGCCTTCATTCATCCTAGGATATTATTGGTTCTTTCCTGCTTTGGACTCAAACTGAAATATTAGCTCTTTCTGGGCCTTGAGCCTGCCAACATTTGGACTGGAACTATACCATCAGCTCTCTTGAGTCTATTGCTGATTGCAGATCTGGGGACTTAGCCTCCATAATCAACAAACCAATTTCTTATAATAAACTAGTGACCTGGTGCATGAAATTCATGCACATTAAAAGGGAATTAATTAGAGGAAATATTTTAATATTACTATTTGCCCTTCTCTATAATAGAAGTGTCCAGCTGGCCCCACCCCCACTGGGCAATACCAAGACCCAGCCGGCCCCACCCCCATCAAGCCCCGCCGGGCGGGGGACGCAGCCTCATGTACCGGCACCGGGGCGGGGGCTGTGGGCTCAGGGAGGTGCAGCCTCAAGTCCCCTGGCATTGGGGCAGGGGGCACAGCCTCAGGTCCCCCGTCCCGCCTGGGCCGGGCGCCACGCAGCCTCAGGTCCCTGCTGTGAGGGCGTGATGACCATTTGCATATTAGCCTTTTATTATGATGATCTCTCTCTCTACACACACACACACACACACACACACACACACACACACACACGCGTGTCCCTATTTTGTTTCTTAGGGGAAACTTGAATAATACAGATTTTAGTGTCAAGAGTGTTTCTAGCCGAAACCGGTTTGGCTCAGTGGATAGAGCGTCGGCCTGCGGACTGAAAGGTCTCAGGTTTGATTCCGGTCAAGGGCATGTACCTTGGTTGCGGGCACATCCCCAGTGGGAGGTGTGCAGGAGGCAGCTGATCGATGTTTCTCTCTCATCGATGTTTCTAGCTCTCTATCCCTCTCCCTTCCTCTCTATAAAATATCAATAAAATATATATTTTTTAAAAAAGAGTGTTTCTAAAGGATCAGAATTTTAAGGATGAGCTTTCTGAATTGGTTCTAGGGTTTCTGGAATTGACTCTCTGATATGATTAATTAAGATACTCATGACTCTATTTCCAGCAGTAAAGAAAGCACTGTTAATCCATAGCATGACCTGGCAATAGAAATATGCAAAATATCACCACTGCATACTCTTAACCACTTATGAGAAGCAAAGAGCTGAGTGACTGTATATATGATACCTACAAATATTTTTGGCAAACTAAGGAATCTAATGAGGTTGGCTGGTTGCTCCTAATGTTATTGGACAAAATGGTGAAAGAAAAGGAGACACTCAGGAATTGAAATGCCTGCATAAATCTCTATATACATGACCTGAAAGCTTCTATATGTGCCATCAGGAGACTCTTGCTTCCTGTCACCTCAGGACTGAGATTACTGAAAATCCAACTGAGATCTCATCCTGTGACTGGTTGAATTACAATGCAAGTTGAACTCTTAGCCATATGGTAGCAATTCTATTATTAAAATGAAAACATTGGTTAGGAAGAAATGGGATCCTGAAAGTTGGAAGGGGGGCATGTGGGAAGACTCTGATGAAGCTGGGAGCACTGAACCTCTAAATTCTTTTTTAAAATATATCTTTATTGATTTCAGAAAGAAGAAGAGAGAGATTAGAAACATCAATGATGAGAGAGAATCACCGATTGGCTGCCTCTTGCACACCCTCTACTGGGGATGGAATCCACATCTGGGCATGTACCTGACTGGGAATTGACCTGTGACATCCTAATTCATGGGTTGATGCTCAACCACTGAACACCACCAGTCGGGCTGAACCTCTAGATTCTGATGAGTCTTTTTTGCCTGTGGAAGATGCCCCTCTACCATAAGTGGGATTAGCTTTGCCACCCCATCTGTGCGGATTAGCTCTGCTTTGCCTGGAGAAACTGTAATGGCCTCCCCTGACACAGTTGTCATGCAAGACAATGCTGATTTTCCTTAGGATCCATTTATAGCAACCTTCATTGCTTCTAGACCATAACAGGATATAGCTCCTAGCAGGTCTCTAAGGGTAAAGTACAAAGTATGGCTGATTAGGAGGAACACTATACTTCCAAAGAACTACTTGAGTTTTCTAATTTATACAGATAGAAATCTGGGGAACATGTGTGGAACTGGATATTAAGGATATGGTATAATGATAGAAAGAATATAAAGTTGGATCAAACTGAATTTAATAATAAGGACTTGCTAGGCAGAGATTTTGCATTTAATGTTGCAACTTGGGATATTTGGTTGGTTGGTTGAAACATGAACCAAAAGGTCACCCATGGTGAATTAGAAGTGTTGGATCTGCCTTGTTTTAATGTAGAGTTCTTGATGTAAGAAATGTCTAAACCTTTCGATAATTTTTATAAGAGTTTATTTTAGCCAAACTGACATCCTGGGGAGCAAGATCTCAAATGCTCTGGGGAATAGCAGTTTTAAAGTTTTCTTTATGCATTTGAAATTAAGGGGGAACATAAAGAAGATTACATGAAGGTGGGGAAAAAAGCAAGGTGGGGGTTGGATTACAGAATAGTTAAAATTATATGGTTTCTTGAGGGTTAATACTTCCGCTATTTCAGGGGTATTACTTCTTATATTTCAAAGGTGTGTTAACCTAGATGCACAAGAACAATTGACTGGCTGGCTTAAAACCTTTATACTCAAGACATTATAGGCCAGAGGTCTGACTACCCACCAGGACCTTCCCAGTTAGGAATTTATGATCAGATGAATAAGTGATTCAAAGGCTTAGTGAGATAGGAATGTTATTGTAGATTTATTATTTAAGACCCACTCACCCACCCAAGACAGGTCCAAAAAACATATCTTTCACTATGACCAGGAGAAATAAATTTGTGAGGAGAGCCCTGACATCCTTGAAGAGTTCTGATTGCTTTTCTCTATAGGCCAGTCCTTCCAGTGGAAAGTGTAGTCATTGAATTGGGAATCCTAAATACAAGGAAGTAATTGGATCTCAGGGGGGCACGAGCCAATTGGTAGCACTCAACCACTAAAGGCAAGGTTGGTGTGGCTACCAAAACAGCAGAGTCAAAACAGCAATCAGAATACTTGGGAAGACCTGTGACATTGGCTGGTTGATCA
The DNA here is from genome assembly GCF_963455305.1 of Plecotus auritus. NCBI lineage: Eukaryota > Metazoa > Chordata > Mammalia > Chiroptera > Vespertilionidae > Plecotus > Plecotus auritus. The sequence goes on from NC_137771.1 coordinate 56,824,059, forward strand.
TGGTGCCTCTAGAGGTGAAATAGACAGGAAGGTTATTAGATTCTTACATGATCTGTATAAGCTTAAAAGTTTTAGGTCAAGTGAACAAATGTTTATCTTGAATTATAAAAACAGAGTCACAGCCCCTCAAGCAATTTCTAGACTTGAGCTAGTTTACAGACTTAGAACCTCTTAAATGAAGGGGAGGCTAGGTCTCTTGGAGGAAGGACTCTGGTACACTGCCCATAATTTATTCTCTTAATCATTCTCCCAGCCTTTTCTAAAAAGACTTATGCCCTTTTACCAGGGTAACTGTGTATTGGGGAAAAAGGAAATAATCAGACATTTTGAAAACTACTAGACACTAGCTCTGAACTGACTCTAACTCCAGGAGCCTCAAAACATCACTGTGGTCTACCAGTCAGAGTAGGGAGTTTATCATAGTCAGGTGACAAATGGAGTTTTAGCTCAGGTCTATCTCATACTAGGCCCAGTGGGTCCCCAGCCCATCCTGTGGTTAGAAGAGGTGCAGAGGTAAAATATGCAAAGGTGCTGATTTCCACCACATCTCCATTCCACTCACGTATTTGGTCTGTGCAGAAGACAGATGGGTCTTGGAGAATGACAGTGGATTATCATAACCTTAAGCATGTGGTGACTGTAATTGCAGCTGCTATATCTGATGAGGTCTCACTGCTTGAGCAAATTAACGCATCCCCTGGTACCTGGTATGCAGCTAATTGGTCTAGCCAATGCTTTTTTCCTCTATATCTGTCAATCAAGACCACCAGAAACAGATTGCTTTCAGCTGGCAATGTCAGCAATACACCTCCAACTTCAGGGGTATATCAGCTCTCTAACTCTATGTCATAATTTAGTTTGCAAGGACTTTGATCACTTTAACCTGCCACAAGATATTACACTGGTCCATTACATTGATAACATTATGGTGATTGGATCTAGTAAGCAAGAAGTAGCAACTACTCTAGATTTATTGGTAAGACATCTGTGTGTCAGATGGGGGAAATAAATCTGACAAAAGTGCAGGGGCCTTCTATCTCAGTGAAATTTCTGATCACTGATTCTAGGGATCCAGTGGTGTAGGGCATATGTTACAATAGTCCCATGTTGAGCTGAAGTATAAGTTGTTATATCTTGCCACCCCTTTGCATAGTTGATACCCATTTGCCAGTCAATTATTTTTAATGTCTTAATATTGTAATTTTCCACTAATAACCTATTTAGTTGTTCACTGGTAATGTCTTAAACATAATCAACTATTCTAATTTCTATCTGCTTTAGTAACTCTGGGTAAGAAACCATGTACTGGTCATAAGTCACTTGAATTACCTCCATCAAATCAACTTAGGACTTAGGGAAAATACAGTTTCCTGGGGCCCCACATTACAGCTTCTGATTGAGAATTTAGGGGAAAAACACCAAGAATGTGCACCTATAACAAGCTCCCCAGATGATTACTAAAGTTTGAGAGTCATTGTCCTAAGCAATTTTCTCAAAAACATTTGCCTGGCCAGCATAGCTCAGTGGTTGAGCATCGATCTATGAATCAGGAGGTCATCGTTCGATTCCCGGTCAGGGCAAATGCCTGGGTTGTGGGTTCAGTCCCCAACATATGTGTGTGTGTGTGTGGGGGGGGGTGGGCATGCAAGAGGCAGCCAATCAGTGATTCTCTCTTATCATTGATGTTTCTCTTTCTCCCTCTCCCTTCCTCTCTGAAATCAATAAAAATATATTTAAAACAAAACAAAACACTTAAAAGCTTTGCAATTTCAAATACCTAAGACTATCCATTGATTCCATTGTTCACAAACTATGTATATGGAGGGAAAATATATTTAAAGTAGTGTTTTTTTTTTAAAGTTGAGGGAAATATTATGATTTTGTTTATGGATTATTTCTCTAATAAATGATTACCTAAGTTAATAGCTTTATTTCTGATAAACTTTACCTTTTCAATATCTTTAGACTCTTTTTTTAGGATTTCATTTTGAATTTGTTTTCTTTCCCATATTGTAACATAATTGTGTATGTATAAACATAATAAACATGTTCTTTCTTGAATATAAATTTTTGAAACATTTAAAAATGAATCTACCATGTTAGACTTAAAGTTATTAGTTTCATTCCTACATTTCTGCTAAGCTACTTGGAAAACAGAACTAAATTTTATGTTCAAGTTGTTAAAATAGAATTTTCTCAGTCATTAAAAAGTATTAAAATTCATTATTATATATTCTAGGCATTTACACTGTTTGCCACACATTTCTTGGAATTATGCCACATAGATGTTCTGTATCCTAATGTAGAAAACATGCATTTTGAAGTTCAACATGTAAAGAATATCTCAAGGAATAAAGAAACAATCTTGTATACGTACAAACTTTCTAAGGGATTCACAGAAGAAAAAAATTATGGTAATACATAAAGGAATTTTATTTATATACTGAAACTCTGTATGTTTTTCTTCTCCCCTTTACTTGGCTGTCAATCTCAGTAACTTTCACTCTCATTCTTTTGAGTGCTTATATGCTCTAAAACTGTTTTATATGTCAAACTTGTATTTTATATGTTTATTTTTAAACTTATATTAACTAGTAACTGTAGAATTATAACACATGAAGGCCCCAGAAGTATTAGTGTCTATCCCTAGGAAAATGTAATTTAGTTTATATTTGCAAGTTATATAATGAATCAAAAATTATGTATTTCTTACACTCTTTTCAGTAACAGGGTTCTTTCTCTGTGTTCTTCAGAGTCCGGGAATTTGATAATTAAATCTAAAGTAATGGGGTATATTACCAAAGCATATGATATTCATAAACTTGATTACATATTTTCCCTCTACATTATTTTTGACATGTGTGAAATCTCATGGATTCAGAGAATTTTCAGTTGACTTATAAGTACATTCCAAAAATTATTTGAGCTGTAAATGTGACCCTTATAAGAGGGGAAAAAAGCATCCTCTTTTTCTTACCATTTGAAATAGGAAATCAAATGGATAGCTTAATTTGTATCAGATGTTTAATCTTTATAAGCCTCAACTTTATCTATTAAATGGGATAATTTTCCACAAATGTGGGCTTGTGAAGACTAAATGAATGATCAAATATGAACTAGTATAATGCCTAGCAATTACTAACTTCTAAGTAAATATTAGTATGCTTCTATTGCCTCTAAAGAATAAATACAATAAATTTTTAGCACACAGTAGAAAGCATATATGGCATCCTATATAATAAAGAGCTAATATGCTAATTAGACCGGACAGCAGAACGACCTTCCAGGACGACCTGTGACCAGTGAGTGGGGGGTGGGGCTGATGTGGCAGCTGGGCCAGCGAGGGCCGAGCCCCTAGCACGAATTTCCATGCATTAGGCCTCTAGTTTATACAGTAAAATTAAGCTCTGAGAATATGAGACTACTAGTTGGTACTTTGAATTTGCATGAAGAGTAATCACCTACCATTATAACTTCTGAGAAATTCTTCTCTCATTGATCTGCTAGCTAAAGGAACATTCAGCTGTATGGTCACCTCTATGACTAAACATTCTCCTCCCTTGCAAAACTTATATATATATACTTGGACCTTCTGTTACCAACTGCATTTGTAGCTGGTCAGTAATATTACTATTATTCAATTTTCTAATCACCTCTTTTCTTTTTCCTTTCTTAACATGTTTCCCTGTATTACAGAGATATCTTCAGAGATAATTTATCTAATATGTCTAATATATCTTGCATATGTAATTAAATATAATAATTGGTAAGCTGAACTTTGGAAAACTTAATTTGAGAATTGTCTAGTAGTTCAGAAATGTATATGAATGGAAATTTAAATATCTGAAGAAAAGATTAATACTGGTTAAAAGAAACCTAATGATACTAGCAAGAATAATATTGAAGCTGCATTGCTTATAATTTTAGGATTAAAAGCTGCAGAGGTGTCATCACTCCCACCATCAATTGTCTCAGATGCCAAAGAAATCGCAACTCAAATTACCAGACAAATTTTGGTAAGAAACTTTTTAGCAATAAGAATTGTGTGGGTTTTTTTCTCCAAATTCAAGGATACTTCTAGTGTGTGTATTTATAATAGCCTTGGATTTAAGTCTATAATAATTAAAATATTTAAAATAATCCTCTTTACTTCTCAAAACATTTTTGGTTTGGATCATTATAACATTTTCCTTTAAATCACCTAATACAATAGGAGACAAAAGTTAAACACTTCAGTTTCTATAGTACTTATTACAATATTAACTTTATGATGAGAAAATAAATCTATCTATACATATAAAAGGCTAATATGCTGAGTGTCCGACTGACCGGTTGCTATGACTTGCACTGACCACCAGAGGGCAGACACTCAACGTAGGAGCTGGCATGATGCACACTGGCACCACCAACCTGGCGCCCTCAAAGCAACACTTGGCTTCCCCCAGTGGGACATAGTGGGACATAGGCCCCGCCACCACCCCGAAGCAATAGCCCACCAAATTGTGCCGATGCTGCCAAGACCCCGTGGCACAAAATGTGGCCCACAGCCAAGCCCAGCCCAGAAATGGTCACTGTGGGCGACAGGTAATGACATCACATAGCAACACCCGGCTTCATCTCTGTAGTGAAGACTAGCCTCTTTGCAGTTTCTTCAGCCCAGGAACATGGCTTGCTTTATAGCCAGGTGCAAACATTTCACACTTTAACCAAATGACTGTGAAGCGTTTTCCCATGCCTTATCTCATTTGATCCTAACAGAAGTCTTGGAGTAGGTAGGTAGGAGACTTGGTGGAATCCTGTTTTCTTTTCATTAGCTGGAAAACGGAGATTTAGAAAGCTTAGAAACTTGACCCAACTGAAAAGAAGTAAGAAATGGTGGACCTTGAAAATGACTTCAGGTTTTCTCACTGTGCAGAATATAGTCAAACACTGCTGCAGTTAAATATTTTACCCTTTGTTCTCCCTGCGTGATCTACAATAATAGTTTGCTTCGTGTTGACATTTACTGCTGTATTGCTGACAATTACCTGAAAGAGAAGTTGGGGTGCTTTACTGGGCTGGAAAAAGTTTAGTACATCAGAAAGCAGGTACAATTAAGCAAGCTTACCTATATATATATAAAAGACTAAGTTAACTCACGCATGCATGATACATATAAAGCTCTCACTGGTGCCAATCACATGTGTGTGTTTTGATCTGTCATTGTCGATCATGAATTTGGTTGACACTTCTATTATAGAGAAAGGGCTAGTAGCAATATTAAAATATTCCTTCTAATTAATTTCCTTTCAATGTGCATGAATCCATGCACCAGGCCACTAGTATAAAATAAGCATTAAAAGTAAAAATCTCTATGCACAACATTTCAAATCTTTTTTATAGTTTTCAAAGCTCCTCTATCATCCTGTGTAAGCTTCATAACTCTTTATGAAGCAGTTAGGTCTGTCTAATAAAATATAAAAAAAATGCTATTATTTTTACTCACATTTTTACAGTTGAGGTTCATAGAGGTTAAATAATTTGCTAGGAAGCAGTAGCCAACACTGAATTCACATCTGTTGACCCAAAATTTGGAAATCTTTTATTTTTTTTAAATATCAGATTGCTTTATATTGTTTTAAGAATCCAGTGTGTTTAGTAAACTGAGCTAGGAGCAGTATGACATTTTCTTTAGTAGTAAGTTTCCTGTGTCTTTCATACTTTCTTAATCTGCCTTCAGTATTTATTACATTCTTCAATCTTTTGAGGTCTCTTAGACTGTCTTTGTGACTTTACTAATTAACCCCATTTGAATCCCTTCATCAGTAATTTTGGCAGTGCTCTGCTTCTGAAGAACCACTTCAATTATGGGCAACTTCTTTAATAGTATTCTAAGTTTTGGCTTTCCAAATGATGCTAAAATATACTCAAGCCAGGCTAATTTTTTCCACTATAAATTCATATATTTTAACTTCAGTTGAGTATTTTACTGTATAGTTTTTTTCTGTCCTTTTTATTGATCAGTATGGTTTCTTTACAGTAACTCTTCCAAAATGGTTCTACTCTTCCGAAGCCCTCAACCTCACTCTCCACAGAGAATTCACCTTCTATACTTTTTGTGAGACCTAAGTTCATCTTGATGAGTTCTTGAACTGTTTCTCCTTAAAAATTCTATTTTGGGATTTCCTTTTTCATTCATTTTTGTTCCCTCTTATCTCAGAAGAGATTATCTTTCAACTTTTTTAATTAACTTTTTTGTCTTTTTTCCAACTCCATTAAGATGTTAATTAAACCCTGGCTGGTTTGGCTCAGTGCATAGAGTGTCAGCCTGTGGACTGAAGGGGCCCCAGTTCGATTCCGGTCAAGGGCACAAGCCCAGGTTTTGGGCTCAATCCCCAGTGTGGGGCATGCAGGAGGCAGTGGGTCAATGAATCTCTCTCATCATTGATGTTTCTCTCTCTCTCTCTCCCTTCCTTTCTCTGAAATGTGTGTGTGTATATATATATATAAAAGATGTTAATCAGTTTCCTTTCTTTGGATCTTTTTTAGACTGGCTTTTTTTCCCATGAATATGCTTAGTTTTTTTGTTTTTATTTTCCCTAAGAAATCCTTTTTTTAACCTTATTTCTTAAACTATATTTCTCTTCTTTTTTATTTTTTTATTTTTTTTAGTGATTTCAGAGAGGAAAAGGATTAAATAGAAGTGTTTCTTGGGATATATTCCTAGAAGTGAGATTACTTTGCCAAATGAGGGTTCCATTTTTAATTTTTTGAGGAAACTTCATACTGTTTCCCAAGAAATCAGAAAAACCAATTAGAAAGAATATATGCACCCCTATGTTCATTGGACAATTTACAGTAGCTAAGATCTGGAAACAGCCTAAGTGCCCATCAGCATATGAGTGGATTAAAAATGGTGGTACATCTACACAACGGAATACGATGCTGCTGTAAAAAAGAAAGAACTCTTACCATTTGCAACAGCATGGATGGACTTGGAGAGCATTATGCTAAGTGAAATAATCCAGTCAGAGAGAGATAAGTATCACATGATCTCACTCATTTTTGGAATATAATGAACAACATAAACTGATGAACAAAAATAGATCCAGAGACAGAGAAGCATCTAATAGACTGTCAAATCTCAGAGGGAAGGCAGGGGAGGATGGGAAGGAGGATTAAGAGATCAACCAAAGAATTTATATGCATATCTGCATAACCAATGGGGGGTGAAGGCCTGGGGTGGGCTGCAGGGGTCGGCTAGGAAAGGACAATGGGGGGAAAAGGAGACATACGTAATACTTTCAAAAATAAAGAATAAGCCTGACCGGTGTGGCTCAGTGGTTGAGCATTGACCTAAGAACCAGGAGGTCATGGTTCTATTCCTGATCAGGGCATATGCCCAGCTTGCAGGCTCAATCCCCAGTGCTAGAGGCAGCCAACCAATAATTCTCTCTCATCATTGATGTTTCTATTTCTCTCCCTCTCCCTTCCTCTCTGAAATCAATAAAAAAAAGTAAAATAATAATTTAAAAAAGAAAGAAAGAATGATGTTTGGTACCCAAAAATGGTAATAAACTTTTGTAAAGAAAAAATAAATATCTATTTAAAAATATGCAATCAATCAATCAATCAATGGAAGTGTTTCTAAGATTTTTACCCTGTTTGTTTAAAACTCTATATTCTTGGTGATCTCATCTTCTCAGCTTTCATTTTTATTTCTTTTGACCCTGAATTATATACAGGGTGGGGCAAAAGTAGACTTACTGTGCCATTGTGACATTCCTTTGAGTTAATAAAGCTATTGTAATACTCATAACCTGCATGTCTTTTTCCATACTCACAACTATAAACCTACTTTTGCCTCACCCTGTATTTTTTCCATACTTCTTGAAATCTTAATTTATGTTTGTATTCTTCAATAGGGCCAAAATTAAATTATCATCTTTAAAATCTCCTCATCTCTTCCTTGACCTAGCAGAGTGATCTATGATTCCTTCATCTTTTTTATAGAGGTAAAGGAAGGGCCCTTGGAGCTTGAGAGTGAGGAAGCTAATGGTAATGTGCCTGGAGAAAGAGGAGAGAGACTGGGAAGGGAAAGGCATGGGCATACTCCCTGGAGGTAGAGCACCTGAATCCTTTTTAATCTCCTCTCATTAGGATTATGTAGTGGATTCTCTCTTTTCCAGCCCCTTCTACATACTTCCAGATTATCTCCTAATATAGTTCTTATCATGTTGTCTCCCTGCTCAGAAACTTCCACCTGTTTCTTACTAATTAAAGTCAAACTTCTTAGCCTAGTGTTAAAAGTCTTCTATGATAATTTCTCAAAATATAGTGCTAGCATTGCTACATCAGAATTACCTGGAATGCTGGATATCATCCTAGATTTTCAGGGCTTCTCCTGTGGCTCAGGAATGTACATCTTTAACCAGTCTTTAGATGATTCTTTTAAAATTAAATTTATTGGGGTAATATTTCTTAATAATACCATATATGGTTTAAGTGTACAATTCTCTAATACATCATCTGTATATTGCATTGTGTGCTCTCTACCTAAAGTCTAGCCTCCATCCATCACCATATATTTGACCCCCTTTCCTTCTTCATCTTCCCTCAACCCTTTCTGCTCTGGTAACTACCTTCTGTGGTCTGTGCCTATGGATTTGTTTTGTTTGTTCGTTTTTTTCTTTCAGATGATTCTTAAACACACTACATTTTAACTCCCACTTTATAATTTACCTATGCTTACTACCCCAGTCTTACACAACATTACTTAACTATATAACCTACATTTCTGCCATATTGAATTACTTGTCATTTTGTTGTTCTCACCTGATTGTGTAACTTACTTTCTCTCTCCCTCCCTCCATTCCTCCCTCCCTCTCTCCTTCCCTCCCTCCCTCCTTCCCTCCCTCTCTCTTCTTTCTTTCTTTCTTTCTTTCTTTCTTTCTTTCTTTCTTTCTTTCTTTCTTTCTTTCTTTCTTTCTCTTTCTTTTATCTATCTATCTATCATTTATAAAGATTTTAAAATTAAATTTATTGGGTTGACATAGGCTAATCCTATATAATAAAAGGGTAATATGCAAATAGACCGAACGGTGGAACGACCAGTCACTATGACATGCACTGAACACCAGGGGGCAGATGCTCAATGCAGGAGCTGCCCCCTGGTGGTCAGTGCGCTCCTATAGGAGGAGCGCTGCTCAGCCAGAAGCCGGGCTCATGGCTGTTGAGTGCAGTGATGGTGGCGGGAGCCTCTCCTGCCTCCATGGCAGCGCTAAGGATGTCCAACTGACGGCTTAGGCTCGCTCTCCCTCCCCGCAGGGAGCGGGCCTAAGTTGGACATCCCCCGAGGGCTCCCTGCCTGTGCCAGGCTGAGAGACCTCCCCCTCCCCAGCCCCCCCCCCCCCACCCAGTGCACGAATCTCTCTAGTAAGATTACCAGGCCTCTAGTAAGATTATATAAGTGTAACATGCTTTTTATATGTCTTCTCTAGGTGTTTCCTTTGTCCAGAATACTAGTATTCTCCCTTCTAAGCTTTTCTTATCTATCAAGATTGATTCCAAATATTCTATCATATTTACGCTTTTCTTGACCTGAGCTCTTTCATTTGAGCATTTTGTATTCTCTAATGGGACTCATCATAATTACATCATTAGTTGCTTATAAATATGTCTTTTACATTATAAGACTGATCTTGAGTTAATTATCATGTCAGGTAGACATTTTTGTATCACCTATACTAGTAGATATAAACACAAGCTATGGGGCTCAGACTATAGATTACAATGGATATTCAATAACTGTTTGTTATTTAAATAATAAATTGATAGTTGATCAATGTATTAAATAGGTACATGGGTAAATATATGATAATCTTATTCTACTCACAAAATTATATTTATTTTTCCTATAGTGAAAGTAGAAAAATATCTGGAATTGCTTGCTATTAAGAAAGAGTTGAGGGATTTTATTTCCCCTAGTAAAGGGAAACACACTAAGACTTTGCATACACAGTTAACATTGAAAATGCTGGTTCCCCTATCTAGTGCAGGCAAGAAGTGAATGAAGAATTTTTCCAGCTGTACCTCCAACCCTGAAGTATTATTCAAGGGCTGAATATATAAAAATCTTACAAAGAATTAGAAAATTGCCATTATAAACATTATTTCTTGGGTATCCTTAAGTAGTTTATTGAAAGTCAAGGTATAATTTTAAGTAGCTAATTATGTTGCTTATTTTTAAATTGTAATTTGCCTTTCAAGCAGTATTTTCTCTTAGGCTCTAGCAGTTTCTATGTATGAATTCTCTTGAGGGATAAGCAGTTTATTGATGACCCATTCTTTCCACCAGCTTATCTGTTGGGGAATTAAAATAGGAGATAACAGAGTGGCACTCTTGGGTGACAATTAAAATTAAGAATACTGCATAGCAATGAGCAGTGCTCTTTCCCCATACCTTTTTAATGAGAAAGTGTTTGTAGAACATAACTCTGGTGGATTTTCTATTGCTTTCGGTATTGTGTTGAGATAATTGACCTACTTAACAGATTTTTCTTTTCATTGAAAGGTGATTTTCAAGGTTATAAGGATCTGTCATAAAGTTGTAAATACTCTTGAGAACTTTTATTCTCCAAAATAATATATCTATCTATTCTCATATATTCTTGCTAATTGGATGGAATTGATTTATCTGAAGGAATTAGCTAACCCATGAATTCTATGTTTCTATTAAAAGATATAAAAATTACTAAAATTTTAATATTAGAATCATAGTAGTCATATTTTAAATTGTATATATGTGTTTTTTCAATAATAGCAATATCAAAGAAGTACCCCTGAGATGGAGAGACAGAGAGCGGTGTACCATCTAGCTACTAGGCTAGTTCAAACTGCTCGAAACTCTCGGTTGGATCCAGACAGTTTACGAACATATTTAAGTAATCTCAAAAAGAAGTACGAAGCAGATTTTCCCAAGGCTGAGCAAGTTTTAGGAAGGACTGAAGAAGAATAACAATTCACATCTTATACAAATGAAATAATATATGAGAAACCTTGAATTCATTTTTCCTAGGAGCAAAATAAGATATTTGCTAAATTTTATATTTTAGTTGACAATTACTTTATATTAACCTTAGAATTATCATTCTCTATGTATTCTGTATAAGAAAATATTTGTTATTATTACCTAACAATGAGAACAATTTAAAGGACTGATTTTTAGAGGGGAAAAAGTATGAGATGATACTTTTTTCATTTATGAAAACTTACATTATTATTTTAAGTTTATTTATACTTATAAAGTGATGGTTTAAGATGTTATTATAAATATCTTAGTTTAAAAAAAGTTTCTTTTTATGTCTGGAAACTTATGTGAGTTTTTTATACTCTACTCTGAAACAATACCTGTCTCAATAAATTTTTACTTAGTATCCAAAATTCTAACATGGATGCTTCTGAAGTTAGAATGATATTGGGCATTTTAAAGTATTCTTTTTGATATTCAGTATAGTTTATATTTGTGAAAATAAACACATAGGTCTATGTAATACAGGGAGTGTTTCCCAATAGCCAGGTGTGCCATTTTGTACTCACCAACCTCTCTTCTTTTTCATGTTTTCATTTTTGGCCATTTTAGGTGAGTTAACCAAGGCTGCAGAAAGGTAATATCAATTTGTTTACCTCATTCTTGCTTCACAGAGAACATTTTATAGAACTATTTTTCCATAGGCGTGTGGCTTATACCACCATTTTAGAATTTACCCAAAGGTCATTGTTGTTTCATAAATAGACAAAAGAAAATAAAAGACCGTCAGTTGTTCAGTAACTATAAAAAGCTGTTGTCTTCTCAAACACCTGATTTTTACAGTTCCTTCACAGTAGATGACTTATTTATATAACCTCAGCCCAGAGGCCTAAGATAGAGAAGTTATTTTTTTTTTTTTTGGACAATTAAGTTTCTGGAACTCAGGGTATACATTCAATAGTCTTCAGAATTAATAGTAATTTGGCCAAAAAAATTATTCAGACTGGTTAGGGCCCTATTTTTTGTTGGCATACACATATTTTACCTTACAAATTAATTGTTAATATGTTTGACTTTATTAAACTCTTTTCAGCATTCTAAGTACATACTAGTAACGAGATATATTGCAAAAGTTGTAATTCGAATGACACACATACTGTTGGAAGAGTAAATGCTAAGTTAGTGTTAGTGTTTACATTTGATATCCTATATAATAAAAGCCTAATATGCAAATCGACCGAATGGCAGAACGACTGGTGGAATGACTGGTCACTATGACGTGCACTGACCACCAGGGGGCAGACGCTCAACGCAGGAGCTGCCAGCAGCCCGCAGGCCCCAGGCCAGCCAAGGCAGGTGCCAGCAGGAGGCCCCTGATTGCCCCGCTGATTGCCCCATAGATTGGCCCTGATCGCCGGCCAGGCCACTCTACCTGTGCAGGCATTTCATGTATCAGGCCTCTAGTATATTAAATTAGAGGCCCGGTGCACTAGTATATTAAATTAGAGGCCCGGTGCACGAAATTTATGCACTTGGGCGGGGGGTGGGGGGCGTTCCTCAGCCTGGCCTGCATCCTCTCGCAGTCCGGGAGCCCTCTGTGGATGTCTGATTGACAGACATCCTTAGCACTGCTGCAGAGGCAGGAGAAGCTCCTGCCACTGCCGCTGCGCTCACCAGCCATGAGGCCTTCTTAGGGCTTCTGGCTGAGCGGCATTCCTGCTGTGGGAGTGCACTGACAACCAGGCGTCAGCTCCTGCATTGAGCGTCTGCCCACTGGTGGTCAGTGCGCCATTTGGTCGATTTGCATATTAGCCTTTTATTATATAGGATGCTCTCTTATACTACTTATATTCCCCATTGTCCTGTTTTAGGAAGAGAGTACCACTGTATTTGAATTTGACTATTAGCTACATTTTAATTCATGGCCTTTGAGATGAATGATATTTTATGCAATCATCCCTAAAAGCAGTTAGATAATTTAAGCTTGTGGCAAATTTCTAGAAGGCACTGGGGAGAAAGAGGGCATGCAGATTGTTTGGGAGGATAGGGAAGAAAAGGGAGGAAACAATAAAAGGCAGAAGGGAGCAGGCATGCAAGAGAAACAGGCATGCAGAGACAGGTGCAAAGTACTAAATATACTGAATATCATTTCCTTAAATATATTAGTTTTCCTTTAGATTTAATCCCAATATTAGATTCCACCAGACTTTTGAGAATTTTTTCATCGTTTAGAGCTTTTAATGCAAAAAGTGTAGCTGATTAATTTCTTTCATTTTAGATTTAGAATTCTGAAAAAATTTGTATCTTCTTAAAATTAAATTACTTTCTTAATCTTTTTGTGTGTAATAGAAACATAAAAAAGCAAAGTACACGAAGATATAATTATTATGTCATTGTACTATAAAAGAGGTGAATACTGGGAAGACAAGCCATTTTTTAAAAAATTTTGCCTTTCTCTAAAATTATAGATCATTATCTCATAATCCAGCCTTTTAAGATAAATGTCCATAATGTTGTAGCAAATTCCTTTAATTTCCACCTCAAAGGCATTGTTTTAGTCTGTTCCACTTTTCTCACATAAAGTCATCTTTTTTTGACTTTAGGGGTAAGATATGTGGGAGGGGAGGAAAAGGGCAGCTTATGCTCATGCTTAGGAAGCAATGCATTTGTTTATTTTAAAATTTGCATACTGTAAAATTAATTTATGGTATACAGTTTTGGTTAAATGGTACACATTTATGGATTCTTGGAACCACTACCACAATGAGGACATAGAACAGTTCCATCATCCCCAAATAGCTCCCTTAGTACTATCCCTTTATAGTCAACTCCTTCCCTGACCCCTATTACAGGGAATTATTAAGTATTCCTTCCCTATATATTTTTCCCTGGAATGTCCAACAAATGGAATCATATAGCTTGTAACCTTTGAGACCTTCTTTTACTCAGCATAATGCATTTTAGAATGTATCCATGTTGTTGTGTCTTTTTATTGATGATTAGTATTTCATTGTTTGTATTCACCACAGTTTATTAATTCACTCTTTGAAGGACATTTGGGGTTTTCAGGGTTTTTTTTGTAATTATGAATAAAACTGTTACAGACATTCATGTACAGATGTTTGTGTGAGTGTTGTTTTAATTTATCTCTGTTAAATAGGAGTAAAATAGGTCCAGCATGCCATAAGTATATATTTAACTTCATAAGAAGCAGCTAAACTATTTTCCAGAGTGGCTTTACTATTTTGTATTACGATCAGCCATGTAGAGAGAGTTCCAGTTATCCTGCATGTTCTCTAGCACTAGGTATTGTCAATTTTTTGAAGATTTAATTTAGTATGGAACAGATGACATACTAGGTGGTAGGGGTACAAAAGATGTCTGACCTTGAGGTGGATATTTCAGGTGTAGTAAAGAGCAGTATATATATATGAGTTGAAACACCATGTAATAAGTACAATTATAGAGGAACATATTAAAAAGGGTAGTGGCACAAAAAAAGTATACAATTGTTTCTGGGTCAAGGGAGTTTAAAAGACAGTAAAATATACCAGATATTTAAGAAGAGAAGAGCATTTTAGAAGGATCAGCATATGTAAAGCAAAGAGATGAAACAGTAAGCAGCTTGGTTGAGCTGGGGTTAGAATGTGTATGAGAGCAACAAAATAGAGCAGCAAAAAAAATGAATCTAGGTGCTTAAATAAATTTCTCCTATACACCACTGAAGAGTTTTAAGGTGTGTTTGTTCTCAGAGGGTGGGAGAGGGCAATGGGTGTGGTAGTGGAGGGATGACGTGATTAGATTTCCTTTTTAGAAAGATCATTTGAGTGATAGCATGAATGATTTGGAGAAGGGTGATTAAAATCATAGTAAAGGAGACCAGATTGTTTAAGATACTATTTTGGTAGTCCAGTAGAGAGTTGACCATTAAAGGTAGAAGCAATGAGAGTAGAACAGAATTGTGGGCATAGGGGGAGGAGAAGAGAATGGAGAGAGTAGAGTGGCTCCTGGGAGAGAGAAGATACTGATTTGCAAATACTAAGGCAATTTAGTGACAGATTAACTAGATTAGTGACTCATCCACTTTTTTACTGAAGGGAGGTGTTATGAGTTGAATTGCCAATCCTACCCCCCCACCCCCCCCCAAAAAAAGATACCTAAAATCCTAACCTTCTGTACCTCAGAATGTGACCTTATTTGGAAATAGGATAATTTCAAATGTAATTAGTTAAGATAAGGTTATACAAGTAGGGTGGGCCCCTAATTGAATATGACTGGTGTCCTTATAAGAAGATTGCCATGTGATCACAGAAGATTGGAGTGATACATGTATAAGCTAAGGTTCTTAGAAAACTACTAGAAGCTAGAAAAAGGCAAGGAAGGATTCACCTACAGGTTTCAGAGGGAGGAAGGTTTCAGAGAGAGCATAGCTCTGCTGGAAACTTGATTCTAGTTTCCAAAACTCTGAGACAATCTGTTCCTGTTATTTTAAGCCATCCTGTTTGTGTTATTTTGTTATGGCAGACCTGCCAAACTAAGGGAAGAGTTAAATGTGATTATGGGTGTTGAGCCATCAACCATGCTGAGAAATAGGGAAGTAATAAGAATTCCAGTGAGAAGCTCTAGAAATTTAGGTGCTGCTTATTGCCAATCCTCTAACATAGATATGAGACATGTTCAGTAAAGGTGATGACTAGACCAAATTCATTAAGTTCTCTTTACTGTTGAACATGTAAGAAAAGGAGGATGGGGAAAAACAAATGGAAATAAGAGAATAAATGTAAAATGATTTGCTGAAATATTTTCCCAAACAAATCACTTTACCTGAATCAGCAGTCTAGGGTTTCTTTATAAGCTAAACTAAGTGTATTTTTAATACTTTTTTCATGTTAACACATTTTAACTATAATATATAATTATTTTTATGCTACTGTTAAAAATATTCAAATATTAATATACGGTGTGTACTATGAACTCCTATATACATATTTATGAGCTTAAAATATGCAACATTATAATTAAGTGTAGTTTAAGTATATAAATTCAATCCAATAATGCATTTGTACCTCACAGGAATGAAAATGGAAAGAAAGGAAAAGCAAGTAATCTAGTTATTTTGCCACTTTGCTGTTTCTATGCTGTTCTTTAGAAACGTAAATCTTATAGTTTTGTTTTTTGTAATCCTCACCTGAGTATGTGTTTTTTATTGATTTTTAGACAGGGAGAAAGGGAGAGGGAAAGCGAGAGAATAATTGATGTGAGAGAGAAACATCAATCAGTTGCCTCCCATATACTCCCGACTAGGGATTGAACCCGAAACCTGGGTATGTGCCCTGACTGGGAATTGAACCCAAGACCCTTCAGTACACAGAATGATGCTCCAACTGAGCCATACTGGCTAGGGCTAAATCATATAGTGTGTTTTTTTAATCTTACTATAAAATTAGAATAAGTACCCTTTATCTATGAATTGTCAAAATTTTTGATAGTTCTCAGATTGCAAATAAACAGTGAGAATGGTTACTATCTGATATAATTTACTCAAATGTATCCTAAAACACATAGTGATGAGGTGGGGAACAGATTCTCATTGTCAAGAACTGTGATAGGCCTGGCTCGTGTGCTCAGTGGTTGACTGTCGACCCATGAACCAGGAGGTCGTGGTTCAATTCCCAGTAGGGGCGTGTAGGAGGCAGCTATCAATGATGCTCTTTCATCATTGATGTTTCTATCTTTCTCTTCCTCTTTGAAATAAATAAAAATGTAGTTTTTAAAAAAAGGGGGGGAAAAAAGAACCATGACTGCATTGCTATGTATGGTGACAGATGTTAACTAGACTTCCTGTAGTAATCATTTTATAATATATACATATATTGAATCGTGTTGTTTTGTATCTAAAATGAATATATAGTAGTCTCCTCTTACCTGTAGGATATGTGTTCCAAGGTCCCTAGTAGATGTATGAAACTGTGGATAGTCCTAAACCATATATATACTATGTCTTTTCCTATACATACCGTTTCCCTGAAGGAAGCACTTTACAGATTCTCTTTGGCATATATGAATTGCCAGCATCACTATTCTTCCATTTTGGGACCATAATTAAGTAAAATAAGGGTTATTTAAACACAAACACTTGGATACCACAGTTGGTTATCAGATCAGACAGCTACCATGTGACTAACAGGCAGGAAGCTCCTACAGTTTGGATATGCTGGACAAAGGGATGATTGGCATCCTAGGCAAGATGGAGCAGGATAGCACAAGCTTCCTCATGCTACTCAGAATGGCATGCAGTTTTTAAGCTTACGGATTATTTATTTCTGCAATTTTCCATTTAATATTTTGGTCCACAGTTGACTGTGGGTAACTGAAACCATGGAAAGTGAAACTGTAGATGAGGGGGGACTACTGTAATGTCATAAGGCATTATACCTCAATGTAAAAGAAAAAAACTATAAAGGGTCTGAGATTTTTACCTTAATTGCAGAATAGCAGTTTAGCTTACTATAGTTTGATGTTTGCTGTCAGAAGACAAAAAAGTCCTGAGTCAAAAACAAAAGACTTGATTACCAGTGGCTGAGCATGCAGCATGGGTGGCATGTTTGTGTTGGTTCCATGCATCCCCATCCTCTGAAACATGGAATGGTCCATGTAGATGTGTTCACAGTGGATTTGTGTTACAGCTAAGGAACCCCAAGCTTGGGAAACTCCAGTCTTTTATAATGAGCTTCAAGAAAAACATTCTCGACCTTTTCCCCCTGGGAAGACATTACCTTCTCCATAGGGAGATACTGAGCAATGTGCCCTCTGCTCATAGGGAGACACTGTCTCTACCTTTCAATGCTGCTCACTATACAAACATCCTTAAAAAGGTAGTCAGTGAGCACTCGCAGCGGCAGCAACAGCACCAAGCAGCTGCTGGAGGCGAGTGATGCAGAGGAGCTACCTGAGGCCGGCCTGGCAAGGGATCCCACAGCCTCATGCAAGCCGCACGCACGTGGTGGAGAACCAAGTGCTCCTATTAGCCCGGAGCCAAGGCCCTGAGGCCACCGGACCCGCCTTGCAATCGCCCTCCTGTCCATCCGTCCAGCGGATCCTGCTTCCCTGCAGGTGTCGGCCTCAGTCCAGCGCTGGATGGGAAAAGTGAAGCTCTTCAACGAAGACATAAATGTTATTAAAGAGCCTGTTTTAAGGACTGAAAGAAAAAAAAAAAAGGTAGCCAGGAATGAGGTCACCAGTGTCTTTGCTCATAGGACAGGCAGAAAAATGAGAGAAACCTGGAGAATTCTCTCCCAATTCTTATATTTATGTTGTCATGGTTTGACCACAGAGTTAATAAAGTCTAGTATCCTAAATATTAGAAAGGGGCTAAAAAGTTGTAGTAGAATAAATTCTAATTTTTTAAAAGATAGGATTCTCTGTAAGCAAAGAACATATATATTTAACTGATAATGTTTTCATTTTAATGTAATGTTGGATCAAAATTATTTTTTTGCATCAAAATGTATATAACTTAGGGGTGAGTGAAATGTGTGAAAGTGGTCAAAAGGCACAAACTTCCACTTATAAAATAAAGAAGTTAATAATACTCTGTTGTATACTTGAAAGTTGCTAAGAGAATAGATCTTTTATTTTACTATTATAATTTTAATCCTCACCTGAGGATATGTTTATTGATTTTAGAGAAGGAAGGCGGGGGAGGGGAGGGGGGGAGAGAAACATGGACTGGTTTCCTCCCATATACACCCTGATCAGGGATTGAATCTGCATGTACCCTGAATTGAACCTGCAACCTTTTGGTGTACGGGACGATGCTCCAACCAACTGAGCTACCTGGCTAGACCAAGAGAATAGATCTTAAGTGTTATAACATGAAAAATATTGTAACTATGTGTGGTGATCATTTTGTAATATATACATATATTGAATCATTATGTACACCTGAAACTTACGATATTTGACAATTATATCTCAATTAAAAATACTGCCCTAGCCGGTTTGGCTCAGTGGATGGAGCATCAGCCTGTGAACTGAAGGGTCTCGGGTTCGATTCTAATCAAGGGCACATGTCCAGGTTGCAGGCTTGATCCCTAGTAGGGGGCGTGCAGGATGCAGCCAATCAAAGATTCTCTCTCATCATTGATAGTTTCTGTCTCTCTCTCCTTCCTTCCTCTCTGAAATCAATAAATATATATTAAAAAAATACTACTGAGCTAGTATTTAGATGTATTATATACCAAACTATCAAAGCTCCATACTGTAATTTAAGGCAAGTTATTTTAAAATCTAATCCATTTCTGTTATTCTACTTCCAACTCCTACACTTTAGTTGACTAATTCTTTACCTTATATTTGAAACTATGGCTGCCACAGAATTAGAATTTCTTCTCAAGGAAGGCATTACATCTTTTTTTTTTAATTTCTTTATTGATTAAGGTATTACATATGTGTCCTTATTCTCCCATTCCTCCCACCTCCCATTCATGCCCCCACCCCCCTGTTGTCTGTGTCCATTGATTAGACTTACATGCATGCATATAAGTCCTTTGGTTGATCTCTCCCCCTTACCCCCACCCTCCCCTACCTTCCCTGAGGTTTGACGTTCTGATTGATGTTTCTCTGTCTCTGGATCTATTTTTGTTCATGAGTTTATGTTGTTCATTATATTCCACAAAGGAGTGAGATCATGTGATATTTATCTTTCTCTGCCTGGCTTATTTCACTTAGCATAATGCTCTCCATCTCCATTCATGTTGTTGCAAATGGTAAGAACTCCTTTTTTACCACAGCGTAGTATTCCATTGTGTAGATGTACCACAGTTTTCTGATCCAGTCATCTGTTGACGGGCACCTAGGCTGTTTCCAAATCTTAGCTATGGTAAATTGTGCTGCTATGAACATAGGGATGCATATATCCTTTCTGATTGGTGTTTCTGGTTTCTTAGGATATATTCCTAAAAGTGGGATCACTGGGTCAAATGGGAGTTCCATTTTTAGCTTTTTGAGGAAACTCCATACTGTTCTCCACAGTGGCTGCACCAGTCTGCATTCCCACCAGCAGTGCACTAGGGTTCCTTTTTCTCCGCATCCTCACCAGCACTTGTCATTTGTTGATTTGTTGATAATAGCCATTCTGACAGGTGTGAGATGGTACTGCATTGTTGTTTTGATTTGCATCTCTCTGATGATTAGTGACTTAGAGCAGGTTTTCATATGTCTCTTGGCCTTCCTTCTGTCTTCTTTCGAAAAGTGTCTATTTAGGTCCGTTGCCCATTTTTTGATTGGGTTGTTTATCTTCTTTTTGTTAAGCTGCATGAGTTCCCCATTAATGTTGGAGATTAAACCCTTATCGTTGATATCACTGGCAAATATGTTCTCCCATGCAGTGGGCTTTCTTGTTGTTTTATTGATGGTTTCCTTTGCTGTGCAAAAGCTTTTTATTTTGATGTAGTCCCATTTGTTTATTTTCTCTTTAGTTTCCATTGCCCTAGGAGCAGTATCAGTGAAGAAATTGCTTCGGCATATGTCAGAGATCTTTCTGGCTGTGGATTCCTCTTGTATTTTTATGGTTTCTTGTCGTATGTTTAAGTCCTTGATCCATTTTGAGTTTATTTTTGTGTATGGTGTAAGTTGGTGGTCTAGTTTCATTTTTTTTGCATGTATCTGTCCAATTTTCCCAGCACCATTTATTGAAGAGACTGTCTTGACTCCATTATATGTTCATGCTTCCTTTGTCAATTATTAATTGAGCGTAGTGATTTGGGTCAATTTCTGGGTTCTCTATTCTATTCCATTGATCTATATGTCTGTTCTTGTGCCAGTACCAGGCAGTTTTGAGAACAGTGGCTTTGTAATACAGCTTGATATCTGGTATTGAGATCCCACCTACTTTGTTCTTCTTTCTCAGGATTGATGTGGCTATTCGGGGTCTTTTTTTATTCCCCGAGTTTTTGGAGAGTTCTTTCTAGGTCTGTGAAATATTCTGTTGGTATTTTAATGGGGAGTACATTGAATCTATAGATTGCTTTGGGTAGTATGGACATTTTAATGATGTTGATTCTCCCAATCCATGAACATGGTATGTTCTTCCATCTGTTTACGTCTTCCTCAATCTCTTTTTTCAGTTTCCTGTAGTTTTCCGCGTATAGGTCTTTTATCTCCTTAGTTAAGTTTATTCCTAGGTATTTTAATTTTTTTGGTGCGATGGTAAATGGGATTGCTTTTTTAGTCTCTCTTTCTGTAAGTTCACTATTGGTGTATAGAAATGCCATAGATTTCTTGGCGTTAATTTTATATCCTGCTACATTGCCGAATTCATTTATTAAGTCTATTAGTTTTTGATGGAGTCTTTCGGGTTTTTTATGTACAAGGACATTACATCTTAATTTCCTTGATTATTCCCTACTGCCAACTATAATATTTTAGTTGCAAAATAACTTAGTAAATAAATATGTTAATATGATTGCATAATATAAAAGTACTATTTACCTTGCTTACTACGTGCTAATAAGAAGAACTTGAGAATTCAGAACATTAACATGACTAAAATTTCCACAAGTAGCAAGAATGCTCTAAGGCAAAACAACTGTTAAGAGTGGACTAAAAGGGTAAATATATATAAATAAAATGCATGTATTTCTTCCACAGTATAGAAAGGCAATGGGAAGAGCTATATGTTGGTTTAAAATTGGCTTATTTAGGGTGTCGTGTGAATATTTAATGCAATCAAAATTTGCATGAGGTTAATAGTTTATTAACTTCTAAGCCATACAGTGGTGAGCATCCTTAAAGAACTCAGAAAAAGCACGTGTTAACTTTCTAAATTCAGGTAATTCTGTAGACGAACAGGAATTGGAAGTGAGAATATCCCATTTGGGAGCATGTTGTTGGTCAGTAGTTGAGACCTGATGGTTATTCTGCAAAGATGTAATAGTTCACATGGATCCCTGTATCTCGTTGAAGGTATGTAGTCGAACCAATCTGAAATAATTGGACGTCTTCCTAGACTTAGCTGCGTCTGAAGAAAAGGGAAACATTTTAATTTTGTAATGTTAATCATTGGATTAGTTCAAGTTATTAGCATTTCTATTTAAATTAATAAAGTATATCTTAAATTTATATGACCCTTATAATATGTTTTCTAAAGCATTTTCACCTGAGGAAAACATTTTTGTTTCCATTTCATTCTTACAACTATATATACACTTTAATATGTGTAGGACACACACATTATTTCTTACAACTGTGAATCTGTATATGTTTTTAATCCTAGATCATACATTTGCTTTTTTAACTTTATTTCATTGTTGACACTATTACAGATGTCCCCATTTTCTCCCCCTATTCCCACCTCCACCCAGCCTCTGTCCCCCCTTCTCCTGACCATCACCACACTGTTGTCTGTCTATAGGTTATGCATATATGTTCTTTGACTAATCTCTTCACCTTCTTTCACCTAGTCCCCCTTTTCCTCCTCCCCTCTGAGAACTGATAGTGTGTTCCATGTATCCATGCCTTTTTTACTATTTTGTTTATTAGATTCCACATGTAAGTGAGATCATATGGTATTTGTCTTCCTTTAACTGGTGAAATACACATGTGTTATTAGCATCTTCTAGAGTAGTGTTGTCAACTTGGATATCCATTAGAATTATCTAGGAAACTTTAAAATATATCAGTGCTAAGGTTCTACTTCAGAAATTCTGATTCAGTTGATCTGGGTTTAGGCACAGACAACATAAATCCTAAAAGTTCTCTCAAATGGTTCTAATAATTATAGAGTACAACTTCATACTGCTAAGCCACAAGAAGACCTAACAGGAGGCTAATCCATATGAAAAGATTAAGTCTCAAAGTTTCAGTTAAGGTACCCTTTTAGAGATTTAATTCTGGAAGCCAAACAACAGTAGGTTGGCTTAGAATTAAAAGTATTGCTGTGTTGCAGACATGTCTCCAGTAGAACCTATACCCTACAGACTACATAATACTCTCACTTAAATGATAGATAATTTTTCATTATTCAATACTTGGTTATTAAAAAAGAATTTAGTATATGCTACAACTGAGCTCGGTGCTTTGGTACACAAAATAGACATAGTCTGTGATGACAGGACTGTGGTCCAGAGGTAAAACCATTTAAATATATGTTTACCATAATATATATAGGCCTCAATAGGGGAAACTATAGTACTAGGAAGCATGGAAATGCAAAGTAGGGGCATTTAAAGTGTTTTTTAAGCCAGTGTTTATGCCATCTTTCACCATCTTGCTCAGTGCTACTTTAGCTCATTAAAATGTAATTGATTAGATCCCAACTATAATCTTTTTGCCCCTCAGGCAAATGATTTTGATCAACTCACTCTATCCTAGTACTTTTCTAGTTTGATTGTACCTAAGAAATAGCATTCATGAAATTTGTTGAGATTTTTTTTTCTATAATAATTGTGCAGGACTAACACTGGACGAGGACTAGCAAGTTACTGAAGATGCAGAAATTTTTAATTGCTTTTGTTTTAAAAATTTGTTGCCAAAATAATTTGACCAATTTGCTTTCTTTACAGTTGCCAAAGGCATGGTTAATTGATATGCACTGTTAAAAGACTTAAGAAAAAACAAAAAACAAAATAGCAATAAAGTTATATTTGTAAGGAATTTGTTTCTGAAGGCACACATTTAAAGATAAGGAGAACTGCTAAAGTCCTTGGTCATTTTATTGGTTTAAATTTATAGGAGTAGCTTTCTTTTCCTTAAGCAGACTTATTTCTTGTTATGCTAGTAGACATGATACAATGATGCCAAAATTTGCAGTTCATTTTGTTAGGGTAAACATGACCTCCATATGGTTGATTTCCCCCCCCCCCCAAATTTGGTTTATTTCAAAAAATCTTATCAAGGAGAAGAATCCCTCCACATTTCTGAGGGATAGGTACTTTCTACTAAACAAATATTTAAGCATATATATATATATATATATATATATATACACACACACACACACACACACACACACACACACACACACACTAGAGGCCCGGTGCATGACATTCGTGCACTGGAGAGAGGGGTCCCTCTCCCAGTCCAGGACCCCTCGGGGGATGTCCGACTGCCTAGGCCTGCTCCCTTAGCGCTGCCTCAGAGGCTGGAGAGGCTTCTGCCACTGCCGCTGTGCTTGCCAGCCATGAGCCCGGCTTCTGGCTGAGCGGAGCTCCCCCTGTGGGAATGCACTGACCACCAGGGGGCAGACGCTCAATGCAGGAGCTGCCCCCTAGTGGTCAGTGCACTCCCCCTGTGGGAGTGCCACTTAGCTAGAAGCCAGGTTGACAGCTGGCGAGCGCAGCAGTGGTGGCGGGAGCCTCTCCCGCCTCCGCAGCAGCGCTAAGGATGTCTGACTGCCAGCTTAGGTCCACTCCCCGGACTGCGAGAGGGCTCAGGTCAGGCTGAGGGACAACACCCCCCCCCCCCACAGGGTGCACGAATTTTGTGCGCCAGGCCTCTAACACACACACACACACACACACACACACACACACACACACACATACATATATATATGTATACATATAATATATATACTTTAATTCTTTATTGTTGAAAGTATTACATATGTCTCCTTTTACCCCCATTGACCTCTCCCAGCCTGCTCCCACCCCTCAGCACAGGCCCTCATCCCCCTACTGTTTGTGTCCATTGGTTATGCTTATATGTATGCATATAAGATCTTTGGTTGATCTCTTACCGCCCCACCCCTGCCCACCCTCCCCTGCTGTCCCTCTGAGGTTTGACGATTTGTTCAATGCTTCTATGTCTCTGGATCTATTTTTGTTCAAGTTTATGTTGTTCATTATATTCCACAAATGAGTGAGACCATGTGATATTTATCTTTCTTCAAGTGGCTTATTTCACTTAGTATAATGCTTTTCAGGTCCATCCATGATGTTGCAAATGCTAAGAGTTCTTTCTTTTTTAAAGCAGTGTATTATTCCACTGTGTAGATGTACCACCATTTTTTAATCCACTCATCTGATGGGCACTTAGGCTGTTTCCAAATCTTAGCTATTGTAAATTGTGTTGCTATGAACGTAGGGATGCATATATTCTTTTTGATTGGTGTTTCTGATTTCATGGGATATATTCCTAGAAGTGGGATCACTGGGTCAAATGGGAGTTCCACTTTTAATTTTTTGAGGAAATTCCATACTGTTTTCCCCGGTGGCTGCAACAGTCTGCATTCCCACCAGCAGTGCACGAGGGTTTCTTTTTCTCCGCATCCTCGCCAGCATTTATCATTTGTTGATTTGTTGATGATAGCCATTCTGACAGGTGTGAGATGGTACCTCATTATTGTTTTGATTTGCATCTCTCAGATGATTAGTGCCTTTGAGCATTTTTTCATATGCCTCTTAGCCTTCTGTATGTCCACTTTTGAAAAGTGTCTATTTAAAGCCAGTTGGAAAAAGATAAATATCACATGATCTCACTCATTTGTGGAATATAATGAACAACATAAACTGATAAACAGAAATAGATCCAGAGACACAGAAGCATCGAACAGACTGTGAAACCTCAGAAGGAAGCCAGGGGAGAGGGAGAGAGGGGGGTAGAGATCAACCAAAGGACTTGTATGAATGCATATAAGCATAACCACTGGACACAGACAGTAGGGGGTGAGGGCATGTGCTGGGGGTGGGAGAGGCTGGGGAAAAGTCAATGAGGGAATAAGGAGACATATGTAATACTTTCAACAATAAAGAATTTAAATTTGAAAAAGGAAAAAAAAGAAAAGTGCCTATTAGGTCCTTTGTCCATTTTTTTGATTGGATTGTTTATCTTCCTTTTGTTAAGTTGTATGCGTTCCCTATAAATTTTGGAGATTAAGCCCTAATCAGATGTAACATCAGCAAATATGTTCTCTCATGTAGTGGGTTCCCTTTTCATTTGGTTGATAGTTGCTTTTGCTGAGCAGAAGCTTCTTATTTTGATGTGATCCCATTTGTATATTTTCTCCTTAGTTTCATTTGCAATAGATGTATCGGTTAACTATATTGCTATGAGATATGTTTGATATTTTGCTGCCTATGGGTTCTTTTAAGATTTTTATTGTTTCCCATCTTACATTTAATTCTTTTATCCATTTTGAGTTTATTTTTGTGTATGGTGTAAGTTCGTGGTCTAGTTTCGTTTTTTTTGCATGTATCCGTCCAATTTTCCTAACACCACTTCTTGAAGAGACTGTCTTGATTCCATTGTATGCTCTTGCCTCCTTTGTCAAATATTAATTGAGCATAATGGCTTGGGTCAATTTCTGGGTTCTCTGTTCAGTTCCATTGGTCTATATGTCTGTTCTTGTGCCAGTACCAGGCAGTTTTGAGAACAGTGGCCTTGTAATATAGCTTGATATCTGGTATTGTGATCCTTCCAAGTTTGTTCTTCTATCTCAGGATTGCTATGGCTATTCAGGGTCTTTTTTTTTTTTATTCCAAATGAATTTTTGGAGAGTTCGTTCTAGGTCTGTGAAATATGCCGTTGGTATTTTAATTGGGATTGCATTGAATCTATAAATTGTTTTGGGTAGTATGGACATTTTAATCATGTTGATTCTACCATTCCATGAACATGGTATATTCTTCCACTTGTTTATATCTTCCTCTATCTTCTTTTTCAACGTCCTGTAGTTTTCAGAGTACAGGCCTTTGACCTCCTTAGTTAAGTTTATTCATAGGTATCTTAATTTTTTTGTTGCAATGGTAAATGGGATTTTTTTTTTGTTTTGTTTCTCTTTCTGTGAGTTCATTATTGGTGTATAAAAATTCCATAGATTTCTGGGTTTTAATTTTGTATCCTGCTATGTTTTCAAATTCATTTATTAAATCTAGTAGTTTTTCTTATGTATTCTTTAGGGTTTTCTATGTATAATATCATGTCATCTGCGAATAATGCCAGTTTTACTTCTTTTCCAATTTGGATACCTTTTATTTCTTCTTCTTGTCTGATTGCTATGACTAGCACTTCCAAAACTATGTTGGACAGTAGTGGTGAAAGTGGGTATCCCTATCTTGTTCCTGTTTTTAGGGGAAATGGTTTTAGTATTTGCCCATTAAATATGAGGTTGGCTATAGGTTTGCTATATGAGGCTTTTATTATGTTGAGGTATGATCCCTCTATTTCCACTTTGCTGATAGTTTTTATCAAAAAAAGGGTGTTGGATTTTGTCAAACGCTTCTTCTGCATCAATTGATATGATCTAAACCTTTATATTTTTATGCTCAAAATTATTTTGAGATTTTGAAAAGAAAGATTTGTATCCTGATTGTAAAAAATCTGATTGTAGTTTGAGAGAAATGCAAATCTCATTGAAAATATTCTATTGGGAGAAAATGTCTGTTAAAATTTTAATTTATTGTGTTTTTAAGAAACATAGAAATCCTAATAAACATAGGTTTTCATGTCATTAGAATGTAATATTAATATACATTTACTTAGTAACTACCAAAATAAACTATAAACTATGTTTATATTTAGAAGACAAAATTATGAAATAAAGGACTGATATTGGAGAAAATTTGAATTTTGTCTAATTGTAACTTATAAGCATACTGGGGGCCCGGTGCATGAAATGCGTGCACTTGTGGGGGGGTCCCTCTCTCACAGACTGGGAGCCTTCAGGGAATGTCCTACTGATGGCTTAGGCCTGCTCTCTCTGCGGGAGGTGACCGGGCTGATTAGGGGAAGGCGCCAGCCCCATCACCCTGCTGCTGCAGCCACTGCCATCCACCGCAGCCGCCAAGGTGTTTTGATCAACACGGACTCCAGTCCCTTCACCATGGAAAAAATGACAACTTTCTTAAGGCATTTTCAAGATGTGTCTTTCATAGGATATGACATTTCTTTTTTTTTTTTTTTTTTAATCCTCACCTGAGGATATGTTTCCATTGATTTTTAGAGAGTGTGGAAGGGAGAGGGAAAGACACAGAGAAACATCAATGTGAGAGGGACACTTTGATTGGTTGCCTCCTGCATGAGCCCTGACCTGGCCCCCGGCCAGGGAAGAGCCTGCAACCTAGGTACATGCCCTTGATCAGAATCAAACCTGGACCCTGCGGTCCACAGGCCAAGGCATTATTTACTGAGCCAAACCAACAAGGGCAGGATATGACATTTCTTAGCTCTCCAGCAGCGGACCTTCGTTTTTTCCTCCAGAAGTGTGGTGGAAAAACCCTAGATCACCTTTTTGGATTCTTATTACCCAGTTACCAAGAACATTACCAGTGGCGTACAGGGAGCTTAGCCAATGAGTGGTCAGAAAAGGTGTTTCCTCTGTAGCTCACACGCAGAGGCAGGACTGCTGGCAAGCCAAGGCTGGCACCCAGCCCCCCATCTCCTGGCCTGCTCAAGCCTCTGCTGCGGCTTGGGCAGGGCCCCCCCAGCTCTGCTCAAGCCTCTGCATGTTTTGGGCAGGGCCCCCGGCTCCAATCAAGCCTCTGCCGTGGCTTGGGAAGAGCACCCCTGGCTCTGCTCAGGACCTGCTCAAGCCTCTGCTATGGCTTGGGCAGGGCCCCCCAGCTCCGATCAAGCCTGTGCCGTGTTTTGGGCAGGGCACCCTCCCCCGGCTCTGCTCCAGCCCTGCTCAAGCCTCCGCTGCCCTGCCCCCTCGGTGCCAAGGCCCGCAGGCCAGGAGTGGTTGGGGCATTCTGGGACCCCGGCCTCTCAGGGCCTACACGCGGGCCTATAGGCTCTGAGCAGCCTGGGTCTTTGGCGGGTTAATTTGCATACTCACTCCTGATTGGCTAGTGGGCATCACGGAGGTATGGTCAATTTGCATTTTTCTCTTTTATTAGTGTAGATACTCAGTGATTAATTTTTCAATGGATACAATCCATAGATTAAAAATTAACTTAATTTTTGCCTCACAATTTTATCTTAAAATTGATCAACAGTTGAGCCCAAATCCAAAGAACAATATTTTGCTTACCTGTATTTCTCTGATTGAAATGACAGAAAGCACTCTGGAACATAGCACTAAACATGTTTTTGCATCTTCCTGGATATCTACCAATTCATGATCAACCATTATTCTCACTCTTGAAGGGTAGAGCAATATTGTTAATACAATGTTGATGGGGTTTTTTTCTCTTTCTAAGATTCCATATTGCAGGAGTATTTTTAAGATGCTGGATTGTCTTGTCTGAGCTACATAAAGTAGAGGTGTGATGCCACTTAGTGGGCTTGGACAGTATACTGGTGTGAAAGTTCTGTGAATCAAACAAACAAACGAACCTCACTGAATTATAGAGAACTAAGAGATATGGTAAACACTTTGTCTTAACAATAATAGGAAAATAGTAGTACTCACTTATATATTAAATGTCTTAAATGTTCATGCAAGTTTATATAGAATATGTCTTAGTTTTCTGCTCTATTAATGTAGAACATACTCAAAATTAAAGAAATAAGAAAACTTCTACTACATACTTAAGCCCCCTTTACTCTTGTAAGAACAAACAAACTAAAGATTTGCAATGTGTAGGAAGTTTTACTTTTAGTAATAGTAATTCTGTTTCTCATTTGAGAAATCCATTGTGATTAGAACAAGTATAAAACTGGTGCAGCTCTGGAAAATCTAAAATGGAAAAGGGAGAAAGACTTTTTATTTCATTTTATTAATATTACAGAATTATGTGACCATTTTGATATCTTTTTGTTTGTTTTTATTGTTCTCAATTATATGTCAGAGGTGTGCTTGAAATGAGTTTAAATATTGGACAAAGAGGAATAAGTGCAACTACTTTAACTCTTTTTTTAAATTCCATTTTTTCCCTTTAATAAAATTAGAATTGGTATTTATAAGTTTAAGAAATGTAAATGCCATGTCAGATCCTTCAAGGGCAGAATTTTATTTTCGTTCTTTAGTAAAGTTATGAAAGTCCTCTGCAATCTTGTTTTCCTGATGGGCTTCATGATGACTAGACTTGAAAATTTCTCTTCCCTATGACAGAAATGAAAATTTCTGTTTCTACATTTAGAGTCTTGCAATTGTTTCATTTAAAGATACTTATGTTTGCTGTTGAATTGGTCTCCATATATAGGTAGGACATAGTAGAACCAACCACAGGCTATTTTATCTTATTGGGCCTTAATTTGGCCAAGTAAACATGACTTTTAGGGTTAAAGAAAGGGAAATTTTATTCATGCATCTTGTCTCTGGTTTCTCTTGATTGGTCTAATAAAATACTAATATATTCTGCAGAACAGTATACAAACCATAAATTCTGGTTTGGGACAATTATGCAGAATAAGGAAAGCATTATTTAAAAGAGGGAATTTTAAGATTGCATAACTTAATTAAGATGGGAGATAACATGGTATAATGCCATAAAAAATGGATATTAAGGGTTCTAGGTTCCAGGTTTTGCTTCTCCTAACTAGCTAGTATGATGTTGAATAAGTCAACCTCTTTGGGTCTCAGTTTCCTTTTGCATTTATATATTAGTTTGTTCATTCATTAATTCATTTAATACTTGCTTATCTAGAGCATACTGAGTAATAGGTATGCAGAGATGAAAGATATAGTCTTGGTATTAAGATGTTTATTACAGTCTAGTAAGGGAAACAGACAGTAATTCAATAAATATAATGCAGGGTTATAATTACTATGATAGAAGCATGGTTGGGGCACTCTAGAAGCATTGAGGAAGGGCACTTACTCTACTGGAATAGTCATGCTCTAGCTTATTCTGGAGCTAATACCGGAAGGATTAGTAGACATTTGCCAACAAAAAGATTGGAAATAATGTTTCATAAACCAACATTGGAGAATTGTTGTACCTGAATTACCTATATAAAAATTAATATTTTGTATTAGATAAGTTCTCTGGTTGAAGTGTATTTGGGGGTCCTAGAGACCTCCTCTGTGATGATTCCATCAGGACCTCCAAAAAGTAAAGTTTGAAAATCACTAAACCAACTACTTTATCTCCAAAGTTTCAATGAGCCCTAAAATGACAAGATTTTGTGATTTAAGCAAAAACAATAATAGAATGGTGCAGTGCAGAGCAGCAGTTTAGAAATTAAAAAGTGGGTAGTCCTGCTGATGTGGCTCAGTGGTTGAGCATTATTGACCTATGAACCAGGAGGTCACGGTTCAATTTCTGGTCAGGGCACATTCTGGAGTTGTGGGCTCGATCTCCAGTGGGGGTGTGCAGGAGAAAGTTGATCAATGATTCTCTCTCATCATTGATGTTTCTATCTCTTATCCCTCTCCCTTCCTCTCTGAAATCAATAAAAATATTTAAAAAAAGAAGTGGGTTTTTGTCATAACACTGCTCATGGTATATCTATATCCTTTTAAGCTCTGTATATACAAATACTGTATATGCACTCTCTCCTGAAATTGTCTCCAGGTCAATATTGTACTAGACATTTCATCTTTTTCACAAGTACTTCCAACACACATCCAAAATTGAACTCCTAAACTACTTCTCCTTTTGTATTCTTATCCTGCTTATTGATATTCACTTTCCCCAAGCACCACTGCATCCAACTGTCTCACATTTCTTTGATTTATATGTTTTTTCCTCCCTTTTAAATTCTATCTTGCTCATTGTATAAGGCCCTGTCTAATAAACACTTTTGTGAAGTCTTCTTTGGATTACATGACCTTCCTCTTATCCTCATGGAACTTTGTGCATACTTCCATTAAGCCCTTATCATTTTGGACATTTTTAATCTTTAATTTTCTCTTCAAAAATAAATGAGTGAGCAAGACGAACTATACAAATTTAAGCTACACAACAGCAATAATTTTTGTCTGCTTTAGTCCACCGTTATATCCCTGAATGCCTAGAACAATCCTTGGCCCATAGTAGACACATAAATTTTTTAATTGATTTGTTTCACTATTATCTCTAATATATATATGTATATGTATGTGTGTGTGTGTCTGTATGTGTGTGTGTGTTCCTTAAATCTATAATCTATTCTGTAGCTTTCAGACCTAACAAGATTTTTAATTAAGTGCAATCATTTAAGATTTTCAAAAACAATCTAATTTATTCATCTTGCTAGCCCTTAAGAAGATATTTGATGTAAGAGTCCTATAAATAAGAAGATACTTTGGACCAAAAATGTTGAAAACCTAACTAAAACTCAAGTTAGTTTAAAATGAGATTTAAAAGTCTAATCTGTACCCAAATGACATATGATTAATCCCCATGTTTAAAGAGCATGTTACTATTAACCAAAATTTGCTTAATCTGTACTGACAGTTAATTATAATAGTACTTATATCGATGGAGTGAAGCAAGCAAAGCAGGAATCCTTTTATAAATGTGAGGTTAATGAACTGAACTCTCTGTATCTGAAAACCTGTCACACATGCTTATGAAATGGGGCATAATATTTCCATGTAGACATGCAGAGAATGATTTCGTTTTGAAGCTATAATAATTATTTCTAAATTTTTTTTTACTATTCCTCCTTTGGTTTTGAGCTGATAAATTCAATAGATGTTTCTTTATAATAAGTTTATCTTTGATATTTAAGACAGTTGACTATTCTCAGCCCTCTTTCACTGGTTTCTCTTTCTCTGCTCTCCACATCTAAGCAGATATGGCCTTTCCACTAATTTTCATTTGACTAATTGTTCTCAGGCAATTTTCATCTATGGCTATAACTTCAACTACTGTCTACTAATTTATTCAACAAATACTTATTGAATACATACTATATAGTGTTTTGGGTGCTTAGGATACATGAATCAACAAAACAAAGATGCCTCCTTTCTTGATTATATTGTAGTGAGGGGTAACACAATGCCAAATGAACATTGCAAATAAGCAAATTTTATAATGTTAGAAGGTTTGATAAGTACTGTGGGAAAAGAAAAAGTAGAGCAGGGTAAGAAATATGGATGTGCAGGAGGGTGCAGTGAGGGCATTTTCCAGTTTTAAATGGGATGATAAGAGAGGGCATAGCAGAATGATGCCATTTGGATAAAGAAGAAGGAGCTGAAGTTAGCCATTTGGATATTTGAGGACCCTAAGGCAGGAGAGTGGACCTGGAGTGGTGAAAGAAGAGTGAGGGAGCCAGTGTGTCTGAAAGAGTGAATAGGGTGGGAATAGTAGGAAATGAGCACAGAGGTCATGGGATGCCACATCAGATGGAGCCTTGTAGATCGCTGTAAGAACTTAATTTTTTATTATAAATTGAATGGAGGAGCCATTGGATACTTTGAGTAAAAAAACAACAACATGATCTTATGTTTGTTGAAAATTTGTTATGGAATAAAAGGAGGGAAATCACTTAGCTTGGTACAAGGTGATAACAGTGGAGGTGGTCATATTCTGTATCTTGTTTGAAAGTAGAACCAACAGATATCCTGACAGATAAGATGTGGGATGTAAAGAAAAAGAGAAACATCAGCTAGTGCACTCCATATTAGAGGCTGCTGATTTCTGCTATAGTTACAAATATAGTAGTCCTTAAAAAAACCAAAAGTGCTATTTTAGGGTTTTATTACTGGTTTTGCATACCAGAGCTATAAGTTCCTATATTTGGGTGGTCATTAAAGAAAGAAATCCAGTTCTCCAATACCACAGTGATACACAATTAAGAAAACAGCTCAACTTCAGGTGGAATCTAAATTGGTTTAGTCTTTAACTGATCTTATCTGTGTTGTTTTTCATTGCATACATGCTTCTATCATGGTGCTTAGTACAGTGCATCACACATAGTAAGATGATAAATGATTTTGAATGAATGAACAAATGCACATCTAATCAAACCAATACCTAAAACTAAAGCGCAAACTGGAGTTAGTGCAAGTTAAGTAACTTGAGACTCTATGTTATGGACTCTGCAAAGAGGTCACATTGGAGATTTATTTTTACAAGATCCTCCTTAGTATTTATTAGCTAGATTGACAGGCTCCAACTGTGTGAAAGTTTGTTCTATAACAGACTAAAGCAGGTATTTGGCTTTCATTGTGCTCAATTATGGGGAATTTGGAGTCAAATTTATCAATGCTTAACATACAAAGAGGGAATAAGTGTGTTTAATAAGTATTACTAAGTGAATTTGTGTGTATATTCTGAATTATTTTTTGAAAGTCAATTTCTTTTAAAAAGTCCATTTATATACATACTATAGATATACATTCTCAGTATACAGTATCTTTGTCTACTTAGAGAAATCTAAGTTGTCTATCATTGCATTACCTTGAGCATTAACATGTAAGCTTTATAAAGCAGAACCACTAGTAATTTACTGGTACATACTAATATACATATAGGTAAAAATTTATTGAATAAGAAAAGGAAGGAATGAAGGAGTGAACAAATGAGCATTCAAGTCAAGATTTCTTATCCATATGTATATATAGCCACTATGCATATGCATTTTAGAAAAAAGTAATATAATTTCCTAAATAGCAATTTTTTTATGGTAAAAACATATGAGATTATTACCTCCATATCAGTGCCAGGTTACAACTTCTGTCTTGAACATAGTCTTTTGTCTTCTTGAGAAGCAATTCCACAAAGTCAGGATTACCTTTTCTGGCAAAAACCCAGTACAGAATTGTATTCACACATATTTCAGTAAATTCAAGATTAAAATTCAGTTCAAAACGGTATCCTGATTTTTCCACAAATGCGATGTAATCTGTGAGTAGTATGTCAAACCCATCCAAGTCGACATACCTCAGAATTTTTGCCAGTGTTCTGTAAATTCTAGGTTCGTAACAGTGATATCCCCATTGACCCAGAAACTGTAAGGATGGTCTTTTAACAATTTTGTCAACAAGATTGCAGAATATATTGCTTCTTGGACAAGAAGTCTTACGACATAATTTAGAAGATTTACTCATTGCTACTTAGGCAATGATATAGTAATGAAATCACAGGAAGGCATACTGTAATCCTTCAGTTACATATTTTGATAATGGGGTAGGCTTTACTCCACAAACAGGAAGTACCCTTTAAACTGTGGCCAGAAAAATTATCACAAGAATTATTACCATGAAGTACTGGATGACATCACAATAGGTGGAGGTCTGTCATCAGCATAGGTCAGGAACTTGGGATATTATATGTGACTGGTGACATTTGAGAGAGATATTGGACAGATATGCCATGTGTGAGAGCTAAGATATGATATTCTTAGTGTTCTAAGAACTCAGTTCAAACTAGTATCAAGTGCAGTCTATATATTAGACAATATATTACTAATCAGGTTGATTATTCTTTTAGGTTATCACGTCAACACAGAGATGATAGAGTGAGAATGGCCAAGACTGTTGTTTTCATGTTCTGCATGCGTACTGCCTGTTCTCACTCACTACTCATAGAATATTTCCCCTATTTTATTGTTGAAGAAATATGAGGCTTAGATATGTAAAGTAACCTGCCAATAGGTACTATATTAATTCTCAGACAGAAAAGAGTTCATAAAGTATGAAGCAAAATTTAAAATTTAATTTTAGAATTTAACATTTTATAGAGATTTTTAAAATATAAATTAGAATATATATCATTAGGCATTAAAGGTACTTCAAGCTTTATATGGTACTCTTGCACCAGTAAAACAAAGTAGAAATATGTTATAGTTTTATCTTTACTTAGTAGTTTATGCTTCAGCCTACCTTTCTGTTAAATTTAACACCTTAGGTGTATTAATGAGCAACTTTAAAGGTACTTAAGTGTTGTCTTTTCCTTTCGCATATTTTTCTTTAAATCACATAAATGATGTTTATATAGGAAAAGGAAGTTATAACTTTGGATTGACTATAATATACTTCCACTAATACTACATTTAATTCTATAAACTCGAAGTTCTCTTTTCCTAGCATAGCATGAAAACAAAATAACTATAGCCATATTTCTTAAAACCTAGAGTTTTGTTGTTTTCCTATACTTTCTGTTTTTATTTTCTTCCCCTCAAAAACATATTTTTAAATTAAACTATTTTTATTGATTTATTAATAGTACTATACATGAAATCTGTAAAAAACTGAAACATTATAGAGCCAGTAAAAATCCGTCCC
Source organism: Plecotus auritus (assembly GCF_963455305.1). Taxonomy (NCBI): domain Eukaryota; kingdom Metazoa; phylum Chordata; class Mammalia; order Chiroptera; family Vespertilionidae; genus Plecotus; species Plecotus auritus. The sequence continues at coordinate 56,860,106 of NC_137771.1, forward strand.
TGTGATAATCACATTAACAGTTTTATGTATATCCTTTTAAATATTTTATGCTTATATGTAAAAAGATATGTCATTATATACTTTGTTCTTTTTATACAAATGGGATAATATTATACATAACTGGTTCTATGAGCTGCTTTTTCTTGATACAACAGCATATCATAGGTACCTTTATGTGTCCATCCTATATAATAAAAGGCTAATATGCAAATTGTCCCCTTGACTGGGAGTTCAACCAGGAGTTCATCCAGGAGGCAGGGCCGGCCAGCCAACCAACCAAGGCTCCACCCCCCAGCTGGCTCCATCCTCAATTGGCCCCAATCAGGGCAGGCCGGCTAGACTCCACCTGTGAATGAATTCATGCACTGGGCCTCTAGTGTATAATAAACTCTTACACACTACTTACTGCATATTAGGCACTTTTTAAGTATTTTATATAGTAACTAGAGGCCCAGTGCATGGATTTGTGCACCAGTGGGGTCCCTTAGCCTGGCCTGCGCCTTCTCACAATCCAGGACCCCTCAGGGGATGTCGGAGATCTGGTTTTGGCCCAATCCTTGCAGACCCAGTCCAGACAGGAGGGAGCCTGATCCTGTGCATTGAGTGTCTGCCCCTTGATGGTCAGTGCGCATAATAGCGACTGGTCAACTGGTTGACCGGTTGAATGGTCGCTTAGGCTTTTATATGTATAGACTCCTTTAATTCTTTTGTCACAGAAATGGAAGATGATATGTCTAGTAAGTGGTAAGGCTGGGATTTGAACCCAGACAGGATAATGCCAGAGGCTTCACCTCTACTCTATCTGTTACTCCAAAAACAGAGAGCTACCTTGCCCCTGTTATGGCTAGTTTATAGAATAGAGATCATGAAACACATCTCTACAATTAAACTATTTCAAAACCATAAATAAACAGATGGTAGATTGATCCTGCTTTTCAAAAGAAGTATTATTATTAAAGCAATAACAATATATATCATTGCATATATAAATTTGAGTGATTTTTTTCTTTATAATTTTCTTTATGATTTAAATGTCAATGGGTGTATTTTTGAAATCAGAAAAAACAATCAAATCATTTCCACTTTGAATATAATAACCAGAAGATATTAAATCAAACTGGTGCTGCTTTCTGTATATTTTTAATTTAAATTAGTCACTAACGGTAAACATCAAAGACATATTAAGTAGACAATCTACTGATTAATAATGATAGCTAACATTTATTGAGTTATTGTGTATTTAGATGTTATTAGATATGCTTTATATGTATTTTCTCATTTAATCTCATAATTCTCTACTGTTATCTCCATTTTATGGTTGGGGAACCTGAAGTTTACATTGATTAAAACACTGGCCCAAGTAGCAGTGATTTGGACCAAGGCTGAGTTCACAGTCCACATCCTTTGTCTCTGTGCTCCACTGCCTTCAGACTTTGGTGTAGCTGTAACATCTGCTCCAGAGTGTAGCTTATACCTCTTATGTTCATGGGAGCCCTTAGTAAAATCACTAGAAGTCTAATGACACTGAAAACATGTTTAACATCCTATATAATAAAATCATAATATGCAAATTGACCAAATGGTGGAACAACTAGTAGGCAGAGGGAGGGGCCGGTGAGCAGGTGGCACCAGGCCAGCCAAGGTGCGTGCCAGCAGGCAGAAGGAGGGAATGGCAATCCGGGCGGGGGGGGGGGGGGGTGGTGGTGCAGCGCCATCCCGTGATCAGCCCACCCGGTCGCCTCCTGTAGAGGGAGGCCAGACTGTGGCTTAGTCCCACTCCCCTCAGGAAGCGGGCCTAAGCCATCAGCAGGACATCCCCCGAGGACTTCTGGACTGTGAAAGGGTGCAGGCCAGGCTGAGGGAAGCCCCCCCCCCCCAGTGCACAAATTTTCATGCACTGGGCCTCTAGTCCTATATAATAAAGAGGGAATATGCAAATTGACCATCACTCCGCCACAAAGATGAAAGCGCCCACAGTGGAGGCAGGGTTTCGGTAACACAAGATGGCTGCACCCACAGCAGAGGCCGAGTTCCCGTAACGAGCCTTAACGAGCAGTCAGCAGGGAACTGATGCTGTGCCCCCCCTGCCCCTGTGGAGCTTGACAGGGAACTTCAGGATGCACCCCCGGCCCCGGCACTGGGCTGGGGGACCTGAGGCCACACCCCCCACCTGGCGCGGCTTGACAGGGTACCTGAGGCTGCACCCCCTTCCTGGTGCCAGGCTGGGGAACCTGAGGCTGCGTCCCCCGCTCAGGAGGGCTTGACAGGGGACCTCAAGGTGCTCCCCCCACCCCAGTGCTGGGCTGGGGGACCTCAGGCTACTCCCCTCACCCCAGGCTGGGGGACCTCAGGCCGTGCCCCCCACCCTGGCGCCAGGCCAGGGGACCTCAGTCTGTGCCCCCTGCCTGGCAGGGCTTGACAGGGGACCTCAGGCTATGCCCCCCCACCCTGGTGCCAGGCCGGGGGACTTCAAGCTGTGCCCCACACCTGGTGGGGCTTGATGGGGGACCTCAAGGCATTCCCCCCACCCAGCAGGGCTTGATGGCAGACCTCAGGCCACACCCCCCACCCTGGCCCAGTCTGGGGGACCTCAGGTCATAACCCCCGCCCTGGTGCCAGGTCAGGGGACCTGAGGCTGTGCCCCTTGCCTGGCAGGGCTTGACAAGGGTGGGACCAGCCAGGTCTGGATCTAGCCCAATGGGGGGGCGGCCGGATCTGGATCTTGCATGATTTTGAGGCACACATGGGTGGGCGGAGACTTGACTCTGGGTCCCGTGGTGTGCCCCAGACTCTGACAGGAGGAAGATTTTCATATACATTTTACTAATTTTCTTTCATCTCTGACACTTCTATTATAGAGAAAGGGCAAATATCAATATTAAAATATTTCCTCTAATTAATCCTCTTTTAATGTGCACGAATTTTGTGCACTGGGTCACTAGTCTATAATAATAAAAGAGTAATATGCTAATTAGACTGGACGTCCTTCTAGATGACCTTCCAGACAAAGCCGCAGGGGCTGAGGCAGAGGTGGCAGTGGCAGCGGGGGCCGAGTCCCTTGCACGAGTTTTATGCATCAGACCTCTAGTCCTATCTAATAAAAGAGAAACATGCAAATTGACCGTACCTCTGCTATGCCCACAAGCCATGCCCACCAGCCAATCAGGAGCAAGTATGCAAATTAACCCAACCAAGATGGCGGTTAATTTGCATATCCAGGCACAGAGCGAAGACTGAAGACAGCATAGAAGGAAGCCAAGCGCTGCAGAAGGGAGCGAACCTGCGGAGAAGCAAGCAAGTGGGGCGGGGCGGGGGAGAAGGGAGGGAAGCAGGCAGGGCAGGGGAGAAGGTAGGGAAGCAGGTGGGGCGGGGGAGAAGGGAGGGAAGCAGACCGCTGCAGGAAGCCCTATTGCAGGAATCTTCCTGCAATGGGCCTCTAGTTTTAAATAAATGTCCTGGCTTAAAGAAAGATGCTCTATACCATAATACACAAATAATTGAAAAATTGTGACTTTAAACAAATGTCTTAATATGTTTTATAATGTTTAAGATTGAATATTCTAAGCATAGATTGCACGTTGACCTCTGTGTTGTAAGCCAAAAGCTTATAGGTCCCAAATGCTCAAAAATTCCTGCTCAGCTACTAGTATTTCTTTGGGTTAGGGCATTTCAGGCCTGGGTGTTATCTGGAAGACTTATACTTGAAACCACTATCACTCATTAATTCTTTAAGTAAATTCATTTTTAGTAGATTCTTAAGCCTATAATCTGGCTGGGTTCAGTACAGCTACATTTTGTTAAGGAGGAAGCCTATTAGGAAAATCCTAGAGCAATGGCTTAAGGATATGGAAAGTACAAAGGATGTAGCATAACAGTACCGGACAAGTGAGAGCAACTAAGGGGAGGTACAAGGACAAACTTGGCCAGCTAAGTAGCTTCACCAGAGCTGAGTTCTGTATGTAAGTCATAGGTGAGGGATCTATTTGTATAACTTCAGCAAACTGTAAAACAAATGGCCTTTCCATGGATTCAATAGTAGAGTTTCTACTTAGTTATATAACATATTTATTTGCAGAAGTTCTATCTATTCTATAAAGTCTCTATTAATTCTTTCGACAGGCTTAACTATTCTCAATACCATTCATCTCTAATATTGATGTACATATTTAAGAGACAAAAGTAAAATCAGAAGTGAGAGAAGAGGGAATTTCTGACTTTTAAGTATGGATAGGGATAGTGTATATTTCCAAAGATAGAATGAAAAGTACCTGTATATATTATATGATGTATTACATTTATACTTAATACTAGAGGCCTGGTGCATGAAATTTGTGCGGGACGGGGGGCAGGCGAGGAGGGAGTCCCCTTAGCCCAGCCTGCACCCTCTCCAATCTGGGACCCCTTGGGGGATGTCCGACTGCCAGTTTCAGCCCTATCCCAGGGATTGGGCCTAAACCAGCAGTTGGACATCCCTCTCACAATCCAGGACTGCTGGCTCCTAACTGCTCCCCTGCCTGCCTGCCTGATCGCCCCTAACTGCCCTCCCTGCCAGCCTGATCACTCCAATCCTCCTCTGCCTGCTGGCCTGATCGCCCCTAACTGCCCCCCCCCCCCCACCGCCGGCCTGGTCACCCCTCAGTGCCCCTCTGCCAGCCTGGTCACCCCCAACTGCCCCCCCTGCTGGCCTGGTTGTCTGTCACTGCTCCCCTCTGCCAGCATGGTTGCCCCTCACTGTCCCCCCTTTCAGCCTGGTCACCCCACACTGCATGCTGTTCAGTCGTTTGGTCATCCTTTGCTACCCCCCCTGCCAGTCTGGTCACCCCACACAGCCTGCTTGGTCAGTCATTTGGTCATCCCTCACTAACCCCCCTGTCAGCCTGGTCGCACCACACAGCCTTCTCTTCGGTTGTTACTGTGAGGGCGTCATGACCAATTTGCATATTACCCTTTTATTAGTATAGATTTGCGTAAGTTTGAAAGGGTGTCTTAAAATACATGGCAAACTGAATTTTTACTTTTCTCTTTGTGAATTGAGGCAACCCTCCAGAAATGATTCGACTCACAATTCTGGCTCCCTCAGACCTTTGGCTTGCACAGCACTGCAGTTGTTAGACTTGTTTCTACCTCCTGGCAGCCACTCAAATTTTTAACTCAATTTTTAAGCATTTTAACTCAAATTTTTGAGCTAGGCTATTTTTAAGTCATGGATCCCTTGCCAACTTATATGTGAAGCATCCTTGGGACTATGTCTACAACTCAGGCTAGTCAGTTGTGGCTAGGGGAGGCAGACACCACAAAATATCTAGTACAGTCATGCTGCACGTAACAACAGGGCTACGTTCTGGAAAATGCATCATTAGTTGATTTCATTGTGTGAACATCATAGAGTGCACTTACACAAACCTAGGTGGTATAGCCTGCTACACACATAAGCTATGTTATGTGGTATAGTCTATTGCTCTGAGGCTACAAACCTGTACAGCGTGGTACTGTGTTGAATACTATAGGCAATTGTAACATGATGATATAAGTATTTGTATATCTAAACATATCTATAATATAAAATATGAAAAAAATGCTACATGTATAGGGTGCTTACCATAAATGGAGTTTGAAGACTGGAAGTTGCACTGGATGAGATAATGAGTGAGTGGTGAGTGAATATGGAGACCTAGGACATTGTACACTATTGTAGACTTTATAAACATTGTATACTTAGACTGCACTAAATTAAGATTATCTATAATAATAAAAGCATAATATGCTAATTAGACCAGGCATCCTTCCAGACGACCTTCTGGATGAAGCCGGGGCTGTGAGGGAAGCACGGGTCCCAGGTGCCTGCCGGCGGCTGGAGGGAAGCCTGGGTCCTGGGTGCCGGCAAGCTGGGGGAAGGAAGGCCTACTCTTGCATGAATTTCATGCATTGGGCCTCTAGTCTACACTAATAAAAGAGAAACATGCAAATTGACCATACCTCTGCTACACCCACCAGCCATGCCCACCAGACAATCAGGAGCGAGTATGCAAATTAATCCAACAAGATGGCGGCGGCCACAGAGCTGGAGCAAGCAGGAGGCTTGGGTTGCCCTCGACGATGGAGGAAGCCAAGCTTCCTGTCTGTCCTGGCTGGCTCTGGCCTCTCTCAAGGCTACAAAGTTTCAATTATAGAAGATAAATAAATCCCAGATACCTGCTTCCAGCCAGCCCTGGCCTCCGCTCAAGGAGGCGCTGAAAAAAAAAAAAAAAAAAAAAGGAGGGTCTGGGAGCCTGGATCACCGGGGGACGTGGCCAGCCTGCAAACAGCCATTAGCCCCTCACCCAGGCTGGCCAGGCACCCCAGCAGGGACCCCCACCCTGAGTGGGGTGTGGCCAGCTTGAAAACAGCCCTCAGCCCATCACCCAGGTTGTCCACACCCCCATGGTGTGAGGGTCCCCACTGGGGGGCTTGACCAGCCTGAAAATGTCTCTCAGCCCCTCACCCAGGCCTCCCCACATCCCAAGGGAACCCCCACCCTGATCTGGGACACCCTTCAGGGCAAACTAGCTGGCCCCCACCCGTGCACCAGGCCTCTATCTATACTAATAAAAGGGTAATATGCTAATTAGACTGGGAGACCTTCCAGGAGACCTTCTGGATGTTCTTCTGGACAAAGCCATGGTGGCGGGGCCAAGGTAGAGGCGGTTAGAAGCCAAGAGGGGAGGGCAGTTGTGGGTGATCAGGCTGGTGGGGGGTGGGGCCGTTGGGGGCGAGCAGGATGTCAATGGGGGTCAGTTGGAGGTGATCAGGATTGCAAGGGGGTAGGCAGTTTGGAGTGAGCAGCCCAGCAGGGGGGGCAGTTGGAGGCGAGCACACAGGCATGAGAGGCAGTTGGGGGTGATCAGGCTGGCGGGGGAGCATTTGGGGGCGAGCAGGCCAGTGGCAGGGGGCAGTTGGGGGCGAGCAGGCCGGCAGGCAGAGTGGTTAGGAGCAATCAGGCAGGCAGGCAGGCAGACAGGTGAGCAGTTAGGAGCCAGCAGTCCCGGATTACGAGAGGGATGTCCGACTGCCAGTTGAGGCTCGATCCCTGTAAACCAGCAGTAGGACATGCTTTGAGGGGTCCCAGATTGGAGAGGGTGCAGGCCGGGCTGAGGGACAACTCCGCCCCCTCCCCCCCATGCACGAATTTCATACACTGGGCCACTAGTTCTTCAATAATAAGTTAACCTTAGCTTACTGTAGCTTTTTTACTTTATAAACTGTTTAGACTTGCCGATTCTTTTATTTTTATTTTTTGAATATATTTTTATAGATTTAAGAGAGAAAGGGAGACGGGGAGAGAGAAAGAAACATCAGTGATGAGAGAGAATCATTGATCGACTGCCTCCTGCAAGCCCCTTACTGGGGATTGAGCCCACAATCCGTGCATATGCCCTGACCGGGAATCAAAGTGGTGATCTCTTGGTTCCTGGGTTGATGCTCAACCCCTGAGCCACAACTGGCTGTCCTGATTGTTTTATATTAACAGGCAGCTTATCCCTAACCAGTTTGGCTCAGTGGATAGAGCATTGGCCTGCCCACTGAAGGGTCCCAGGTTCGATTCCAGTCAAGGGCATATACCTTGGATGCGGGCACATCCCCAGTAGGGGCTGTGCAGGAGGCAGCTGATCGATGTTTCTCTCTCATTGATGTTTTTAACTCTCTATCCCTCTCCCTTTCTCTCTGTAAAATATCAATAAAGTATATTTATAAAAAACACGAACACATTATACACCTCACAAAAATATTTTCTTTCTTTATATCCTTATCCCATAAGCTTTTTTCTACTTTTAAAAATTTTAATTTTTTTAACCTTTTAAATGTTTTTTTGTTAAAAACAAAGGTCTTTTCATGAACATTAGCCTAAGCCTACACAGGGTCAGGATAATCAATATCACTGTCTTCCACCTCCACATCCTCTCCCACTGGAGGGTCTTCAGGGATAATAACACCCATGGAGCTCTCCTCTCCTATGGTAACAATGCCTTTTTCTGGAATACCTCCTGAAGAACCTGCCTGAAGCTCTTTTTGAGGAAGTATCACTTTTTTTCAGAAATATTTCTATGGTGGTCTACTTGATTTGTTTCTATTTTTCATTGTACATTTGCTTGTACGCAGATAAGGCACCATAAACATTCCTCTCTATTAATGAAAACCTTTTGGTGTTGGAGTCACTGGTTTTAAAACTTCTCAGGAGCTTGTTGAAGTCTGCAAAAAGTTCTGCTAAAACCTTCACTGTGGATTTTCTTGGGGGTTCTTCTCCTGCAATTTCCTTTTCTCTTGCCTCTTCTGTATGTACTAGAGGTCCAGTGCACGAAATTCATGCACGGGGGGGGGGGGTGTCCCTCAGCCCAGCCTGCACCCTCTCCAATCTGGGACCCCTCAAGGGATGTCCGACTGCCCGTTTAGGCCCGATCCTAGGCAGTCGAACATCCCTCTCACAATCCAGGACTGCTGGCTCACAACTGCTCACCTGCCTGCCTTCCTGATTGCCCCTAACTCCTTCTGCCTGCCAGCCTGATCACCCCCTAACCACTCCCCTGCCAGCCTGATTGATGCCTAACTGCTCCTCTGCCAGCCTGTTTGTCCCTAACTGCCCTCCCCTGCAGGCCTGGTCACCCCTAACTGCCCTCCCCTGTAGGCTTGATCGCCCCCAACTGCCCTCCCTTGCAGGCTTGGTCCTTCCCAAATGCCCTCCCCTGCTGGCCCTCTTGTGGCGGCCATCTTGTGTCCACATAGGGGCAGCCATCTTGTGTGTTGGAGTGATGGTCAATTTGCATATCATTCTTTAATTAGATAGGATTACATAGGATAGAGGACTGGTGCACGGATGGGGGCCGGCTGGTTTGCCCTGAAGGGTGTCCCGGATCAGGGTGGGGGTTCCCTTGGGGCGTGGGGCGGCCTGGGCAAGGGGTCTGTGGTGGTTTGCAGGCTGGCCACACCCGCCGGCGACCCAAGTGGAGGCCCTGGTATCTGGGATTTATTTATCTTCTATAATTGAAACTTTGTAGCCTTGAGTGGAGGCCTGGGCCAGCCAGGGCAGGCGGAAAGCTTGGCTTCCTCCATTGCCGGGGAACCCAAGCCTCCTGCTCTCTCCGTGGCCGCAGCCATCTTGGTTGGGTTAATTTGCATACTCGCTCCTGATTGGCTGGTGGGCGTGGCTTGTGACTGTAGCAGAGGTATAGTCAATTTGCATATTACTCTTTTCTTAGATAGGATTCCTGTTCCAGTTCCAACAAGTCCTCCTTAGTCAGTTTCTCAGAAATCACCTGTAGGAGCTTCTCAATGTTATCTTCATCCACATCCAGGTTAAAGTGTTTGCCATCTCAACCACAGCCTTGTCAATTTTTGCAACCTTTGCAGTACAACATTGGGGCAGCTATGACAACACTAGGCAATAGGAATTTTTCACCTTTATTTCAATATTACAGTATAGAACTATTGTTGTATATGTTGTCTGTCCTGGACCAAAACATCATTGTGCAGTGTATAACTGTATTACACTTAAAATTTTTAAATAAACACACAGACGTTTTACATTAAATATATTAGAAATATGATTACCTAAAGAAGAATAATGTGCACATACATGAAAATTTTAGCCCTTTGAAATCAAAGGTCTGATAGGGCTTACAACATATGGCCTTTATTTTTTATTTATTATTTTTTTTTATTATTATTTTTTTAATATATTTTATTGATATTTCACAGAGAGGAAGGGAGAGGGATAGAGAGCTAGAAACATCGATGAGAGAGAAACATCGACCAGCTGCCTCCTGCACACCCCCCATGTGGGATGTGCCCGCAACCAAGGTACATGCCCTTGACCGGAATCGAACCCGGGACCCTTCAGTCCGCAGGCCGACGCTCTATCCACTGAGCCAAACCGGTTCCGGCACAACATATGGCCTTTATTATGCTGAGGTAATTTCTTCCTCTTCCTAGTTTGCTGAGTTTTTTTTTTTTTTTTATCATAAAAGTATGTTAAATTTTGCCAAATACTTTTTCTTTCTCTATTGATATGAATATGTGATTTCCCCACTTTGTTCTGTTAATATAGTGAATAACATAAATTGATTTTTGTATGTTGAACTATCCTTGCATCCCAGGGATAAATCCTACTTGTTTATGGTGTATAATCCTTTTAATGTGCTATTGGATCCAGTTTGCTACTATTTAGTTGAGGTTTTTTGCATCTATATCCATCAAGGATATTAGCCAGTTTTACTTTCTTGTCTTTGACCTCATAAATGAAATTGAAAGTGTGCCCTCTGAGACACAGCAGACAGAAACCAGTCCCTCATCAGCACCTTGAAAAGTCAGAATATTGTACACATGCTCTAACTTTCCTCCTGATCATGCTGTGTCATGGGAGGGACTATGGAGAAGGGGTGCCACGAATTTTTACTATTGACTTCGATGTAGCTGATTTCATACTTACATGTGGTGCAGAAGTCTCTGAACTGTTTTCTGGATTTCCCACAAAAGGAATTGGTGTGGCCCTAGCATGTTTGGCTCAGTGGATAGAGTATCAGCCTATGGACTGAAGGGTCCCAGGTTCGATTCTGGCTAAGGGCACATGCCCAGGTTGCGGGCTCCCCAATGGGGGGCATGCAGGAGGCAGCCAATCAATGATTCTCTCTCATCATTGATGTTTTCATCTCTCTCTCCTTCTCCCTCTCCCTTCCTCTCTGAAATCAATAAAATATATTTAAAAAGAGAAAGAATTGGTGTGGTATTGTTAACTCAGTGTCTCATTGTAGGAAGGAGAGTCTGGTGCTTTCTATTTTACATCTTGCTGATGTCAGTCCTACAACTGTGTGTTCTATCAAGCATTTATCATAATAAATCAGCATTTAAAAAAAATTCAAACATGAAATTATTGGGATCTAGCACTTAAGCAACAGTCAAGTGAGAACTGACATTTAAAAGAGAGAAAACGCTAAGGGACAAATTAATGATATATTTCTCTAGGTTTTCCTAACATTATTTTTGCGCTCTTAGATTTTTAGGAATTACTTTCCAGATCTTTTGTTAAGCAACTGTCATGTGGTTCCTTTTCATAATGGACACTAAATAGTACAATGAACAATTTTTTATTGAGGTATAATTTATATGCCATAACAGTCACTCTTTTAAAGTGCAATGGACAATGTCTTTGGCTGGAATTTATAAAAATCACCACACTTTTAAATGGATATTTCTTCCATTATGCTATTCCCTTCTATCCACTAAAAGGAAAGGGTATGATACTTATTAATAATTTCATAAAGGCATTTCTGTAACAAACTTAGGTAACATTATTTAAGTTGTTCTTTTTTTCTTTTCTTTTTGCGAGGAGATGAAATAACGAAAATATTGGCAGTTGCCAAGAATTAATTTGGAACTCAGAATATTTTTTATAGCCTTTATGCTCCTGTATCAGTAACACAACTGATTTTAAGTGTTAAAATGTCTTTAAAAGTATTACCCCTTTATTTGAATTATCATGTTACCACTCTGTTCTATTTATGAATCTTCAGTTTGAGCATTACATCACTTAGAGAGGGATTTAAAATTCAGTGAGTCAAAGGAGGTGTGTGGTTTAAATTTTCATTCTTTAATTCATCATCATTTTCCTTTTGGTTTTAAGTTCACGATTATACTTATATAGATACTAGCAGCCGTGGGCAAACTACGGCCTGCGGGCCGGATCCGGCTGTTCTATCTGGTTCTTTTGCTCTCCTCTCTGCTCCGTTAGTTTGAATTTATATTAGTTCACACAAACACTCCATCCATGCTTTTGTTACGGCCCTCCGGTCCAGTTTAAGAACCCATTGTGGCCCTCGAATCAAAAAGTTTGCCCACCCCTGTGCTAGAGGCTCAGCGCACGATTGAAGTCATGCGAGGAGGAGCCCCGTGGGGGGCCAGGCCCCAGGCCTGACACATGCAGTGCTTTCTGCCACGGGAGTCAGGCCGGATCGGTGCCACAGGAGGCTGGACTGGTGCTGCGGGGCGCCAGGACCATGCTTGACTCACAGCGTCCCCCGGCCCCCCTGCCTGTTCCGCTCCGGGGCTGCCCAAGCCACCACGACGGCTCGGGCAGGCCCCCCTGCCTCTGTCTCCATCTCCGCTCTCAGCCTCATTTGCGCACGCAACCTCCTCCTGCCTGGCCGTGACCCAAGACAGAGTCCTGGCCTAATTTGCATATTACCTCTTTATAATATAGATTCAGTTGCCCCTTGCACAACTTAGGGATTGGGGAGCTGACACCAACCCTCCCCAATACAATAAAAAATCCATGTGTAACTTTTAGCTTCTCAAAGACTTACCTAGTAATAACCTGCTGTTTACTGGAAGCCTTACTGATAAGATAAACAGTTGGTAACAGTCAATTAACACATAGTTTGTATGTTATATGTATTATATACTGTATTACAATAAAGGAAGCTAGAGAAAAGAAAATATTAAGAAAAACATAAGGAGAAGAAAATATATTTACAATATTTATTGGAAAAAAATCCACATATAATTGAACCTGTGCAGTTTAAATCCCTGTTATTTAGTAGTTGACTGTTTTTCTTATTTAACCAAAGATAGTCTGATCTATCCAAATCACAAACATAAGGTGAAAAAACATATTTGAGTATTAAAGGAAGAAAAATGGCAGTTTACAAAGCTGATGTACTTTAAAGTAATTGAAGGAAAGATAACTTTTTATACATACTGTTAAGACTAGTAACTTAAACTTAATTATTCGCTGTTCTCATGTAACTTTCATGATTAATTTCCAACTTGGGGAAATATGTCAATCACGAAATGGGTGGTGGTAGAGTCAGGCAAGTGCCACTGGAAGGTTCTGCTTATATAGGTAGAGATGTTCTAAATAAGTCTCCGATTATTAGGGAGGCTGGGATTGTTTACCAAGGAGGAAAACACAATTATCTTATACCTTGAGGCTGTTTTACACTGTATAATAATTGACATTGATATTTAGAAATATAATTATACTAAGGGCCCAGTGCACAAATTTGTACACCTTGAAAGGAACTGTGGGCCGTGAGGCTGTGGTAGGCACAGGAGCAGGTTGGTAGGCACAGGGGTGGGTCTTGGCCCATCCTCCATGCCCTCCTGGCCCCTCCCGCCGCAGGCCCAGGTCCTCTGTCTGCTGGCAGCACCACTCCCGCCGCCACCAATGCTTCCACGTGCTGACAGCGCCAACCCTGCTCACATCTGCTGATGGCGCGGAGTGACTGGGGCCAGTGCCAGCAGCAGGTGTGAGCAGGGCGTCGTCAGTGGGTGTGAGCGGTGGCTGCTGCTCCGATCGCCCCTCAGGAGCAGGGGGAGGTGGAGAAGCCCTCAGGGGCGATCAGGGTCCACAGCCGCTGCTTGTACCTGCTGATGGCACTGAGTGATAGGGACCAAGCTGGGCACTGGCAGTGGGTGCGAGTGTCGGCTCCAGCGCCAGCTGTGGATGCGAGTGGGGCTAGCGCTGGCAGTGGGTGCGGGTGATGGCTCCGGCGCCAGCAGTGGGTTTGAGTGGGACCAGTGCCAGCAGCAGGGACCACAGCACGTGGGAGCAAAGAATTTTTAGTAACCACCAGAGGCTCGCCCTGATGACAGTGACTGGCGTGCACCTTGGTCTGGTGCCCCCGCTCACCTGCTCCACCATCCCACCACAGATGACGCCTGCCATGTTCCGTGCATGCCCCCCGGTGGCCAGCGCAAGTCATAGTGACTGGTGGTTCCAGTTGTTCTGCCGTTCGGTCTATTTTCATATTAGCCTTTTATTATATAGGATTGCATGGGCTTTTTTGGCAAGTAAGAATGTGTATAATAATTTTAAACCTGTATAAATTTTGTTGAGTACAAAATTAGTCTCTATCAAAATATAAAAGAAAATCACCTGTAATTTCACCACTCAGAAGAACCATATACATCCTATCTAATAAAGAGGGGATATGCTAATTGACCATCACACCCTCACAAAGATGGCGGTGCCCACATCCAATAAGGAGGGAATATGCTAATTGACTGCCACGCCCTCAAATATGGCAGTGCCCACAGCCACAAGATGGTGGTGCCCAGTCCCCTCAGCCCCACCGGGCGGCAGGCATGTAGCATGGCCGGGCCCGCCCCTAGGCAGGTCTGGCCATTCTGTGCACCTGCCTTCGGAGTCCCTCAGTCCCTTCAGCCCCCCAGCTGCCCAGGGCCGGCCCAAGGTGCAGGCAAGCCTTGGATGGTGGCTGCCCAGCCGCCCAGGGCTGGCCTGAGGCACAGGCAAGCCTCGGATGGCAGCTGCCCAGCCACCCAGGGCCAGCCCGAGGCTCAGGTAACCAGGGCCAGCCGAGGCTTGCATTGCCAGCAGTGGCAGCAGCAGAAGTGTGATGGGGGCGTCACCTTCCCCTGATCGCCAGGTAGCCTCCCACCCCTGAGGGCTCCCAGACTGTGAGAGGGGGAAGGCCGGGCTGAGGGACCCCCGCTCTGATGCATGAATTTTAATGCATTGGGCCTCTAGTTTTGAACATAATCAGAGATATATGTCTTTAAAAAAATTGGTACTATATTGTATGTATGTAGTGTAAGTGCCTGACAAACTTTTTTTTTTTTAAATGTTTTTATTTATTTTAGAGAGAGACAGAAAAAGATAGGGAGAGAGAGAAATATCAATCAGCTGCTTCCTGCACGCTCCTTACTGGGGATCATGCCCACAACCTGGGCATGTGAGCTGACTGGGAATCAAACCAGTGATCTCTTGGTGCATGGGACACACTCAACCAACTGAGCCACACTGGCCAGGGTGACAATAAACTTTTTTTATTGTAATACAAGTGCCTGACATTAAGCTTTTGATTGCTGACATGCCCATTTCAAAGACAATCATCTGGAATAAACTTATTGCCAGTTTTATGACACAGCTACTAGCAAAATATGTAGAAGTTTCCCTCTTTGAAAGCCCTGGTTGACCTAGATAACTGACCACTTGGGTAACTCCAGCCAATTTTTTCTCTCTACACCCTAATTCCTGCTCATATGTTTTTAAATTCACCAATAAAGAGTAAACCCTCAAAATCCCAGGGACCCCACCCTCCACCCAATAAAGGCAGAACCCCTGGTTAATCAGCACTTTTCTTGCTCTTTACCCACAACCTCATGCCATGTACCCTCCAACACCTGTGAGAAGTAAGCCTTGTCTTTTCAGTTGTTGCTAAAGTGCGTCTTGTAATCATAAGAACTACAAGGGCTGGTCCAGCCACAACATTAGCTCCCATTGGGGGGATGTTTATGGGGTTTCCCACAGGTAGGTCCAGGTGAGTGCCCCCAGGCATTCTTAGCCAATAGCATCACTATTAATAGACCGAGATCAACACAAAACAATGTAGTTTTGCAAATTATCTGAAAAAGAACCTTGTGACAATATTTCCACTTATCTAGATATTTTTCTAGCACCTGAGTTGTGACTGCTGTGTTTAACATTTTTGTTGAGGATATACAATAATTTATTTAATACATCCCTGATAGTTTAATACTTAGGTGGCTTCCAGTTGTTGACTACTATAAATAATGTAGCAGTGAACTTAGTTAGCTGTTTATACCCTCTCTGATAACGTCGTTAGGATCAATTCCTAGAAGCAGACTTGTTGTCCTAGAACAGATATAATTTTTAAGTAATCCCATTGCTCTTGTATGAATTTCCTATTGCTGCTGTATAAATTACAACGAACTTGGTTTAAAACAACAAGAATGTATTATAGTTCTGGAGGTCAGAAGTGCTAAATTCAAGGGGTCAGCAAGGCAGCATTTCTATGGAAATTTAGGGGTGAATTTCTTTCTTTGCCTTTTCTAGCTTCTAGAAGCCACCTGTGTTCTTTGATTTGTGGCCCCTTCTCCATCCTCAAAGCCAGCAGTCCAGCATCTTCAAAGCTCTTTCTCTCTGACTTCCACTTCCTCTGGCATTCTATCTCCTTTCTCCATTCTATCTGACTTTCCTGTCTCCGTCTTTGCCTTGTAACAGTGGTTCTCAACCTTCCTAATGCTGCGACCCTTTAATACAGTTCCTCATGTTGTGGTGACCCCCAACCATAAAATTATTTTCGTTGCTACTTCGTAACTGTAATTTTGCTACTGTTATGAATCGTAATGTAAATATCTGATATGCAGGATGTATTTTCATTGTTACATATTGAACATAATTAAAGCATAGTGATTAATCACAAAACAATATGTAATTATATATTGTGAAATATTTATTTCTAATTACAAATAAATGAAATTTTGTCTTGAAGCATGGTGTAGCATGGGTAACAGTCTTAATATAACAACAGTAAACTACATTGCTACATTTTGCGACAGTATGCGTAAAAAGCCAACGTCAGTGCGAAGGTTGAGATTGCTTCTTTCTCACCAGATCAGAAATTCTTGGGGCAGTCTTTGCAAGAGCACAACGAAGATCATTTTCCACAACAAGTCTACTTCTGTATTTAGATTTGATAACCAACAAGCTGGAAAACCCTGTTTCACAAAGATACATTGTTGGAAATGAAAGAAGAAGGCGCAACACAGTCTCAGAATAAAATATGACTGCAAACACTTGATCCAGAATTTTGTAACTGGCGTTGTAGAGAAATCAGTTCTCGCTGCATCGCTGATAATAAGTTCAATGAACTCCTCTTGTGCTGTCTCAGGAACATCTTCAACTTTGACTGTGAATGGGCTTCTGGCAAGTGCAAATGGGGTGTCAGGTAGATTTGGAAAGTACGATGAAATTTCGTCTGCAAGCATGTGCAAGTGTTCTTTCACAGAAATTATCATCGTAATCCTTTTGTCTGGTTCAATGTCATGTTCCTCAAAGAAAGCAGATAAGGTAGGCAACGTGTAAATTTTATTTTCATCCAATTTTTTTTGCCAAAGCTGAAGTTTCATTTGCAATGATCGGATCTTTTCAGACAAATCAAGGCATGTTGTATTTAGTCCTTGCAGTGATAAATTTAACTCATTCAAGATGGCAAAGATGTCAACCAAGCAAGCTATTTTCTGCAGTTCACTTTTATTGCTGAAAAGTGCTTCGAACTGCCATCTTGCTTTCTGATTAAAAACGTTTTGAGTTCATCACGAAGCTCAAAAACAATGTTTTAAAACTTTTCCTCTCGACAACCATCTCACTTCAGTGTGAAATAGCAGAGCATTGTTCGGCGCATCCAACTCGTTGCACAGCTGCGAAAATAGTGGACTGTTTAAAGTGCTCGCCTTTACAAAATTGACAGAACTTATGATGCTTTTCATTACTTCTTGTAACTCTTGTGGCAGCGTCTTTGTTGCTAATATTTGCCGATAAATCATACAGTGAGTTCCGATGATTTTTGGTGACTCATTCAGTACCAAATGCTGAAATCCAGATCGACATCCTAGCATAGCTGGAGCACCATCTGTGCCAACACCACAAACCTTTTCCCAAGAGATCTTATGCTCTTTCAGAAATGAACCAACTGTGACAAATACATCACGTGCAGTAGTTGTCGTTTGAAGAGGTTTGCAAAAAAGAAACTCATCTTTAAAGTCACCATCATTAATATACCTCACGTAAACCAGGAACTGTGAACAGTTTGCAACGTCTGTAGATTCATCAAGCTGGATACTAAATATTGGAAGTGGAGCAGATTTAATTTCCTGGATTACCTGATCAAGAATATCAGCAGACATGTCATCTATTCTTCTGCGGACAGTGTCGTTAGATAAGGAAATTGCACTCAATTTCGTAACAAATTCGTCTCTGATCATAACTTGAACAATGTCTTTGGCCGCTGGCAACAGTAAATCCTCAGCAATGGTGTGAGGTTTCATAGCTCTGGCGATTCTGAGTGCCACCAAATATGAAGCTTCAATGGCTGCTACATTTTGTTTGTGGTACTTGCCACCAGTGTCAAGTCTGGCTTTCTTGAGTCCATCAGCTTTGCTTCTAAAATAGTTGGTATCCTTGCCAGCAAAGCTCGGATGCTTGCTATCAAAATGGCGTTTTAGTTTGTTCGACTTCATAGATTTGGCTGATAGAACTTCACAACAAATAACACATTGCGATTTCTCAATTCCTGCTGTAATTATTGAGGTAAAACCATACTGTAAAAAATCCTCACTATATTTTCTTTTCTTAACGTTCTTCTCTACATGATCCATTGTCATGGGATGGTTTGCTAATGAAAATAATATATAACAATAGCTTTAATAATACAAAAGGTGATACATGGCATAGTTCAGTCAATACAGTTCATTAAAGTTTCCTATGATTTACCATTCTCTGTGTTGTTGTTTTTTTTACATACCTGTTACTATCACAAGGGGGCAGTATTCACATCAACCACAGCTGAATATAAAAAGACCGATCAGCATCCAGATTAAGTTCCCATGGTATAGTTTTTTGTTTTTTTTTGCAGTAGTTGATGATTTTACAGTACATGATTTTACATTTACCCAGTAATTATAATTCATGAAGTGTCGTTTTACCTCCAATACTGATGCTTTCAACACAGTTGCTGCTTTTAACAGAGTAGCTGCTTTCAACACAGCAGCTGCTCTCTACACAGTAGCTGCTCTCTACACGTGTGACTGGTCCACATAAGTACATTATGGCGCCAACCCTGTCACATACACCTGTATTTGTATGGGGTGTATGTGATGGGGTTGGTGCAATGATGTCATCACGCCGGGTACTCGTATGTAGGCGTATCTGCATGTGGGCGGACCTGCCTGGAGACGGATAGAGGAGCAGTGTCTCGGTTCCTAAGACCATCGGAAATATGTGTTTTCCGATGGTCTTAGGCGACCCCTGTGAAAGGGTCGTTCGACCCCCAAAGGGGTCGAGACCCACAGGTTGATAACTGCTGCCTTTACGGACCTTTGTGATTACATTGAGCCCACCTGGATAATCCAGGGTAATCTCCCCATTTTAAAACACTTAATCACATCTTCAAGATCCTTTTTGATACATAATGTTAGAGAGTGGGAATTTTTGAGCACTCCGGAGAGGCCGTGGACCATGCCCCAGATAGAGTTGTCAGTGCTGACACCAGGCCAGGCCTTGAGATATGGTCTCATGGCCCCTTCCCCACTGCACCTCACAAAATAGCCTTGCAAGATAGAACACTGTCAGCTTTCTGAAGAACAGGATGACCCTATGAATAACATGGTCATCAATAGCATGGCCCTGACATTATTTGGGAAAAACTGTTTTGTCTTGGGTTACTTACGCTGCAAAAACAGGATGTGGTTAATGTGCTTAAAAGTGGTCTTGCACAAAGGGTCGGGGCTGCTCTCTGACCTCCCTGCGTGGAGGGAGAGTAGTCACCGGCCGGCAATAAAGGCTCCCTAAATTTTAATTTGGTCTGGACTCCAGTGGTCTTTACTCTCGTTCGCTCCACAACATCTGGAGGCCCCACAAGATAACCAGCCTTTGTGTTGTCCTGTGACCGGAGCCCACTGGGGTCCCCGGACTCTCCGACCCAGGGGGAGATCTCTGAGAGACGTTCCTCAGCCCTGGGACTGGTAGAGGTCGGAGACCCCGCCTGCTAAATTTCCTGATTAACTCTGATCGGAGCCGCCTGGACCTGGTTCTTACTGGTAAGAAACTTATTTCTGGTTCTGTTCTATGGGCATCCATCTGGGGTCTCTGGAAGGCTGGACACAGCACTACTTCCAAGACCAGATCCCGGCGCACGACGGTGCCCAGTGATCCTCAGTCAGTTGTCTTTGTCTTTTGTTATTCTGTGTTATTGTGGTCTAATGGTTTCTATCATTAGAATGGGTCAGTCTCTTCTGTCTGTACTCCCTTGCAATGTTTTTTGAAAAATTTTCAGGAATTCAAGCGGCGAGCAGATGATTACGGAGCCTCCATTAATGCTTTTGATTTACAAGAAATTTTGTGAGTGGGAATGGCCAACTTTCCCACATCCCAGTAAGTGGAAGGGGGAGCTTGATCTCCTCCCCAGAAGTCAAAAACTCTGACTGTCTGGTGTATAAATGTAAGTGTGAGAGTCTGTGTGAAGTGAAAGCTACTTTGTGCTGTCTGGCTAAACACATGAGAGTATTTGTTATCTCTTTCTGTTGTTTAATTTGTTTAAAGATAGGGCAGACCTGCTATGACGGAATGCAAAAGTCTTTAGCAGCTGCTGAGACGCCTTTTTCTCGGAGTCCTTTGCTGTCTGCCAGAGAGGGAATCAGCCCACTTAGCTAATAAAAATTTCTGTCTATGTTTGTATAAGTAAGGGTTTCATTTTGCTCTGATTTGTGAATTTGCTGTATTAAATTTAAATTTTAAAGTCCTAGGGTTAATTTGAAGGTATAAATTTGTGACATTTCAAAGAGCAAAGAACTTTTATTTATGGCTTTCTTATCTCTTTTGGGTGGTCGGAGAAATCAAGAGTAGTAAGGAGGAGGATTTAAGATCCTCTAGGAGTCTAGGGGCTTAGAGTAAAAATCTATGAGGGAAAACAACGGTTACAGAAAGAAAAAAGTATCCTTAAATGTAAAAAGCCTGGTTATACAGGATCTCAGACTGCTTGCCTTATTTCCCCTGCTAAGGACAGAGTAAATGATTAATGCAGAAAAGGGGGGGGGGGGGCTTTGGTGGAGAGGGCAGGGAGAGATAGGTTACAACCCGCTCTGCTGGCGTCCTTGGTTTCTTACTTATCTGAACTATGAGGTTTTTTGTAAAACACAGTTGATCTTCCTCTGCCCCGTTTTATTACTTCTTGGGCGGTGGTGGAATATTCAGCAAAGGAACTTTAAGATATAATATCTTTAAGGCTGACAACTAGTTTAAGTTTTAAAAATCTCTGTCTCTCAAAAAGAAATATTTTTACCTACTCTTGGTTTTATCACTGAAGGTCTAGTTATATTTTCTTGAAAAAGTACATTTGAAATGTGTTCATAAAAATTAATCTAAAAATGCTAACTGTTCGCTTTTAATAATCATTAAAGGATTGAGGTTTCTAAAAAAACAAAACAAAACAAAAAAACAAACAACAACAACAACTGGGCTCCCAGGAGCCAAGCGGAGGAAAAATAGAGCTGAAGTCCGCAGGCGCCCTGGTGATTTAAAACTGGGTGCTAGGCAGACTCAACCCCCAAGAGCCAGGTGAAAGAAGGGGGTGAGGTGGGGCTGGCTGCCCGAGCTGCTTACAGTGGCCCTGGAAGAAGCAGCAGCAGCGAGAATAGTGGGGGACAGCAGACATTTACCTGACACTAGAGCTGCCCCGCTGCTGCCCAGTGAGTAATGAGTGTTTTACAACAAGCAATACAAGACTTAGGCCTTTGGCTTGCTGGCTGCAGCAGTTAAACCAGAAGCCAGTGACTGCTACTAGTCTTCCTGCAGCCCCAGGAATAGAGCAGCAGGCCCGGGATCTGTAAAATCAGCAGATAGAGCTAGTGAAAGCTCCCTGTTTGCAAATGTACTGAAAGGGTTCAGTACCTGTTGCTGCTGGAAGAGGAGGGGCTGAGATCCCCTTCCAGTGCACTCCCTTGGGAGAGGCCTGGTCGCTGCTCTGCCACAAAGGGGACTGGCGGGAAGACAAGGGGCCTAATACCCAAGCCACTGCCACAGAAGTGCTTTGCAATATGCAAAGCTGTTTCTAACTGCAACTCTGGCTGTTTTGGACTGGCAGCTTAAAAGTCAAAGAGCAAAGGAAAGGCATTCTCCCTGGACTGGGGATCCTTCAGGACTTTGAGATTCTCCAAGAGAGGAGGAGTCTGACTGAGGGATGGCAGAGACCCTGTTGGGTTGGAAGGACCTAAGGCCACATGTTAAACTTATAAATTACAGCTTTCTAGGCTGATGTCCAAGCCCAGTTATGTAGGGGATAAGCTGCCTGTTTACAGCAAAACAGCTTTCTCCCGTGCCAGAATAAATTTTAGGGAAATTAGACAGGCTGTGTTTGTGGCTAGAAAGAAGAACTGGCCACCATGCACAGCCCTGACAGTGGCCTGCAGAAAACTGTATAATAGACTTAGATGATGTCTGCGTCTTCATGGACATGACTCCAGAAAGACAAGGACAATTTTGCTTTGTGTAGGAAGGTCAAGAATAGACCTTAGTCACCTCCCTAAGATATTTGTATAGCCCTACCATGTGTCATATATGGTAGCAGAAGATTTGGCTACCTAAGGTGGCCATAGTGCCAATATTGTACTTCATTGTGTTAATAATATTGCATTAACCTTACAGATTTGAATGCAGTTGCCAAAAGGGCAGGTGCCCAAATGGGCAAGGAAAATACCCATCTGGTTTTGGTCTCTATTAAAAGACAGTTGGCAGCCTGTATACTGTCTTGCAGGCCTGTGTGACCATGCCCATGTCAGGTGTGGCACAAACCTCAACTTTAGGAAACCGGGGAAGGCCTGTTTGGAACAGAGGGAAGTGGTGAGTACCAGCCCTTTGTTACAGGAATTATAGACCCTGTGAGGTCCTGTGACATGTGAGACCTGTAAAGCAGGGGTCCTCAAACTTTTTAAACAGGGGGCCAGTTCACTGTCCCTCAGACCGTTGGAGGGCCGGACTATAGTTTAAAAAAAAACTATGAACAAATTCCTATGTGCACTGCGGGCCCGGGATGAGTCGGCTGCTAAGCAGGACAGGCAGCGGCAACCGGCTGGCCGGATAAATGTCTTCGGCGGGCCGCACGTGGCCTGCGGGCCATAGTTTGAGGACGGCTGCAGCTCCCTTAGTCCTTTCTCAGAGGGCATGTCACCCCTCCCAGAGACCATATGAAATTTTAAGGACAAGTCAAGTAGGGGGGACCCTACTACAAGGACAGCTATAATTGTCTACTTGAATATAGACACATTTTGAATTTCTCCTTGTCATTTGAAGACAGTTATATTACTCTGAAGAATCCATAGCAAGGGCTGACAAGGAAAATCAGATCTTAAAGCAGGTCAGTATATTTTTCTCCTTATACAATTCCTCCAAAATTTGGCAATACTTAATAAATAAATCATGGCAATACATTTCTTTGCATAAATTCAGTAAGACCACTTTCCAATAGTGGTTTTATTAACCAGAAACTTTGACTAGAGTATCATGTTTTAAAGAGATCATGTTTTAAAGAGCCCTGCCTGAACTCTGAAGACTCGAAGCCAATAAGAGTGCCATGGAGAAAGTCCGGTATCCTGCTTGGTAGCCCTGAAAATAGCTGGTGCTGGAGCATCAGGCCCATACCCTACCATCACTAGTGGTTGGTCAGAGTAGAAGGGGAGCTATAAGGGCGCCTCTGCATCCCTACTCTGAGCCGCGACGAGTAGGAGGGCTGAGATGGTCTTTGAAGCCTAGGGCATGGGCCCGGGTAGAGCAACTACAGGTGAGGATTCACCTAACTCAGCAGATATTACAGGCAGGCCTGACGGCAACTAGATGGCTTGGCTTCCTGGCCCTACGGGGCATATTAAGATTCAATCATGAAATTCCGGCAAAGGTAGTCAGTTACCATTCTTGTTATGTTTATGCAAACAATCAGGCCAAATTAAATACAATAGATAAATTAGTCTTGATTTGGCTCTTTTGATAAACATGGGGATAATTTTGAGGAGAAAAATTCTATTTCAATAGAAGTTATTAAAACTGAAAGGTTTTCTTTTCCTTCCACCAGACCATTTATTAGTTTGTCTCCGCCAGGTCACAAGCCCACATCCTTCTGTGCCCAGGCCTCATTGTTCCTCTGACAGACAGCAAGGATCTCTTGGCTCTGAGAGAAAACTCTGCCCCTCCTCAGCACGAAGCAGCTACAGAAGACATTCAACATCCATTTTCCCTAAAAGAATTCAGAGCCAGGATCCTTGAGGTAATATATTAGGCAGTTAGACAGATATGAGCAGAGCAAGGACGATGGGCCAACTAGCACTACCAGATGTAATTAAGTCTTTCCATCTCTACCTATGTGAGACAAGGGGACTCCCCAGAAGCAAGAGGAAACAAGGCTGCAGATGACGCAGCCCGGGAGGCTGCCCTAAAACCAGTGGGGCCTCTACAGATTCTAGTGACTCTTCCAAGCCCTGACCTACTCACCTCACCAGCTTACATGGAAACCCAATCTAGAAAAGCTGAAATCCATAACCAATCTTTACTCAAGTTCTTACAGGCTTTACAGTCTACCCAGAAAGCAGTCCAGAAGCTTACCCTACCAAGTCTGAAGCAGCACAGATAGTAGTTAAGAAATTAGTCTCAAAAATTATCCCCAGGTTTGGCCTACCTGATGCGATGGGGTCCAACAATGGCCCGGCATTCTTTGCCTACATCACTCAACTATTGGCAAAAATGTTAGGCATAAGTTGGAAATTACACTGTATCTGTAGACCTCAGAGTTCAGGGCAGGTAGAGAGGATGAACTGGACCCTAAAGGAAACCTTAACAAAATTAAAACTGGAGACTGGCGAAAACTGGGTAAGCCCTTCTCCGGGCCCATTGTACCCCTTACGTAAAGGGCCTTACCTCCTTTGAGATTCTGTTTGGCCGACCCCCACCGCTGCTTCCCAAGCTAGGGGAAGAAGTGTTGGCATCCCTTTCTAATCACAACCTCCTAAAGTCCCTACAGGCCTTACAGTTGAGTTCCAGACTTAACCACCAGCTGGTCCGAGAGGCTCACCGAGACCCATCCCCTGGGACTACACCTGCACCACCTGCATTTCTACCAGGGGACGTAGTGTGGGTGCGGAAGCACGAGCCATCATCCTTGAAGGCCAGGTGGACTGGACCCTTCACTGTTGTCCTCAGAACCCCATCAGTGGTGAAGGTTGTGGGAAAAAAGCACTGGATACATCGAACTCAAATCAAGAAGGCGGAATCAGAGGACCAGCCGGAGAGATGGACCATCCAGCGCACCAAGGACCCCCTGAAAATCCGACTCCGAAGGCAGTCCTCCTAATCCTGATGTGCCTGTAGTCCCCACCTGAGGGCTAATTACACATGGGAACTGACCCGGACGGTGGATGGGACTGTTATAGGTCATACCATGACCCCAGGGCCCCCCTCCATAGAGACTGATTTATGCCGATTATTTGGGGAAACTTGGAGAAAGCCGCCAGAAAGCAATACCCACTACATTTCCCCAGTAGCCCATGGGGCATATCATGTAGGGATGAGTTATGGGTGTGGCACCCTCCTCTTAGAACGAGGACTTTGGAGAACTCAACATTATGTCTGCCCAGCCGAAGGTAGCCCTGAATGTGGAACTGATGGGGACTATTATTGTGCCCAGTGGGGTTGTGAGACTATGGCACTGTGGACTAACAGAGATCCCACCATCCAGTTCAAGAGAATAGTCCGCCCGGGGCCCCTTCCAATAACTGTATGATAGGAGACTACAATCCCGTTGTTATCACGCCCCAAAACTGGTGGGAGAAATACTGGGATTCAGAAAAAACTTGGGGACTGAGACTGTATGTAGCTGGAAGAGATACCGGGGTCCTCTTCACCCTCCAGAGAACCCAGCAGACCCAAAGGAAAAACCCCATCGGGCCTTTAAGACCCTTAGACCAGGGGCTGCCTCCAGTACAGCCACTTAGGCCCCGTCCCACACCACCACCTCCTTCCCGGAATAATACTGAATTAACTCCTCTGACCAAGGTGACGGTGACCCTTGTTCCTAAGACTCATACTACCAAACCAGGTCGGAGACCTATCCTGGACACTCTGGATGCCGTTTTTACCTTTTTAAATCAGACTTCCCCAAATGCTACCAGAGACTGTTGGTTGTGTTTAAACCCAGAACCCCCCTACTACGTTGGAATAGGGGCATATGCTACTGTTGGTTCAGATTCATCAGACATTAGAAATGTTTCAATTACAAACCCCCCACAAGGGGTGTGCAGATGGGGGCAAACCCCAAAATTAACCCTTGGGGATTTCCAGGGACGAGGTACTTGTGTTATGTCCTCAGAGTTTGATTTATCAAAATCCCCCTAAGGTGAATCCTGTTCCTCAGTACTGAGGTTTGGTCAGGACAATGAAGAGGAGACAGACCGGTACCTGGTGGCCCCTGAAGGTACCTGGTTCGCGTGCACCACAGGAATCACCCCTTGTGTCTCTCCTCTGACACTGATGCACCCACCCAAGCCTTCCTTATGCACCTTAGCTCACATCCTACCCCAGGTATATTACTATTCTGGGGAGGGAGGGCGCGAGCACCTAGGTCTGGCCCCTGAGTGAGTTTGTAGAGCCCCGGTAATTGTCCCCCTGCTTGTCGGTCTGGGAATAGCCTGATCAGCTGCAATAGGCACTGCAGCACTGGTCACGGGGGACAAAAACTTTAAGGAACTTAGCAGCCAAGTAGATTTAGACTTAAGCACCCTAGAGGAGAATGTAAACCGCTTAGAGGATTCTCTCAGTTCGTTAGCAGAAGTAGTCTTACAAAATACAAGGGGTTTAGACTTATTATTCATGAAGCAAGGAGGACTCTGTATGGCCTTAGGAGAAACTTGCTGTTTTTATACCAACCATTCCGGGGTCATCAAAGAAAGCCTAAGTCAACTCAGAAAAAGACTCCAAGATAGAGAGGAAAGGCAAAGAACTGAGGGAAATTGGTATGAAAATCTGTTCTCTTGGTCCCCGTGGCTAACAACACTCCTAACATCTCTAGCAGGACCTTTGATCTTATTGCTAATAGCAGCAACATTTGGGCCCTGTCTTATAAATAGTCTCACCAACTATGTACAAAGGTGGATACAGGCAGTAAAGCTGATGGTCCTGCGTACTCACTATCATCATGTCTGCACTAATGATAAAGAAACAATGATTTGATTCTCCCATAAAACCAGTGGGGAATGTTAGAGAGTGGGAATTTTTGAGCACTCCGGAGAGGCCATGGACCATGCCCCAGAGAGAGTTGTCAGTGCTGACACCAGGCCAGGCCTTGAGATATGGTCTCATGGCCCCTTCCCCACTGCACCTCACAAAATAGCCTTGCAAGATAGAACACTGTCAGCTTTCTGAAGAACAGGATGACCCTATGAATAACATGGTCATCAATAGCATGGCCCTGACATTATTTGGGAAAAACTGTTTTGTCTTGGGTTACTTACTCTGCAAAAACAGGATGTGGTTAATGTGCTTAAAAGTGGTCCTGCACAAAGGGTTGGGGCTGTTCTCTGACCTCCCTGCGTGGAGGGAGAGCAGTCACCGGCCGGCAATAAAGGCTCCCTAAATTTTAATTTGGTCTGGACTCCAGTGGTCTTTACTTGCATTCGCTCCACAACAATAAGGTTACAAAGTCACAGGTTCTGGGGATTAAGAGATACTTTGGAGGGCCATTATTCTGTCTACTACAGTCTTCAGAAAGGATTTACCAATGAGTATTCCTATTAGTAGTGTGTGATTTATTCCTGTCACACTGAGATTGAACCAGTTTTTGGCATTAAAAAACACACACACAAAAAAAACTTTAGCCCAGCTGGTGTGGCGCAGTGGTTGAGCATCAACCTATGAACCAAGAGGTCAGGGTTCGAATGCCAGTCAGGGCACATTCCTGGGTTGCAGGCTCAATCCCCAGTGTGGGGCATACAGGAGGCAGCAGATCAATGATTCTCTCTCATTGATGTCTCTCTCTCTCTCTCCCTCTCCCTGCCTCTCTGAAATCAATAAAAAATATATTAAAAGAAGAACAAGTTGAGTTGCACATTACTGCTCCCAGGTGCTTGGTGCTGGCTGGCAGCAAACCCAGACCTCATGGCCAAAATGGCCATGGTCTTGTTTAAAAACAAAACAAAAACAAAACAAAAAGCCCTCTTTGTTTCTCACACAATGACTCATTTTTCATATGCTTGTTGACAACTTCAATGTATTGTTTTGTGAATTGCCTATTCATATCCTTCTTTTTTTATTGGGGTATTTTTCTTTTTATCTTTTTCATTCATTTCTAAAAATGTCTATTTTTGTTATATATGTAAACTTTTATTCAAATTTATTTAATTTAAATAAACCTTTTGACATATATAAAATTGGTAAAATGTTCTGTAATCTGTCAGAGCTCTATTTAGCATTTGAGTTTTTTAAGTTTAGAGAGTTTATCTTAATGTCTCTCAAGATGATATGGTTATTAATCTGTATTGCCTCCTATTTTTGATTTTCTTTCATTTCACATTTATTTTCATTGCTGTTGGAATAAATTTTCAGTTTTGTATGAAGTAGAGATCTGAATTTATATCCAGCAAATTGAACTTTGTCATTTCTGCTGATTGTTCAGGAAGTTTTTCTGTATTTTAGTTGTAATTCCAGTTTGTCCCTGGGAGCTGTTCATGCAGCATCCACATACTCTGCTGCCATTTTTATTCTCTCTAACTTTGTCATTTCTTTATCACCAAGTTACTACCTTTATTACATCTCACATATATGGACCGCATGAAAGAATGTTTCTGAATTTTCTATTTTATTAGAATGATCTATTGTGTCTTTTTTGGGTCAATACCTCACAATTTTCTAGTGGGTTTTTTTTTGTATTTTTAATAATTGACAGTTTAAGTTTTTCCTATTTTTATGGTTAATATTTAAAAATTATTTTTATGTCATGGTTAAATTCTCCCATATTTGATAGTAGTGTAATTGGCACATGAATTAATAGGGAGGGGAATAAACATCTTTTCAATATCTATCATATTTAGGTCACTCAATAAAATTTCATTATATTCTTCATTTAAGACTTTAATACATTTCATAATACATTTATTCCTATGCATTTTATATTTTGTTTGTATTCTGAATGGGATCTTTGCATTATATTTTCTAATTGGTTATTGCATGTATATAGAAAAACTCTTGAATTTTGCATACTTATTTTGCTAACTGAGCTGCGCTCAGCATAGCCAGGGGTGAACCTGAGGGAGTGTGGGAGGGCTGTGAAGGATTAAAGAAGACAGACAAGAGAATAAAGCTGAGCCTAGGTGGGACACTGCTCTCGGATGGAGAGACAGTGCCACAACCTGCAAGCTGAGTCTTTATTTTATAGCCAGATTTCACAAGGCAAAGTAAGGGCGTGGTCAAGATGTTTACAATGTTCTCCCGGGTTTCAAATCTACTCAATTACATGCACCTGAACTCTATCAAGCTTTGTTTTGGCAGCACTTGCTGCACCTCCCACAGCCTACCCCACTTAGCCACCTGGGACCACAGGTTCGGACCATAAGGTCAAGCTTACAACCATAGCCTTTGGCTATAATTGTGCTGGGAGGGCTTTGCCCTCCAAGCTGGGACATGCATGTGGCTTTGCCACGAGAGGACCATGCCATCTCATTAGTCTGAGGCTTGAACCTGTCCAAACACTGTAGCCACTCTCTACAGCTAATCATATATCTTACTAAACTCACTTATTAGTTTTAATCTTTTCTTTTTCAGTTGTTTTTCTCTCATTTTTAGTTGGATAATAGTATTATCTGAAAATAAAAATAATCTTGACTCTTTGTGTACAATAGTATACATGACATTTTGGATTTCTGCCTTATTTATTGTACTGGCTAAAATTTCAATCCAGTGTTAAATAATTGTTGCTAATGGTATTATTATTATTATTATTTTTCTTGCTAATGACTTTAAAGGAGATGTCTGCAGTACACCAACTAGGACTATTTTATACCCCAGCTATACTGGTCTCAGTTTCCTTTTTCTGTCTCAGGGTATTTTCATGGGCTATTTCCTTAACTTGTAATGATATCTGCCTCTTCTTTTCCCCTAAATGGCACTAATTTTTAGAGATCTCAGTTTACACACATTTCTTCAGAGAGGTTTCCTTGACACCCATATGGATTGATCATGGCAGTATTTCCTTCTGGAAGAAACTTAAAGAATTCTTCATTAGTACTTTAGGTAGCCACTACCAGTTGGTTAACAATGACATCCTCTCCTCTTGCTCTGTTTTACTATTAAGTATGATCTTAGCTATTCCTAATTAATGAAGTGTTTTATTAGGAACATAGGCTAGAGTTTACCAAATGTTCTTTTTCTGTGCATTTATTGATACCATTATATGTTTTTTTCTTCTTTGGCTTATTGATAATTACATTACTATACTTCTAAAATCTTCTACTGTCCTTTAATTCTTGAGATAAAACCTATATGGTCAAGGTACATTATTCTTTTAATATTCTCCTATAGTTGAGTTGATAGAATTCCATTTTTACTGCTATGCTGATAGTCAAGATTGATTTGTTAAGATTTGGGGGGGGGGTATTGTATTTGTTGTATTTAGTTTATAAAGCTGGATTATGCTAGCTTTACAAAATTATATTTGTTCCTTGAAAGTTTAAAGGAACTTTTATATAGATTATAATAGAAAAACTTCAAAAATTTTCCCTGTCTGTTAGATTACTTTTTCTTTGTGTCATATTTTTAGGAAATTATTGATTTATGTGAGATTTTAAAATATGTTTACACTAGAGGCCTGGTGCACAGATTCATACACTGGAGGGGTCCCTCGGCCTGGCCTGTGGGGATCAGGCCAAAACTGGCCCTCGACATTCCCCCGAGGGGTCTCAGATAGTGAGAAGGCAGTTCTTGGGTGATGCACCCCAGAATTGGGCTCCCTCCTCTCTGGTTCTGGGTGCGTCACCCGAGAACAGCAGCTGCCAAGTCACTGCAGCTTGGCAGCTCCTGCACTGAGCATCTGCCCCCTGGTGGTCAGTGCATGTCATAGCTACTGGTTGGACAGTCGCTTAGGCTTTTATATACATAGACTAGAGGCCCGGTGCACGAAATTCATGCAGTGTGTGTGGGGGGTGTCCCTCAGCCCAGCCTGTGCCCTCTCCAACCTGGGATCCCTCAGGGGATGTCCAACTGCCGGTTTAGGCCTGATCTGTGTGGCATCAGGCCTAAACCAGCAGTCGGACATCCCTCTCACAATCCGGGACTGCTGGTTCCCAACCACTTGCCTGCCTGCCTGCCTGATTGCCCCTACCCGCTTCTGCCTGCCAGCCTGATCACCCCCTACCACTCCCCTGCCAGCCTGATCGACACCTAACTGCTCCCCTGCTGGCCCGATCTCCTCCAGCTGCCCTCCCCTGCAGGTCTGGTCCCCCTCAACTGCCCTCCCCTGCCAGCCTTGTTGCCCCTAACTTCCCTCCCCTTCAGGCCTGGTTCCCCCCCCCAACTGCCCTCCCTTCCCTACTGGCCCAGTCGCCCCCAATGCCCTCCCCTGCCAGCCTGGTCGCCACAACTGCCCTCCCCTGCCGACCTGGTCACCCCTAACTGCCCTCCCCTGCTGGCCTGATCGCCCACAACTGCCCTCCCCTGCCAGCCATCTTGTGGCGGCCATCTTGTGACCACATGGGGGTGGCCATCTTGTGTGAGGATGTGATGTCAATTTGCATATTACCTCTTTATTATATAGGATAGGCTAATACATAGTGATCTCTTGACAGTTTAGAAAGAAATCTCCTTAGCATCTATTTTTCTTTCTCCTATTGATCTTGTGTATTTGTGGGTGTGTGTTTTTTTACTTTGTAGATTCAAGTTTCTGGAAAATTGTGTTTTATTATATTTTCTCCTAATAATACTTCTTCCATGTATGTATTCACTTATGAACTCATTCAACACAGATGCTTCAAGTTCACATTATGTGAAGAGCACTATATTGGACACTGGAGGCCCAGTAGTGGTGCCTGTCCTTTGGGGTTTACATTCTAATGAGGGTGTCACAGTGAATATGTAATCCTAAGTGTGATATATGCTAGGGTGTTATGGGGGCATATATGAGGAGTTAACTCACATGGGTGTCAGGGAAAGCTCTTTGAAGAAATACTATTTAAACTGATATCTCTAAAGAGTTAGTGTTATTTATGTGAAAAAAGAGGCAGATACCATTCCAGGTTGAGGAAATGATAGAGGCAGAAATAGACTATTGGGGACCAGCTGTAATTGTAAGAAATATTAATTATGCTCTGTTAACCGTGATTGTTTTGTTCTGATTAAAGAAAGCATATTCTAGCCTGGCTGGGAGTTGCATGTGGATCCTGGGAGCTCAGCTAGAAATGAAGTCCATCCTCCCCATCCTGGAGCTGCCTATTATCATGGAAAGATGAACAACCTTATTGCAGAAACCAGAGCCGCCAGCCCTTTGAAGACCCCCAGCCCTTTGCATACCCACAGGCTTTTGCAAATCTGCAGCCTGTAAACTGTCCATTTGGCATACCCTTTTGCCTACTTCCCAAGTAATCTTTTTCATCTTTCTATCCAATATAAGCAGCTGGCTTGTGGTGGGGTGGAGAGCAGATTTTTGTGGATGACCTGCTGCTCTCCCATACTGCTGCCAGTATTGGAATAAATGCTCATATATGATTCAACCCTGTCTCTGCTTAATTGGCTCAAGTAGTGACAGACAGCACAGACCCATTTATTGTCTGGTTACAGAAACAGCATATGAAAATGCCCTGATGCAGAAAAGAAAAGTGAAAGAGACCAAAATGGCAGGAGCATAAAACATTCTGCTGTTCTTTTTCACTAATGTTTTGATTTCTGCTTTTACTAACATGATTCTTGTTAAGCATATTCTTGCACTCCATTATGCTATGATTGGGGCTCTGGCCCCTCCCAGTGATTTTCTTGTTATTCTCATTATAGGATTCATGATTAATGGCCTTCAGTTTCCAGTGAACTGCCTACACCTGGCCCCCACCTGCCCCTGGTCCTACTGGTTACTCTGACTGACGTTTACAGGAGACATAAATATCCCACTCCTCCTACTCTGCCCTGCTGATGCCATTTTGGCCCCAGCCCTCTGCTAGCCCCGTGGTCGGCAAACTGTGGCTCACGAGCCACATGTGGCTCTTTGGCCCCTTGAGTGTGGCTCTTCCACAAAATACCACGGCCTGAGTGAGTCTATTTTGAAGAAGTGGCGTTAGAAGAAGTTTAAGTTTAAAAAATTTGGCTCTCAAAAGAAATTTCAATTGTTGTACTGTTGATAGTTGGCTCTGTTGACTAATGAGTTTGCCGATCACTGTGCTAGCAGATCCTATATAATAAAGAGGTAATATGCAAATTGACCATCATGCCCTCATAAGATGGCTACCTACGACCAGGCAGGCAGGGGGGTTAGTGAGGGACGACCAAACAACTGAACAGCAGGCTGTGTGGGGTGACCAGGCTGGCAGGGGGCCATGAAGGCAACCAGGCCAGCAGGGGGGGCAGTTGGGGGTGACCAGGCTGGTGGAGGGGTGCAGTTGGGAGTGATTAGGCTGGCAGGGGGGAGAGCAGTTAGGGGTGATCAGGCCAGTGGGGGGGGGGCAGTTAGGGGCAACCAGGAAGGCGGGCAGGTGAGCGATTAGGAGCCAGCAGGATTGGGCCTAAACCGGCAGTCAGACATCCCCTGAGGTATCCTGGATTGGAGAAGGTGCAGGCTGGGCTGGGGGGACCCCCCACCCCGTGCATGAATTTCATGCACTGGGTCTCTAGTGTAATAATTAATGTATACATCTTTACCCCTTTTGGTCTCGTGCGTTCCTCCTTTGGCGACCCTAACAATTCCTTTTCTCTATTTTCCTTATTTAAATATCTTCCTGACTGCTAATTTTTCTTTCCTTTGTTATTACCTCTTTAGTTGACTTTACTAAAAACATTTAACAGCATACATTTTCTTTGTCACAGGCTGCAATCATAATTTTTAATTTGATGCATTCTTGATACTTTCTAAATTGTCTCCATTTGTAATCTTGGTTTCCTTTTTTGGATTAAGAAATATTTAGCACATAACTTAAGGTTCTATATGTGCTATGAAGAATTTATGGTGAGCCCTAGCTGGTTTGGCTCAATGGATAGAGCGTCAGCCTGTGGATTGAAGGGTCCCAGGTTCGATTCCAGTCAAGGGCACATGCCTGGATTGAGGGCTTAATCCCCAGTAGGGGACATGCAGGAGGCAGCCAATCAATGATTCCCTCTCATTATTGATGTTTCTATCTCTCTTTCCCTCTCCCTTCCTCTCTGCAATCAATAAAGATATATTTTTTAAAAAATGAATTTATAGTGAGAAGATATTACTGGCCTCACTGGGAATGTTTTGTGCTGGATCAACCTAAATAGGAGAGATCCTCTTATTAAAAATATTTTGTCGGAGATAATGTTACTTATTTTCACAGACTTATACTTCTAGAATTCAGAAAGCTTTTGTATTGCCCCCCTTAGGTAATCATTAACTACATATCATCACCGTTATTACTGAATTAATTTTTTTATCTCTATGTTTAAATTACATTAATATGTACTGACATTATACCAAGAATTTCAATTATTGAATAACTTTATAAATTTTAGATTTTTAAAATTTTATTTTATTTATTTTTAATGTATTTAGAGAAAACTGTCATTATATAAAGGTAGATATTATGTACATTAACTGTTTTCCCTGTATTAGGTAATATTAAATTCAATTTCCAAATCAGATGAAAAGAGATGACTTTAGTGACTTAATTATAGCTCAAGATGAAGCTAGCTTTAAGCCATGATTAAACGCAACTCAAAGGGATACGCCTGCCTGAGGCAACTGCCATTGCAAATTGTGATTATTTTTGTCCCTAAAGCAAGAAGGTCTGCTCTTTCCTGATGTTGGAGCTATTTAAATGAAGTTAATTTAAGAGGTCAGAATCCAATTTGTGACTTCTGAGATTCTTTCATTTGCATTACAAATCGTTTGAAGGTTGTAAACAATTGACTGAAAAACAATAAAGAGAGATTAGAGTAAAACATTATTAATTTGAACTCTCTTATTTTTTAATATATGATCATCTGGGAGGAGGGAATGAAAACATTGGACAAAATAATTCACAATGGTAATCAATAAGATTTTAAGGGGCAGGGAATAAATTATTCACTAGAACAAACTTTTCAATCAGTCAGTCCCTGAGAACTTAGTGCCAGTTACATGATGCCCAAACCATATTATGAATGACAATCCTTTCCTGTTTTCCAGACCAGGGGATAAAAGAAGTAAAGCTATTGAGTTTTGGTCGTTTTGTTGGTCAGTATCACTGGTTAAATAGAGACCTGAAACCAAATATTGTATATTACTTAAACTCAACCAAATATAAACATTCTTTTGCTAAACTTAGTTTCAAACCAAAATATTATATTTTGTTAAAAAAATCTCCATGCTTACATGATCTAAATTTGTTGAAACATTGAAAGAATCATAGATGACTTATTTGACAATTATAGCAGAAGGTTACTCAGGATGGTATCAAAAAGATAGTGTTTGTGGAAATGTCAGGGCTGAAATATTTATGCAAGTGTGCTGGCCATGAGATGTGCGGGGCAGCACTCCAACCTCAGCTGAGGTTTCTGCCACCCAACCTCCTTCCTTCCTCTCTCCCTCACTGGTGATAGACTTCCCTCGCACTCTGACAATTGTCCTGGCCTTCTGTAGATCTCTTCCCATTTTCTCTCACTGTTCCCTTAATAAAATCCTTCCACATTTAATCCCATATTTGCATCCATTTTTCAGAGAACTGGGACTAACACAACATTTCATTTTGAAAAATAGAATCGACAGTATCCTTCATTTAGTATAATTTGTTTTTGCTCTGAGCTTATCAGGACTTCTGCATCCTTAAAAGAGTATTTTTTTCAATTAATAATATTTTGACTCATATAAAAAAAATCAACTGATAGTGTCAACACTCAGATTTCTTAACCATAAAATTCAAATGTATTATTCAGACCAGGGAACATTTGAGAGTGAAAGAAACTGCTAAAATATTATATAAATGTTGAGCTATTTCTTGATAAACAGAATTCTATCTAAAATCTTTTATTCAAAAATTAAATTATTTATAAAAATATAGAAATAGCACAAATTTGTGTACATGAAAACAAAATTGTATTGTAATCCTTTATGGAATCTTTAGTTTTGTTGAGGTATAAATGACATGCAAAAATTGCCACATTTAATGTATACATTCTGATGAGTTTATACATATACATACACCTGTGATACCATCATCATAACCAACATCCTATATATATAAAAGCCTAAGCGACTGGAACGACGGTTGCTATGATGCTCACTGACCACCAGGGGGCAGACACTTAACACAGGAGCTTCCCCCTGGTGGTCAGTGCACTTCCACAGCCAACCTCCCCCGGCCAGCCAACCTCTTGCGGTCTCTCTTCCTGGCCGGCAGGCCCCAATGGTCTGATTGGGGCCAGCCCTTGGGCTGGGACAGGGAATTGGGGGTGGGTGGCAGTGGACAAGGCCCCTTTCCCAGGAGGACCGAGGGCTGGCTCCATTCTTGGGGCTGGTGGCCAACCTCTTGTGCTCTGTCTTCCCCCCCTGCCGACAGGCCCCAATTGGCCTGCTACCTACCTGCCACAGTGGTGGCATGGTGGCAGGTGAAGGAGGAGGGCGGAGGCGGGGAACTGCGCGGTGGTGGGCGCCAACAATGGTGCCGTTGGTGTCTGTTTCTTCCGTGCCCGGCCTGGCGACCATCGCCTCCTCTCTGACCCAGCCCTGATCGTCGGCCAGGCCTAGGGACCCCACCCATGCACGAATTTCTTGCATTGGGCCTCTAGTACTAAATATATCTATCACCTCCCAAAATATCCTGGTGTTCTACTGTTTGTTTGTATGTTGTTTTTTTGTAAAAATACTTTACATGAAGTCTGTCCTCTTAATATATTTTAAAGTCCACAATACCATATTGTGAACTATGTAGGTACTATGTTGTATAGCAGATTTTTAGAACTTTCTCATCTTGCTTAACAGAAACTTTATATTCCTTGAAAAACAATTTCCCATTTTCTTCTCTTCCAAACCCCAGCAACCACCTTTCTATTCTCTGCTTCTATGAGCTTGACTACCTTAGATCCCTATATCAGTGGTCGGCAAACAGCGGCTCGCGAGCCACATGCGGCTCTTTGGCCCCTTGAGTGTGGCTCTTCCACAAAATACCACGGCCTGGGCGAATCTATTTTGAAGAAGTGGCATTAGAAGTAGTTTAAATTTAAAAAATTTGGCTCTCAAAAGAAATTTCAATCGTTGTACTGTTGATATTTGGCTCTGTTGACTAATGAGTTTGCTGACCACTGCCCTATATTAGTGGAATCATATGGTATTTGTCCTTCTGTGACAGGCTTACTTTACTTAGCATAATGTCCTCTCAATTCATCTATGTTGTAACAATGGCAGGCCTTCTTTTTTTAAGGTTGAATAATATTCCATTGTATGTCTAGACCTCATTTTCTTTATTCATTCATTGTTGATGGACATTTGGGTTGCTTCTTATCTTGGATACTGTGGATAATATTGCAGTGAGCATGATGATGCACATATCTCTTTGGGATCTTGATTTCAAGTCTTTTGGATTATATACTCAGAAATGGTATTGAATGATTAAAACCACAATGACATATTATCTCATACCTATTAGGATGGCTATTATAATATTTTTTAAGTGTTGGTGAGGATGTGGCTAAACTAGAACCCTTATACACTGTTGGTGGGAATACAGATTGGTGCAACACTATGGAAAACAGTATAAAGGTTCCTAAAATAAATATATATATATATATATATAACTACTCTATGGTGGTTTTTGAACATCAAAAAATAAAAAGAGGAACAATTATACCTGATACATATTAACATTCTGTAATAGCTTCTGTGACATATTTGTTTCTGGTATTTTATCACTGATAAGTATTTTATGATAAATTTTTATTCAATACCTGCTTCCTAGAAATCTGAGGGTCTGTAATTGTGACTCAAGAGACACTGCAGGGAGAGGTAGATGCCAACCAGGGAGTGTCTGCGACCTGCTCCCTCAGTTTTGAACTGAAGCCGCCCACCTACTTCATATGCTGTACATGTCAGTTCTGTACAAACATTTTCTTTTGCAAAATATTTGAAAACTACTAGCCTAGTAATCACTTATACTTTAAAGCAAAAAAGAAAAAAGTCTCTAAAAGTATTCTACCATTTATATTTCAACTAGAGGCCTGGTGCACGAAGTTCACGCACTGGGGGGAAGGGGACCCTCAGCCTGGCCTGCGCCCTTTCAGATGTCTGAATGCCGTTGGCCTAAGCTGACAGTTGGACATCCCTCTGGCTGTCTGGGATGCCTCAGGGGATGTAGCAGTGTGCCAAGTGGCAGGAGGCCAGGGAGGATCTCGAATTAGGGCTGGGTGCTATGCCATTCACACTCATCCCAGCCCACTGCGCTTGCTGCTGCCACTCGAATTAGGGTTGGGTGCTGTGCCACTCACACTCATCCCAGCCCACTGCACTTGCCTGTTGCCACAGAGTTGGGAGAGGCACCCGCCATGGCAGCTGCACTCGCCAGCTGTGAGCTGAGTGGCGTGCCCCCTGTGGGAGTGCAATGACCACCAGGGAGCAGTTCCTGTGTTGAGCGTCTTCCTGCTGGTGGTCAGTGCACATCATAGTGCCCAGTCGTTCTGGTTGTTCCACCATAACAGTCGCTGGGCTTTTATTATACAGACTAGAGGCCCGGTGCACGAAATTCATGCACCGGGCAGGGGGGGGTCTCCTCAGCCT
This sequence comes from Plecotus auritus, assembly GCF_963455305.1. Lineage (NCBI taxonomy): Eukaryota > Metazoa > Chordata > Mammalia > Chiroptera > Vespertilionidae > Plecotus > Plecotus auritus. Next base: position 56,898,604 of record NC_137771.1, read on the forward strand.
AGCCTGCACCCTCTCCAACCCAGGACCCCTCGAGGGATGTCTGACTGCCGGTTTAGGCTTGATACTGGGGATCAGGCCTAAACCAGCAGTCAGACATCCCTCTCACAATCTGGGACTGCTGGCTCCTAACTGCTCACCTGCCTGCCAGCTTGATCACCCCTAACTGCCTCTGCCTGCTGGCCTGGTCACCCCAACTGCCCCCCCCCACTGGCCTGGTCACCCCTAACTAACCCCCCACTGACCTGGTTGCTCCTAACTGCCCCCCCTGCTGGCCTAGTTGCCCCTTACTGTCCCCCCTGCCAGCCTGGTTGCCCCCAACTGCCCTCCTCTTCTGTCCTGGTCACTCTTAACTGCCCCCTCCCCCGCTGGCCTGGTTGCCCCTCACTGCTCCCCCCTTCCAGCCTGGTCACCCTCAACTGCCCCCCTGCCAGCCTGGAAGCCCCCAACTGCCCACCCTGCCAGCCTGGTCGTCCCACACAGCCTGCTGTTCAGTCATTTGGTTGTCCCTCACTAACCCCCCTGCCGGCCTGGTCGTCCCACACAGCCTGCTGTTCAATCATTTGGTCGTCCCTCACTAACCCCCCCCTGCCGGCCTTGTCACCCCACGCAGCCTGTTGTTCAGTTGTCCATCTGGTTGTTTTGGTTGTGATGGCCCCTGGCTTTTTATATATTAGGATTATTATAAATTAGGCTACTTTTTGGATTCTCCCTTCTCTTTTTTCTGAATTAATTTTATTGTGTGTGTCTGTTTTTTTATGTACATACCTAAATGAGGTGGTGGGGAGAGGGCTTTGAAATTACTTTACTAGGGTAGAGACTTTAAAAAAAATAGTAATGTGTGTTTTAAAATAGGAATGTAGTGTTAATGAAAAGAAAATATGTACCCATGAAAATTAGTATACAGAGACTTATGGTGATATTATATTCTATTTGAAGAAAATTGTAACACTGGAAAGAAAGAACACAGACATTTTGTTTAAAATTCTGTCAAATTCTCACTGCCAAATAGTGTTTAAAATAAGAGATGACCTCTGCATGTAGAAATATTTAATCAAGAAAGAAATATAATTACAATTATAATCTTAAAGGGTGACAGGACCTAATGTAAGGTTATAATCGTTTTGGTCATGACATTTGTCAAAGATCTCTGCTACATAAATTATGTCACAGTTATACTTAAATCTCTATATTAAAGGCATTTGTAATATATTAGTTTTTTTTAAAATAAATCTTTATTCAGATTATTACAATTGTTTCTCCTTTTCCCCCCGCATAGCTCCCCTCCACCTGGTTCCCACCCCACCTTCTGCCCTTACCTCCCCGCCACTGTCCTCATCCATAGGTGTATGATTTTTGTCCAGTCTCTTCCTGAACCCCTCCATACCCCTTTCCCCCTGAGAATTATCAGTCCACTCCCTTTCTATGCCCCTGATTCTATTATATTCACCAGATTATTCTGTTCCTCAGGTTTTTAATTCACTTGACTTTTAGGTTCACTTGTTGATAGATATGTATTTGTTGTTTATAATTTTTATCTTTACTTTTTTCTTCTTCCTCTTCTTTAAGAATACCTTTCAGCATTTCATATAATACTGGTTTGGTGGTGATGAACTCCTTTAGCTTTTTCTTATCTGTGAAGCTCTTTATCTGACCTTCCATTCTGAATAATAGCTTTGCTGGGTAGAGTAATCTTGGTTGTAGGTTCTTGCTATTCATCACTTTGAAAATTTCTTGCCACTCCCATCTGGCCTGCATAGTTTCTGTTGAGAAATCAGCTGACAATCGTATGGGTGCTCCCTTGTAGGTAATTAACTGTTTTTCTCTTGCTGCTCTTAATATTCTCTCTTTGTCTTTTGCTCTTGGCATTTTAATTATGATGTGTCTTGGTGTGGTCCTCTTTGGATTCCTTTTGTTTGGGGTTCTGTGTGCTTCCTGGACTTGTAAGTCTATTTCTTTCACAAGGTGGGGGAAGTTTGCAGTCATTATTTCTTCAAATAGGTTTTCAGTATCTTGCTCTCTCTCTTCTTCTGGCACCCCTATAATTCTGATGTTGGTACGCTTGAAGTTGTCCCAGAGGCTTCTTACACTATCTTCAACTTTTTGGATTTTTTAAATTTCTTTTTGCTTTTTCGGTTGAGTGTTTTTTCCTTTTTTGTATTTCAATTCTTTGACTTGATTCTTGTGTTCCTCTAGTCTTTTGTTGGGTCTCTGTATAATATTTTTTATTTCAGTTAGTGTATGTTTAATTTCTAGTTGGTCCTTTTTCATAACTTCGAGGGTCTCGTTATATTTATCGGCCTTTTCTAGGATATTCTTGAAAAGCCTTATAACCGTGGTTTTGAATTCTATATCCAGTTGTTTGTTTTCCTCCATTTCTTTCGTTTGTGGTCTGTTTCTTTGACACCACATTTTCATTGCTTCCCTGAGTTGGTAGGGTAGATTTGTGTGCTAGGTTTCCTATATGGCCCAGTGGGTCGGCCTCCCCAGTTAACCTGAGGTGGATACTCTTGGTGCACCCCTTTGTGGACTGTGTGTACAGCCTTGTTGTAGTTAAGTCTTGATTGTTGTTGGTATCACTGGGAGGAATTGACCTCCAGGCCAGTTGGCTGTAAGGATCAGCTGTGTCTACGCTGGGAGAAGTTCAGTGCTGGAGACAGCCTTATAGGATTAGACTTGCCAAATTGCAATAGCCTCTGTGCTCAGCTTGGATGGGGTGGATTCTTAAGGCGGAGCAGACAGTCTTGGCTTCCAGTCAGCCTTGCACTTGCGCGAGCGTGCCTCCAGACCTCTGCCTTCCCCGGCTCCCAAGTCTCCGCCTGAGAGTCCAGATTCCCCCCACAAGAGCGTGGGTCCTCAGGGGCTCGCCTGGAACTTGGGTTCAGTGCAGTCAGAACTGGGGTTCAGTGCAGTCAGGAGCTTCCGACTCCCTTCTGCTAGGGAAAGCCTGTGGCAACCTCTGCAGCCTTTGTGCACACTGGTGCACGCGCCTCCAGACCCCTGCCTGCCAGGGCTCCCCTGGGTCTCCCCTGGGTCTCCGAGTCTCCGGGTGCCTTTCTCTCTACCTGACAGTCCAGACTCCCCCTGTATGAGCCTGGGTCCACGGGGTTTCGCCCGGGATTGGGGTTCAGTGCAGTCAGAACTGGGGTTCAGTGCGGTCAGGGGCTTCCTTCCCCCTTCCGCCAGAGAAAGTCAGCCAGGCTCTCAGCCGCCCTTCCTCTCTGCGCCACAAAGCCCCTTTGCTGTACCTCCAATTCTCTGTGAGCTTTTCTCTTTCCTTCTAGTTGTAGAATTTCCACTCAGCCAGCTTTCCTGTGGTTCTGGATGGTGTCCGTTCTGTCTTTTAGTTGTAGTTTTGAAATTGTTGTGCGAGGCAGCAGTTTAGGTGCTTACCTATGCCGCCATCTTGGTTTCTCCCCTGTAATATATTGTTAAACATGATATTGTTTTATAAAATTCTTAATCTTGATTATTTATTGAGTAGACTTTGAATTTTAAAAAACCATACCACATGATTTTAAGCAACATACAGCCACATTTTAAAAACCATGTGTATGCATATATATGAATAGAACTAACTGGTAAGATATATAAGTCAAAATGTTAATACTGGATATTTCTAATATGGTTAATGGTATTTTTGATTTTTTAATCCTTTTCTTTGTTTTCTAAATATTTGCCCAATGCACATGAATTTATTTTGTAATTGGTCAAGAAAAACAACCAAATTAATTTTATTTTTAAAATCAGTTTTGTAACTTTTTGTTCATATTGTGGTATATGAACAGGGTTGTGCTTCACATGATCAACAGTGGTGTCTAGCCCAGATTAGAAAGGAAGAAAGGTCAGGAAAAGATTGGACTGGGAGAAGATGGACTAAATACCAAAGGCCTACATGAAAGGAGTGAAACTATGAGAGATCTGGCTGGATAGGAAGTTGTGATGAGAGTGTACAATAGTATTCCAGTTTAATAACGATGTGGAAAAGTTCTATTAAAGACAAGATCCGTACTAGAGCCTGAGAGTAGAGTTAAAGTGATTGTAACTTAAGAGTCCAACAATTTTATGACAAGGTAATTTTCTGAGTCGTCCATGTTGATGTTGCTATGAAGATTGTAAAGTTAGGGCAAATAATAAATGTGAGTAAAATTCCAAAATCTTCATTAATAAGAGAGAGTGATATGTCATTATATATATTTATCAGTAAATCTCATTTTGCTTGTTTTATTTACATATCAATTCATAAAATACCAAGTTTCAATGTAGATTGTACTTGGTGCAAAGCCATAAGAAAAATAAGGTGTTTTGAAAGTTAAAATAATCAAACCAACACATTATGAGTACTACAAAATATCTCTTATGTCCTTGGAGAAAAAATACTTTACTTGATTGTTGCTTAATCAGTGATAGTAATATACATTTTAAAATCTTTATCGAAAGGATTTAGCAGGTTTTACAGTAGTATATGTTAGCAATGTGTAGAGCAAGCATGTCAAACTCAAAGGCTAACATGGGCCAAATAAACAAGGTTTAAGTTTATGTAGGCTGCAAAAAAGCAAAAGCTTTAATTTTCATAGAAATGTAAGTTTATTTCAATAGAGACACGCTGAAGACAAAGGGCTGAAATAAATGAGTAATCGTTAACATAAAATAATAGAACATTTTAATAAGAATTAATATTTTTTCTTGAACATTAACTTACTAGACACTGAATAACTGCACAAATTACTAAGTGTAACACAAATAAACCCATTTTTCTTGTTCTCTGAAGGCGAAATATTTCCTGTTGCGCACACCAAACAAGTCAGTCCAAGACTAATGACGTGGCAATCGGCTGCTAAAATATTCGCTGCTAATATTAGTGGAGAGAAATAGTGCGCCTGCGTGTAAGGCACATAAGGGAAATGAATGCAACACAATTATAGTAATCAGTCATTAGCTGGCCTCCTGCAAGCAGATTAATAATTATGTATAACAGGACATTGTAAAAATTAAGTTATGAAATTTTTATTAAAACGTTTCTTACACTGTTATATTGGCTGGGCCACAGAAATATTAGTTGTGGGCCGCATGCGGCTTACAGGCCGTGAGTTTGACATGTTGGTGTAGAGTGTTGTTAAATCTGAATACATGAACATCAATGTCTGTAGAGCAAGCATATCAAATCAAAGGCAAACATGGGCCAAATAAATGAGGCATGCTGCCCGCCAGCCGCGAGTTTGACATGCTTGCTGTAGAGTCTTCTCTGCTATGGGGCAGGAACTTTTCATCAGATTTTATCAGACAGTATTCACTGCATAAATTCTTTCATTGCTCTAATTCCATGCTAAGCAAACAATCTTTGAACTATTAATTCTCCTTTCAAGTAGTCAATTCTGACACAATGCCTGATTTGGAACTGTGAACTTGTTTCAACATAATAGATACATTAAAGGACAAAATGAACTTAATGTGAATTATGAATTTTACATTTATTTGCGTGTGATTTTTATTCATGTGAAGCACTAGGTCCACCCTCTGCATACCTTCTAGTCAGAATTTACATCCCTTCCATGTGCAACATTTGCTCACCTCTTTTTAGGATTCCCCCAACCAATTATCTCATTACAGTGTCAGATCAAAATCATGGATCTCGCCACCTAGTCAGCTTCAGGTGTCAATGAGACTCCTTGGGTGTGGTTCCTTAAATACTGTTTCCTCTGAAGACCTGTCAATTAATAAGATTATTTATCTGCTGCACATACTCAACATGCGATGGTGGGAGAGACATAGGAGAACCCCTTCCAGATAAAGAAGGAAAACAGAAGGCACACACAGTTACTGGTCCATAGTAGTTCTGACACCCACCAAGCACGTGTTGCCAATTCCTTGAATAGGTCTCAGTCCCATTTCTGAAAGCTGTTTTTCATGACATGGCTCTGTCACTGGAGTCATGGCTCCACTCCCTCTGCCATTTGAGCCATCCTTCCTTTCCCATAGGAAGTTGTCTCTGTTTGCAACTGGGTCAACTTAGCTTGAACCTTCTGGTCTTATATACGGTTTTCTTGAAGCATGGAGTTTGGAGGTGGGGGGGGGGGACTCTCACAGGTGTAGATGGAGACCTGTGACATCATCTGTAGAAGTAGTTCATAGGAGTCCAAACACCTCTTTTTATTTCTCACTGCCTCTTTCCCTTTCAAGCAAAGCTAGCAAATCATGTGGGATTTTTATGTATCAATTTATAAGCCGCTTTTTAGATCATGCCACAAATACAAATCATTTTGAGATAAGCCCTTCTCTACTTTGGGCTCCTGTGAGATTGTTATGGGCAAAACCCTTAAGATTCTTGGAAACTTTTTAGATTCTTGGAAGCCTTTTCTCTGAAAGATTCTATGAGATATGGCCTTGGATTTTTCTGAGGTATTAACAAAGATCATACAGCCCTACTCTGGATTTAGCCTAGACCAGGGGTGGGCAAACTTTTTGACTCCAGGGCCACAATGGGTTCTTAAACTGGACTGGAGGGCCGGAACAAAAGCATGGATGGAGTGTTTGTGTGAACTAATATAAATTCAAAGTAAACATCATTACATAAAAGGGTACGGTCTTTTTTTTTATTTCAATACTTTTATTCATTTCAAACATTTTAACAAGAAGAATGTAAACACTAATTATTATAATTTGAAACTTCAAAAAATGGAGGAATCATAGCATAATAACATACCTTATACTGAAGATGGCAAAGGCAAAATAAAATTGCCTAACAAAGGAAAGGTACAAAAGCCTTTCAAATTAAACTTAAATATAATAAAATAATTTAAAACTAAAACAAATAGAAAAGAACAAAATGTGTAAACAGTAAATTAAACATTTTCTTTAGTGCAACTTCCAAATTATGCCCGGGACGTAGATGTAGATGGCAATGTAGACTGGGTTGAAAGGTTTTTGGTCTTTAAAACATCAACTTCAGTGGGAACAGTGTTGTTGGTCTCCTTTTTAGCTAATGCTCTGATACTGTGCTCTCCAGGGGCGTGTCTCCCTACATCACCACGATAACGTGTCTACGCATTCCCAGGGTGATGTCGGTGCGGGGGGGACGCGTCCGCGGGCATTACAAGGAGCCTCTGGAAGATTGAGAGGTTATTCTTTCTACTGAATGGGCGGATATAAATCCGCCCACTCAGAAGAAGGAGCTGCGGCTGTGTTTCCCGACGTTGCCATATTAACATTGCTGCTGGTGAAGGAGCGGAGGGGAGAGCAAGAGAACCCTCTGCTCTTTCGGCTCCACGGGCCGGATAGAACAGCCGAACGGGCCGGATCCGGCCCGCGGGCCGTAGTTTGCCCACGGCTGAGCTAGACACTACTAGGGATAAGAGAAAGTTTTATTTTCAAAACCGGTGAGTCCTATATTATTAATTGCTTATTATTGCTCTCCTTTCATATTTTATCATAGAAAGTGAGAAGAAGCTCAGTAGAACTTTTAATATGCTACCTGGAAATTTCCTTAGTTATATTTTTAAATTCTTTACATACATTTCCTTTTCTATACTACCAAACTTTTCTAACACTACATAAACAGGTTGCCCTTTCTTTTAGATTCCAGTAACATTTTCTGTACTATCCTTTGAGCAGTTATGAAAAGCCTCCTCTAAGCCCTGTAGGCTTGCACTAACACTCTTTTTTTTTTTTTTTTTAATATATTTTATTTGTTTTTTACAGAGAGGAAGGGAGAAGGATAGAGAGTTAGAATCGATGAGAGAGAAACATCGATCAGCTGCCTCCTGCACACGCCACATCAGGGATGTGCCCGCAACCAAAGTACATGCCCTTGACCGGAATCGAACCTGGGACCCCTCAGTCCGCAGTCCGACGCTCTATCCACTGAGCCAAACCGGTCAGGGCTGCACTAACACTCTTCAGCTTTTGCCTGATCCCAGAGTCAGTGCCACATGTTTTTAGGTTTTTGATATGGAAATTTCTACTTCCAGGTTTCAAGTTTTTTCTAATTACCCATTACTGCATAACAAACCACCCTCAAACTTAATGGTATAAAACAATCATTTATTTGTTGAGAAATCATCTGACAGTTGTATGGGCACTCCCTTGTAGGTAGGTAACTGCTTTTCTCTTGCTGCTTTTAAGATTCTCTCTTTGTCTTTTACCCTTGGCATCTTAATTATGATGTGCCTTGGTGTGGTCCTCTTCGGATTCCTCTTGTTTGGGATTCTCTGTGCTTCCTGGACTTGTAGGGGTAGTTTCCTGTCATTATTTCTTCAAATAGGTTTTCAACATCTTGCTCTCTCTTCTTCTGGCACCCCCATAATTCGGATATTGGTACGTTTGAAGTTTTCCCAGAGGCTCCAAGCATGTCAAACTCAAAGGCTAACACGGGCCAGATAAACAAGGTTTAAGTTTATATGGATTGCAAAATAACAGAAGCTTCAATTTTCATAGACACATAGGTTTATTTCGATAGAGACATACAGAATACAAAGGGCTGAAATAAGTGAGTAATTGTTAAAATAAAAGAACATTTTAATAAAAATTAATATTTTTTCTTGAACATTACCAGACACTGAATAACTACACAAATTACTAAGTGTAATGCAAATAAACCCATTTTTCTTGTTCTCCAAAAGTAAAATATTTCCATTGCACACACCAAACAAGTCAGTCCAAGGCTAATGACGTGTCAATTGGCTGCTAAAATATTCATTGCTAGTATTAGTGGAGAGAAATAGTGTGCCTGCATGTAAGGTGCGTAGGGGAAATGAATGCAACACGATCATAGTAATCAGTCATTAGCAAACGTTGTAGTTCATTATTAATAACTAGTGGCCCGGTACACGAAATTTGTACACATTAAAAGGTAATTAATTAGAGGAAGTATTTTAATATTGCTATTTGCCCTTTCTCTATAATAGAAGTGTCAGAGATGAAAGAAAATTAGTAAAATGTATATGAATATAATATCTCCCTCCTGTCAGAGTCTGGGGCGCGCCGAGGGACCCAGAGTCAAGTCCCCGCCCAACCGCATGCGCTTCAAAATCACATGAGACCCAGACCCAGCTGGCCCCACCCCTGTCAAGCCCTGCAGGGTGGGGGAACAGCCTCAGGTCCCCCATCAAGCTCTGCCAGGGTGGGGGGTGCTACCTCAGGTCCCCCGGCCCTGGCGCCGAGATAGGGGGCATGGCCTCAGGTCCCCCGGCCTGGCCTCAGGTCCCCTGGCCCTGGTGCTGGGGTGAGGGGTGCGGGCTCAGGTCTCCTGGGCCTGGCCTCAGGTCCCCTGGCTCCGGCGTGAGGACACGAGGGCGCGAGGGCGTGACGACCATTTTCATATTAGCTCTTTATTATGTAGGATTATGTATAACAGGATATTGTAAAATTAAGTTATGAAATTTTTATTAAAATGTTTCTTACATACCATTATATTGGCTGGGCCACAAAAATATTTGTTATGGGCTGCATGTGGCCCATGGACCATGAGTTTGACATGCTTGCCTTACACTAGCTTCATATTTTTGGATTCTTTTTTCTTTTTGCTCTTCTGTTTGGGTGTTTTATGCTTCCTTATGTTTCAAATCAATTTGATTCTTGGGATCCTCTAGTCTACTGTTGAATCCCTATAAACTACTCTTTTATTAAAAAATATATTTTATTGATTTTTTACAGAGAGGAAGGGAGAGGGATAGAGAGTTAGAAACATCTATGAGAGAGAAACATCGATCAGCTGCCTCCTGCACAACCCCTACTGGGGATGTGCCCGCAACCAAGGTACGTGCCCTTGACTGGAATTGAACCTGGGACCCTTCAGTCTGCAGGCCGACGCTCTATCCACTGAGCCAAACCAGCTAGGGCTGTAAACTACTCTTTATTTTAGTTAGTGTATGCTTAATTTCTGACTGGTCCTTTATCATTTTTTTTTTTTTTTGCATTCTCTCTAAGATCATTGAAAGTTTCACTAAGTCCTGTGGAGGTTTTTAGAAGATTCTTGAGTAACCTTATAATTGTGGTTTTGAACTCTATATCCAGTAGTTTACTTTCTTCCATTCCTTTCATTTGTAACATGTTTCTTTGTCCCTGCATTTTGGCTGATTCCCTGTGTTTGTTTTTATGTACTGGGTAGAGCTGCTAAGTCTCCTTGAGTTGATAGAGTGGGCTTGGGTAGTAGGTATCCTATAGGGCCCAGTGGCTCAGCCTCCCCAATCACCTGAAGTGGACACTCTTGGTGCACCCCTTTGTGTGCACAGTCTGGTTGTAGTTGAGCCTTGATTGCTGTTGGTGTCACTGGTATGAGTTGACCTCCAGGCCAATTGACTGTGGGGACCAGCTGTGACTACAGTGGGAGAACTGCTGTGCAGGAGACACCCTTATGGAGCAGGACTTGCTTCAGTGGAGTTTTGGTGCTCACTGAGTCTGCCCCTTGAGTGTGTTGCTTATGGGTGTGTAGAGTTGTAATCTGGTATAGTCTGACACTGACCACTGGGTACACTGGCTCTTGGGTCTCCAAGGAGGTGTAAAGTCTGGGGCCACCCAGCAGGAGCTACAGAGAGATTTGCAGATTCCTCCTCTTTGTATTGGGTTTGGCAGTGCCCAGATGAGGCACAGCTGTGAAGCAAGGCAGGCTGGTGCTGGTGCAGGATCTTGGGCCTTTTATTGATAGGTTTGGAGCTCCCTGACCCAGCTGCAGCTTGTTTGACAGGTTTTAGAGTGAGAAAGAATAGGCCATTTATATGAAAAGCCACTGTACACAGCTTGGGTGGGGTTGTAAATTGGGTGGGGTGGGTCTCAGGGAATCATTAAGGGGGAGCCAGCAGAAATGGCTGCCAGTCAACCCTGAACCAGGGAGGTCCCAGCACGGGAACAATGACTGCTGTGAGCACCTCCATCTGGGAGAAAGTTGCCCCCGAGTTCCTGCCCTGATGCCAGACTGTCCAGTTTCTCCTTGTATGTGTCTGGGTCCCCCAGAGCCTCACCCAGCACTGGAGCTCAGAGGAAGCAGGACCTTGTAAGATTAGTTTGTGGTGCCGGCCTTTTAAGAGGAGCAGCTGGGTTTCCAGAAGCCTCTGTGTCACTCAGCCCCAATCTGCACTGGTTTTTACAGCCCATAGTTCTTACTGCCCGTAGGGACTTCTTTCCCCAGCTCTGGGACCCTGGGCTGGGTGTCTGGTGGGGGGCTGGGACCCCTTGCTCCTCCGGGTGGCCTCCGCAGAGGCGATCTCCCTCCTGATTAAAGAAGTGGCCCACATGGTTGGTGGACCAGCCTGTTTGGTGCCTCTGCACCTCCTACCAGTCTCAGTGTGCTTTCTTCTTCTCTAGTTGTAGGACTTCCATTCAGTCAGCTTTCTGGCAGTTCTGGATGATGGTTGTTCTGTATTTTAGTTGTAATTTTCATGTTGTGGGAGGCAGCGAGTACAGGTGTTTTCCTACGGCACCATTGTGGAAACCCCTTTCACATCCCGCGTGATTCAGGGTTCCGGTTCAGGGTTCGGGTTCTGGAGAAGCCGCACACAAATGAAAAGAGACTAGAAAAGCATTAATTTGGGAAATGGGGTCCAGGCGGTAATCCAACTCTGGTGGGAGGACCACTCCCCGCTCTGGCTTCGCCATCCCTTTTATTAAGATTAAAATTATGGGATACACCCATATCCCCTAGGCAGGAAACTCCAATAAAAGCCAATCAGTGAATTTAGGACTAACAGGTGGGGGCTGCTTCAACTACCAATATCTAGTAATTAGCTCTGACCCTTTAGAGCAATTAAGGTTGACAGCCCTCCGGATTCCCTGTCCACAGCTCTCTATTACTAAAACAATGATTGGCTTCTGGCACACCATCTTGGTTCTTCTCCATTGATTTTTAGAAAGAGTGGAAGGGAGGGGGAGAGACAGAGAGAGAAACATCAATGTGAGAGAGACACATGAATTGGTTGCCTCCTGCAAGCATCCTGACCAGGGTCCGGGCCAGGGAGGAGCTCCTCAAGGTCTAGAGAGGGTCTCACCTGGAAAGACTTAGCTCCTGAGGGTGTTGATGGCTGGGGAATGGAGTAATCTGGAAGTATCTTCACTCACATGCCAAGAATTTGAAGCTGGCTCTTTCCTGGCAACCTACACATGGTCTCTCCTTATAGTCTGGGCTTCCTCACAGAATGGTGGCCTCAGTCCTGTTACATAGTAGCTTAGGGCTCCAAAGTTCGGCATTCTAATAGGACAGGTTAGAAGTGCATGTCATGTTCATGATTTAGCTTGTGAAGTCAAATCATATTACTTTTTTTGTACTTAGCTTATCAAGTTCCAGGGGAGGAGACAGATACCTCTGGGGAAAATGTCAAGGTCACATTGTAAGAGGAGTCTGTGGGATCTGACATTTTATTGTGGCCATCTTTACTAAAACAAAACCTGCCACACGAAGTCAGCCTCAATGAGGGGAAATACATATTTTTGAGCTCCATATCTTTCACCAAAGTCACTTGCTCATGAGCCCTTTGAGGTAGTAGGGGAAAAGACTGTCATACACAGAATATCTCATTTTGTCACCCTGACTATTGAGAGCCTTCTCTATAATGTATGCATTTACACAGGACAGAAACACCTTTGCATAATTCCTATTACTAAAGGTTTATTCATTTGCTTCTTTCTCAAACTTCCTTATGACTAATCTTCCAATCCTGTTCTTTCCAAGTCCCTGACAATAAAACCAAACAATTAGCCATTGCCTCTGAATCACTATAGATCTGTATAGATAGCAATTTCTTCATCTGGATCAAGTAGACAATAAACATACTACTCAAAGTTTTTCCTCATTGGAAAATTTCCCATCATCACTGTTATTCCTCCATTTTGCTTTATGAAAATTCTTCGTGAGTTCCAGCAGATCACAGAGCATCACTATCTTCTCATTATCGCTTCATGGGCAAATTAGTTACCTCTAGCTACCTTTAGACTTTTTACCTACATTTCCTTTTTCTTCAAAATAATGAGACTTTCTTGTATTTTAGTTCTATCACCCAGTGTTTCTGTATGGCTATTTGATAATTGATATTTTTCATATCTGTAAAAAAGCTGAGAACCACTGGGATCTGATTTGGCATATCAATTAGCTTATACCTGTGACTCAATCACTACATGAGAGGCTAGATGAGAGGACAGATTTCTGAGATAATTGGGAAGTTTAAATATTTGCAGATCTATGACTAACCCTTCTGAGAGGTGATTATAAAGCCTGCATAGTATTTAGGCTTCTTGTTTTCTTTTTTCTACTTTCCAGATCACTTTTAGAAATACCAATATTTATGGACTATCTGGGCAGTATCTAGCAGACAACATAGACTAAAATCAATATGTTTGGATACTTTTTTAAAGTTAATTTTGTTTTAAAAGTAAGATATTTGGTCAAAAAGTATGTTGAAGTGAAAAGCTTCTTTTGTTGTGGAATATCACTGCTGCATTTTGTCAATTCTTGTCCTTTCAGTGTGTAAATGAGAATTGATCAGATGTATGTATTTCTAACAATTATCTTGTAAACAATTGGAAGAACAAAAACTTGCTCTCTCTTTCAAAATAAGCAAGCAAGTAAGCAAAAATACAAACCAGTAACTAACAAACAAGCATGTTTCATCTCTATTTAGCTCTCTAATAAAATGAAAAAAAGAGTAAGAATTTTACTAATTATGTTAGGCTTTCTTTTTTTGAGGGGGAGTGTCTACCTATGTGTGGTTAACTCTACCATAGTGTGGGTATGTATTCATGTACAAATGACCATTCTTTCAATAGTGAAAATAATTAAATATCAGCTGTGGAGGGAGATAGATAGACAATAATGGACCCAAACCACAGAAGTTTCAGGCTGTGGTTATTGTACTTCTTTGTTCTTGTTTCTGCATTTCATTACATTTGATGTCTCTGGGAGTCAGAATACAATTTCATAATTTAGAGGTACAAGATAGAATCTTTCGTGCTTTCTGCTGTGGTTTCTCAGTTGTGGTTTTATTTGTTGGGCCAGTAGGGTAAACGTCTTTCAATTTAATTCTAAAGGATTGAAAAAGGCAGTGAGCAATACATGGATGCAAAAGATCAGGGCTGGAGATGCTTCTCATTGAGAGGAGGACTAGTTAGCCCTCACATACCCATCCAGCAAATTTACAAAACCCACTGGTAACAGGTATCCAAGAAACAGAATTTCTTTCCTTGTTTCCCATATTGCTAGTTATTTTTGTTTTCTCATACAATAGGCATAACTTACATAAATAGTGTTTTCCTCTATTAGTGTATCTATTAGGAAAGAGAAAACCTGGGTTAAAATTGATCTATGGTTAATTAAATGTATAGTTTTGGACAAGTCAGTTGTAAACTCTTTGGGCCTTAGTTTCCTCTTCTGTAAAGTCAATATGTTATACCTCTTAATTTACTAGTAAGCTGCTCTTCTCCAGCTCATCTCCAAATCATCTGATATTTAGCCCACATGCACATTTCTCCAAATCCTAAGATATGCTTTTAGAGCTTTTTAAAAAATATGAAGCTAATTGAAATCCATACATTGCATTTAATTTTTTGTCTGTTTGGACTTTGGGACAGTTCTCCAACTCCTCCTTTCATGATGAGTATAAAATATCCCACATTCTGGATTTGTCTAATTGTTTGCTTGTACTGAGACTTAACTTCTTTTTTTTTTTTTAAATATATTTTATTGATATTTTACAGAGAGGAAGGGAGAGGGATAGAGAGCTAGAAACATCGATGAGAGAGAAACATCGATCAGCTGCCTCCTGCACACCTCCTACTGGGGATATGCCTGCAACCAAGGTACATGCCCTTGACCGGAATCGAACCCCGGACCCTTCAGTCCGCAGGCCGACGCTCTATCCACTGAGCCAAACCGGTTTCGGCAAGACTTAACTTCTTTATCTTAAATTTTCTATAATCTAACTTCATTAGATTCGGTATAAACATTTTTTATAAGACTCCTTCATAAATGATACTGAAATATGTTTTGCAGCATATCAGAAGCTACATTATGTCAGATTGTCCCCCTATTAATGATGCAAAGTTTGATCCTTGATTAAGATGGTGACTACCATATCACTCTGTTTTTCCTTCTAGCTCTTAAATCTTACATTTTTTTGGCTTCCAACATGAATTTCCAAAATGTACATGCAGCCTTTTGATAGTAGCCAGAGAAGTCTTCTAATCATTTTCATTATCTCCTTGGATCAAGAACTCCCAGTAGTTCCAAAACACCTTTTATTTTATGCTCTCCCTGCTTCAACAACATTTATTTTATTTTTATCTTCTACGTATGATCTTGTCATTCCCACTCTTTGCCTTCATATCCTACTGCCTTCCTCTGGAATCCCCCTAGCTTATCTTTATCACCTTTTATGTTTTATCCAACACCATGCAAATCATTTTCTTATTCAGTTTTACTTAGTGATCACATACTCGATTTATGGCATGTATATCTATTAGTTTCAATGCCATGTTTCAATACAGGGTTATGTTGATTCAAAGTTATAGCCACTAAAAAAGTTGAAAAAAGTTCAAAACATGTGATAAACTTGTTTAATGACTATTTTTTTCCTTTTTATATCCACAGCTAACATCTACTAGATGATAAAATGAACCAGCATCATAATGATAAATGGAAGTATTTCTCTTTATAAAGTCAAGGAAGACACCGTGTGAGACAAGGCTGTCTGTCTTTTAACAGTGTTGTGAATTTTCCCTTCTAATTTCAGGTGAGGTATGACTTTTATATGACCTATATTTCTGGAATTGGGCAGTTTGTTCCAGCTGGAGCTTTTATGGCTGTGGTTTGGTAGGAAATACTGTTGGTGCTTGCAGATCATTCATTCACTGATAAACTGAATTGACTTCCCCATGTATTTAACTCAGTTTTTTATTGTGATATAATAAGAAAATGCAGGATCTGGAGTCAGAAAACCAGGATTTAAGTATTGGCTCTGCCACTTACCTTATGTGTGACCTTGAACAAATCCTTTAACCTCTCTGAACTTTAATTACCTTATCTGACAATGACAAAATCCTACTGTGCTTACTTTGAGGGTTGCTACAAAAGACAAATTAGACAACGTGAATAATACCATGTGACTAGCCTGGCTGGAGTGGCTCAATTGGTTGAGTATCATCCTATACACTGAAAGGTTGCTGGTTCAATTCCCAGTCAGGACATATACCTGAATTGCAGGTTTGATCATCAATTGGGGCACTTACAGAAGGCAACCAATCGATGTTTCTCTCTCACATGGATGTTTCTCTCTCTAAGCATGTCTTCAGGTGAGGGTTAAAAATAAAAATCCCATGTGATTTATAAAGCATCTCCTAGCTCTAATTCATGTAATATTTTTCTGTTTTGTCTTTTTCTTTAACTATGAAAGAAAGACATGATTGTATTTTTTAAAAAAGCAGTAATATTGGAAATGAAGAGTAAAAAGAGAATTCATTTTTCTTTGAATTCCTCTCTAGCCATATATTTCACTTGTTTTCTTTGCTATCCTTATTCCTTCTTCGTTATGGCATTATGTCTTTTTTGGAAATGTTCAATAACATCTTGCTAATTTTTTGTTTACATTGATTCAGCTCCTGGCTGTAGGGCTATCTTTATCCAGTTAAACTTCTCTATCCTTACATTGCTTTTTCTTTTTAACATTTTTGCTGAAATCATGGCCCATCAATCAGTCAATCGAACAGCTGGTATTTATGGCATACCTGCTATGTAAAAGTCATTCTTCTGTTATTTATTTGAAATTTAAAAATGTGTATTATCTGTCCTGGATTTTATTTTATTTTTGGGTAATAAACAGTTTTAGTCACCTACTATATGCAAGATACCATGTCATATAGAAATGGCTCAAGAAGTCTTCATGTTAATCTGGGTGGCAGACATAGGAATAATCTCAACACTGAAATGTAGATATGGAGGGAAGAAATGAAGGATTTACAGAGAAGGTATCATTTATGAGTTTTCTCAAATGAAGGGAGAGACTATTCATTGAAAACATGGTGCTTTAAATTATATCAGGTCCCAATTTTATTTAGAGAGTATTTACAAATAGCTGTAGAGCACTACTCAGGAAGGGCATTTGTTGTCTCTTGCTATGTAACAAATTACTTCAGTATGTAGTAGAAGTCACATTTTATCTCTTCTACTATATTCTGTTGATGAAAAGTGAACTCACCAAGTCTGGCCCACATACAAAGGGAGGGGAATTAGTCCTTACATTTTGAATAGAGGAGTATTAAAGAATTTGCAGACTTGTTTTTTATTTGAAGCAAACATATCCCCAAGATTTTATTGTCACATAATTAAACAGAATATGAAGCTCAGAACTGGATCACTTGGCCTTTTCTCTTCTTATCTTCTCCCAGTTCCAAATGCTTACATCTCTTAATAGCCAGAGTTCTCTTAGATCTGCAGTTGGGCTCAATGCATTCAAGCCTCAGCACAATCACCTTTGTAGTTTTAGCCTTTTTGCAGAAAATCAGCTTAGTCTGACCACCGTGGCCACTCTGCTTCCTGTGGTAATGTCATGTTCCCTGCACATACAGAGAATCCTTGTCCTTCTTGTACTGTGTCACTTGGTGAGGTTGGGGCTTGCCACATTTCTTATAAGTGCAGCCAGTTTTAGGAACGTTTATCATGTTTGACAGAGTGCTATTGGCACAGAAAGATGCAGATTTGTTTTAAAAGCATCATAGTTTTCCCTCCAGCTAAAAATTATTTACATTCTTCTCACATACAACATATACTCAGTCACTCCCAAAATCCTCTTCACAGTCTCATTCTTTACAACAGGGGTAGGGAACCTTTTTTCTGCCTAGGGCCATTTGGATATTTATAACATTACTAGAGGCCCATTGCACAAATTCGTGTACAGGTGGGGTTCCCAAGGGGGTGAGGGGTGGGGGCCAGGATGTGATCGGCTCTCCAGAGTGGGCGGTGGAATGCCCTTGCCGGAATGCCCTTGCTGGCCCGGGATCCGGATCCGTCTCCTGCTGACATTTGTGCTGGTTGTCTGGAGCCACCAGTCAGCCACTTTTATATCATTTCTTTCTTGCCAAGCATAGGGAGGGGAAGCGGTCATGGTGCCCGAGGCCAACTTCCAGGAGGCCAGTGGCACTGTTGCGATCGTGCCAGTGGTGCTGGTCTGTCGGTGCCTGGTCCGTTCTCCAGAGATTGGACCTGTAGGACTACTGAGGGAGTGAGTGGCTGCCTCTGGGCTGGTGGGCCCCCAGGACAGGTCAGTCAGCTGAGTGGCGCTCCTGCTGTAGGAGTGCACTGACCACCAGGAGGCAGCTCCTGCGTTGAGCATCTGCACCCTGGTGGTCATTGCGTGTCATAGCGACCAGTTGACCAGTCATTCTGTTCGTTCAGTCGTTCAGTTGCTTAGGCTTTTATATATATATATATTCTCGGGCCATTCAAAATTATCAACTTAAGAATTAGCCTGCCATAATTGGTCAAACATTTAATTAATTCACCCCTAATGCCTTGGCAGGGCCAGATCAAATGATTTTGAAGGGGACCTTATACAGCCCATGGACCAGACATTCCCTACCGCTGCTTTACAGCATCAGCTTAAAGTTTAGGATCACATCATCTCTATTAGGTCTAGGTGTGAATGAGGCTCCTCTGGTGTTCTTTGTGTACAGTTCCTCAAATATAGTTTCTGTTGACCTGAAGACCTATGAACCCAAGAGGCAAGTCATCTGCCCCACAAATACTCAACACACAGGCATAGGATAAGGGCTATAGTTACTGCCATTCAAAAAGGGTAAACACAGGAGTTTACAAGAGACACAGGTCCATAGCAATTCCAGAGCTCTGGTTGGTAGTTCCTTGACTGGGAATAATTCTCCATACCTCTTGAATCTGCATCCTAGTCTCTTGATTCCATCGTCTGAGTCATCCTTCCTTTTTCATGAAGGGTAGCCAGTGCTTATAGCTGAGAAGTCTTATAAACCTGCATCTTTCCTGTAACTTTGGGAATCCAAGTGTCTCTTTTAATTTTGTACTATATTGTTCCTTTCAGTCCAAACTGGTGCTGTTTTTGCTATGCAATAGTTTTTAAAACTTGTGGGTCTCCTAGGACTCTTATTGAGAACTCATGCGTCAGACAAAAGTCGAACCCATGACTATTTTTGATATAAGCCCTTCTCTACTTAGTCTTCTGCTGAGACTACTAAGAGAAAAGACCCAAAGCTTTATTTTTTTTTAACTAAAAGTTCTCTGAGGCAACCCCCCCCACTACATTTTTCTGAGGTCTAATCAAAGGATTGTAGAGCTACCCCCTCAGCTCCATCTTTACAAATTTCTCAGATAGTATTCTGGATTTGCTATCTACTTAGGGACAGTTCTTAATTTTAGATAGTTTGCTATCTGGAGAAGGTGGGGCTTTTCAAAATCAGAAAGTCCTGACTCTTTTATGTTTAATAGTCTTTTCTTTAGATTATCTCCATCACATTTGATTATAATCAGTCCAAAAAAGCCAGGTATCACCATCAACACTATTCCTGAAGATCACTTTAGTAATAGTCCAGTTCATTAGTGCATTTTATACTTTCCATATAACTGCAGATAACAGTGTTACTGACATTTCTGCGACTGTAGAACATGGACTTTCTGTATTCCAGTTTCCAATAATATTTTTCTTACTTTCCTTTAAGACTCACCTGTAGCCACTGAGATTTGCTAACACTCTCCTCAAATACCTGTCAGCTTTCTCTCACTTCTTGGTTCCAAAACCTCTCCCATATTGTAGGTTTTTATTACAGCATCATGCCATTTGCAGTACTAAAATCACCATTAATTATCTATTGCCTAAGAACAAATGAACCAATATATAGTAACTTAAAACAAACATTTATTATCTTCACAATTTCTGTGGGTCAGAAATTCAGGAGTGGCTTAGCTAAGCAGTTCTGGTGCAGGGTCTCTCAGGGGGTTGCAGTCAAGATGTTGGCCAGAGCTACATCCATGTGAATTCTGACTGGGGCTGGAGAACTTGTTTCCAAGGTGGCTCACTCACAGGACTGGCAGTCCAGTTCCTTTCAGTGAAAGCCTGTCCACAGGCCACTTGAGTGTCCTCATGGTATGATGTCTGACTTCCTCCAGAGCAAAGAATCCAAGAAAGCAGATTGGAAGTGACAATGCCTCTTAGGAATCAGTATCCGAAGTCACAAACCACCACTTCTGCCACATTCTCGTCATTAGAAGCAAGTCACTATGTCCAATGTGCAATCAACGAGATGGGAATGAGGTTTCACCTTTTGAAGGGACGAGTGTCAGAGAATTTGTAGACATGCTTTAAAACCACTACAATCTGAATCCTGTTCTTGATCAGTAACTCTTCCAAAAAGATCCCTAAGGGAATGTACACATGTACACACACACAAAGCAAAGCTGGAGTTTGACCCCAAATCTAGGTCTGTGGAGAAATGTTTAACTGAAGCTAGATGCATCTGAATGACATACTACAAAGGCAGGCCAACATGCCTTTAGGTATGCTTCCACTCCAAAGCCCACCACTCCATTGGGAGGAAAGCAAAAAGAACACATAGGATGGAAGAGAGAAGAAAGTAGATAGAGCCAACAGACAAAGTAGTTTTTCTTAATGCCTAGATTTGCCTGCCTCAGGTTTTTCTAAACAGGGTGGAAGTTCCTGGGCTGCTTCTATGTTGGAGAAAAAAATCTGGAAAAGGAGAAAGAGAGGATGGAGGCTTCTTAGGGTAGCTGCAGTATTCTTATCACTCCAGGCCTGAGAAAGAAAAGAGAGGAGGAATAGCTCAATATACGTATCCTGTGCTGTTTAATTAGTAGTAACTCTACCCAGTAGTACAATAGTCAGTATAATGACCTTAAAACTGACCGGGTTATAGCAGCAATCTCCTTCAAAGTGCAACAACTTGGGGTGGGGAGTAGAGTTAACATTTTCCATATTTGGGTTTTAGCCCATTAATCTAGTTGATTTAGTGATATAATGGTCAATCTAGAGTATGATTGTGGCTCTTGTGGGGGATGTGAGGGATGGGTTAGCAGCACAGTAGGTAAGTCCCTTTTATTCCTTTTGTGGGACTCCTGTAGCAATCTTTGCTACTATAACAACTGAGAGCTAGTATAAGGTCAATCTAGGCCTGAGTATCTTTATTAATGTCTCTCAAAGTTGCCTCTAGAAGTTTCTGAGATGGTTTAAGCCTGGAGGTGAAGTTTATTCCATAGCTACCATATGCACTAAGCTGAGACTTCTTTTTTTATGTTTTTATTAATTTTAGAGAGAGAGGAAGGAAGAGGGAGAGAGAGATAGAAACATCGATGAGAGAGAACATTAATAGACTGCCTCCTGCAGGCCCCCTATTGGGGATCTGGCCCGCAACCCAGGCATATGCCCTGACCAGGAATTGAACCAAAATCCTCTTGGTACATGGGTGGACAGTCAACCACTGAGCCTACACAGGCTGGGGTAAGAGGTCATTGAGTTCATTTTTAATGAAATCCTTCATTTATTCCTGCCATCTCAAAAATACTCAATGGCATTGCCTAATGAAATTGGGTTATAACATGAGTACCATGTAAAAACATAGCCTTGAACACAGTTAAACAATATAAAACCATTCCCAATTTATTGCCAAAGTGTTAAATTTTAAAAATCTCTTCTCATAATCAGTTCCTAATTTTTCTGTTGCATAAGACCTATTTTGAGGGGTATTTGCTCTGACCTGCAGAAGAAGCCTCAGCCCCAAATCTCCACTAGCCAGTGGCAATGATCAAGATAAGCCAAGCCGTAGTGGCATGATTGAGATCTTAAGATGCATCAGGCTTACTCAGCAGCTTTTCTGTTACATTACAGGGACTCCCAACTTCCCAGTGGGGTCAAGAGGAAACCCCACTACTCACAACTGTCCTTGACTGAGACAGTCCCACAGTTTAGGATGGGTCATTTGCAACAGCCCACTTTCAGGTACCTATTTCCTTATTAATCATGACTTCTGGTTGCAATTCAGAAACCCAAGTCACTAGGTGGGAAAAGAAAAGGAAAAGAAAAAAGACTTGTTAATTGATTATATCTCCATCCCAATACAGTGACTGGGCGTTTAAACTTGCTATATGATCTTATTCTCATGTCAGGTCAATTTTCTATCCCTGCCTTCTGTGTAGGGTCTGTGAAGGACACAAAAGGACATGACCTTCTATCCTTCCACCTTTTCGCTCCCTCTTTCATGTGTTTGTGCCTTTCATGGCATAGGGGATAGGGTAAGGAGAGAGAGCAGTCCACTTTGGTGACTTGCCCATACCTTGAAGTTAAGGAGGTGAGGTGAACCCTTTCTGTTGGCAAATTTTGCTTCTCCATCAGATGCTGTTGGCATACAGAATTGCTCATATCTGCAGATTATGTTTCCACCTGGATACAGTAGAGAGCAGGCTACCCATCATCCAATTGGTCTTAGTGCACTCTCAGCCATGCTCCCCTCATCCCATCTGGGGAGCATGGTCCTATCTCACTTCAGCCCCTTTCAGGAGAGTATACCACATGCCTTCTCAGGTGTGTGGTTTCTGGCTAGGTGTGTGACTATCCCAGGCAACCTGATAGCTCTCTTAAATCACCTCCAAATCCTCATCCTCAAGGAGCATGGAAACCTTCTGTTTCTCCTTCTTAGAGCCACAGAATACTCCACATGCTTTGCCAGCTCTCAGCAATGCCAGGGGGAAAAACTGGCTCTTGTCCCAAGTCCTAAAGTGATCCTCAAACTCTGACTGATGGTTTTCCTTGGACTTCCAGATTTTTCCAAGGTGAGAGAGGTTGGCACCTTCACCTTTCGTACTGCTCCCTCCACCATCAAGAAAATGGTTAAATGGAGAAAAGACCAAATATCAAACTGTGATTCTTTCCCCAACTCTCTTTTTCCCTTTCTCTATTCCTAATTATCTTTATACAGATGAGAAAGGAAGGATTGGTATCAAATAGATTGTGCTAGAGGACCACAGTACAGCAAACAATATGGTGAGGAGTCTAGCACTAATAAACTACTGAACTTGAAAGGTGAAGGAAGTCTCTTTTGTTCTTAGCAGTGAGGCATTGCCAAGTACTTTACACCATCATGTTGGATTAATACAAATGATTTATGTGACCCATCTAAATTTCTGTGCATGACATTGAAGACCTTCCATAATCTGAGCACCATCTACCACTTCTGTGCTCTGCCCCCCACCTATCGCTGATTGGAGTCAAGAGAAGCTTCCCACTCGTCATGCTGTTACTGTGCTTTGGTGTTATTTCAGTAGGCTTTCCCTCTCCATAAGACCCCTGTTTCAACTTCTTCCCCTTTTCTCTCCATCAGCATGACCATGTTGTTAACCCTATCCTTAGCTTCCAGGAGAGTTGCCCAACTTCTTCCTCATATCCTCATTAAACTCTGGACTCTACTTTGAATGGAAGTAGACTGTGATCTCCTGGAGGACAGAGAGCATGTTTCACTCACCTTTGTATGCCTAGTACCACACATAACGTCTGACACAAAATAAGTATGGAATACATAGTGAACTGAATTGAGGTTCTGGAGGAAATTACATCATCCAAGTTGTTGATTGCTCTTGTGAGGGTTCCTATATATACTCTTCTGTTTTTTACCTGGAAGACTTACTTTAAGAAGAGGTCATTTAAAACAACTTACAGCAGGCTCTCTCTGTATGCTCTGCATGCATACCCTTCACAAGAATATTTTATAGACAGTAATTCTGTCACTCTAATGATATAGGCTAGTATCACTGTATTGATTGAATAGCTTGTTTATTGAATTGCTATTTTTCTCAGACTCTCTTTCTTTAAAAAAAATACAGCTTTAAAAGATAAAGGACCTAAAATATCTATATATGAGAAAGTCAAGGAAAAAAAGAGGTAGTTGGCCTCTAAATTCCTGACACTGTAATAAACCAACGTTGATAGCATTGATTTAATAACTAACCCAAGATAGATCTTAAAATCACCCAATCTGTAGTTTCTTTAAAACAAATAATTCAACCAACAAAGGCACATGAAATGAATGATAAGCAAAAATGATCGATACTATTACATCAATTCTATGTTCTGAGTACAAGGGAATAACCCTGGGATATTTTCACTTCATAAAAAGGCCAAAACATTTTATGTGTTATGACGATTATTGAGAGAGGCAGTGCATAGTAGTTTGTGCTACTATGTGCTAGGCATTGTACTCAGTAAATACTTTATTTCTTGCCTCATTTAGAAATGAAATCTAAGTGAAACATAGAGTTTATTCTTTTATTATTATTTATTATGGTATTCTTTTCCATATGAACAATTGCAAACTTTTGCCCCAACACACACACACACACACACACACACACACACACACACACACACATACACACACACACGAGGGGGTGGGGAGGGAGAGAGAGAGAGATTATAAGGATTGGCTCACATGTTTATGGAGGCTAACAAGTCCTTCAGATCTGCAGGGTGATTCCACAGCAGGCTGGAGAGCCCACATTTTGGTTGGAGTCAAAAGGCAAGAAAAAAACAACGTTGTAGTTTCCTAGTTTGAAGGCAGTTATGCAGGAGGAATTCTCTTTTGCTCAGGAAGGGTCAGCCTTTTTGGTCTATTCAGGCCTTCAGTTGGATGAGACCCACACATATTAAGTAAGGCAATATGCTTTACTCAGTCTGTCCATTCAAATGTTTATTTGACCCCAAAACACCCTCATAGATACACCCAGAATAACATTTAACCAAATATCTAGACACCCTTGGGCCCAGACAAATTAACACATACAACTAACCATCACACCTATGTAGTGAGTTCTATGACTTACTCTGTTTTCAGATGAGGGAAAAGAGAGAGGAGATATAATTCCTTGTCATACACCATTCTAAGTGACAGAGACTCTGCTCCAACCCATCTGACTTAACAAAGACGGTATTTAAAGGAGAGAGCAAGGTTTGGAGTATGTGGTTTTTGTGAGAATAAAACTTTTAAAAAATGAGTACAAAAGGATGTATCGCTATGCTTGGCACATAGACTCATTATAGCTAATATTGTTATATTAGTAGTTGACTAGTAGTATTATTAAAAAACATTGTTATAGTTTGTTAGCATAAACCTTTGTCCTTTTAAAAAACCTGAGAATGAGAATGCCAGACAGAGTTTAAATAAGGATATATTTGATCAATATCATTCTCTATTCTTTTCCTTGGTTTTGTGATATAAAGATAAAAAAACCTCTAAGTCACTAGATAGTTAATTTCTCCAACATATCCTATTGCAAAAATAATATTACCTTTGGCAGAGATATACCTTATTCCTGCTTATGTCATTAGAAAATGGCAAGGTCAACCAAAATGAGAAATTGACAGTGTCTCTTTCGTTCAGTTTTTAATAAGTATTGTCCAAAGAAAGAATAATCACATCAGAACTTGTTTGTCCTTGAAGTGCCTTTTTAAAAAGGTCTCCTAGCAAATCTAATGTAAGGTCAAAAGCAGTTGAGAAAAAGAAGAAATCATTTAAGTATACTTCCTCCCTCTATTCTATGTGATAGAAATAAAATACCCCCCTGCCCTGACTGGTTTGGCTCAGTGGATAGAGCGTCGGCCTGCAGACTTAAGGGTCCCAGGTTCGATTCCGGTCAAGGGCATGTACCTTGGTTGTGGGCACATACCCAGTAGGGAGTGTGCAGGAGGCAGCTGATCGATGTTTCTCTCTCATCGATGTTTCTCTCTCATCGATGTTTCTAACTCTCTATCCCTCTCCCTTCCTCTCTGTAAAAAAAATCAATAAAATATATTAAAAAAAAGAAGAAATAAAATACCCCTTTCAATCACTTGGGCACCGGGGTATTTGACTCCTCCTCTTTCTAGAGTGTGGGGTATGTTAGTAAAAGGAGCTCTGAGTTAACAAACCAGATTTTGCAATCTGTAAATAAAAAATATAGCTTCATAGGGAATAAATGGTCTTGAAAGACTTTGTCCCACAGATCCCCAGCCTCTTTTATAGGGCAAGACTCCAGGCAAAACTGTGAAATTAGTTACTCACATATTTTTATTATTCAGCTATCGGGCCTCCTATCTTTCACCCAAAATCCTCATGTGTTTTCATCTCCACATTTTGTGTTCTCAGCAAAGAATGTGATAAAACTCATAGGCTTTGAGAAACAAAGACTATAAGAATTACTGTGTTCTTTTTACCAATTCCCTTTATAATTTACTAAGCTTTATAATTTAAAAGACTAACTTTAGACATCAGTGGCATTGAGGAGGCATTTACTACAGTCAGAGGAACTTTCCTGGAGTTGCTTAATTCACAGCACGTACAAAACAGGCTCCTTCTCTGCTTTCTTGGATGTTAAGAGCAGCCTTGTTCTTTCCTCATTTTCTGTCTATTATAGGCTCTCAATTCCAGCCACACTTATCACAATGCTGATAGTCCTTACCTGATTTACACCAGTGCTTTCTTTTGTACAGTATATCAGTGCTATTATTGTCTCTACTCATAATGCCTTTTGTTTCCTTTTGGGCAATTCTCTTGGGTACCTTACTTCATCTGAGCTCAGTTTAATCAAAATTTTCCTCCATTTAAAGTGTATGGCTTAACTGAGGAAATGAACCATGCTCCAAAGAAGCAACAATGAAAGAGTATAAGATAATATACAATGAATAGCCATGTGTGCATGAGCTGGTGATAGATTCATGAGTAATGCATTGTCCTGATGCCCCCAAGGAACTTATGATCCTGAAGGGACACAGACCAATACACAGAACATTATAGTACAGGGAAGAGGACACAATAGCAGAAACAGACAACAGTTGTTATGGGAGCCAAGATGAAGGGTATCTATCTGTAAGGGTGGGTTTTTGTTGCCTGGGTAACTCTTAGAAACTGCATCATCTCAGAAACTGTGACACACAGTTTAGTTTCTCTCCCTTTGCCAATAACCACTGCATCACATTTATAGAAGAAAACATTGTAATAGAACCAATGAGAACACACACCAAGAGGAATGTTTCCTGCAGCAGGCAGTAGTCAGACCATGAGCACCATTAGATGCTGGTTGCTGTCTCTGTCAGTGTCTCACACGTAGAAATGAAGGGTCACTTTTCTGATCACACACAGCCTCGCTTCTCTCCTCCTGGAAAGGTGCTTACTGAAGACCTGCTCATGCTGGCGAGCCAACTCCTCAAAGGCATACCAAGCTGGATTTGGCAGGTGTTTGCCTGTTTTAACAAACATATGAAGTGTGTTTAAAAGTTCCTGGGAGATTACAGAGAGCAGAAGTTTAAGAAACAGCCTGCTTAGGTTTGAGTCCAGGCTCCATCACTTACTAGTAGTGTGACCATGGGAGAGAGGCTTAAGCTTTTCTTGCCTTGATTTCTAGTCTTACAATGAGAATAATAATAAATAGAATTATTTTATAGGATTGCTGTGAGGATTTAATGATGTAATAAAATTGAACTTCTTCATACCTTGTGTATCTTATCTCCTGGACCAGATTGGAAGGTCCTTTGGGGAAGAGGCTATCATACTTATTTTGTGCTCCCCATGGTGCCATAATAGTTCTTTGAACATATCTAAGTATTGGTTAAAATGAATTGACCGATTGGCACTTTTTATTTTTTTTAAACACACCATTGAGTTTTCTTTTTTTTTTTTTACATGCAATAAACTTTAATATTTCAAGAAAAATGATCTTAAGTATAATAATGTTACATACAATAAACGTTAATATCTCAAGAAAAATGATTTTAAATATGACAATGTTACATGCACTAAACACCAATTATTCAAGAAAAATGATCTTACATATAATAATATTACATGCAATAAACATTAATATTTCAAGAATAAAAGGATTTTAAGTATAATAATATTACCAAAACTGAACTAACATAGTCTGATATCACAAGAGTTGTAGGAAATATTAAAAATCTGCAAATAACAGGATTACTTCCATTATATTCTAGAACATTTTTTTCCCTCTAGCTCTATTTTTTTTGTAGGAATACTTTCTATTTTATTTATTTTTTCATTATTGATTAAGGTTTTACATATGTGTCCTTATCCCCACCATTGCCCACTCATGCCCTCACCCCCCTGATGTCTACATCCATTGGTTAGGCTTATATGCATGCATACAAGTCCTTTGGTTGATCTCTCCCCTTTACCCCCACCCTCGCTTACCTTCCCTTTGAGGTTTGAGGGTCTGATCGATGCTTCTCTGTCTCTGGATCTGTTTTTGTTCATCAGTTTATATTGTTCATTATATTCCAGGAATGAGTGAGATCATGTGGTGTTTATCTTTCTCTGACTGGCTTATTTTGCTTAGCATAATGCTCTCCAGTTCTATCTATGCTGTTGCAAATGGTAAGAATTCCTTCTTTTTTACCTCAGTGTAGTATTCCATTATGTAGATGTACCACAGTTTTTTAATCCACTCATATGCTGATGGGCACTTAGGCTGTTTCCAAATCTTAGCTATGGTAAATTGCGCTGCTACGAATGTAAGTATGCATATATCCTTTCTGATTGGTGTTTCTAGTTTCTTGGGCCTCTAGCTCTATTTGTGGTCATCAGTTTATGTTGTTCATTATATTCCACAAATGAATGAGATCATGTGATATTTATTTTTTTCTGACTTGCTTATTTCACTTAGCATGATGCTTTTAAAGTCTATTTTGTTGGATATGAGTATTGCTACTTCAGCTTTTTTTCCTTTTCCATTTGCATGGAAAATTTTTTTCCATCCCTTCACTTTCATCCTGTGTGTGTCTTTTGTTTTGTGGTGGATCTCTTATAGACAGCATATAGTTGGGTTATGTTTTTGTATCCATCAGCTACCTTACACCTTTTGATTGGAGCATTTAATCCATTTACATTTAGAGTAATTATTGAGAGGTACTTATTTATAGCCATTTTAATTCTGTATGGCTAGGTTTCTCTTTCTGTTTCTTCTTCTCAGCAATGCCTTACAGCAATCCCTTTAGCATTTCTTGTAATGCTGGCTTGGTGGTGATGAACTCCGATAGCCTTTTTTTTTTTGTCTGACAAGCTCTTTATTTGACCATCTATTTTGAATGCCTGGCTGGATATAGTAATCTTGGTCTCAGATCCTTGCTTTCCATTACCTTGAGTGCTTCATGCCATTCCCTTCTGGCCTGTAAAGTTTCTGATGAGAAATCAGGTGTCAGCCTTATGCAAATTCCTTTGTAGGTAACAGTTTTCTTTTCTCTTGCTGCCTTTAAGAGTCTCTCTTTGTCTTTAATTTTTGGCATTTTAATTATGATGTGTCTGGGTGTGGGTCTGTTTGGATTCTTTTTGTTTGGGGTTCTCTGTGCCTCCTGAACTTGTGTGACTTTTTCCTTTACCAGGTTAGGGAAGTTTTCTACCATTATTTCTTCAAACACCTTCTCTATTCCTTTCTCCTTTCCTGCCTCTTCTGGCACACCCACTATTCTAATATTGTTATGTTTCACATTGTCCCACAGGTCCCTTAAGCTGTCCTGTTTTTTAATTGTTTTTTTTTTCTTTTTGGTTCTCTAATTGAGTGTTATTTTCAACTCTGTCTTCTAATTCACTGATTCGATCCTCAGCTTCCCCTAATCTGCTGTGTATTCCTTCCAATGTATTCTTTATTTGTGTTATATCACTCTTTATCTCAGGTTGTTCTTTTTTCATAGTTACTATATCTTTTTCACACTGTTGAGCATTTTTAACAACATTACTCTGAACTCTGTTTCAGATAAATTTCTTATCTCTGCTTTATTTATCTCTTCTTCTGGACAATTTGCTAGTTCTTTCATTTGAGGGTTGTTTCTTTGTTTCCTCATTTTGGTTGTTTGGGTTTGTGACTATGTTTTAAATAGATCCTTTATAACTCTCAATCTCTAGGGCAGGACAGATTAAAGGCTGTTTCTGACTAATTGGATCAGGCAAAGACATAAAGCCTCCAGAGACTGCCTCTGTCTACAGACTAATAGGATTCTGACTTGAATTACCCCCAGACAATCATCCTCAGGTGTGGCAAGAGTTTTTTCAACAGGGTGGGGCAATTGCTTCTGCCTGGAGACTAATTGTTACTTTTAATCTCTTAAGTGGCCTCAGGGCAAGGTGTTTTCCAATAGGGTGTGTAGACTGTCTTCCTCCCAGGCAAGGCAGATGTCTATGTGGGAAAGATGTCCTCTGCTGCGTGAGGGAATGATTCAGCCCAGGAAACTTGGGGTGTCTGCCTTCTGAGCTCTATCCCCTGAGTCCTCAGTCCTGACTTCTGCTCTCACAGCTCCAGTCCACTTCACTCTCCCTCTGCCAGAGCACAAGGTGGGTGGCTCTACAGGGAATTTTTGTGCATTGGCCCTTTAAGAAGGTGCCGGAACTTTCTGCTGCCACTCCCTGGCAGACAGCACCCCACTGCTTATCACAGCTAGATGTTATGTGGGTACCCTCCTCAGTTTGGTGTTCTCTGCTGGGGAGCCCAGCTTCGGGATTAGATCCCAGAGTTCTCAGTGGCAGCCCCCTTCCACAGCTGAGATACCTCTCTAGGACTTCAGTTGCTGTCTGTGGGTGCCCGGCCAGCCCTTTCGCACCTCCACCCCTCTTACCAGTCTCTATGCAGTCTCCACCTTCGGTCCTTGAGTATCTCCTGTGAGTTTTGCATTGATTATTCAGGAAGCCTTTCCATATTTTAGTTGTAATCCCAGCTTGTTCCTGGGAGCATGTCTGTGCAGCATCCTCCTACTCTGCTGCCATTTTTAATCCGGCACTTTTTATTTTAAGGTGGGGAAAGCTGGGGCCTGTTCCAAGGTACCAAATAAGGATCAATGTAGTTATTGAAGATGGTAAAGAAGGAGGTGTAGTCTGGAATCAAGGTCAATTAATCCATAAATTTATTGATTCTCTTTTCCTCCCTAGTGTATACAGGGACAAAGTAGCACAAAGCTCATAGGAAAGGATACACTTTAGAGAAAGATGGATGGTTTGTCCTCTGAGAGCACAGGGGCAAATATACAGGAGAGTTGAAGCAGCATAGATATGCAGAGATAAATATAAAAGGACTGGGGAACTGAGAGCTGCCCACCTCATTATCAGAGCTCAGTGGAAGCAATTGAAGAGATATATTCTAGACTGTCAGCTATATCTTTGCAATTTAGTAAAAACAGCAATTGAAAAATTCACCTGCTGACATGACGTTCATATACAGTTGAAATTCCTGGGGGCAGGAATTGGTTTGAATAGGTCCTTGTTTTATTTGAATGACTTGGTTGTTTCATATTGGAGTTCAATGATAGGTCATATGTTGATAAACCATCTAATTCCTCTAACTTTAAAAATGATTGCTGATCTGAAAATTGAAAAAAAAAAGTAGATTTGGAAATGATCTGGAAGCCAACTGTGAGAAATATTCAATGTCCATTTTGACCCTCCATTAGCTCCCCTGAGCTATTGCCCACAAAGCTTTCCATGCAGGGTCTGTGGAAGAAAGGAGATGAAAGCTCTGTGTGGTTGAGTGAGCTGAAGGGTAGAATGTCCGTTGCCTACATGTCCAGAGATCATCTACAATGTCCAGTTTTCCACTTGACCACACAGAAAATGGGTTGGCTATAAATTATTGTTTTAGTGTCCACAAATAAAGTTACCAGGGGCCATTTTTCTTTTTTAAAATAGTGGATAGAGGTTTTTAATTTTTTTAATTTTTGCATAGTGTATTTCTTAGTTTTTTCCAGTGAATGCAGAAAGCTTGGAATTAACAACAACTTCCCTCTATTTAGCCTTCTCATTAACATTTCTAATTTACGGCTGCATTTCATGAAAGTCCTAATATCCTAATCTAGTCACAGTAAAATTATTTTCTTTTATAGGATAAAATTGCATCCACATCACCAAATTAAACTCTTAAAATGAAATCAGTGGTTAAAAAAGTTGACTCTGTACAATAAAAATATATATTTCTATATATGTAATAACTAACATCTTTAAGAAATGTAGTTTACAGTGCTTCATTATGCCTGTTTTAATAACCATTACTAAAATTTCATGAAGTAAGTGTTATTGTCTTACTTATTCTGGAGATAGGAATTGGGACTCAGAAAGAATATAACTTGCCATGATCATAAACCAGTAGCTGGTAGAATTGGAACTCACCCCCATTTTTCCAGATTCTAAATCCTGTGTCTTGTCTTCTCAAAGGAAGAAGCCAGTATTATTAATTTACTTAAATATTCAACAAACATTCATGAACACAGTGTTGGCTCTGTGTTGGCTCTTTAAATACAAGTTAGAATGGGACACAGTATCTGCTCTGGTGAAGCATACAGTCTAACCTTGGAAGATAGTCAAGCATGTAGGAAAGGATAATACAGAATGATCTGTGCTTTGTTAAGAGAAATATACAGGTAAGATGGGGCCCCCAATAGGGCATAGGGAGTGATGGGGTGGAAGGGGTAATATCTAACTTGAGACAGAATAAATAAATAAGTAGAAATTTGTGGTGGGGAATGGAGAACAATGTTCTGGGCTAAAGGAGCAGCAAGTGCAAAGGCCCTGAGGCAGGGCAGGTCATGGTTTAGAAGGCAAATGTTCATTAGATGAGCCAGTGTAGCTCAAGCACTGAGTGTGAAGATGAGATTCATGAGTTAAGGGAAACCTGAGCAAGCTGGGCCTTGAAGCCATGTTAAGGAGAGTCTGAAGATTTTCAAGCTGGAAGAGTGATGTGTTGGCTTACCATTTTGAAA
The DNA here is from genome assembly GCF_963455305.1 of Plecotus auritus. Taxonomy (NCBI): domain Eukaryota; kingdom Metazoa; phylum Chordata; class Mammalia; order Chiroptera; family Vespertilionidae; genus Plecotus; species Plecotus auritus. The sequence goes on from NC_137771.1 coordinate 56,931,327, forward strand.
AGATCATTCTGGCAGGAGTGTGAAGAATGGATGAGAGAGAAAGCAAGCTTAGCATAAAAAAAGGACAATTAAGGAAATACGGTAATATAAAAGGTGATGGATGATAGTGACTGAACTACTGTTTGGTGACCACACCTGGTCACCTGCCAACTGTGGCAATTCCATGTGGTAACTGAGCACTGTCTAAGGCAGACATTGCAACAGAAGGACTTCAGGCACTTAAAACTACATCAACAACAACCCAGACCCCTCAATAATGCTACTTCCACTGAATCAACAGGCGGGTTAACCTGTCCAGTCTTTAAATTGGTTTGAATTGAACTAGTTTGCTCCAAATGCACAGAAACTCACTCTTTGATGGTATCTTCTCCTGTTAGTCAAAAGCAAACTCCAGATATGTGGTAGACATCACAACCCCTTTGACTGGTTTTGTTTGATTGAGTTGTAGTTATTTGAGGATTAAACAGATATTGATTAATGTCATGTTCCCTGTTTTGATTCTCATCTAATCAAAACACTGCCAAAACATTGTCCCCTAAATGTGAAATTACTCAGTGAATAAATCATAATGTGCAGCTTTCAGGCAAGTCATGTTTAGGAAACGAAATTTAGCCCTGACTGGCTTGGCTCAGTGGATAGAGTGTCGGCCTGCGGACTGAAGGGTCCCGGGTTCGATTCTGGTTAAGGGCATGTACCTGGGTTGCAGGCACATCCCCAGTGGGAGGTGTGCAGGAGGCAGCTGATCGATGTTTCTCTCTCATCGATGTTTCTAACTATCTTCTCTCTTTCCTCTCTGTAAGAAATCAATAAAATATATATTTTTTTAAAAAGAAAAGAAAATGAAATTTAAGTAGGAGACATTACAAAAAGGATAGGGTAAACAATTATTTTTATGAAGAGAATCCTTTAAAGTCTCCTGGTATTTTGTGGTGAGGTAGCAATGTGACAAATAGAAAGGAAATGCAAATTGAGAGTGTCTACTCAATTAACTAGGATATCATTCACTGCTATTTACAAAAGATAAAATCTAACCTTAGCATGGTATACAAGGCCTTTCAGGATTGTCTCCTCCAGCCTGTTCAGGCTTGCATTCTTCCCATATACATATCCCTGTTTCTAGACTATACCCTCTTTTTGTTTATATATGGGTCAAAATCCTGTTCATTTTACAAGTCTTTTCTAAAGCATTACTTCCTCTCTGATGGCTTTCTGCCTCCCTCCATCCAGTAACTATAAAACAAAAGAATGGCAAGTAATGAGAATCTACTATATTTGTTTATTGCCTGTGGAATTTCTTGAGAGATGAGACCATCATCTTTGTATACCTAACACCCAGTGTAATGCTTAAAATTAATAACATGGTTGGTGGTTCATATTCTTGACAATAACGCCAATAGATATTTTAAATACTGATTTAACTGGTAATTATGGGTTTTTCCTTATCCAAGTCCACCAAGAATTCCTGTTCAAAGGCCAGATGGTTATAATTCAGTTTAGTATTAGCATGGGCATTAACTCCTACAGAATCCTATCTAATAAAAGAGTAATATGCAAATTAACCATCACTCTGCTACACCCACAAGCCACACCCAAAAGCCACGCCCACCAGCCAATCAGGAGTGAATATGCAAATAAACCCAACCAAGATGGCTACAGCCACAGAGAGCAGGAGGGAGGCTTGGGTTTCCCTGGCGATAGAGGAAGCCAAGCTTTCCACCTGCCCTTGCCAGCCTAGGCCTCCACTCAAGGCTACAAAGTTTCAATGATAGAAGATACATAAAACCAAACAGAAATGGCGGCAGCCACGGAGCTGGAAAGAGCAGGAGGCTAGGGTTGCCCCTGGCAATGGAGGAAGCCAAGCTTTCCGCACACCCTAGCCCGCCCAGGCCTCACTTAAGGCTACAAAGTTTCAATTATAGAAGATACATAAATCCCAATAGAAATGGCTGCCGCCACGAAGCAAGCAGAAGGCTTGGCTCTGCTCCAGGCTACAAAGTTTCAATTGTGGAAGATAAATAAACCCCAGATACCAGGGCCTTCGCTTGGGTCGCCAGGGGGCGTAGCTGGCCTGCAAACCACCTCAGGCCCCTCGCCCAGGCTGCCCTATGCCCCAAGGGAACCCCCACCCTGATCCAGGACACCCTTCAGGGCAAACCAGCTGGCCCCCACCCATGCACCAGGCCTCTATCCTATCTAATAAAAGAGTAATATGCAGATTGACCATCACTCCAACACACAAGATGGCTGCCCCCATGTGGTCAAAGATCCTGCCCCCATGTGGACACAAGATGGCCACCACAAGATGGCCAGCAGGGGAGGGAAGTTAGGGGTGACCAAGCCAACAGAGGAGGGAAGTTGGGGGCAACCAGGCCTGCAGGGAAAGACAGTTGGGAGGGACCCAGGCCTGCAGGGGAGAGCAGTCGGGGGGACCAGGCCTGCAGGGGAGGGCAGTTAGGGGTGACCAGGCCTGCAGGGAAGGGAAGTTAGGGGAAAACAGGCTGGCAGGGGAGCAGTTAGGCATCAATCAGGCTGGCAGGGGAGTGGTTAGGGGGTAATCAGGCTGGCAGGCAGAAGCGGTTAGGGGCAATCAGGAAGGCAGGCAGGTGAGCAGTTGGGAGCCAGCAGTCCTGGATTGTGAGAGGGATGTCCGACTGCCCATTTAGGCCCGATCCCACCGGGATTGGACTTAAATGGGCAGTCGGACATCCCTCAAGGGGTCCCAGATTGGAAAGGGTGCAGGCTGGGCTGAGGGACACACACACCCGTGCATGAATTTCGTGCACTGGGCCTCTAGTTGTTAATGATCTTAAACATTTATTGACTTAAAGGCATTTTTGGATTACTGGGCTGGAAGTTATGTAACTCTAGGAAAAGTCAAAGCATATTATGTAGCATACCAAGATGAGATAAGGCTCCTTAAAACTGAATTTGCTAAAGCGATGGATTTTAATAGTGGAGCCTAGGAACTTGGCATTTTAACACAGATCCACTGATTCTGATGTAAAATATTTGTGAACGACATTATGATTAACACTGCTATTCCTGGTGCTCCTTACCTGGTTGTCCTCTCTGGGATTTTTAACTCAGTTCTTTTTGAAAATGAATAAAGTTTATTTTCCATTGATTGACTCCATAAACTCTTTATCTTTTACTATATATGTGCATTTACAATAACCTTGATAGTGTCTATTTCATCTCTTCTTCACTAAGCAGCCAGTGCTGATCAGTTTGGCTAACAAAGAGTTCAGGTTCATTTTCCGCTGTCTTCTCTGTGTCTCTTCTCCTGTATAGTGCAGTCTGAACTGGGATAGTAACTTCTAATTTCAGGGCTCTCTTAATGCTAAGTTGCAGGGTACTATCAGGATAGGTTAGGTTATGGTGTGATAACAAACAACCCCCAAACTCTCTGTATTTAAAGCAACAAAAGTTTTTTTCCTTTCTTTCTTTCTAATATTACATGTCTAGCTTGAGTTCCCAGGGGACAGTGTTCATCAGTGGTCATCCAGGGGCTCAGTGTGGTGGCAGTTTTATCATCATACAACATTGCTGTTTCAGGATTTGCTGTGACAGAGGGAATAAGCATAAGTGATGGTGTACTGGATCTTAAATGCATCTGCTCATGAGTGATTCATCATGTGTACTCACATTTCATTGGCCAGTGCAAGCATTTGCCATGTCTAACTTCAAGAGACAAGGAAGTGTAATCCTCTAGTATTCCCAGAAGGAAAGAAGAGAAATATTGGGAGTACTTGTAATGCCTACCATAACCTGATAATCAAATATTAGGTTCTCTGTTTTTCCCTATGTGCAGAATTTGCCCCCGACCACCTGTTGTCTTAATCTGTTCAGCTGCTATAAATAAAATACCAGATATTTCATAGTATATAAGCAACATAAATTTATTTCTCACAGCTCTGGAAGCTGGGAAGTCCAAGATTAAGACACTGGCAGATTTAGTGTCTGCTAAGGACCCATTTCCTGGTTCATAGATGGCATCTTTTTACTATGTCCTCACATGATGGATGAGGTAAGGAAACTTTCTTGGGCCTGTTTTATAAGGCCACTAATTCCATTCATGAGGGCTCTACCCTCATGATCTATCACCTCCTAAAGGCCCCGCCTCCAAATATCACCAACTTGGTAGTTAAGATCAGACTATAGCATCCTGCAAAAGATCCCCAAATCCCGTGAAGCCCTGTGAACTAAAAAGTAAGTCATCTACACCAACCCATTTGCCCTCCTAATATAACAGGGACAGGGTAAACATTCATATTCTGTAAGTGGAAGATTGGGAGATACATAGCAGTAACTAGTCTAGAGCATTCTGAAAACTCACTTTTATGCGATGGTTCCCTGCCTTGGAGGTAGAGAATATTCCTACATTGAGCTCCATTCTTATCCTTAGGAAAATCTTCCAGTCCAATCTCCTCAGCCTGCAGCATGGCTCTCTCAGAAGTCCTTCCTTCTCTTATCATCCTTGGCTCCATATCTGACGTGGGCATTGGATGCTGCTGCCATCTCAACATGAGGCTTCGGGCTTTGCTGTGGGCTTGAAGTGGAAAATTGCACTCCGTATCTTAAGCGCTTCTGCCATGAAGTGTATTATATCATTTCATTGGCCAAAGTAGATCAAGACTATCTTAAATATGTGGGGTTTTGTATTGTTTACCCCACTCCATTTCTTGCCAAAAGGACAGAGTTACGGCAGACAGACTAGAGTTCAGTTCTGACTTTGCTTCTTACTTCCTATGAGACTTTAAATAAATTATGAACCTGTTTAATAAACCTCAGTTTCCTTATCTATAAACTGGAGATAATAAGAGTGCCTCCTTTCCTGGGTGGCTCTGAGGATAAATGCTTGTCAAGTCCCTAGCAAAGTGCCTAGAAAATAGTTAATACTGTCAAATGTTAGCTGTGATGTTTGCTACCTTCCTGTGCTGGAATATTCTGGAAATTGCATCCTTTTTTTGCGTGATTGGCATTCTCTACAGTGAGGTCTGTGGTCCCTCTGCTGGATTATCTTTGAGGGAGATGGGACAACAGAGGGACTTTACAAGCCCTTTGGTGAGCAGGGTCTCTTTCTGAGAGTCCCCATTTGTGTGGCAACATGGCTGAGCAGCATCACTAAACATCTTCCTAGTGTAGTAGTTACTGTGGGTCACAGACTCCCTCTAAGCATTGGCATTTTATTGCTTGAGTTATTGGACATTATAGGACAACTAGTGGCCTGGTGCACAAAATTCATGCACGGGGGGGGGGGGGGCATCCCTCAGCACAGCCTGCACCCTCTCCAATCAGACATCCCTCTTGCAATCTGGGACCACTGGCTCATAACTGCTCACCTGCCTGCCTGCCTGCCTGATCGCCCCTAACTGCCTCTGCCTGCCTGCCTGATTGCCCCTAAGCCAGCCTTGGGCAAACTACGGCCCGTGGGCCAGATCCGGCTGTTCTATCCAGTTCTCTTGCTCTCCCCTCTGCTCCTTTACTTTGAATTTGTATTAGTTCACACAAACACTCCATCCATGCTTTTGTTCCAGCCCTCCGGTCCAGTTTAAGAACCCATTGTGGCCCTCAAGTCAAAAAGCTTGCCCACCCCTGCCCTAACCCCTCTGCCTGCCTGCCTGATCGCCCCTAACTGCCTCTGTCTGCCTGCCTGATCATCCCTAACTGCACTCCCCTGCTGGCCTGATCTTACCCCCAACTGCTCTCCCCTGCTGGCCTGATCTTGCCCCCAACGGCCCTCCCCTGCCAGCCTGATCTTGCCCCCAACTTCCCTCCCCTGCAGGCCTGATCTTGCCTCCAACTGCCCTCCCCTTCCAGCCTGATCTTGCCTCCAATGGCCCTCCCCTGCTGGCCTGATCTTGCCCCCAACTGCCCTCCTCTGCCAGCCAATTTGGTTCTAATTGGTTGGTTTCTATGCCAGTCAGCGTCAAAAGCTCTGTCTCCTAGACAGCCATTGGCTCTTCACAGTTGACCCAGATTTGGTTCTGATTGGTCAGTTTCTATGCCAGTCAGCGTCAAAAGCTCTGCCTCCTAAGCAGCCATTGGCTGTTCACAGTTGACCCAGATTTGGTTCTAATTGGTCAGTTTCTATGCCCGTTAGCGTCTCTGGGCCTATCAATGGAGCCTGATCAGAAAGGTGGGGCTGATCAGCAGCCCCGGTGGAAGCCTGGAGAGAAATGGAGGTGAGGCCAGACTGGGAGAGAAAGAGAGAGGCAAGTGCTGCTCAAAAGCTGCCTCAGAGGCAACAGATCAGTCCCTGCTTCTCTCTTCAGGCCTCTCTCTGGCACTGATTTGCAGCCCCTTAGCAGTCAGTGCTGGGGCACCGTGCCTGCAGCAGAAGCAGTCAGTGATGGCGCTGACTGCAAGACTGACTTCCAGTTGGTTGAGCCTCGTCATTACTGGTCATTATGACCCAGGGTTTTTATATATTATGATACACAAAATATTTCTGAGAAATGGTGAATCTCACAAATTCAGGATAAATGAAAGGAAATCAATGTATTAATAACACTGTGAGAGAAAAAGCACTCCATGATGGGCATTGTACTTTGAGCCTTCTGGATGCTAATAATGACACTTCTTCCTTTTCTGTCCAGAAGCAAGATTTCATAATAAAGAGTGGAGTAATTCCTCTGCACCAATGGAAAAGCATCAGTTTGGCTTGGGCTGCTATAGCAAAAATACCACAGACAGGATGGTCTAAACAACACATATTTATTTCTCACAGTTCTGGAAGGTGGAAGTCCGAGATCAGGGTGCCAGCATCACTGTGTCCTGGTGAGGGTCTTCTTCCTGGCTTTCAGATGGCTGCTTCTTTCTTTTTAAAACATATATTTTTTGTTGATTTCAGAGAGGAAGGGAGAAGGAGAGAGAGATAGAAACATCAATGATGAGAGGGAATCATTGACTGGCTGCCTCCTGCACACTCCCTACTGGGGATCGAGCCTGCAACCCTGGGCATGTGCCCTTGGCTAGAATTGAACCTGGGACCCTTTAGACTGTAGGCCGAAGCTCTAGCCACTGAGCCAAACTGGCTAGGGCAGATGGCTGCTTTCTTTATGTATCCTCACACAGTGGGAATAAAGAGCTCTAATCTCTATTCCCTTATAAGGGCACCAATCCCATCATGTGGGTCCACTCTCATGACTTCATCTGAACCTGATTAGTTCTCAAAGTCCCCACCTCCAAATACCATCACATTGGGGATTGTATTCAACATATAGATTTGGGAGAGACAAAAACATTCATTCCATAGCAATATATAGCTAACTCCCACAAAGCATTGTGGACACCCATGATGTGCCTGGCATTATACTATCACTGGTAATAATAAAATGTGCAAAAGGTGGTTCTTGCCTCAAGGAATCACAATCCAATTGGAAAAGTATGGGTGAATGAGCTTAAAATTCAATACAACATATTAAATACTCCAACAGAAGAACAAACAAAATGCAATGGGTTCTCAAATGTGGGAACAACTGTCAGGGGTATTGCGATTTAGTGTAGTTACCATGGCGAGTGGGCTGAGCTGATGATCAAAGTAAAGCTGGTATTTGTTTGCTGTGACCTATTTATACGCCCAAATCTTCTCTTCAGTATCTTGGGAATTAGGCCAACTAGAGTTTTAGTTCCTGTCAGATTTGCCTTGGCTTTCTTACATTTTATAACAGAGGTCCAAAGCAGTAGGGCCTGTTACATTACTTTTGTTTTCTCCTGGCCTTTGTTTGTAAAGAAATATACATAAAATAATTCAGTTTGTATATTGGCATCTGGGCTTCCCTGATCAAAGACTATTCACAATTTTACATTTCTAGTGTCTCTTCATCAAGAACCTCATAGATAGACTGGTTAATGTTATCTATCAATTTGCCTTTCTTTTCACTGGGAAGGTAGAAATATATATTATTATGGCATGCTGAATGCGACCTTTTCCAGACCAGCTAGCTGTTTCCTCTGTCTGAGACAAAGGGTGTAAAATGGGCTGTAAAAAGCAGGCCAGAGGGGAAGATTACTGCTGAGAAAGAAAGCCTGATTCAGGAGGGAGGCAATGGCATTCACAGTGTTTTTTAAAGTACTTAAGATAGTGTACTTCTGAAGAGAATTTGTCTTTAACAAGCAAAGAAGAATGTCAGAAAATTGTATGGCTCTTGAAAATAGCTCTCCATCAAAAAGTGATAAGAGAGCTTTCTAAAACCATGTGCCGTGCTGAGTGGGAGCCAGGTGATGCTGAGACCATCATCCAGCAAACTTTCTGAGACTTCGGCCATTATCTCTAAGTTGACAAAAGGTAGCTGAGTGAGGAATTGAAAACAAATGTGGGTTACAGTCCAACTGTCAGAAAATAGGATCTATCTGACTCCAGTAGCTAGTTAGACAGAAGGGTAAACTAGGCTTGGCCAGTCCAGGCAGAGCAGCCACAGGGGGCTGTGCGGGTTGTGTGGTGCACAAGGTACCACACTGAAGAGGACAGTGGCTACATCATAGACATGTAGACCTGTGTAGTTATTATTTGGGGGAAGATGGCAGTAAAGTATCTTATTCTAACTCGTCCCTATGGTGGGACAGTATTCTGAGAGGTGAATATAAATGTCTTGAGAAAGGGGCTCTTTTTCTAATTTTCCACACACTGTATGGGCTAGTAGCAGCTGCTTGCTCCAAAATAAATGGGTTCAGACATACTGCTCAGCATTCTTCGATGGTGCAGTCACTCACAGCCGTGGGCAAACTATGGCCTGCGGGCCGGATCCGGCCCTTTCGGCTGTTCTATCCGGCCCGCGGAGCCGAAAGAGCGGAGGGTTCTCTTGCTCTCCCCTCCGCTCCTTTACTTTGAATTTATATTAGTTCACACAAACACTCCATCCATGCTTTTGTTCCGGCCCTCCGGTCCAGTTTAAGAACCCATTGTGGCCCTCGAGTCAAAAAGTTTGCCCACCCCTGCGAGTCTAGCAGGACTGTGTTACTCATTCAGACAGACAACTAATTGGACATTTGCCACATGCTAGCCAGGGAACAAAGGCCTGTGCCCTCATGGAGCTTTCCCTCCAAAGTGACCTAGGTACTGGGGAGGTGGGAAGAAGAGAGTGATGGGAGTGTTGGTGCAGAGGAACATGATTAGGTTTTGAAGGGAGACAGGTCCTGCATTTAGTCTCAGCTCCAGAATGGTGTGGTCTTGCGCAGTTGAACTTTCCTCTCTGTCTATAGAAAAGGTTTAAAAATACTTTCCTTATTGGGTTTATTGGAAAAGTTAAAGGTATATTAAAAACACTTTCACTATGCAGCTTATGACATACAAGTATGTGATTGATGGTAGTAATGGTTATTATTATTGTAATTATTATCTAAGTAAGGATAATAGCATGGACAATCCAGTCCTGTGTCCACACCTGGAAAAGCAACCTCTGAATTTGTGGTTGGGCTGAGGTGGAGGGAGGGTGTGAAATGGGAAGTTTTACTTTACGTCTTATGGATTTACTTCTCTTCCCCACTGTGTAATATTTGTTTTCTCAACCTCACTGAAGTCCAGATAATGAAAACAGACAGGCCTCATGACCTATGAGAGCAAAAGGACTTAAAAGGAATTAGGACCTTAATAACCTGTGGGAAATGGACGTTGAAATGAGATTCATCTGGGATGGTAAGGCTATGCTTAGTTATATTTCTACATGTGTCCAAAGGAGACGAGTTTTATGTGAAAAAGAGGTTGTCATAGGTCAGCTCTGTGAGGCTGACTTTGAAATGGAAATTTGCACGCAGGAGACTTGTTGGGTGTGCTTCTGGGATCATCACCTACAGGCAGAGAAGAAGGCAAGATTGGGTAGAAAGGGAAATTAAACTGTAATGCATTGAAGCAGAGGCCTAGGCCTCTGTTGGACATACAGGAGCTCTGGGGCTGGGATGACCCCTTAAACTTCATTAGAATTGGGGGGAGAGAGCCAGGACTTCATTCCCATCCCCCGCCATTGAACAGTCATTTCTTGTAGGCTGTCCTCAAGGAAGGCAGTGAACTTGAGTCGGGGGTTCTCTTCAGCAAGGGTGAGCCCCATTGAGAGCCCTCAACTGCCAATACTCCCAGCAACTAGGGAAACAAGTGTTTCAGTCTTGGAGGGGGAAATCTAAGCAGCATATCCACAGCAGTGGTGAAGGCCACTGACAAGGCAAACCTATCCATAAAAACCCTGCAAATAGATGCATTAGTTGTGGTTCTAATTTTTAATTCATTGTGGCATATCAATAATAATATTTTATACTAGAGGCCCAGTGCACGAAATTCGTGCACAGATAGGGCCCCTAGGCCTGGCTGGTGATCAGGGCCGATCTGTGGGGTGACCAGTAGGGCGATCAGGGAGCCGTGGGTCGCCTCCCTCTGCGGGGTGACTGGTGGGGCAATCAGGGAGCCCCCCGCTGGCACATGCCTTGACTGGCCTGGGGCCTGGCACACCTGGTGGTCAGTGCACATCATAGTGACTGGTCCTTCAACCAGTCGTTCTGCTGTTTGGTCGATTTGCATATTAGGCTTTTATTATATAGGATTGCATTAGTATCAACAGGTCAGGCTGCTTGTGGTCAGAGGTGACAGACTCAGGGCTTCAGCTGGGGCTCAGAGGATTAGAGTTTTAGCAAGTTTATTCATACAGCCTGAGCATAAGCCCACTTCTTAGGAGGTATGAAGCTGATAGGAATCATTTGGGAAAGGCAGATGGTCCATATAAGAAGTAAAGCATAGCCCTAGCTGGTTTGGCTCAGTGGATAGAGCGTCAGCCTACAGACTGAAGGGTCCCAGGTTCGATTCCCGGTCAGGGCACATGACCAGGTTGCAGGCTTGATCCCCAGTAGGGGGTGTGCAAGAGGCAGCTGATCAATGATTCTCTCTTATCATTGATGTTTCTCTCTCTCTCTCTCTTCTCCTCTTCCTTCCTGTCTGAAATCAATAAAAATAGATGAAAAAAAGAAGTAAAGCATAATTGCTCCTGTCACAATTAAGTACTTTAATTGCTAGAAAATCAAAGGCTAGGCTGCAGCTTTTAGTGTCTTCACTTTGAACCCACCCTCCCCAAAGGGTTTTGAGATCCATGAAACCTTGCTGTATCCAGGGAATCGAACTTAGCTTCTCTGGGGCTGTTTGTTAGTTTGAAAACAGAATTCAATTCATGGTATATAGCCTAATTGAGGTGCCCCTAAAATACATTACTAATTCTTCTTCTCTTTCCTTTTCTACTTCACTAGGAGGTGAGAAGCAAATAATACTGTGTAGCTTCCATCTGGGATTCTTTTCTCTGGTGCTGCTCATCATAAGGTGACGTGTCCCGTGGTCTTTATCTGACTGCTGCCATTCATTAGAGTCACAAGTCAATGCCCTGTTGCCACTTCTATTATTAACCAACATGTCACACATCACAAACTGGGCACACGTGTTTCTTTTGTTTCTCGTAGTGTTAGTTTATACTATATATATATATTAACGTGGTGAAGGAGGACGAGTGAGCTCTTTGGCATCTCTTCTATTAGGGCACTAATCCCATTCATGAAAGCTCCACCTCTGTGACAATCACCTGCCAAAGGTCCCACCTCCTAATACCATCACATTGGGCATTGGGATCTCAACATATGGATTTGGGGGGACACAAGCATTCTGTCTAAAGCAGACACTTGACTTTAAACATAATATTCTTTGATGCAACAGTTCCTGTCCCACAGCCTTTCTTTTACTGCCGCATGTCCAGTGGCATGAACACTGTTTCTACTTCATCACTTCCTACTCCCTCCTTAACCTCTTGCGGTGGGATTTCACTCTCACTGCTCTGTAGACACTTCTCTTTGAAAGATCAAAATGCTCTTATTGCCAAATCTACAAATCCCTATTTTCTTCCTCAGCTCCTTGTGGTGCTGTTGAACATTGTGTCCTATTTAAAACTCTTCTTTTGATTTCACTGGTTTTGTACTAGTATGCTGCTAGTTTTCTCCTTATATCTCTGTCTTTGACCTCCCTCTCCCCCCCGAATTATTTTTTTTCATTTTGTCACTTAAATAAACTTTTTTTTTTAAATGATTTTTTGAGAGAGAGGACGGAAGAGGAATAGAGAGATAGAACCATCAATGAGAGAGGAACATCATTGATCAGCTGCCTCCTGCACAGCCCCTGCTAGGGATCGAGCCTGCAGCCCTGGCATGTGCCCTGACCAGGAATCAATCCAGTGACCTCTTGGTTCCTGGGTCAATGCTTAACCCCTGAGCCACACCAGCCAGGCAAATATGCATTTTTAAAAATATATATTTTTTATTGATTTCAGAGAAGAAAGGAGAGGGAGAGATAGAAACATCAATGATGAGAGAGAATCATTGATTGGCTGCCTCCTTCACACCCCCTACTGGGATCAAGCCTGCAACACTTGGGCATGTGCCCTGACCGGGAATCTAATGGTGATATCCTGGTTCATAGGTTGATGCTCAACAACTGAGCCAAGCTGGCCAGGCTTAAATACATTTTTTAAATGATATGCTCTATACATATGAAAATATATAGGGAATAATACATGTAAAGAATGCCCATGAACTCCATGGAGCCTAGAAATAAAATAGTACAGCTGGAGGTGGAATCCCCTGTGAATGCCTTCTGGATTGTTTTCCCGTCTTTTCCCACCAGAGAGGCAGGCAGTTATCACTCGGGGTTACATTCTCATGAATGTTTTATGTTATTACTAAAAAATGTTTATGATAGTTGCTTGTTTACTTGAGCAGCAGGTGCTCACACGAGTCTAAGGAAACACTGTACAAAGCTATGCTGGAAAAAGGGCTCTAGAAAATTGTGCAATGTACAACCTGCACAAAGGAATGCAGGGCCTTCATTGTTTTACCTATTTTATAAATGGTATCATATTGAACATCTATACTAATAATAGAGGACTATGCAAATTGTCTGGGACAGTAACAGTAATGACCAAACAGCAGGCAGTATGGGGCGACCAGGCCAGCAGGGGGGTTAGTGAGGGACGACCAAACGACTGAAGAGCAGGCTGCGTGGGGTGACCAGGCTGGCAGGGGGGGCAGTTGGGGGTGACCAGGATGGTGGCAGGGAGCAGCAGTTGGGGGTGACCAGGCCAGCAGAGGGGGGCAGTAGGGGGTGACCAGGCCAGCAGGGGGGGCAATTGGGGGTGACCAGGCCAGCAGGGGGGGCAGTTGGGGGTGACCAGGACGGTGGCGGGAGTAGCAGTTGGGGGCGACCAGGCCAGCAGAGGGGGGCAGTTGGGGGTGACCAGGCCGGCAGGGGGGGCAGTTGGGGGTGACCAGGCCAGCAGGGGAGGCAGTTGGGGGCAACCAGGCCGATGGGGGGGGCAGTTGGGCCGACCAGGGCAGCAGGGGGGGCAGTAAGGGGCAACCAGACTGGCGGGGGGGGGCAGTTAGGGGAGACCAGGCCAGCAGAGGGGGGCAGTTAGGGGTGATCAAGCAGGCAGGCAGGTGAGCAGTTAGGAGCCAGCAGTCCCAGATTGTGAGAGGAATGTCCGACTGCTGGTTTAGGCCTAAACTGGCAGCTGGACATCCCCCGAGGGGTCCCGGATTGGAGAGGGGACAGGCTGGGCTGAGGGGACCTGCCCCCCCATGCACGAATTTCATGCACCAGGCCTCGAGTATGTATATAATTTGCTTCTTTCTCTGAACATCATTGTAAAATTGGGGAGAGGGGTGCCGTCCACAAGACTACCCTCACTTCTGATACCGATTGTAAGTTGAGGGGGTTCCCAAAACTACCCTCACATTTCACATTTGATAATTCACGAAAAGATTCACTGAGCTCATTGAAACCTGTTATACTCACACTTATGGATATATTTAGGGAAAGGATACAGATGAAAATGAGCTAAGGGAAGAAAATTATACAGCAGAATCCAGGAAACTACCACATGGAGCTTCCAGTCATCTCCCCCTGGAGTCATGGACAGTGTTACTTTCTTAGCAACAATGTGTGATAATATGCATGGAATATTGTTAGCCTGGAAAGCTCACCCAAGCCTTGATGTTTAGAGTTTTTATTGGGACTCTGTGTTTGACTGCCCATGTGGTTAATCTCTAGTCTGTAGCCTCTCCTGAGGTCAAATGGGTACTGCATGGTTCAAAACCCTCAGCATAAATCACACTGTTAAATTGTCTGATGGCCAAGGCTCCCCAGGCAAAGAACTTCTATCAGATGTGACATTCCAAGGGCCCAGTGTTCAACTCCCATAATACAGAACTCTGTTTCCCTACCTAACCTTGACACATGCACAGGACTTTCTGGTCACACATAATTTTCATAGGCATGATCTCATTTACTCCCAAGCTTTCCTGGGATTCAAATTATTATTTTTCTTCATGAGTCTGCCTAATCTAATTCTAAACCTCCCAGAAACAAAGGTGGTAAAGAATGAGAGAAAATGCTCTTCCTGTAGTGCTCTCAAACTTTTAAGGAGATAGATAAAATATACTAGAGTCAGACTTCATGAGTTTGCCAGATGAGAAAGTAGTTCTGAACTTCCAGATGCTTTTTCAAGAAGCTGGAGGTTTGTACATCTGAAGGTCAGGTCCTGGAGAGTGAAAACAAATTCTGCCCATTTCCAGGGGAGCTTTATTTCCTCCATATGTTTATGCATTTTTCTTTCCTTATGTTTGTGATTCATCTCTGGCTCAAGCCCCTTCTGTGAGAGCTGCTGGGGAGACGGCTGGCTGGGAGGGCTGCATGGATGGTGAGACTGTTGCTGCAGTGATGTGATGCAATTCTTGGCATTTGCACAAAGATGGGGAGTTCAGAGAGCCACGGAGTGGTGGAAATAGCCCTGGGAATCCTGACTCTTACCTCGAAATGATTTGATTTTCAGTGAGGCCAGGAGATCACTAAAAGAAGATTGGTAGCAAACTTTTATAACAACTTTAGGAGAGCCATGCTTATGAGCAAACACTTTCACTACCTATAAAAGGATTTTAGCCCTTGATCAGACCACAGATAAGGCTTTCTCCTGCTTCCTTTTCTCTCCTCTTCTGCTTTTATGCCCCTTGACGTCTTAGAGGGTTAGGTCTCCTACTTTGTTAAACCTCCTGAGTTCTGCCTCAAACGACCCTTCCTGCACAGGTAATAGAACAGAGAGGCAGACATCCTGAACCTTGGGTAACTTGTTTTAGGGTACGGGAGCAATGGCGGTATGTGCAGTGATTATCTATATGTGACAATGCTGGACGGCATCATGCAGATTGGGTTTTTCTTCATTAAACAAATACTGAGTGCCCACTGTGTAGCAGGCATGACACTAAGTAAAATTTTGTATTTCAGATCCTCTGCTTATCAGCTGTGTGACTTTGGGCAAGTTATTTAACCTCCTTGAGTTCAGTTTCCTAATGACATTTTAATGTCTGCCTCATAGGTTAGTATAAGGTTAGAATGAAATAACCTATGTCAAGTATTTAGCACAATGCTAGGCTCTAGTACCTCATACAGTGCCTGTCACTTAACAATTTACTGATTAAAGCAAAACCAGAATTATTACAAAGGACATCTGATTTCTATTTGATGTCTCATCCACAGTAACCATTTTTTATGTCAAGATTCTTATGGTACATTATGTTTACTCATACATGGCCTTCATATTCCATATGGTAAAGCAAATACATGTGTCACAACCCCTCATCTGGTCTGAGCCTGACTTCCTGGTTCTGTTCATTACATTCCAATTTTTGCATATTCTTTTTTTAAAATTATTTTTATTGATTTCAGAGAGGAGGGGAGAAACATCAATGATGAGAGAAAAATATTGACCAGCTTCCTCCTGCATGTCCTACACAGGGGCTCAAGCCCACAACATGGGCATGTGCCATGACCAGAAACGTGACCTCCTGATTCATAGGTCCACACTCATCCACTGAGCCGTGGGGCTGGCCACATTCCAACTTCGCATATTCTTCAAACTTCCTTCAGCCTGTTGCCTATATGTTGTGCTTGCTTGATGTGGACAGCAGGTGGCGCTTGGCATCAGATTTGTAGAGGCAGTTGTCAAGGGAACAGGGCTCTGTGCCAACTCTGAGGCAGGCTGGCTTCCCCCTCAGGGACGTTAATCCAGAAGAGAGAGGTTACAGGCTGGATGCGCTAACTTTAAACAATTCTCTCCCTCCTGTCTTTCGGAAAGGAGAGGAATTTTAAATGTTGTTGTTTTTTTTTAAGAGTTAAACTCTAATTTTACAAAGAAGTTCACCCCAAAACAAGGCCCTATCACACCCAGCAGCCCAAGTATTGATTGTGTCTTGATGTTCATCCAAAGCCTTCACTGGGAACAACATTTCCAAAAGGGCCTATTTCTGTGGCAACAGAAGGAAGCAGAACATAAACTCTAATAGGAAAAACAGTTACTCGGACAGGGGTGAAGAGATTCCAGAGGGAGCTGGATTGCAGCTTTGAATGAGAAATATTACCATATTTTATAAAAGCTAAGATGCCATCGATTATGTCTCGCCATTGTTTTATTGGCACTAAGAAAGAAAAAAAAAGCCAATTAAATTAAACCATTGATTATAAGGCTCAACTTGATTTCAGAGATATTAAAGTAAAAGAAATGGCCTGGCCGATGTGGCTCAGTGGTTGAGCGTAGTCAGCCGTGGGCAAACTACGGCCTGCGGGCCGGATCCGGCTGTTCTATCCAGTTCTCTTGCTCTCCCCTCTGCTCCTTTACTTTGAATTTATATTAGTTCACACAAACACTCCATCCATGCTTTTGTTCCAGCCCTCCGGTCCAGTTTAAGAACCCATTGTGGCCCTCAAGTCAAAAAGTTTGCCCACCTCTGGTAGATCTATGAACCAGGAGGTCACGTTCCGATTCCCGGTCAGGGCACATGCTGGGGTTGCGGGGTCTATCCCCAGTAGGGAGCGTGCAGGAGGTAGCTGATCAATGATTCTCTCTCATCATTGATGTTTCTAACTCTCCCTCTCCCTTCCTCTCTGAAATTAATAAAAATAATTTTTGAAAATAAAAGAAACATTGCCTTCAATCAGGGAAATACAGTAAATCTGAGGACAGTATTCCCAGCCAGTCCCTTCCTAGGAGTCATAACATCCCCCTAATACCTTTCTGTCTTAGAGCACCCAGGGGATGGGCTTGGAAATAGTCAAGGGCCTGGATTCCAAGATAATGGTTCTTGCCCTTAATGAGATTAAATGCATACTGGTCTGTCTTAGTCTCTTCAGGCTGCTATAACAAAATATCACAGGGTAAGGGGCTTATAAACTACAAAAATGTATTTCTCACAGCTCTGGAGGCTAGAAGTCCAAGGACAGGGTGGTTAGTGAGGCCCTTCTTCCAGGTGACAGACTTTTTCTTGTATCCTCACATGGCAGAAGGAGCTGTGGAGCTTGGGGGTTTCTTTTATAAGAGCACTAATCTCATACTTGAGGGATCCACCCTTATGATGTAATCATCTCCCAAAGGCCACACCTACTAATACCATCACTTTGGGGGTTTAGGATTTCAACATGTAAATATGGGGGGACAAAAACATTCAGACCATAGCAGGTTCCTTCTGCTTCTTAGAGAGCTAAATCAGCCCCTGTAGTTAAAGGTGGCTCACCACAACCAATGGGTTGGCAAACTGTGCCAAATCCAGCCAAATGAATGACTGTTTTGCATAGTTCACCAGCTAAGAATGCTTTGTACAATGAACATTTGCAATCAATTTAATGATAGGAAGCATTGAATATGACTCCAGTTAAGTGAAATATTACCCTCCAAAGAAGGTTATTCTTGTAATTTGCAGATCCTATATAATAAAGAGGTAATATGCAAATTGACCCACACGGCCTCGTGTCACAAGATGGCTGCCCCCAAGTTGTCACAAGATGGCCGCCCCATGTCATCACAAGATGGCAGCCCCCACATCGTCACAAGATGGGTGCCCCCATGGTGTCACAAGATGGCTGCCATAAAACAGCCACCCCACATCATCACAAGATGGCCTCCCCCACATTGTCACAAGATGGCCGGCAGGGGAGGGCAGTTGGGGGCAACCAGGCCTGCAGGGGAGCAAGTTGGGGGTGATTGGACCAGCAAGGGAGCAGTTAGATATGTCAATCAGGCCGGCAGAGGAGCGGTTAGGGGGCTATCAGGCTGGCAGGCAGAGTGGTTAGGGACAACCAGGCACCCAGGCAGGCGAGTGGTTAGGAGCCAGCAGTCTCAGATTGGAGAGGGTACAGGCCAAGCTGAGGGACACCCCTTCAGTGCACAAATTTCATGCACCGGGCCTCTAGTCTGTATAATAAAAATATATTCAATTATATGATTGCTAGAGGCCTGGTGCATGAAATTTGTGCATGGAGGGGTGTCCTTCAGCCCAGCCTGCACCCTCTCCAAGCTGGGACCCACAGGGATCAGGCCTAAACCGGCAGTTGAACATCCCTCTCGCAATCCGGACATCCCTCTCGCAATCCAGGACCACTGGCTCACCTGCCTGCCTGCCTGATCACTCCTAAGCACTCCACCGGCTTGCCTGATCACCCCTAACCACTCTGCCTGCCTGCCTGATCACCCCTAACTATTTTCCCCTCCCTGCCTGATCACCCCTATCTGCTCCCCTGCCTGCCTGATTGCCCCTAACTTCTCTGCCTGCCTGCCTGATCATCCCTAACTGCTCCCCTGCTGACCTGATCACCCCTAAGTGCTCTCCCCTGCTGGCATGATTGCTCCTAATTATTCTCCCCTGATGGCCTGATCACCCCTCACTGTTCTCCCCTGCCAGCCTGATTCCCCTAACTGCTCTCCCCTGCTGGCCTGATCTCCCTAACTGCTCTCCCCTGCCGGCCTGATTGCTCCTAACCACCTCTGCCTCAGCCCCGCCACTGTGGCTTTGTCCAGAAGGACGTCTGGAAGACGTCTGGTCTAATTAGCACATTACCCTTTTATTACTATAGATATTTTAAATTTCTTAATAATATATAATAACCTTAATTGTGCTGCTTGGTTCACAAATTCTAAAATATTTACTGTCTAGTCCTTTACAGAAGGCGTTTGCCAAATGCTGTTCTACACTAAAATGGAAATCATAGATTAGTTTGTTTGAGTTTGTTTATTTGAATCATTAACAGGAATGCCAGAACACCTGACCAGAAGCTAGGCTAGATAAATCAAAGTGTTGCAAATGGCCAGACCCAATCAATGGATACGTATTCAGAATTTGTCTATAAAATAAGGAGATTTTGAAAAACAAATTTACACATATAAAATTAGTGCTGTTTCACTCCAAGTAGGGAGACTCTGGTTATTCTAAAGCTCTCAGGATGGTCTTCAGAACTAGTTTATGAATCATGTGATGAAATCTATTATTATTATTTCCACTTAAATTTCTTGAACGGGTGCTAAGCAGTGTATTAGACATTGGAGGAGTAGAAGATGAATGACATATCCTGGCTGGAACTTTATAGTCATATTTTGTTTTGACCTCAAATAATGTTTACCCAATTTCAATCACTAAATTTAACTCTAAATGACTTGGGATGGATTTCAAACATAAAATGCATCTTCAATCAAACTAAAGATGCTATAATCACTAAAGGGAATGATGAGTTTCAGAAATTTCTAGAGCAGTGATACAACTGCACAGCCTCCCCAGGGGATTAGGAGAACATACTTTCTAGAAACACTCTCTGTGCATACACAGTGCTGATCTTTTTGATCAAAAGTTTATTCTGGCCCTAAACGGTGTGGCTCAGTGGATAGAGTGTCGGCCTGCGGACTGAAGAATCCCGGGTCTGATTCCAGTCAAGGGCATGTACCTTGGTTGCAGGCACATCCCCAGTACGAGGTGTGCAGGAGGCAGCTGATCGATGTTTCTCTCTCATCGATGTTTCTAGCTCTCTATCCCTCTCTCTTCCTCTCTGTAAAAAAAAAAAAAAAATCAATAAAATATATTTTTAAAAAAAGTTTATTCTGGTATTTTATGACTATTCTTCATATACTCATGTACCACCCCAGACTTGGCAAGCAAACAATCCCTCATTTTAGTTGGATGGAAGAAGGGCCACATATAAAGGAGTGGGGTTTGGGGAAAGTGCAACTTAACCTGAGGAGGGGCAATGTTTCATTTGAAAAATCATTCTGCCTCAGAATTCATGGTCATGATCAATTTAAATCACCCCTTTCCCACACTTTGATTTATAACTAATTTCCTTACTGAAATCTGTATCTGATACAGACTGACCAGGAATCATTAAATAGTTAATTCTGACTAATTCAGCTGATATCTCTGAAAAGAGAGAGACTGAGAGTGGGATAGAAGGAGGGAAGGAGAGAGAGACACATGGAGATAGTGAGGGACATACAGAGAGAGGGATTGGAAGACAGAGGGTAGATGAAACAATGCAAGATAATCCAGTGGTCTGCATATGCCTAGGACTTAGGAATTGGATTTGAAGTTGGAAGGGCCCCTCTACACACTTACTCTTCTTCATTTATCCTATTTATGTAACTAGAGACATGACTAGGGATGTAAGAATTTACATCCCTATTTACATGATTTGAGCTGACATGTTGACCAGACTGGTTTCCTTTTTTTCAATTATTCTCCCTTTCAGTTTCTTTCTAAAGTGTTCTCTACTTGGAACGAGGGGAACCTCTGTAAATTCAATTTATCAGTTAGGATTATCCGATTTTATAATGCCTGCACTTGGTTTGTTGTGGCTGGTAGTGTTCTTATAGGCCTCTGAAATGTCTGTTTTGGGGGCAGACATATAAGAAATATCAGTATGCAGTAGTTATATTAAGATATACAACTTCTTAAAGCAACTTTCAGAATGACATTTTACTATTTATGTCATTAAAGATGCTTGCCTCAAGCCTTTTTCTTTTTCTTCTAATGCACTCTTATTAAGCAAGGTATTTTTGCTATAAAAGCTTTTGTTAGATGAAAGGGGGCATGGGAAAAGGTAGTCCTGGTATGGCAACCTTCACACCTAAGAGCGTTTCAGGACAAGTATGGTGTCAGCCAGGTTTCTTCTAATGTTTTGGGCAATATGACCAGATGGATATTTTGAGAGCTGTCAAATCATTGGCCCTTCATGGAATTTCAACATGGCAGTATAATCAAGATGCAACCTGTCTGAAAAGATTGAGATCTTGCCATTTGCAAAAACATGGATGGACCTTGACGGCATCATGCTAAGTGAAATAAATAAGACAGAGAAAAACAAATACTATATGACCTCACTTATAAGTGGACTCTAAAAAACCCCCCACAAATACAAAAAAATAACGAATAGTTACAGACAAGAGATTGGTGGTGGCAGAGATGCAGTGTGGGGGTGGGCAAAATGGGTGAAGGTAATCAAAAGGTAAAAACTTCAGTTATAAAATAAATGTTATGGGGATGTAATATATAGCATGGTGACTATCCTATCTAATAAAAGAGAAACATGCAAATTGACCGTACCTCTGCTATGCCCACAAACCACACCCACCAGCCAATCAGGAGTGAGTATGCAAATTAACCCAACAAATATGGTGGCAGCCACAGGGCTGGAGAGAGCAGGAGGCTTGGGTTGCCCCCAGCAATGGAGGAAGCCAAGCTTTCTGCCCTCCCTGGCCTCTGCTCAAGGCTACAAAGTTTCAATTATAGAAGATAAATAAATCCCAGATACTAGGGCCTCTGCTTGGGTCACCAGGGGCATGGCCAGCCTGCAAACTACCACAGGCCCCTCGCCCAGGCCACACCATGACCCAAGGAAACCCCCACCTTTATCTGGGACACCCTTCAGGGCGAA
Organism: Plecotus auritus; assembly: GCF_963455305.1. Lineage (NCBI taxonomy): Eukaryota > Metazoa > Chordata > Mammalia > Chiroptera > Vespertilionidae > Plecotus > Plecotus auritus. The sequence continues at coordinate 56,953,087 of NC_137771.1, forward strand.
CCACCCGGCCCCTCCCATGCACCAGGCCTCTATCCTATCTAATAAAAGAGTAATATGCAAATTGACCATCACTCCAACACACAAGATGGCTGCCCCCATGTGGTCAAAGATGGCTGCCCCCATGTGGACACAAGATGGCCACCACAAGATGGCCAGCAGGGTAGGGCAGTTGGGAGGGACCAGGCCTGCAAAGGAGGGCAGTTGTGGGCGATCAGGCCAGCAGGGGTGGGCAGTTGGGAGGGACCAGGCCTGCAAGGGAGGGCAGTTGGGGGTGATCAAGCCTGCAGGGGAGTGTAGTTAGGGGTGACCAGGCTGGCAGAGGAGGGAAGTTGGGAGTGACCAGACCTGCAGGGAAGGGCAGTTAGGGGTGACCAGGCTGGCAGGGGGTTAGGGGCAATCAGGCTGGCAGGGGAGCAGTTAGGCATCAATCAGGCTGGCAGGGGAGTGGTTAGGGGGTGATTAGGCTGGCAGGCAGAAGCGGTTAGGGGCAATCAGGAAGGCAGGCAGGCGAGCAGTTGGGAGCCAGCAGTCCTGGATTGTGAGAGGGATGTCCGACTGCCCGTTTAGGCCCGATCCCGATAGTATCAGGCCTAAACGGGCAGTCGGACAACCCTCGAGGGGTCCCAGATTGGAGAGGGTACAGGCTGGGCTGAGGGACAACCCCCCATGCACGAATTTTGTGCACCGGGCCTCTAGTAGTTAATAATACTGTATTGTGTGTTTGAAAGTTGTTAAGAGAATAGATCTTAAAAGTCCTTATCACAGGGAAAAAAAATCTGTAATTATGTGTGGGGATGGATGCTATCTAGACTTATTGTGATGATCATTTTACCATATATACAAATATTAAATCATTATGTTGTACATCTGATACATATGTAACACTAGATGTCCAATGCATGAAATTTGTGCAAGGGGCTTGACCCTTGCAGTTGCAGCGGTTTGCCTCAGCCCTTGTAGCCCCGGCTTCGTCTGGAAGGATGTCTGGAAGGTATTTTGTCTGTCTGGTCTAATTAGCATATTACACTTTTATTATTATAGATTACAGTGTTACAACATATTAGTTATATATATATCAGTTAGGTTAAATATATTAGTTATATATGTGTGTCTGTATATCTATAATAATAAAAGCATAATATGCTAATTAGTCCGGATGTCCTTTTGGAATGAAGCCAGGGCTGCAGCCACAGATTGAGGCAGTTGCTGCGGCTACGAGGGAGGGATCCAGGCAGCCGCCAGTAGCCGGCTGAGAGAGAGGGATCGAGGCAGCCATCGCAGCTGCAAGGGAGGATGGAGGCAACTGCCGTGGTTGCAAAGGACAACTCTTGCACAAATTTCATGCATCGGGCCTCTAGTATATAAATAATGTTATATGTCAATTATATCTCAACTAGATGCCCAGTACACACATTTGTGCACCAGTGGGGTCCCTTGGCCTGGCCTGCAGGATCGGGCTGAAACTGGCTCTCTGACATACCCTGAGGGGTCCCAGATTGCAAGAGGGTGCAGGCCAGACTGAGGGACCCCACCCCTGCACAATCGGGCCTGGGGAGAAACGTGGGAGGTTGGACAGCTGGAGAGGGCCTGCAGGAGGGCTTCAGCACATGTCCAGCCCATCTCACTCAGTCCCTATCAGGTGGACCCCAGCAGTAAGCTAACCTACTGGTCAGAATGTCTACCACCTGGTAGTCAGTGCACATCATAGTGAGTGGTTGAGCAGCCTTAGCATATCATTAGCTTATTATGCTTTGATTAGTTGAATGTCCAACTGGCCGACTGGACACATAGCATATTAGGCTTTTATAATATATGATTTTTATTTTATTTTTAAGAGGATATCACAACATATCATACTTGAAAAAATTGACTTTAGAGTGAGAAAAAGGGGAAGGGAAAGAGAGAAACATTGATGTGAGAGAGAAACATTGGTCAGCTGCCTCCTGCATGTGCACTGACTGGGGATCAAACCTGCAACTAGTATATGTGCCCTGACTGGGAATTGAACCCTTGAAACTTTGGTGCACAGGATGATGCCCCAACCAACTGAGCCACACCGACCTCTATATCTCAATTTTTAAAAAATGGGATCTGGCTGAAGTCCTTGTGGTCTACTGTCAAGGTGGCAAAAGCTAGCTGCGAGCATGTTTCCATGAGAAGCCCTATATTGAAACAATTCTAAATGAAGCCAGGAACTCTTTTATGCATTGGCCTTTTCTTTTGACTTAAATTTATTCATATTAGGGGATAAAACCTCACCAGAAGCAGTTTCCATGTCATATAGCCACCCAGAAGAGTTTTCTGGGAGAAGTAATGCTGAATGTTTAATTTGGTTTTGGTTTTGACTTACATTTAAAATGTTCTGTGGACAGAGCTGCCCAGAACTGATTATTCACAAAATAACTGTTTTCATGTTTTAAATATTCATCCAAAAGATTTAGCCCTGACTCACTAGACAAAAGTTTCCATATACCAATGCATTCAAAATATTTTAATTATTGCAAAATGAAAGGAGTTGAAATGCCTTTTTTTGTCCAGATGGTGTTCGGCCATTTTTAACCTAGGAAAGTCTTGGATGACTTTGCTTTTGTACTTCCATGTAGATTCTGTACGATGTGTTGTCTGTATGGTGTGCATGGCAGCAGCCCTGAGGGAGTGTTGGTGAGTATAGTTATGATTGGGGCTGCTCTTTGAAACAGCCCTCTCTAATAATGTAAGAAATACTGTTACAATGAATTTGACACTGAGATAGGGTATTCATACTGAATACGTTAGGTAAGGTATTCATACTAAAACTGGCACTTGTACAAAAGCTTCAGGTGACATCTGCAAATGTTAGCAGCTAAGGAGAGAGGGCTAGATGTACAATCGAGGTCACGATTGCCAACTTAGAGTATAAGGATAGAATTCATTCTTTCATAAGTTCTCCATAACCTACAGCACATTTAAAGCTTTCCTCTGTCTCTCTGGGGAGGAGAGAGAGCTTCTTAATGCTTTGAGTTTCTTCCTTATTCATATTCTATGGACCATAGAGCAGCTTGCTATGCAATGTTCATAACTCTTACTGTGACATATGTATTTATGTATATCATTTCTTGGTTATGCAGAATCTGCAGGCACTGTTCTAAGTGCATTTCATATACTAATTATTTTACCCCTCACAACAACCCTATCGGGTGTATATATCATTTTCTTTCCAAAAAGAAAAATACTAACACCTAGTCACATGTTGGCTAGTGCTAATAAACTCTTGATTTTTTCCTGCCAGATTTCACAATTTCCTTTAGAACAGGGGCATTGTGCAGAGGAATCTTTGGTATCATGAGAGGCTAGTGAGGGAGACAGCAGATGGGCATTCTGGCATCCCTGAAATTTCATTCTCTTTCCCGTAAACTGGCCATGCACACTGGCATTGACAGATATTTCCTGGAACACTTCACAGTGTTCTGAACTATGGCTAAAGTGCTTCAAGTATAGCATTTTCTTTGATTCTCAAGCATTTTTGTCACATTGCCTTTTACACATTGCTAGATGTAGGAGATAAAGATTGCCTACTTTGGTAATTGTTTCTGGGTAAAGTGGGGCAGGGGGAGATTTTGGAACTGCAAAGTGTTAGCATTTTCTGTGATACATAAACTATACCTTTTATTTGACTAGTGTCAGCCCTGTTTTATGTTTGGAAGTTCACTATTATTAGAGTGTCATTTAAAAATTTCTAAAGGGCAGAAAGTGGTCTTAATGGAGCCCTCATCTGCAATCATGCCTATCAGGCAAAAGGCAATCTCATTCTTTGGGGTCTACTCACATATTTGAAAATTATATAGGTTGTCATAAATCAATTTGGAGTGTCATTGTTTGAATATGACATGCATTGGATTTTTAAAGAAAATACACAATCTTTCTTCTTAAACACACAACACCCTCAGCCTAACAGATGAGAGACTAGGTGGAAACCAAGCAATCACCAATTTAACACACTGTAATGGTAAGAGTAGAGATGGAAAAAGTAGACTCTGAAGAACTATTTTTCTAAATAGATTTTTGTTTGAAAAAGCCAATCAAGTTGTTTGTCATAAAGGCCACAGTCATAAACATATCTAACTCCTTTGTGGTTGTTGAAACTGAGACTATTTCCTGTTCTGGAGAAATAATAACCTTTCTTTTCTTTCTTTTACCTCTTATCTTTAAAAGAAAACTCTAAAAGCAAGCCCTTTGGTTAATATAAAAATGCTGTTGTTGCCGGGGGCAGTGTGTGTGGGGGGGAAGTCAATTGGGGAAAAAGGAGACATATGTAAAACTTAGGCAATAAATTTAAAAAAATGCTGTGATTTTAAATTCACCTAAACACCTTTTGAAATTGTTTTTCCTTTACATTTTGGACTTTTAGTTTTAATTCTTGCCCCCAAAACTTACTTCATCCCCTCTTGCCTTGGCTCTTTAAAAGGCAAACATTTGCCTCTTTCCTATTTTAATGAGAGCGTCCTTTCTCAATAACAAAGTAGTTGCTAATGAGTAAGAGGATGAAAAGATGCCATTTTTTCTCCCCCAGGGCATTTTCATTCACTTTCTTTTCCATCCTTGAGGTTGTCAGTTCTGATAGAATCTTATTGTAAACCAGCAAAATATTTGGATTTTTTGGCCCGAGGAGGGCCAAGTTATAGAAAGTGCTGTTTCGCAGAATTTCAGATAAGCCCTAAGAGAATTTTGAGGTTATATATTGGCTTTATTTAAAAAGGGTCAGTGCTCCTGGAAATAGCTGTCAGGATGTCTATCTTTGAAGCTTTAATACCTTAATTTTGTTGTCATTTTATTTTCAACTTTCTTCTGCATTATTTTGCCTGGACATGGTGATTCACCCTTCAGTCAATAAACATTTAAGGTAATATTTGTTGTCAGGGAATCAACTTGATTCCAGGAGGTTTTTAAAAGCATTTTGGTTTTCTAAAAACTATTCTAAATTAATGGGAAGTGGACAGCTTCTCTCTTGAGTATGCAATTAAAATAGTTTAAATGAAGAAGCTTTACTATCTGTGTTTTCTTAACTAGATTTGACCATTGCTTAGTTGAGAGAGATTATTGAGAAAAGTCTTAGGAAAGCCCATTGTAGTGTATATGTTTGCTCATTTGACTGTCTTTTTGTTAGATTACGAGCTATTTATGGGCCAGGATTGTGTCTTTTTCACCTTTGTATTCCCAGAGCTAGTGCAGGGCTTGGCACACACTGGACACTCAGCATATGAAAACGAATGCGTGCACGTTCATTCCTCACAACTCCTCTTGTGTTGTGGACTCCTGGGAGTTCTTTCCAGGTCATTCTTCCGATTCTGAATGGGACTGCATCAAGGACATCTGTGGGACATGATTATAGCATATCTTAGATTTTAAGAGTCTTTGGAAAAGAATAGTCCGCAAAACCATATGGAACGTAGTATATTTACACAGCACACTTCCTAAAGCACTTCTATTATCACATCCATCATAATTAGGTATTGTGGGATTGATCCTACTTGGGTAATGTACATAGTGGGCACTCAACAAATACTTGCTGAATGCGTGGAGAAATAAAAAAACATAGCAAATGAGGGAATTAAAACCCAACTAGACTATGACTGACTTAAAGTTACAGAGCAAGTTAGCATTAGAATTTGGATCAAACCTCATCTCCTCACCTGGAAAGCATATCATGTTATCTTTCATTGCATCTCTGACCTTATATAATAAGGTGAACACTTCTTCCAGATACTTATAAATTTTGTAAAGCTCACTATCAGCTTAATTTGGAGGAAGGTCACTGTGACCTGCTGTAAAAGTAGAAGTATGTGACATTTTAAAAAAAGGACTTTCACTTTCTTCCGTTGGTTTCTAAGACATGACATTCTTTTTTTCCCCCTACCTTAGTAGCTGAGCCTTCTCAGTCTCCTTTGCTGAGCTGAGTAGTCCGGGCTCAACCTTCTCTACACACATTCACTCCCCTGGTGATCTCCTCCGCTCTAATTGCTTTAAGTATCATCTATATGCTGATGACTCCCAAATTTATATCTCCAGCCCAGTTTCTCACTCAGGCTGCAGACTTGCACAGCCAATTGCCTAATTGATATTTGCATTGGATGTCTTGTGGACATCTTAAATTCAACACATCCCCAGAGGAACTCCTGACCTACCTGAAGACTTACCCCATCTCAGGGGAACTCAGACCTCCTTGATTCCTATCTGTCTTTCAAACTTAGTGATTCATATAATTTATTGCACAACCAGGATACTTTCAGAGTGAAAGGAAGTGCTATTACCTATTACTCCCAGAGAATAGGCTTAAACTGGGACGGTCCAAAGCAAAACAGCTCTGTGACTCCTATGCCACAGAAACATCCTCAAGAAATATTAGTTGTACCTTCAGAATTGGTCTAAAATTTGCCAGTTTCGTACTATTGCCACAACTACAGTTTTGCTTCAGGCTACCATCATTGTCTCATCTTTGGATTACTGCAGTAACTTCCCAATTGGTTTACCTGTTTCTGCCACTCTCTTGTCCTGTCCAAGCTCAGTTCCAGCTAAGCCCTGTGTGCCTGTGCTTCTAGGGTGGGGCTTTCTCAATGTTTCTGCCCCCTTCCTTCTTGGCAGCCAAGCTATCTTGTATTCATGGTACATCTGGGCAGAAGAGTCCCTGTCTTTCTTTCTCCCAGTGATAGGAGACTTCAGTGGTGTAGTTGAGGAATTGTGGTCTTGGGGCTTTTCCTACTTCATCTCCAGGGATGGAGGGTTTTTTCTCCTATCTTTCTTTAGCAGCAATGGGTAATTTACATGTGCTTTGGAGGGCAGCAGGGTCTGCTGCCCACCCCAGTGGCTTATGTTTATCGCCCCTTGTGGGAATAGGGATCTGGAAAGGGATCCAGATTAAATTTATTTATTTATTTATTTTTTGCCTTCCAAGGGGACAATCTCCTTCCGCATACCTGCATTGCTGAAGCTGACTCCAGTGTCCCATTGCTCCCATTCTTCTCTGCAGTTTGGAGAGAGGAGCCCGCTGGAAACTCCTCTTGTGTTGTGGACTCTTGGGAGTTCTTTCCTGTCACAATAGCCCACACTTGATCTTTAGCAACTTGTTAAAATTTTAATTGATTTCTTCTTACCTAGTGACACTTTCTCCCATGATCTGCCACAGGTGAACCAGTCTTTGTCCCACTCTCCTGGAAGGGTTTGTCTTTACCTGGAATTTTGGCAGCTTTGTTGCCCTCCCACCTCAGCTCTCACTAATAGGATGGGAGTGAAGCTTTTTCTGGTTCTTTTTTTTTAATTTTTTTATTAAGGTATTATATGTGTACATATCTTACCATTGCCCCCCCCCACCCCACTCCCATACATGCCCTCACCCCCCAATGTTTTGCATCCGTTGGTTACTCTTATATGCATACATATAAGTCCTTCAGTTGATCTCTTATTTCCCCCACCTCTCCCTAACCTTCCCGCTGTAATTTGACAGTCTGTTTGATGCTTTACTGCTTCTGTATCTATCTTTTTGTTCATCAGTTTATGAGTGAGATCATGTGGTGTTTTTCTTTTATTGACTGGCTTATTTCACTTAGCATAATGTTCTCTAATTCCATCCAGGTGCCTACAAATGGTAATAATTCCTTCTTTTTTATGGCAGCATAGTATTCCATCGTGTAGATGTACCATAGTTTTCTGATCCAGTCATCTGCTGACGGGCACCTAGGCTGTTTCCAAATCTTAGCTATTGCAAAATGTGCTGCTATGAACATAGGGGTGCATATATCCTTTCTGATTGGTGTTTCTAGTTTCTTAGGATATATTCCTAGGAGTGGGATTACTGGGTCAAATGGGAGTTCCATTTTCAGTTTTTTGAGGAAACTCCATACTGTTCTCCACAGTGGCTGCACCAGTCTGCATTCCCACCAGCAGTGCACGAGGGTTCCTTTTTCTCCGCATCCTCGCCAACACTTGTCATTTCTTGATATGTTGATGATAGCCATTCTGACAGGTGTGAGATGGTATCGCATTGTCGTTTTGATTTGTATCTCTCGGATAATTAGTGACTTTGAGCATGTTTTCATGTGTCTCTTGGCCTTCCTTCTGTCTTCTTTCGAAAAGATTCTATTTAGGTCCGTTGCCCATTTTTTTATTGGATCATTTATCTTCCTTTTATTAAGTTGTATAAGCTGTCTGTAGATGTTGTAGATTAAACCTTTATCAGTGATAAAATTTGCAATTACGTTCTCCCATACAGTGGGATTTCTTGTTGTTTTGTTGATGGTTTCTTTTGCTGTGAAAAAGCTTTTTTATTTCGATGTAGTCCCATTTGTTTATTTTCTCTTTGGCTTCCATTGCCCTAGGGGCAGTATCAGTGAAGAAGTTCTTTCGGCATATGTCTGAGATTTTGCTGCCTGTGGATTCCTCTAGTATTTTTATGGTTTCCCGTCTTATATTTAAGTCCTGTATCCATTTTGAGTTTATTTTTGTGTATGGTGTAAGTTGGTGATCTAGTTTCATTTTTTTGCATGTATCTGTCCAATTTTCCCAACACCATTTATTGAAGAGACTGTCTTGACTCCATTGTATGTTCATGCCTCCTTTGTCAAATATTAACTGCGCATAGTGGTTTGGGTCGATAAATGGATTCTCTATTCTATTCCATTGATCTATATGTCTGTTCTTGTGCCAGTACCAGGCTGTTTTGAGGACAGTGGCTTTGTAATACAGCTTGAAATCTGGTATTGAGATCCCTCCTACTTTATTCTTCTTTCTCAGGATTGCTGTGGCTATTCGGGGTCTTTTTTTATTCCAGGTGAATTTTTGGAGAGTTCTTTCTAGGTCTGTGAAATATGCCATTGGTATTTAATGGGTAGTGCATTGAATCTATAAATTGCTTTGGGTAGTATGGATATTTTAATGATGTTGATTCTACCAATCCATGAACATGGTATGTTCTTCCATCTGTTTAAGTCTTCCTCTATCTCTTTTTTCAGTGTCCTATAGTTTTCTGCGTATAGGTCTTTTACCTCCTTGGTTAGGTTTATTCCTAAGTATCTTAATTTTTTTGGTGCGATGGTAAATGGGATTGCTTTTTTAGTCTCTCTTTCTGTAAGTTCACTATTGGTGTATAGAAATGCCATAGATTTCTTGGCGTTAATTTTGTATCCTGGTACATTGCCGAATTCATTTACTAAGTCTGTTAGTTTTTTGATGGAGTCTTTCGGGTTTTTTATGTACAATATCATGTCATCTGCAAATAAGGACAGCTTTACTTCTTCTTTTCCAATTTGGATGCCTTTTATTTCTTCTTCTTGTCTAATTGCAATGGCTAATACTTCCAGTACTATGTTGAACAGGAGTGGTGAGAGTGGGCATCCCTGTCTTGTTCCTGTTCTTAGGGGAAATGGTTTTAGTTTTTGCCCATTGAGTATGATGTTGGTTGTGGGTTTGTCATATATGGCCTTTATTATGTTGAGGTATGATCCTTCTATTCCCACCTTGCTGAGAGTTTTTATCAAGAAAGGGTGTTGGATTTTGTCAAATGCTTTTTCTGCATCAATTGATATGACTATGTGATTTTTATCTCTAAATTTGTTTATGTGATATATCACATTTATTGATTTGCGGATATTGTACCATCCTTGCATTCCTGAGATAAACCCTACTTGGTCATGGTGTATGATCTTTCTGATGTACTGCTGGATCCGATTTGCTAGAATTTTGTTGAGGATTTTGGCATCTACGTTCATGAGGGATATTGGCCTGTAATTCTCCTTCATTGTGTTGTCTTTATCTGGTTTTGGTATTAGGGTGATGCTGGCTTCATAGAAGGAGCTTGGAAGTGTTCCTTCCTCTTGAATTTTTTGGAATAGTCTGAGGAGTATAGGTTTTAGTTCTTCCTTGAATGTTTGGTAAAACTCTCCTGTGAAGCCGTCTGGCCCCGGGCTTTTGTTTGCCAGAAGCTTTTTGATGACTGCTTCAATTTCTTCCATAGTTACTGGCATATTGAGCTGTTTAGGTTCATCCTGATTGAGTTTTGGAACGTTATATTTTTCTAGGAATCTGTCCATTTCCTCCAAGTTGTCCAGTTTGTTGGAATAGAGTTGTTCGTAGTATTTTTTAACAATCCTTTGTATTTCGGTGGGGTCTGTTGTTATTTCACCTCTTTCATTTCTGATTTTGTTTATTTGTGTCCTCTCTCTTTGCTTCTTGGTGAGCCTGGCTAGAGGTTCATCAATCTTGTTTATCCTTTCAAGGAACCAGCTCTTGGTTTTGTTGATCTTTTGTATTGTTTCTTTGGTCTCTAGGTCGTTTATCTCCGCTCTGATCTTTATTATTTCCTTCCTTCTGCTTACACTGGGCTTTTCTTGTTGCTCTTTTTCTAACTCTTTGAGTTGTTGGGTTAGGTATTTTATTACCATTGTTTCTTGTTTTTTTGCAGTAGGCTTGTAGAGCTATGAACTTCCCTCTCAAGACTGCTTTCACTGTGTCCCATAGATTTTGGATTGTAGTGTTTTCATTGTCATTTGTTGCCATGATGTTTTTTATTTCTTCCTTGATCTCTCTGGTAACCCAATCATTGTTTAATAGCATGCTGTTTAGTCTCCATGTGTTTGATTTCTTTGGGTTGTTTTTATTGTAGTTGATTTCTAGTTTTATGCCACTGTGGTCTGAGAAGATGCTTGATATAATTTCTATCTTCTTGAATTTGAAGAGACTTTGCCTATGTCCCAATATATGGTCTATCTTTGAAAATGACCCATGTGCACTTGAGAAGAATGTATATTCTGTGGCTTTGGGGTGAAATGTTCTGAAGATGTCAATTGATTCCATCTGGTCTAGTGAGTCATTTAGGATTGATGTTTCTTTGCTGATGGTTTGTTTAGAGGATTTGTCCAATGGTGATAGTGGGGTATTAAAGTCTCCTACTACGATTGTATTGCTGTCAATCTCTCCCTTGATATCCTCCAGGAGTTTTTTTATGTATTTGGGTGCTCCTGTATTGGGTGCATATATGTTTACCAGAGTTATTTCTTCTTGTTGGATTGCTCCCTTTAGTATTATGAAGTGGCCTTCCTTATCTCTTGTTATGTCCTTCACTTTGAGATCTAATTTGTCAGATATAAGTATTGCTACCCCAGCTTTTTTTTCAGTTCCATTTGCCTGGAAAACCTTTTTCCATCCCTTCACCCTCAGTCTGTGTGCATCTTTTTTTTTTGAGGTGGGTTTCTTGTAGACAGCAGATATATGGGTCTTGTTTTCTTATCCAATTCATTACCCTATGTCTTTTGATTGGGGCATTTAATCCATTTACATTTAAAGTTATTATTGATAGGTACTTATTTGTCGCCATTTTTATTCTTTACCCCTGTGTTTCTTCTTCGCTTCCTATTTCTTTTTTTTTACAGCAGACCCTTTAGCATTTCTTGCATTGCTGGTTTGGTGGTAATAAATTCCCTTAGTCCTTTTTTGTCTGTGAAGGTCCTGATTTCACCTTCAATTTTGATTGATAGCCTTGCTGGGTACAGTATTCTTGGATTCAGACCCTTCCTTTGCATGACTTTGTATATTTCATTCCATTCCCTTCTGGCCTGATGAGTTTCTGTTGAGAAGTCAGTCGCTAGTCTGATGGGGGTTCCTTTGTATGTAACTTTCTGTCTCTCTCTTGCTGCTTTTAAGATTCTTACTTTGTCGTTGGTGTTTGCCAATTTAATTATGATGTGCCTTGGCGTCGGTCTTTTGGGGTTCATTTTGCTTGGAACTCTGTGAGCTTCTTGGATTTGTGTGGGTTTTTTCTTCCCTGTATCAGGGAAATTTTCTGTCATTATTTCTTCAAACAGGTTTTCTATTCCTTGCTCAGCTTCCTTTCCTTCTGGAACCCCTATTATGCGGATGTTGTTTTGTTTCGTGTTGTCCCAAAGTTCCCTTAGGCTCTCCTCCTGCCTTTTAATTTTTTTTTCTAGAAGTTGCTCTACTTGAGTATTTTTTCCCATCTTGTCTTCTAGCTCACTGATGCAGTCCTCTGCTTCTTCTAGTCTACTCTTGATGCTTTGTATTGAGTTCTTTACAGCAGCAATGTCATTTTTCATTTCTTCTTGGTTCTTCTTCATTTCCTCTTGGTTCTTGCTCATATTGTCGAATTTGTCTTCCATTCTTTTCAGCCACCTTATGACCATTTCTCTGAATTCTTTTTCTGGAAGGTTGCTTGCCTCCATTTCGTTTACTTCCTTTTCTGGTGATGCCTGCTTTTCTTTCATATGCGGGATGTTTCTTTGTCTCCCCATGGTCTCTCTTCTCTGGGTGTCTGGTTATGTAGTTCTCTCTCTCCTTATCCCAGGCGAAATCTGACCTTTCTGTGGTGGAGTGTAGAGCTCCTCTGAATCCTCGTGTTTGCGCCAATTGGGGACCAGTGTTCTGGGGCTCGCAGCTGTTCCGTGGGTGCCGCAGTTGTCTTTCTGGTTCTTTATAAACCAGGAAGAAGCAGAACTTGGCTCCTATTTTAATTATGTTCCTTTGATAAAAAATTTCTGGACCCCTTTTTGAGAATTCCCTTCTATATTGAATATCCCTGATTTATAGCAAAAATTTTTTTATTTGAAGGTGAATTTACTTTTTAAAATAGCCCAAAGTAATTTTGAGTTAAGTTTAGTAAATTAAATAAGTAATCATGCTGGTTACTGTTGTTTTTAATAATCACAGACTCACCCAACGCAAGGTTATATGGTAGTGACCAGAAAGAACTATAAGGAAGAATGACTTAGTCCATACAGGTGTATTTCCTCTGGACATTGTTTTGATCTGATATTGAGAAAGCTGCACTGATAGCTTTGAAGAAATGTAGAGACAGGCAGGGAAATAAAGTATTGGGTAATTGTCTTAGAGGGGGAAGTTCCAGCTCTACCTACCTTCATCACTACTACCAAACATCTGTTGAACAATCATACAATCTGTCTTTAGTTTTTGGGCACATGCCTAGCTTCTTCTCTAGAGTGTAGAGAAAGTGAACTTGAATTGAGGGTCATCTCTACTACTTACACGCTATGCAACTTCCAGCAAGTCATTCAATGATCCCAAGTTAGTTTTCCATTCTCAGAAAAAGAAGTATTCTCCTCATAGAGTAGCAGTAAGAATCTTTCAAAATAAAATGTGGGCCCGGCCAATGTTGCTCTGTGGCTGAACATGGATCCAGGAGCCACGATGTCATGGTTCAGTTTACAGTCAGGGCATGTGCCCAGGTTGCATGCTTGATCCCCAGTAGGCGGCATGCAAGAGGCAGCCAATCCATGATGTTTCTCTCTCATACATGTTTTATCTCTCTATCCTCCTCCCTTCCTCTCTCTCTAAAAATCTATAAAAACATATTTATTTAAAAAATATTTGGTAAGTGCTTTGTAAAGACCTAAGTAAATGTTAGTTGTTAGTAATGAAGTTTTATTATTTTATTTGTTATAGAGCTATCACTATCATAATTAACAATGATAAATGTATATTGGGTACATATTTCATTAAGTTATGAAGTTAATAACCTTTTCTAATGATTCTGCTCAATACTAAAAAGATTTTTTTTAAAAAAGGGAGGATCAGCTCACACTTTATTGGATATAATAAAAATCTCCTCTTACATATTCTTTGTAAATATACTGCTACTAGCATATAAGCTCTAGTCAGACTTTTATATAGTTTTATGTGTTTTCTACATTGGGAACCCTTTTATAATCCATGTGTATATTAATTTTCTATTCATTTTATAGTACTTGAAGCCTACTTTTATTTTTCAAGTGATTTTAGGGAGTGGGGTAATTTTATTTAGCTTTTTATTATATACTAGAGGCCCAGTGCATGAATTCATGCATGGGTGGGGTCCCTTTGGGTGGCCTGCAGGGATTGGGCCAAAACCCACAGTCCAATGCCACCTGCAGCTTCTACCCGCCGCTCCTGCTCATCCTGGCCCCACTGTGCCTGCCGCGGGCTCGGGCCCAATTAGTCCCAATCAGGAGAGACTTACACTGCTGCAGCAGCGCTTACCAGCCATGAGCCCTATGTCTGGAGCCCTCCCAAGGGGAGTGGCCTGCAGGATCAGGCTGAAACCAGCTCTCCAACATTCCCTGAGGGGTCCTGGATTGTGAGAGGGCACAGGCCAGGCTGAGGGACCCCACTGGTGCACGATCAGGCCGGGGAGGGACTGGGGAGGGCTCCAGGGTGTGTCCGGCCCATCTCTCTCAGTCCCAATCAGCTGAACCCCAGCAGCAAGCTAACCTACTGGTTGGAGCATCTACCCCTGGTGGTCAGTGCATGTCATAGCGACTGGTTGACCAGTGACTGTCTGCCCCCTGGTGGTCAGTGCACGTCATAGTGAGCAATTGAGCAGTCTTAACATATCATTAGCATACTAGAGGCCCGTTGTAGGAAGATTCCTGCAAGAATAGGTCTTCCTCAGGCCTATTCCTGCAAGAATAGTGAAGCAGAGAAGGGAGCAAAGCCCGCCTCGGCAGGCTTCGCTCCTGTCTCCGCTGCCTCGCTCGCTCCCATCTCCACTGCCTTGCTCCCTTCTCCACAGCTTTGCTCCCTTTTCTGCAGCTCTTGGCTTCCTTCTACACTATCTTCAGTCTTTGCTCCGTGCCTGCATATGCAAATTAACCCCCATATTTGTTGGGTTAATTTGCATACTCTCTCTGATTGGCTGGTGGGCATAGTGGAGGGATGGTCTATTTGCATGTTTCCCTTTTATTAGTGTAGATTACACTTTGATTGGTTGTTCTGCCGTTTGGTCTATTTGTATATTACCCTTTTATTGTATAGGATGTTTGCTATAAAATTTATTTAATTTTATTTAATGTTTATTATATACTAGAGGCCCGATGCGCGAAATTCATGCAAGGGGCTCAGCCTACACAGCTGCAGCAACTGCCTTGGCCCTCACAGCCCCGGCTTCATCTGGAAGGTTGTCCAGAAAAACGTCCAGAAGGATGTCTGAAAGGTTGTTCGGCTGTCCAGTCTAATTAGCATATTATTATAGATTGTTGAAATATATCTTTCATTTATGGAAATTGTTGAATATGTTATATTTAAATGCTAAGTATTATCCTAAGCACTTTACATGTATAAATTCATTTAATCCTCCTAACAGCCCTCCAAGGTTGATGGTAGTAGTATTTCTAGTTCAAAGATGAGGAAACTGAAGTATAGAGAGATTATGTAATTTTTCTAGCTCCTATAGCTACTGAGTAGAGGGGCTTGATTTGATAGTTGGCTGCAGACTCTGTGCCTTAATCAGTGTATAAACTGCCCAGAGGCTTCATGGCAGAAGGTACAAAATACCCTGGGTCACAGAGGAAGGTGTGACTGAATGCCCAGAACTTCTCTTAGACTTCTGGCTGTAAGCAGGAAAAAGGGTGAGATTTGGCTCCAATAGCAAACCTAGAAGCAGACTTCAAATCTTAAAATTTTTATTATTGAGGGATATTTCAGATTGAGAGATAATGGTAGAAGGTAGGTTGTGCTTAGTAACAAGACATGTCCAATTTTTGTCTATTTTCTAAGTCACTTTGTAAAACATTGGCTTGTGCAATTTCAAGACAACTCAGACATCTGTCACTAATACATAAAGCTGATGCTGAGCAATGATGCTGCCTGATGCTCCTATCTTTGGAATTTTCTGTCTCTTCTTGGAAAATGTCCCTACTTCTTGTGCATATGTCTTTTAATCCTCTTTTGGCTAAGTTTTGCAAGTGCTTAACTTTAGATGATGGTGGAAAAACTTCAATGATCTCACCTTTAATTTTCAAGCAAACAGAATGATCCTGAATGACTGCTATCATCTTAAATAGTAGCATTGGCTTTAAAAAAAATCCTGATAGCCCCTGATTAGGTCTTGAGAAGGCTTAAAAAGATTTTTTTTTTAAATTGATCAGCTTTGAACTTGAAATGGGCAAGCAGCTTCATTCTATGGAATTTGACCTACTAAACATTAAAGGAGGTCTGGATGACAAGCAAATGTTTCTTTTTTAAAATATATTTTTATTGATTTCAGAGAGAAAGGGAGAGGAAGAGAGAGGTAGAAACATCAATGATGAGAAAGAGTCACCGATCAGCTGCCTCCTGCATGCCCCCCATGGGGGATCAAGCCTGAAACGCAGGCATGTGCCCCTGACTGGAATCGAACCTGGGACCCCCCAGTCCGCAGGCTGACGCTCTATCCACTGAGCAAAACCAGCTGGGGCAAGCAAATGTTTCTTTACTTCTTTCAGTTTGTGGTTTTGTGTAGTGTAAAACCATCATTGAGGATCTTTCCTGGGACCGCATCCTGGCTCACTCGGCATCCTGTACTTCCACTTGCTGTACATGAGATCTCACATCGCCCATTCAGTTGATGTTTAATAATGCAGTCAACTACTGAGCCACATGAGATGTTCACAGTGTCTTCAAGAAATATTTGGATCAGAAAATGTCCAGTCCTCTAAAATCTGTATTTGAATACCTATGGGAATAAAATGTCTATAAAGAAAAGCTTTTTTTTTGTTTTGTTTTGTTCATGACAAAACCATGACCAGGAATATAAGTAAACATTTTCTCTCTGTTTCTGGGTAAAAGAAGACTCTGATAATGTGCAAGCTAAGGCAGAATTTTTATTGAAATTTAAACTAGTTGTCCCTAGCATTAGAAAAAGGGCAGCAGGAGAACGAATAGCTTATATAAAATTCACTGTCCATATGAGAGTAAGAATTGTTGATATGGATCAGGAAGAATTGGTCATTCTTCACCAAAAGGAGCTGGCAACAGAGGCCAAAGTGGAGCACTCAGCAGACACGGGGAAGTCTTCTTTATGACCTGAAGCCATTGAGAATCATGTTGGACTTATTTCTGTTGAAAGCATTTGTGTGCACCCAGGGAAGACCCACGTGTGCAGCCTCCTAAAGGAGGTCTCCACCTCATCAGAAGATTCCTCTTGGGATGCTTCTAGAGCATCTAAGGCATCTCAGGAGATGCTTTTGGTTCCAACTCTCCTTCAGCTTCCTCAGTGGCTTTAAAATATTTATTTGGATGAACTAGATGGATCCACATGGCAAACTGTCCACTGCGGTATACATGTGTACAAATGGGATAACATGAATTGTGACTTGCCATTTTGTTAACCATGCCTGTGATGGAGGAAAATGACTGCAATTTCAGCATCAAAGTGATAAAGTGCATTAACCCCTCGGAGTTACCTCGTTACCCCTCCAGGTGCTCCACAGTCTTTGAAGATTTCAGCCAAAGGGTGAGGACACAATACTCCCACCTGTCAGGGTCATTTCAGAGCTGGCTAACACCAGTAATTAATTAATGCCTTCTTTCAAACAGCTTTGGGGTTGGATGAAAATATGGCCTCTCTTTTCTGAGACAAGATTAGAGAATATCTTCTTAGTTAAGACTAAGAAAAGGGGTTTTGATGGAGACAAAAAGTGAGTCCAGACAAACAGTACAAATAAAACAAATAAACTGGGGGAGGAGGAAGCAGAGTTTTACAGATTTACACTATGACTGCTCACCTGTTAAAAGTTGTTTTCCCTCTCCCTTACTCTTTGAAAAAAATCAATAAAATATATTTTAAAAAGGTTGTTTGCCTTGAAGAGCTAGAGAGAACCACCATTAGATAGCTATCTTGCACTATAAAAGAAGTTGCTATATGGCTGTGAACTATGTAAGACAAAAGACTCCTAGTCTGTTGTGAACACGGTGGTTGTCACCTGGAAGTTCCTCTCTTCATTGTACTCTAGCCCTGCAGGTTGGGGAACTGACCCCACGTTGGGTGAGCCCATTCTCCTTTCCACAGTTATGGGTTCAGGGATAGGTGAGTCTGAAGCCAGTTCAGGACAGTGAGACTAGATAAAGAATTTTCCAGAGGATTCTGGGGGAAAAATATTATTACACTGGAGAAAACTTCTGGAGATGACTCTCTGTCCTGCTGGATGTGACCAGAACAACATGTAGTACTGATTTCTATCAGCAGCCACCCTGTGTCCGTAAGAGGAACCAGCCTTAGAACGAAGCCAGCTCTGTGGACAAGGGATTGGAAAAACTGAACAGGAACCTGGGAGTTTGGTGACATCATTATGGTTCTTGGACAATCCAATGGTGAAACAGGCCTTATTTCTGGATGACTTATTATATGGACTAATAAGTATTACTACTCTTTTCAACTGAGTTAGATTGCTGAACCTTGCTGCTGAAAGCATCCTCATATACCTATTATTTTGTCAGATCTTCAGGCCAGGACCAAGAAAAATTATGGATCTACCTGCTTGGCCAACAATCAAGCGATGACACTCAGTGAGCAAAATTTTAATATTGCAATATGTGAGATTTCAGAGAGAACAGTAGTACCCATTGGATGAGTCTCCTAATGTTTAAATATGATCAAGTATTCAACTCACAAGAAACATTTGGTTATAATTCATTTCTGATGTGGTAGGATTTGTTTTCCAGGATCCAGACCCTATGAGATGGAATTGATGATAGAGATAGTGGTGTATAAAGTCAGATAAAATATAACTAGTTTTAAAATGTCCTGTACAATAGGGCTTAGAAATAAGGGTTAAGGTTGTGACTGGCTTGGGGGAGATTTGGATGCAGTATGGAAAAATCTGTACAAACTGGTTAAAGGGGAGTGACTGAAACTGTTCCATAATGGAATACAGTTGAGATCTAGACTCACTTCACCTCTGTTCTGAGGTGAATGAGACCAAAAAACATCTAATATTTGGGGCAACATGGATTTATGTGATATTTGAGACTTTTTTTTCAAATACTTTTTATTTTCAAACATTAGGAAGTCTCCAAAAAGACTATACTGTGTTCCCTCTCTCTGTATTACCCTCTTTCGATCTGACTCCAGGTCCTTCTCTTTGTTAACCTTTCCAATACTTACTTCTCAGTCTAATCACATGTGGAGGTGAACCATGTGCACTGACATCTTTAATTTAAATATCTTTTTATGTTCATGGGAATTTTCACGGCACATTGATCTGATGCTTTTTATGTGATTCTTATAAAATTTTGATTGAATCTTATAGGTCTTCCTGACACCAGATGAGAGCATGTGAAATATAGTAATGGTTTTTCATTTATAAGGTAAAAACTATCTGGGCTAAGTGCCTGGGGCCAAAGCCCGAGAGACCTCCTCAATAGCAGGGGGCCAGAATAAGTCACTGCTCATCTTGTCTTTTTTCCTCCTTTTCCTTCTCCTCCTTCTTCTTAGTGAAAATTAGCTCCCTTATTTTACTTCTGTTGCCTGACTCTTGGTGGCAGAAATAAACTAAAGGATTTGCTGGTTTTTAAGACAAAAGCCTTAGGTGGTTGTAGCTAGTATTAACGAAAAATGAAAAGATTATTTTGCAAAGCCTACACAAGATAAAGTTGAAATCAGTTGCTAGACATTTTCAGTTAATCCCTCCATCACGAAGCTTTTCTCGAATCTCCTAGTTGTAATTAATCCTTTTCTTCTTTATACTTCCTTCCCATATGCCTTACCTGTACCTCTCTTCTGAGATTAATGTCTGATTTGTAACACTGGCTCTGGGCTGTGTTTTATTCATCTCCATATCCTAGTACCTGGTAAAGAGTGAAGTACACAGCACATGCTGACTTAGTGCATAGCTACAAGGATATGGCGTATTTAGATCTCAAGTATCCAACAGATATTTATTGAGCATCTACCCAGTTCTAGGCACTGTTCTAGGCACCGTGATGTCTTGATATGCTGTGATAAGAAAGTCTCTGCACTCATGGAGGTTTCACTCTAGTGGGAGAGACTGAGAATATCCAAAGAATATATACCGGAATGTTGGGCTGTGGAATACTAACAAAGAAATAAAGCTAAGGGGATAAAAAAGATGGGGTGGGATGAGAGAACAGGGCACTATTTTAAGAGAACTCGGAGGAGATGACAAAGGGTTAAGTAAAGTCATGCAGATATCTGAAGGAGGAGCACTTCAAGCAGAGTGAACAACATGGGCAAAGGCCCTGAGACAAGAGCGATCCAGGCTTATCCAGGAACCGCAAGGAGGCCAATGTGACCAGCAAGGTGGGGTTGGAGAGGAGGTTGGGCTTGGCAGGGCCAGTTCACATGGGATTCCGTAGGCCTGCAAAGGTTTATTCTAGGTGGAATGGGAAGCCAATGCAAGGTTAGGCAGTTTTAAAAGGTCATCCTGGTTGAAATATCCAGAATGGATTGTAGTGTGGTTCAAGTGGATACAATGAACAATATCTATAGGAGAAGTGGACTAGAGTATAGGTCATGAAGGTGATGAGCTGTGGTTAGATATAGTTTGGAGTTTAAATTATCCAGATTTATTTTTACCCAGAAATACTCACCCACAAAGTCTGTATTTTATGAAAGTTACTCTAAAATGAATACTGATAGTTGTTTGCTCAGGCTATAATCTAGCACAACAGTTTTCAAACTTTTTGGTCTCCAAACTATTTATACTATTAAATGTTACTGAGGACCCCAAAGAGCTTTTTTATTTGTTTGTTAATTGGATTAGATATATTGATAAATATTTTCATTTAAAAATAATAGTAAATCTAAACCTAATAAACTCATTACATGTTAACAGAAATACCCTATTTTGTGTGTGAAAACTAACTATATACTCTCAATAACAACAAAATCAGTGAGAGTAAGACATTGCTTTACATTTTTGTAAGCTTCTTTAATGTCACTTAGAGAAGACAGCTGGATGGATTCTCATGCCTGCTTCTGCATTAAGTCTATCATAATATTACACATCATGTAACCTCTGGCAAACTCCACTGCACTCTTAGAATGAGCATGAAAAAGGCAATACTATCTTAGTATTATTATTTTTAAAATGCTGACCCCATAGCCCTAGCCTGTTTGGTTCAGTGGATAGAGTTTCAGCCTGCAGACTGAAAGGTCACTGGTTCAGTTCCAGTCAAGAGCACCGGCCCAGGTTGTGGCTCAATCCCCGGTAGGGGGCGTGCAGGAGGCAGCCAATCAATGATTCGCTCTCATCATTGATGTCTCTATCTCTCTCTCCTTCTCCCTTCCTCTCTGAAATCAATTTAAGTAAATAAATAAAATGCTGATCCTACAGACTCCCTGAAAGTGTTTTAACGATCCCTAGGGTTCCTTAGACTGCCCCTTTGAGAACTGCTACTCCAAAGGAAAGTGATCTTGGTAGTAAGATTTACAACTGTTTACAAGAGATGTTACCATCAATCCCATTAGTTAGATAATGAAACCACTGTAAAATTCCTTTATCACCTGTAATTACCAGCATTGGAAGTATATAGAAAAGCAGACCACAATTTAAAGATTGCTTTAAATTGGGGATTCACAACCTTTCAATCCTGATAACATCAGTAGGGTTAAGTGTGAAAGAGATAAGATTCAAAAAGAGGAGAAAAAAAGCAAGAGGGGAAAAAGAAGAAACAGTCATAGACCAATGAAAATGAAGACATGTCAAGGGATATGTTGTGGGAGTGGAGCCTAATGGTAAGAATGCCTCGCTTAGTGGCTCCAGGTACCCATTGCTCATCTGATCAACTTTGCTTCAGCAGCCAGTTCCAAATGGTGTTTGTGACCTGAGATCTCCCCCACAGAAGGGGCCCAAGGAGGAGATCCCCACATGTCTAAAGTCATATGTTGGTCTAACATTACTTGGAGGTTGTAAAAACAACCTCCGCCTAAGCTTTCTCAGCTCAGATGCCAACACTTCATTTCTAAAATGAGACTCTGGTTTTAATAATATAACTGTCATAAAATTCACTGTAGGCAAGTGCAACTGAATGTAAAACAACCCAGCACTCCATTTACCTGAATCAGAATGGAAATACAATTAGACAACCCTACGAGAGAGGAGGGGGTGACACTTCATCCACCACCAAATGGAGCATCAGGCAAAAAATGACTTTTCCTTCCAGAAAATGCAATGAATCAGTAAACAACATTCAAAACCAAAACTATATTAATGCTCAACTTTTGCCATCAAGAGTCACAGGGATTGGCAGCATCATTACATGGCCTTGAACTTCAAAGTGATGTGAGAGACATCTGTTCTGATTTTAAGGCCAGGTGCAAGTTTCTAAAGAGGTTCTACTGAGTTTACTCAGCCTTATGGAACACAAACCCCCAGCTGCTAAAAGTGATGTAGCTTGAAACTTGTGTGCTGGGTGAAAGGTGGCCTGAGGTTGTTTGTGACCTGCTTATTCCTACTGCCAGCATGGGCCTTGGTATTCTGCCATGCATCTGACATCACTGACAAAGGTTAAAGTCCATCAGGGCTGGTGGAAAAAAGTCCAAATGCCTACCTGCTTGCAACTAGAACAGGTATACCCCACTGGATTATCATAGGGTTGTTAGAATCATTTAGTTTCATTAACTGAAAGGCCTACTATTCTTTCTCTTTTTAAAAATGCAAATGAGAATGGCACTGATGTCTCTAGGCTTTGAAGAGCACAGATTGACTGTTGGGCTGTGCTGTGTGGCTCATGGCAGCCAGAGAGGGTAGAGAGTGACTCATTTTCAAAAGCCAGGTGTGAATTCATGGGCTTAGGAAGGCCGTGATTTATTACAGCTTGTTATTTGTCTCTGAGGTCATTTAAGTTTTTATAGGTTTTTATAGAGAGCGATATACATAGATTGGCCTCTTTTTTTGGGGGGGGGGCATGTCTGAAACATTTCTGAGATTCTTGTCACAGTTATTACTTCTTTTATTTGTAGTTCTAATTTAGCACAAAATACAACTTGGACTGTCTCTTTGTGTGAAGATTTTATGTCAACTGAGTCAGCAGGTAAAATTCTGTTCTGTGTTGTGTAAATAGGCAGATTAGAACTCATTAGTCACTGATGATGGTTTATCAGTTCTCTCTGGTTCACTACAGTAGTCTGGCAGACAATAACATAGGCTGCCAAAGTCCCTTGTGGGCCAACTGGTAAAGTTGAAAGAGATTCTCTTTGGATTAATTCCCCTCAGAGGCAGTGGACATTGTAGTGATAGTGAAAAGAGTTAATGCCATGGGCTTTGCAATGAGAGAGATCTATGTTTGAATTCCATTCATTTATTTATCGATTCAACAAATATTTATTGCG
Organism: Plecotus auritus; assembly: GCF_963455305.1. Classification (NCBI taxonomy): domain Eukaryota; kingdom Metazoa; phylum Chordata; class Mammalia; order Chiroptera; family Vespertilionidae; genus Plecotus; species Plecotus auritus. The sequence continues at coordinate 56,976,170 of NC_137771.1, forward strand.
TGCCTACTATGTACCAGACTCTGCTCCAGGCATTGGGATACAAGAGTGGGGAAGGAGCAAACATGAGTGCCCACCTTCTAATCGGAGAGGCAGCCACTACCATCCCGGGGACGCGCTCCAGGCTCACTCAGCCTTATGCTAAACCAGTTGTGAAAGTATTACCTCCCAGCTGCAAAAATCTTCTCTGCACTGCTCTGTGGGGCCAGGCTCAGGCTCTGGAAACTCCTGCCAGCCAGCTTCGTGGAAGGGCCTGCCAATAAGGACAGTAGCGGGAGACTGCAAGGATGGAGCAAGGGCCTTTCCCTCCCTGTTTTCTAGTGGTTCCTCTCAGTATTAATACCCCAGCCTTGGCCTTCGTCTGACAGCAGCAGTTGGTTCTGGTCTCCAGTCTCGTTGGTACTCTCAGAACCCACCTCTGGGCACGTTCTCCGAACAGTCCTAGCAGCTGTGTCGTGCCCCTCCTCAGAGGTCTGAGCCCCAGCTCAGTGGGATTCCGACCCCGTCCCTGGATAGCTGCTGCTCCTGCTGTTCTCTGCTCGAGTTCTGTTTGACCTTTTTGCCCATTCAGACTTCTACCATCTAGGAAACCAATCCCCCATAGTAAATTTCATGTTGCAATGTCTCCTGTGGTTTTTATTTTCTGGGCTGGAACCTGACATATATATACCGTACCAACTTAAGATCGTTATGTTTGTAGCAAGGATGGTGGGTAAAGCTAATTGATTATGAAGCACATCATCTTGGCATGTTCACCATTTTCAATAAGGAAAAAAGAGCAAGTGAGTGTTTTCATTCACTTGAGTATTTCGCATGAGTTTAAAGAGAGGGAAGTATAAATGTCCACATTTATTTTCAACAGATCAACAATTGCATCTTCATAAAAATGAAAGAAATGTTCTTGAAACACTTGTTTAGAACTGTAGGAGAAATAATTCCATGACTTTTCACACAAAAAATAATTGGATGTTGTAAATCTGTGTTTTTTTTCTTTCTTTTTTCTTTTTGGCTTGGGAACAAGGCGGCTCCTACTCACTGTCATCTTTCAACCTCTTTTCTGCAAATTTATGTTATTTCTATTATCTCCTTATATAAGATTTAACCAGGATATGTGTGGATTCTATTGTAAAGAATGCGATTAACAACAATCATTACTTTACCCATATTCACTTTTAAGTCAAGCCCTTGCTATTTCTTGATGTTGATTTCTAAGTGTAAAATAAAATGCTCCTCAAATGCTGTCTAGCATGTAATGCACTGGGCTTGAGAAAACCAACTTCACTTAATCAGGATCAATGTCTCAGATACAGATATGCTGTTAGACTCATAGCTATAGACAATAGTCTTAAACTACGAAATGAAAATAGTAATTTATCTCTATAAATGAATATCAAATATTTGTATCTCTCTTTTTGCCGTGCACCTTGAAGTTGCTTTGATATGTTTTAATAAATGAAAGTTTGGCAAGAAGATGTAAGTTTTTGTTCACAGGCAATAGATAAAAAGCCAAAAATATAAAAGTTCCCGTTTAACATAATTTTAAATCCACAAACAAGGTTTCTTTAAGTCAAAGACTATAATGAATTTAGTTAATAATTAATGGTCACTTGATAAATTCCCAATAAACTGAAAAGTGAACCATTTTAATGCCTTGATAACATATTCTTTTATAAGTGAGACTGTTTCCAATTCGTTGTTATCAACAAAATTGAAGAGGACCCCTTTGAATTGTGAGATGAAAGATCATAAAAAAAATAATTTTGATGTAGATCCCATATGATTTTTGGCATGTAACTCAGGAGATAAAAAATTGAGTACAATATAACAGAACTCTGTCCATTTCCATAAAATGATTCCTCAGCACTTAAGTGGATTAAAAGATAAATAGAACTGAACTGATGTTGAATCCTGTTTTATTTCAGCATTAAATAATATTCATCCAAGCTAACATGAATTGAGAAAAAAAATCTATTTCTTTAAGAGATATGTAGCCAATAACATTTTACTTGTTTTGTCCAATAATTACTTTTTAAAATTGGAAACATGGGTATATTGATTTAATCAACCATGTACAACTAATAATTTAAAGAACACAATACAGAAAAAATAATTTAATAGAGCTTCATGTTTACAAAAGAAATAATTTCATATAAATTTCAGTTTAGAAATATATTTGTAGTCAGAAATGGGGTAATCAGTAAAATATTTTCAAGCTTAGCATAATATTATACTAGGATACAAGTATGTGAAGAAAGTGGAATGGAAAAAGTTCACAAGGAGAAAAAGTATTATATAAGATGTCCAATAAAGAGCATGTTAATTTATTTTTAAAATAGATGATGGTGGATACCAAACACTATGGTATTTAGATTCCATTGTATTTATTTAAAAAACATAAGAGAATACTTGATATTTGTAAATATGAATACTGCATTTACAATATGCTAGAAATTATTTCTTTGCAACTGTTTAAACTGGAGATCGAGCCTGCAACGCAGGCATGTGCCCTGACTGGAATCAAACCAGCAACCTTTTGGTGCATGGAACAATGTTCAACCAACTGAGCCACACCGGCCAGGCTAATATTGAATCCTTTTAGATAATGGTCTAAGAATATGTGAAGGAGTATCTAGTTTTTCATATTTATGTTATGGGACACATGAGTAAGAAATTTTGAAGACCACTGGAATACAAAGACCAGCCATTAGCCAGTTTAGGAGAAACAGGTCAGTGTTTAGATGGCACATACCACCTCTGCATCAATGTGGCGATCCTGCATTCAGCAGAGGGGGTCTCTTGCAGGATTCCCTGGTGTTCTTGGGCACAGGACCCCACTTTTGAAATTTGGATAATGTACAATCATGAAAAGAACTGTAAAATTGTACTTAGTATTTTACACATGTGTTAAAAGTTGTTAAAGAGCTAAAATATAGCTCTTTGACTTTCTATTTTTAATACCACAGACATTGTTTCTTTCTCATACACTACTAGTGTCTCGTGGATCATCATCTTGGGGTACTATTTTTGTCTGACTCATTTCCATGTGCTTTGTACCTTATACTTTGCTTGACAGGTAGAAAATAGCTAATACATGTTGTTGAGTTCAATTAAAATTAAATAAGATAACATCTTCAACCCTGCCATGTTTGGCTGACCAAAGTGGGAGCACTGGTTTCCTGCCACTTTGATGCCTGGATTGTGTGCCATGGATGCTTAGTTCTGAATGGAGACTTTTCAAGTCTATAGGGCTTGTAGGTTGCTGAAGTTCATGCTGAATCTATAGCCTCTAGACATAACTATAGATTGTAAAAACCAAGACTATTCTGGGATGATATAAAATTCTTTGCAATGCACACAGTAGTGGAAAAAAACAACAATATCAATCTTGCAAATACTGAAATGTAAATATCAATATGCCCTCAATCAGGTATGAGCATTCACAAACATAGGTTCAGGGACTAGGGGTGCCGGGAGCATTAAAAAGCAAAATGCAAGCAGTTTTGTCCTGTGTTTGCAAATGTGCTTAGTACAGGTTCTATCAAATCCTTGTTCACAGAACCCAGTTTGAGTAATTCTGTTTAAATAAGCTGTCAGTATCCCTTTTCTTATTTTCTACCCAAATGAGACTGTATTCTTGAAAATGGTGTTACTAAAAAATTTCCCCCATTTCCTACCTTCAGCCTCACACATTTTTGCCCTAAAATTGATTCCAAATAGCAGCTGGAAAACATACCCATGGAAAGTGTATTCTGAGCCAACCCAGCCTTCCTAAAAAGCAAGCAATCTCTTTACTTCTGCAATTCAGCATGGCCATCCCATAAATAGCCTGCTGACCATGTTAATGTGCTTTTCATTTACACTTTTACAAGGTTGGAAAGGTCACTCTTTGTCAAAATAATTTCACCCAATGGGAGGTTCACAGAGATCTGGATACAGGTCACGGTGTCTCTTAGTTTTGTGCCTAGAGTTAATTCTTTATTTTCTAAAACAGCCAAGTAGGGAGTGAGAAGGTAGAGCAGGAAAAATGAACACTTTGCTGAGTTAGTTTGTGAGAATGATAAACCTACAGCCAAACTTTGGATTCTCTCTTTTATGTGCTATTTGTTTTTGTTTGTTTGTTTGTTTGTTAATATATTTTTATTGATTTCAGAGAGGAAGGGAGAGGGAGAGAGAGATAGAAACATCAATGATGAGAGAGAACCATTGATTGGCTGCCTCCTGCCTGCCCACACTGGGGATTGAGCCTGCAACCCGGGCATGTGCCCTGACGGGGAATCGAACCGTGACCTCCTGGTTCATAGGTAGATGCTCAACCACTGAGCTATGCCGGACAGACTTTATGTGCTATTTGGAAAGAGTTTTCTTAAAAGCATCACTGTCAACACATTCACTTCCCCAGTATAAGTGAAGGTAAGATTTTATAAATAGTTGAATTTCGTTCTAGTTCCTGTACTCCTGGTGTATTCAATAATCTCTATATTCAAGTAACACATTTCAGTAAACATGCTAATTATTGTTGACCTTGTTAGAAGACCAAAGAACAGCAGTATTTCATATATATATATATATATATATATATATATATATATATATATATATATGGCTTTGAATTTACATATATTGAAGGGTAGAAGGACTCCTCCATCAGTAACCTCTTGCTGGCATCTACTGATGTCTCTCTCTCTAAATATCTTATTAGTCGAATCAGAGCTTTCACCTACATCCTCAGTAAAAATGGATTTAAAGTCAGAAGTTTAGAACTGTTAATGAGTCTGCTGGCAATGCTGCTAAGTAATGGAAATCTTTAGAAAGACTCGACCAGTTCTGGGTGAGGTCTTGTTTGGTGAGGGGAGGTCAGATGCTCTGAGTAATCCCTTCTTCAGGCGACAGTTAAATAGCAGTACCATGTATCCTGAGGGTCCCAGCACAGTTGCACCTGGCCCCTTCAGGAGAACCAGTCATGACCACAGACCCATGACACTCACTATCTTGACTACATCCAGGTTCCAAGGAGCAAACAGTTTAAGTTGCTCATCCACCATGATGAGTTCTGAGGTGTTTGAAACGTCGCAGTAGAAAGATACATTATAGGCATGGATCACTGCATCAGCACAGAGGAGCATGTGGCTTTGGAGGTCAGAATAGTTAATAGCTCACTCCAGTAAGCGGGGAAGGGATAATAAAATAGAGAGTACTAAATATTGGCACCACTGAAGGTGTTGTGGAAATTGATAGGTCTAGGAGTGAAGGAAAATCTTGTGCCACTACTAAAAAACCCCATAATCCTTAAGGTCTCTTCACAGAATGCTGCATTCCTTAGGTCTTGGCTGCACCATGGTTCTGCCTCCCCCCACAACCCTTGTAAAACTATCCCTCCAGATCTATTCAGAAGGGCTACCATTCTCCCAAAGTGTGCACCACAGGTGGAGGGTTGTAGTCTGCACCAGTGTTCCCCAGGAATCCCACAGCCCCTTCTCACAAGCATGCATCTACCTGCGTGTGAAACTCATATTGGGCAGTTGACACCACAAAGCTGTACCAAGTGTATTAGTGACTATTGTTTATGGAGCCAGAAAGTCATTCCAACTAATTCACAGAAGTCTCTAGCTTTCACTATTACTCTCCACATCAGTATTTCAAGACCATGGAGGACAGATGAATCAACCCCTATTGAAGTCTCATAATTTCTCTGATCTTAAAAACTCATTCCATTGCTACCACTTAGGTAGAAACCTATGAGTTCTCCTTAACTCCTTCCTCCTTGCATCAAGCCCTACCTAATTACCTCAGGATTCTTAACTCCTTCTCTACAGCCATACCTAGTTCAGGATTTTATTTGTTTCTCTACTTCCAAATATCTTCATCCAGTCCTTTTTCTACATAGCCACCAGTGTGATATATTTTATTTACGTATGACTATATCAATTATTTATCAAAATGCTACAATTGCATTTTCTCTATCAATTTTCTACAGGGTGAAGTGCAAGGTCCTTACCATGACATACATCTATGAGCTACCTCCATGAGCTGTTTCCTGCTTATATCTCCATATTCACCACTCTCTGCCTTGAACTGGCTTGTCGCTCCCTGCACACATGTCTTGCTGCCATGCTTTTATGATGCTGTTCCCTGTACTGGGATTACTCTTCCATTCTTTCCATTGCTGAACTTCCTTTTAGCCTTTAAGACCTCACAGGTGATACTTATTAGGAAGCTTTCTCCTACCCTATGAATTAGGTACTCTTCCTATGAGCTCCCACACTACCCTGGGTATTTCTCCATCATTGTATTCATTACTTGTTCATTGACTAGCTGGAATTATCTGCTTATATAATAAAAGCCTAAAATGCACTGTCCCCTCGACCGAGAGTTTGACCACTCTCTATGACGTGCACTGACCACCAGGTGGTGGTGTGGAACATGGAGGGCGTTGGTGATGCTGTGCTGGCAGAGGGCGGCAGTGGAGGCTCTACTGGCCCTGCAGATGGTGACCAGCGGCTGTGGTGGGGGGCGGGGCCGCTGCCCGGCTCCCAGGTGCTGAGGGAGCCAGGCGGGGGCCTGATGACTCAGGTGGAGGGGGGCACGTGGAGGCCTGGGATCCCAGGTGCTTCCCAGGGCCCAGAGGTCAGCTGGGACCTGCTCTTCCATGCCAGATGCTTGCGCTTCGATCACCAGCCAGGCCTAGGAATGGCACCTGTGCACGAATTTCATGTACTGGGCCTCTAGTCTGCTTATATTTCTCTCTCCCAATCTAGACTATGAGTTTTTTTTAAAAAATATATTTTATTGATTTTTTACAGAGAGGAAGGGAGAGGAATAGAGCGTCAGAAACATCGATGAGAGAGAAACATTGATCAGCTGCCTCCTGCACACCCCCTACTGGGGATGTGCCTGCAACCAGGGTACATGCTTTTGACCGGAATTGAACCTGGGGCCCTTCAGTCCACAGGCCAATGCTGTATCCACTGAGCCAAACTGGGCAGGGCTAGATTATGAGTTTCTTGAAGTAATGAATGGTGTCTTGTCTATATTTGTTTTTTAATACTGAGCATAAGTGATTACAAGTGAGAAATAATGGTGGCAACATATTGGCAACTTCTTATGCACATGGCATTTACTATGCATCTTATTTAATCCTCACCACAACGCTAAGAGGTAGTTATTACTACACCCATTTTACAGTGAGGAAACTGAGATTTAGAGAGATGGGGCACCTTGACCCAGGTCACCTGTAGAGTGAGTGGCAGAATTAGGATTTGAATCTCTGTTTGACTGATTCTAGATGACACATTCTGTTTACCACAACCACAGATGAAGGTTATCCTAGAAGGATTCTCTGCTTTCTGAGTCATAATAACATGGAAAGGCAGGAAAAGGATGATAGGAAATTTAGTACATGAAATCTCTTGCTAGTCACCCCTGGAAAGTGCAGAATTCCATCCTTAGCTGCATTTCTATATCCTTTACCAAGGAAAGTCCAGTGGCTGTGGACAGTAAAAATATTTACCAGACTGACTTACTATAAAGCATAACTTCTTCATAGAACAAAGAATGACATGAAGAATGTGCCTTTTAGATTGCAGTTAAGTAAGAAAACTGAAGGCATTACAGGAAAGGACCACCTACAGCTGCTGTTTCACTCAGTATTTTTCCCCCATGATTTGTGGATTTACTTATATGAAAATTCTAAAATGTATATACATTATGAAGTTATCTAATTAAATGGTTACAAACTTCATTTTGAAAATAGTAAAATTATATGGATTCAAGACTGTTCCAGAAAATGGGGAAAGTATGAACCATCACATATATTAAGAACCATCACAGTGTACTTACAATAAGTATTGCAAAATGGAATCTATGCATATTTCAAAACAATGTATCTGTGACTTAAATTAGCATCTGCCATTATGACAACAATACACCATTCCCGAAGCTTCTTGTCTTTATCTGGGGCCTAGGCCAGCCCTTTAGTCAGCATCAAGTAAAAATCCCTCTCCATGATGCTAGCAAGTGGGCTTCATTTAATCAAGGAAATTCAACAACAACTTATGGAGTAACTATTGCAAGATCTGACCTGGACATTGTGGAGGATATAAATATAGTACATCTCTCCCTTAAGATGCTTATAAAATGGTTACAGATGAAAAGTTAATCAGAATACAGTGTGTTGTAACAAAAGTGAGTGGCACAGTCAGTGGGTGTTAGTGACTCCCTTATCCTGCTTTATATTTTCCTCATAGCACTATTTCTTGGAGTCATAAGAGTTTAATATAATAAGTAAATTATATATATATATATATATATATATATATATATATATATATAAAATAAGCAAATTTTGTCACTAGGGTGACAAAATTTTTTTTTTTGTGTGTATATATATATATATATATATATATATATATGATTTTTGTCACCCTAGTTTTCCCCATTAGGATTTTAAGCTCGATAAGAGTGGAGACTTGTATATTTTGCTCACTGTTTTATCTACAGCACCTATAATAGTACCTAACACATAGTAGGTGCTCAATAAATATTTGTTGATCGAATGAATGAATTTGGAAAATAGAGAAATTACTATAAGCAGAGCTGACTAAAGAGCAGGGAACATTTAATTTAGTTCTTCAAGAATGAAGATAATATGGATAGAAGCAGAGAGACATTTCAGCAGTGAGATTTAACAAGGGCAAGGTTTGGCAGGTATGATGAGCTGGGAGTAGACTTGCCTGGTGGGAGAGTATGTTTCCTATTATGGATAATTTAGCTACTAGAGGTCAGATGCACAAAATTCGTGCAAGAGTAGGCCTTCCTTCCCCCGCTGCCAGCACCGGTGCCGGTACTGACTTCCCTCCGGCACTCAGGACCCAGGCTTCATCCACAAGGTGGTCCAGATCTAATTAGCACATTATGCTTTTATTATTATAGATAAATCCATTTGAGGCTGAGTTGACCAAGTAAGTAAAGTGTTTCCTCCAGAGCATAGGCACTAGAAATATTTGGGAGACTGAGTTACTCATGTCGGAGCAATTTTTGTTTCCCCAAGTTTGTGGCAGACTCTGTGTTTGTAATCACAGTTTGTTACAACTGCCTGGACTGCATGTTCCTTGTCTTGCCTATAGCAAACGGGTAACAAGGCCACGTTGAGCAGGCTGTCATCACTGACAGGCTCAAATGTTACACTCCACTGAGAATGACACTTCTCTACTAATATGTTTTGCAGAAAAATCCTTCAGAGCAAGGACACGGGCTCTTTCAGTGTGTTTCAATTCTTAGAATTCCCCCCATCCCCACCCACGTGCTAGACAATTCATCCATCTTGATTTTGCTCCCTAAGCACCCACACAGATTGAAAATCAGTGATTCAGAGTTCAAAAGCCCAGCACATCCTTTATCAATCCACCAGATACATCTGAGTAAAGACTCTGTGAGCTGGGCTGAGTGACTTTGTCATGGAGGTCATCCCCGGCAGGGATTCAGTTAGAAATTCTAACTCTGGGTGACCCAAGTATCCTGTGTATCAAATTGGAGCGTATGTAGAAACTCTAAAATTATTAATATGCTGATTTTTTGCATTATTTTTTTGTCCTTGAGGTTTTCTCAAATCTGATTTTTGCTTCACATTCTTACCGAATGTTTTAAAAAAAGATGGCAGGAAACATTTATATTTTACTTACAAAGACAAAATTTCAAAATTTTAACATACACTAGGGTTTTAGTTAATATTTTTTAACAGACTGTTTTATAAATGGAATTCTCTAAATATACAGATACATAAGACATCAGAAGAGAATTGCTTGGGACAGAGTGCTCCCTGCTGATTTCCTGCTTTTCTTTTTCTCCCTTCCACCCGCCCCCCCTTCTCAAATGCACTGAATACAATTTGATAACCACTGAAATAAAGTGACAAAAGGATATTTAACTGGACCATCACAAGGATAGTCATCCATCCAAGGTTCCCTATGTAGTATATGCACTCCAATATACCCTATTCCCTGGTGAATTATGCCACAATAGTGGACTTAATCTCCTGGAAAACTCCCCCTCCTTGTGCTGGGAATTTAAGGTGGGAAAGTACAGTCTGTGTTATGTCCTAACTAAACATAGAGAGCATCCTAGCAGCACTATAAATGATTATTGTGAAAAAGCAGCTTTCACTTGCAAAATCCTTTAGATTTTTGCCTGAACTCTCCATATTTCAGTTATTTAGTAAAAATTCCACAAAATTCCTCTTATGGTGGGTCTGAGTTGGAAGTATTAGCATAGTACCTTGATTGCCACCAGGAGCTATAAGATAGCTAACCTTTTGTTCATCTTCTGAACCCCTGTTGGTTAGCAGGGCGTCTCCTACTCTGCACAGATGGTGCCCTGCGGCTGTGGAGGCTGTTGTGGGCGACAGGTCATGTCCCAGGCCTGGGATAGGATTGGCATTGGGCTTTGCTCTTCCCTTGGACCCTCTGCAAGAGTCATGTTCCTTTTGTGTCAACTATCCTTGAAAGTAGCCAGTGCTGACTAATATGAGTTATATTTGGAATAACCCACCTGTAAAGATTCTAGAGTAAGGTCTGCATAAGAATTTTACCAAGACAGCATATAATTAATTAGATTTGGCAAAGGGCAGCCTCTATGTTAGTGGGGTGGTGGTGCATCAATTGCAGGGGCATACAAGATGACCCTTTGTGTTGAGAGGAGAAAATATTAGAATATATTTAAATTTGCATAGCATTTCCTACTTTTGCATTTTATAATGTACACATTATACTTACTATTGTAGTACCATAAGTATAGAGTTTATGAATTTATACATGTTCTACAAATATTTTACTAATGGGATGTGAGAACTACATCATATAGTTTTCACTGCAGGAAAATATGTTTGTTATTTTATTGGTCAGTCATTCAGATGAATATAAATCCAAAGAGAGAGGCATAGGGACAGAATGAAGATATGGGCACCAAAAGTCCTGGGTTCAAATCCCAGCTTGACCACTTACTACACTGGTCATCTAGGATGAGCATACATCACTGAACATCAATTTCCTCATCTGTGAAAAAGGGATAATTATCCCCATGATTTTAAATGAGCTAATTTACTCAAAGTGCATACTAGAGTGGTTGGCACAATAAGTAATATCTGCTATTTTTTGTAAAATCCACTACTCAAATTGTCATAAGATTTGTAACATTTTTATCTGTGTCAATAGAACATGGTTCCATTAAAAACATAAATAATGTCTGGTCCCTTGGGCTAGAGAAAGATGTGGATTTTCTTCTCCTTTTCGATTCTGGGACCATAAAGTCTACACCCTGCACATATTAATCTGTGTGCTGAGGAAAGAGGACCTTTGATTCTTGTCTTCATGGGGCTCCGCTCCGCTCAGCCATAGCTGGATTAATTCATGTCCACGTCCTCATTTCAGGATTCATTAAGAAGAGAAAAGTCAGCTCACAATATGTGGTTAGGGAGAATGGAAATTTACTTATTAGAAATCTTCCAGAGAGAACATTTCTTAATTACTTGCTTTCGATTAAAATAAAGGTAAATAGAAGTAGTTCTTAAGCAAGCCCTGTGATTATGTTTTCCTGAAACTAGTGTGGGAGTCTGGCAATCAGGAAGCAATTTCTTGCTCACACTTGTCTGCGTCTCAGACAGTTTGCAATCAACTAATAGACAGCAAAGCCACCTCACATACTTTTTAGAAGAAGGTGATGTATAAGTGCAGTTTACCAAGGAAAAATTGCATCAGATCAGCTTGATTCTTTTAAAGATGGTAACTAAGCCACTTAGTCAAAGAACTATTATAGACATAATGTTATCTTATTTTTAAAAACATCTGCAGGGAATATTCTGTCAACTTTGTTGTCAATATGGGAAATATGGCCCTGACTATATGAAGGTTAGGTAGGTAGGATTGTGACCTAGTGCATATAGGACAGAAAGTGAGGCAGCAAAGCCTTGAGTGATTGTTCTCAGGGGATGGTTGATGGTATAACATTGTTGCACAGTAGGGGGATGCATTTCTAGTTAGGACTATACGAAGAATGCGATTCTCCTGATTTTAGTATTTAAAATGCTCCTCGGATTACTACAGGTATCAGAAAACCCGATTGCTTCAGAAAGAATGCCAACACATAGACAATGCAGATAAAAAGGGATCTAAAGCTGCATCATCATGCAATCATCTTGTCAGTATGACATTGACCTTGTGTTGGATCATTCATGGCTCTCATCAGCCCTTTGATGTTTTGCACCATCAACAACAGTGGCAAAATGCCTAACACTGCTGAACACAGAGAGCAAGGAGCAATGCCACGCAGCATCTAATGTGAACACACATTTTCTTGGCTCAGTTTGAGCATGTATTCCAACTTAGAAGTGCTTGTTGGGTAGTTCTTCCCAATCTTTGTGATTTTTTCCTACCTACCTAACATGACCTTTTTTTTTTTTTTTTTTTTTTAAAAAAAGGTAAAGTCTTATATTTACTATATTATACTTATTTTCTGAGGACTTAACACTTAAAAAAAACATGCTAAGTGTTTTTCTATTATTATTTTTGTTAATGCCTGGTTATCAAGTTGCATGTGTTCTCAGTGGTCTGTCCTTATGTCTCTTTTGCCCATGAGCGCATGAATTTTTAGTGTCATTCAGAAAAAATCAATGGTGATAGAACAGAATTGTCTCTATTGGATAAGGGACTAGATTTACAGCAAAGGTTCCCAAACTTGACTGTACATCCTAATCACCTAAGGAGCCATAAAAACTCCTGTAGGGAGCGGTTACAGGGTTAAGCCTCAGACTGAACTGTTGGCAAAGCTGCAAACAAGTCCCATCTTAGAGGGCACAGCCCTCTTAGCATAATTAAGCTTGATCTTGTGACTGCTCCCTAGATCTTTCCTGGGTAGCTAATGGGCTGTGGGAGGTGCAGCAAGTGCTGCCAAAACAAGTGAAACTTATAAGAACATTGTAAATTACCTTGTTTACCTCTGACTATAAAATAAAGGCTCAGCTTGCAGTCTGGAACTTTTCTGTGGTCTCAGCCAGGCACAGAAGATCCACTTAGACCCAGCTTATTCTCTTTGTCTGTCTTTTCTTCATCTTTCGCTGGCCCCCCTCAGGCTTGCTGAACCCTTGGCTGTGTTGGCGTGGCATAAACTCCAAGTTCCTAGGCCCACCTCAGGGTCTCCAGACCTATGCCATTGTGTTTTTAACAAGTTCTTTGCTGCCAGCCTGGGACAATCTGAGAAGCTGTGATTTGAAATCACTAGGTAGATGACCTATTAGCTCTGCAGTTCTAAGATGCCATCTGCCTCCCCTGCCATCTATTAAGATGAGACACATGCTATCCTTGGAATAAAGTAGCAAAATAAGCATTTCAATGTTGACACGACAGCTGCCCTCACTGTGGTGAACTTTAGGCGTCCCGCACAGCATGTGTGGGAACCACAAGAATTTTGCAAGATAAGCATCTCTTGCTGAAATAGCCTTCAATTCACAAAAATTTCACACTCCTAAAGTTAAGCTCTCAAGAATATTGTGGAGTATGTGTGTGTGTGTTGGGGAGGGGGTAGGTATTTTAAAAGGTGAGGCAGTCAGAAATTTAAACAGATTAGGGAACATTATGAGGCCAAAATGCAGATGGAGAGTAGGACATTAATTTGTGACTATTTTATCCAGGAAACTCCCCATTGGCACAGGACATTTAGACATTACCGAAAATCTTTACTTGTGAGAGCTGTTATTAGGATAGGAAGAGAGGAGCAGATCAGCAGGGAGGTATACTGGCTCTACAGCTGCTCATTGGACTGGGACTTGCTCAAGTCAACTTCATGGCCATTAATTTCAGTATCCCAATTATAAAATTTACTTCAAAGGCCATTTGTATAGCATCTGCTCCCCACTTCAAACTTGTCTTCCCTCTGCGCACTGTATTTTCCAGTGTGACTACTTAACAGACAACTTTATGCAGGCAAATCTTGAACTTTCCACACTGAATTGGGACCCAACTTTCTAGAAAGTTTCTATAGCAGTAGAATGTTTTCTCGGTCTTGTATTAAAGCATAAAAAGGCAGCAGAGCTACAGGGCTCCTGCTGTTGAATCTTGATAAGAGAAATGTCAGGAGGTTTAAAGAAGAAGAATAAGAACCTGATATAAAGCTGCACTTCAGTACTTTCAGCAAATTATAGGATATTTATAACCCGTCCCAGGTTGTCCCATGGGCAGGCAGGTTTATTGTAGCAGAACAGAGATTATACCCTCCCGTGTACCTTAGACGTCTGGCAAAACAAATTTAAAACAGGAACCTTAACTCACAAATCAAAGGTGAAAAATATTCCGTTTAAACATTTCCTTGAAATGACACAGCCTGTTCAACACTGCCTTCAACTGCCTGTGAATTGGAATCTCATTAGAATGGCAAGTGATGGGTTTGGCAGTGAGGAACCTAGCACTTTGCATAGTCATCACTACTGGCCTTGACTTCTTGGTTTTGTCTTCATGACAAAGAGTCATACCAGAATGGCATCTCTGCAGATTTTTTCTAGAATAATGTATGTACAAAATCCTATCTTATAGGATACATTTGTGTAGGTAAGACAGAAGGCTGAATCTATCACTCGCAATAATAATTAATAATAATAATAATGGAATGGGAAAAGAAGTCAAAGCAAGTCCCAAGTGGAAATAAAAATTCCTGCTACTCTACCCTACGCAAGAGAGGTTCAGAATTTTTTACTGAACTGCAAATTCTCTTAAATGAGCAAGACTGAACTGAAACTTTCAATAGTCTCCAGGCTATTTCTTGAATAAAAGACTCTAATTAGGAACAATCAAATGAATGATTTCACAGGAAAGTCACTAAAAATATAAGCAAGCAATAAGAGGAGAGGGAAATTGAGAGGGGAAAAAGAGAAGAGAAAAAGGATGGAAAGATAGAAGAGTATATGCTATGGTGTTCAGCAACATCTTAGAAACATCATTAGAATATTAATTTCTCTCTTGTGAGTTTTCTGTTTTTATTTCTCAGAATATTGGCAGGTGGCCATGCCTAATAGACTCTGCTGCACTTGCAACAAAGAACTCTTTTTTTTTCTTGGCTTCTCAGCCTGTCACACTGAGGTGTATGCATCACTTAGTGTATTCTGATTTTTATTAAAAGCATTCCTTTAAAAAAAATATGACTATTCCTCTTCTAAGAAATTACATAACAAAACATTTGGTTGTCCTTTTTCTACTGTATAGTGGGTTCCTCTATTGTGATACGTCTTCTTCCAGAGTATTACCACATACTTAGCAAGCACATAGTAGCTTCTCAGTTAATTGGGGAAGGAGTCAGGGTGACAGGATATTTGCTTTTTTATTTTTAAATTTCTTTTCTTTTCTTTTTTTAATAAGTATTTTATTCACATGTGTTATGGACTGAATTGTGTCCCCCACCAATTCATATGTTGAAGCCCTAACCTCCAATGTAATGATAGATAGGACCTTTGAGGAGATAATTAAAGTTAAATGATTATGACAGGATGAATGGACCTGGAGAACATTATGCTAAGTGAAATAAGCCAGTCAGAGAAAGATAGGTACCATATAATTTTATTCATATGTGGAATTTAATGAACAAACTGAACTACCAAGCAAAATAGAGACAGACTCATAGATAGAGAGCAGGCAGACAGCTCTGGGGGTAGGGGATTGAGGGAGGTGAGGGTGATTGAGCAAAAATGACCAAAAAAAAAGAGAGAGAGCTCATGGAGATAGACAGCAGTGTGGTGGTTGAGGGGGGAGGGTGGAAGTAGAAGAAGGCATAGAGGGGATAAATGCTAATGTGGGGGCAGATTAAATGAGGTAATAAGGCCTTGGTCCTAATCTAATAGGACTAATGTCTTTATAGAAGAGGAAGAGATGCCATAAATGCACACACAGTGGAAAGGCCATGTGAAGACACAGCTAGATGGTAGCCATCTGCAAGTCAGGAGGTGAGTTCTCACTAGAAACCAACCCTGCTGGCACCTTGATCTTGGAATGGCCGTCTGAATAGACTAATATTAAAAGCTAAAACAAAGTCTCCCGCCAATCCTTGCTTCTCCTGCATTTAAAACTGTAGGTCAAATATTGTTGAACAATTTCCTTGTAGACTCATTACTAATAGTCATTGCTAATATAGTTGAAAGAAATGGGCTGTACTACAGCGATGTCTTTTTTTAATTTTATTTTATTGTTTAAAGTATTACACATAGTAGTACATATATCTCCCTTTTTTTCCCCATTGACCTTCCCCCAGCCTCTCCTAACCCCTGTCGCATGCCCTCATCCCACCCCCCAGTGTCTTGTGTCCATTGGTTGTGCTTATGTGCATGCATACAAGTCCTTCAGTTGATCTCTTTCCCCACTTCCCCAACACTGCCCAGCCTTCCCGCTGTAATTTGACAATCTGTTCGATGCGTTACTGCCTCTGTATCTATCTTTTTGTTCATCAGGTTATAATGTTCTTTATTTTTCATAAATGAGTGAGATCATGTGGTATTTTTCTTTCATTGCCTGGCTTATTTCACTTAGCATAATGCTCTCCAGTTCTATCCATGCTGCTGCAAATGGTAAGAATTCCTTCTTTTTTATAGCAGTGTAGTATTCCATTGTGTAGATGTACCATAGTTTTCTAATCCACTCATCTGCTGATGGGCACTTAGGCTATTTCCAAATCTTAGCTATGATGAATTGTGCTGCTATGAACATAGGGGTGCATATATCCTTTCTGGTTCGTGTTTCTAGTTTCTTGGGATATATTCCTAGAAGTGGGATTACTGCATCAAATGGGAGTTCCATTTTTAATTTTTTGAGGAAACTCCATACTGTTCTCCACTGTGGCTGCACGAGTCTGCATTCCCACGAGCAGTGCACGAGGGTCCCTTTTTCTCCGCATCCTCGCCAGCACTTGTCGTTTATTGATTTGTTGATGATTGCCATTTTGACAGGTGTGAGATGGTACCGCATTGTCATTTTGATTTGCATCTCTCGGATAATTAGTGACTTTTTGAGCATGCTTTCATATGTCTCTTGACCATTCTTCTGTCTTCTTTAGAAAAGTATCTATTTAGGTCCGTTGCCCACTTTTTTATTGGATCATTTATCTTCCTTTTATTAAGTTGTATGAGTTCCCTGTAAATGTTATCAGTGATAACATTTGCAAATATATTCTCCCATACAGTGGGCTTTCCTGTTGTTTTGTTGATGGTTTCTTTTGCTGTGCAAAAGCTTTTTATTTTGATGTAGTCCCATTTGTTTATTTTCTCTTTAGTTTCCATTGCCCTAGGAGCGGTATTGGTGAAGAAATTGCTTCGACATATGTCTGAGATTTCGCTGCCTGTGGATTCCTCTAGCATTTTTATGGTTTCCTGTCTTATGTTTAAGTCCTATATCTATTTTGGGTTTATTTTTGTGTATGGTGTAAGTTGGTGGTCTAGTTTCATTTTTTTTGCATGTATCTGTCCAATTTTCCCAACACCATTTATTGAAGAGACTGTCTTGACTCCATTGCATGTTCATGCCTCCGTTGTCAAATATTAATTGAGCATAGTGGTTTGGGTTGATATCTGGGCGCACCAAAAAAATTAAGATACCTAGGAATAAACTTAACTAAGGAGGTAAAAGACCTATACGCAGAAAACTACAGGACACTGAAAGAAGAGATAGAGGAAGACATAAACAGATGGAAGAACATACCGTGTTCATGGATTGGGAGAATCAACATCATTAAAATGTCCATACTATGCAAAGCAATCTATAGATTCAATGCACTCCCCATTAAAATACCAACGGCATATTTTACAGACCTAGAAAGAACTCTCCAAAAATTCATCTGGAATTAAAAAAGGCCCCAAATAGCCACAGCAATTCTGAGAAAGAAGAATAAAGTAGGTGGGATCTCAATACCAGATTTCAAGCTGTATTACAAAGCCACTGTTCTCAAAACAGCCTGGTACTGGCATAAGAACAGTCATATAGACCAATGGAATACAGCGATGTCTTTATGACTTCGAGGCATACAGGGCTCTGAACCCTTACCCTCCTTGACCCTCACCTTGTGGTAACTTTCTTTTTATTTTTATTTTAGAAAATAAATTAAAAGCCAATTTTTTTTCCAGGTTGTCAGCAGCTATAGGAACTGTGAATACTCTTGCCACTAGTGTCTGCTCCACTTATTGGTGATTACCAAGTTTGTTAAACTTGTTTATAAAATAGGAGTCAGGAAGATCTAAGCTAGAGCCGAGCTTTTCTGTGTGAGGGAAGCATGGGGGTTTTCATCTCCCTTTTGCCTTTCTAGGGTCTTTGTCTTTGTTTTCCAGTTTCTGGCTATGTTCTGATAATTGGGGTTGCCAGAGAAGTAATGTCTGGTTAGTGCTCTGCATTCACAACTGACCAATCCTATGCTATGATTTCACGGTTTGAAATTTACCAGCTTTGCCAGGAAATGGTATTGGTTTGCCTATAACTTGGAGTTAGCGGTCTGTCACTTCTTGCCTTTGAGAATTTTACCAATATCCACTTCTTCTAAATCTAAAAGTTCCATGTCACTCCCCAATAATTCTATATCCTTCCCTAATTGTTATTATAGAAAACTAGTTGGAACAATATACTAAAAATTAACTAAGATCCCCTTTTACTTCTGCGTGAACCTTTCCATTTGACAAGCATGTGTTGTTCTCTGGAAAGGCTCACAGTGGGCGGTGCTTAGGATAAAGGCTAGATTTTTTTTATTATTATTGTTTCAAGTATTACATATGTGTCCTTTTTCTCCCATCGACCCCTTCCTGGACACTCCCATCCCACAGGACAAGCCCCCACTACCCCAGTGTTATGCTAATATGCATGTATACATGCTAGAATTTTTTTTCTTATTATTATTTTAAAAATTAATTTCAAAGAGAGGAAGGGAGAGAGTGATAGAAACATCAATGATGAGAGAGAATCCTTGATTGGCTGCCTCCTGTACACTCCCTGCTGGGGATTGAGCCCGCAACTCGGTCATGTGCCCTGACGGGGAATTGAACCAGTGACCTCCTGGTGCATGGGTCGAGGCTCAACCACTAAGCAACACCGGCCGGGCTGAAGGCTAGAATTTGAAAGCCTTTCTGACCTGCTGCTGGCTCAGCAGCATCATTATCACAGATTAAAACCAGAGGAAAACTGCTTGTTAATACTCCCACCCAGTTCAGAAAGGGAATAGCAACTTTCCTGTTTCTTAGTTTAAAGTTAACCATACAACAAAATATGACTGCTTCCTCATTCTTAGTCCATTTAGGAAAACCGGCCAAGCATAGATATATCTTTGGTTTTTGAGACACACGAGTCTGGAATCTGACAAATATGAGTTCAGATCTTGATTCTAGCACTGGCCAAATGACTGCTTTCAAATTGGTCTAAGTCTCATTTTCCTTATATGTAAAATAAAGATATTATTATTATAACAATAAGTTTGCTCTGAGGATTAAATGAGATGATATATGTGCAGGACTTTTAGAGTACCTGGCAATATCATAATCACTCAATAGTGGTGCTTCATCAATCCCTTGGTGTCTAGTGTCCAGCACAGATTCACCAGAGGTAAGCAACTTTTTGGCAGTAAGATCAATTTAGGATATATTAAATGTTTATGAGTCATTTTAGAAATGGAAATTTAAAATATAAATTCCCTTGGAAAGAATGACTATCCACACAAATTAAATTACCTATTTTATTTAATACAGGAGTGTCATTGAGAAAATGGCATGCTTATTATCCACAAAAAAATTATGCTGTTAACTCTATAAACTTTTATTTGAATTTGCTCATGGGCCAAAAGGGGCACTTCAATGAGAGGTTGCTCAACTCCGCAACACAATGCTAATAGCTACCATAATTTGACTGACTTGTCATCATCAATAAATCAGGTAGCACATGGAAACATACCACATATATTTAATATTATTGCTTCAAATCCTTAGCGTTCTTCTCACAACATAAGCATTTTGCTTAACAAGACTTACATCCTTTTTATTAAAATGAGTGTATAAGAAATGTTTTTACAATGCTGATCTAAGAACAGAATTATGTCAGAGAATTGTTAAAATACAGATTTTTGAGATTGGACTGGTCCTGGAAATATGCATTATTAGGGCCCAAATGATACAAAATTTAGAGATTTGTTGCCCTAAAATATATAGTGGTCAGCTTTTGATGCCATTTCTTAAGCTTTCTGTTTTTATCTTTTGCACATTTTCCAAACAAGAAGCCAATATAATGTTAACCTAGAACAGTGATTTTAAACCCCAAGGCCATACCTGATTCTGCTTTCAAAGTGGGATTCTGATTCTGATGGTGTAGAGTGAGACTCAGGTCATTCTGATGTGTCTCTAGGAATCTGATAGTCCTGATTTTATTAAAGCCTTTGTGATGGTTAAATAGTCTTTCTGAATAGAAGGCACAAAATATTTTGTTTTGGTGAATTCTTTTCTTCAAAAGTAAATTACAGTATGTCTTTTTTCTTACTTTGGCCTTAAAGAAAACATGGCCTCAAACCTTTATCTGATGGACTACTTCATAGTCTGAAGAATAATGAAACATCTGGAACCTTCACGAACAATCTAGAAATTTTAGTTTTGCAAAAATTCTTAACACTCTAGGATTTGGACAAACAATTCCCATTCCCTGTGCTGAGTAAAATCAGATAACTGTTCTAGTGCAATGATCCAGATTTGAGGTCCTCTGTGGCCCTACCCCAGCTCCATAACCACAGCCTTGGAGAGGTACATCCACTTTGCCTCCGTGAGGCCATCTTTTCCCCACCCTGTGATGGGAAGGCAGAAAGCTGCTCTGCGAAGGGCTTTTCTTTAGTACCTGGGAGTTGGGAGGGAGGGGGAGAACAGATTGCAGACACCATAGTGATATACTTATCATCTTTTCTTTTAACTGAATGACATGGTTTTTCATTTTAAATGTTTTTTTAAATGTATTTTTATTTTTGAAAGTTTTACAGATGTCCACCTTTTTCCCCCATTGATCCCCTCTACCCTGCCCCATCCCCTCTTTTATTGTGTTTTAGAGTCTGAGGAAGGGGAAAGATGAGGAAAGAAGGGAGGTGTAAAGGACCTTAGAAAAGACAAGAATGAAAGGCCATTGTGGAAATGGGAGAGAGAGAAGAGATTCCAGATTTCAGATTCCAAGCAACCTCTTTCTTGGCCTCCTGATTTCTCTCTCATCTCCCTAAATGCCCTGTATATAAGCTTTCCTCTTCCATAGGTGATGGTCCTATGGTGTACTTTACTCTTACCACCTTGTGCTATGGGTGGCCCAGGATTTAGTTTTGGAAAGGTGTGGAGTGGGAGAAAAATACAGAAACAGTGAATAATTGCAAAAGCAATCATAGGAATTAGCCAGCAAATTGTAGCCTTTCAATCACATTCCAGATTTTGGGGTCACTGACCTTCTTCTTTAATCTACTGGAGCCTAATCTAGTAACTTTCCCCAACCTGGCATCTCTTCTTCAAATATCAGAGAAGAAAGCAAACTGCCAGCTTTCAAACAGCCACTTTTCATGTACGTTGATGAAATCGATAGGCTTCCCTTCCTGAAGTCCAAAGATATTTCTTCCTGCACACATCAGAAATACTTTTGAAGTCTTAAAAAGGCTAAACTTTATTTGAAAGAAATACATGTTTAAGTTGTTTAATGATGAGAGCAGAACTGTCTTTGATCTGATTCTAAATCAGTGTGAGGAGACCATGTACATTTTCAAATAAACTTTGAAAAAGTCAGGAAACCTGGAAAGGGTGTGCCAGCATGCTGCCTGTAGCTGAGGCTCACAGAAGCCCATCACAGGGTTAGAAGAAATTAGTGTAAACTCACGTCAGCATCAGAAGTGTCCTTTTATTGGAAAACTTTTGCAATTGTGGAGGTGTCATATAATTTAAATACCTGAGTTGTAGTCTAGTTAACAGGCATGTAAATCTGGCAGTAGAAGCAGTTGAGACGATTTTACAGTGA
This sequence comes from Plecotus auritus, assembly GCF_963455305.1. Classification (NCBI taxonomy): domain Eukaryota; kingdom Metazoa; phylum Chordata; class Mammalia; order Chiroptera; family Vespertilionidae; genus Plecotus; species Plecotus auritus. The sequence goes on from NC_137771.1 coordinate 56,998,183, forward strand.
ACCTGCCTAGAAATTCATTATTAAATTTTCTGAAAGCCTTCTTACTTTTAACAGTTGCCTCATTCAAATTGAGGCAGACTTTTAAATTTCTGTCTAAATTAGACTGGCATCTTCAGGTATATTGGCAGCATTTTAGAATCTACTTATTTTTAAGGACATGTGAATTTGAAAGGAAAAAAGAAAAGCACATATGCGAAGTGTTACATCAGGGAAGCTTCCTGTACAGTGTCTGGATGTGTTCTATTTATGGCATTTTGGCAAGTAGGTAGCTGTCACTCAAAAGAAAGATAGCTAATGTTCAAGTTCATTTAAAATACCTACCTGGAATCGGATTTATTTTTTCTAACTTGGTCTGGAAACTAAGCAGTTCATTCTTGGGAGGTAAGGAGAAGGAAAATGAAGGGAAGTATTTCTAAGTAATTTAATTTAATTCCATATACTTTAAATTTTACACTGAACATTAGAGAGTTCCTCAAGCAAATGCTGAATATTAGTTTGCCATTTAACATTAGATTCAATGTGCTTAAGTTCCCAAATCAGATTGAAACTAAACTGTATATTAAACAATCTTTCCTAGTGTTAATCAACTCTAATACCCAGGCCCAGAGTCATCTTTATTGTGGAGCACAAGTAACCAAATACTGATGACCACCTTTGGTGACTAACACTGTTGTCTTTGTCTGGGCTGCCATAACAAAATACTGGGTGGCTTATCAACAGCTAAAATTTATTTCTCACAGTTCTCAAGGCTGGGGGTTCAAGATCGGGGTACCCGTGGATTTGGAGTCTAGTAAGGACCTATTTTCTGGTTCATAGATGGTACCTTCTCACTGTGTCCTCATGTGGTGAAGGGAGCTAGGAAACTTTCCTGGGCCTCTTTTATAGAGGCAACTAATCACCTCCTAAAGGCCCTACCTCCTGATATCATCACATTGGACATTAGGTTTTCAACAAATGAATTTGGGGGTGACACAGACATTCAGGCCATAACAACTGTGGCTTAGAAGCCAACAGGATTTCGAAGTTTGAGGTGGGGTAGTTTTGGGGGCGGGGGAGGTTTGGATCTGAAGTTTGTAAACATTTTTCCTGGGACTTGAGTGAGCTGAAATTCACTTCCTTGATATTTAAAATCAATTCTTAGTGTGTAAATAGCAAGCTGAAGAGGACTGACTCTAATGGACACTGCTGGGTGCCTACCCTGGATCCTTTCCTCTCCTTCGATTCTATCAGAACTTTGATTTTATTTGGGTATCTCCTCCTCTCCAATGTAGTCATATGTCAGGAAACCCCATGAAGTCATATGGGTTTATAGAGCCCAAACCAAGCTCTATGGGTGGCCTCATTGCCTGAAATATCAATCTCATTTCTTTGCTAATGTTTGGTTCAGTGATGAACATGTGACTCAGCTCTATTAATCTAGAAGCAAGTCGCTGGGTGAGGGTGGGAGAGGGGTTCGGAATAACATTTCTGAGAGAGAGAGTTATAAGAAGATACATTTCTCTATTCCACCCAGTGTTGTTGTGTCTGGATGTGATGCCTGGAACAACTGCAGCCATTTCGCCACCAGCCTGAGGATAGTGCTGATATTGAAAAAGGCACACCGAGTTGGCAAGAACCTAGGTCTTTGATGATAATGATAAGCCACTGAATCAACTAACTACCTCTAGACTTCTTTCTTTATGAGGTAATAAATTTCCCTATTGTTACACCATTGCATTTCTTTTACTGCCAGCCAAATGGACCATAACTGATAAAACTGTCCAAAGGGATTTGGAGCCTTGGTTAATTCAGTTGCTGAAATAGCTTTTCTAGTGCTAGAAGGTAAAATAATGTGGGCTTTAACTATTCTATCAAAGATGAAAGCTGTATAGTATAGTTGAGTATATGTCATTTTGAGAAAAAAATCAAAGCTAGTCTGAGTGATTTGGGGTGATCCAATAAACTTCAGTGTCATTTATATAAAATTGAGCTAAAAGCACCTCAATTTCTCAGGAGTGCTTTCAGGATAGATTCAATTACGTAGTTTTAAAGTACTTTTAGAAGAAAGATATGTCCTGAGTTAAAATAATGATAGCTTTTCCTGACATGTCTTTGTATCCATGTAGGAACAAAGGCTTCTCACATTTCTCCTCCTAAGTCTACAGGGTAATCATGTTTGCATGCTATTGTAATTTCAGTGGTAGCAAAGAAAAAAAAAATCAGTTTAGTGATGTACTCCACAGATCCATTCTCACTGTATTTGGACCAAATATTCACACATATGTAACACATGAAGCATATAGAATTTCAGTACTAGATTCCTGACTCACCATTTGAGTGATCATTCAATGATACTGCACAAAAATCCATAGAATATTTTTGAAGCAAATTTGAAGAAAGGAAAATTCAGTTGTTTTAAGGAAACATACCATGCTTATAAATAGAAGGATTCAAATTGAAACATGCTAAATATTCATCAGAAGGAGACCGAATAATGTACTGGAACATTACATAGCAGTGAAAATTAATAAATAAGAGCTACATACATTCACATAAATGGATCATACATATATAATAAACAGAAAAAGCAGGTTTCAGAAGAATATGATTGTGTTAATATAAAGTATAGAACCATATAAAATGATACTATTCTTTAAGGTTACATACATTTATAGAGTAAGTATTTTAAAAAACTCAGGTGCTCGGCCAGTGTGGTTGAGTGTCGACTTATGAACCAGGAGATCACAGTTCACTTCCTACTCAGGGCACATGCCTGGGTTGTGGACTGGATCCCCAGCAGGGACCATGCAGGAAGCAGCAAATCAATGATTCTCTCTCATCATTGATATTTCTATCTCTCTTTTCCTCTCCATTTCTCTCTGAAATAATATATATATAATAAATAATATATATATATACACATATGTGTATATATATATATGTGTGTATATATATATAAAAAAAACAAAATATAAAAATCGAGTTTTCCTCCCTGATGGGAGTGTTGACAATTTTCATAGCCATGTGAGGATAAGAATCCCACTTTCAATCTAGAAAATTCTAGATTCTCCAGTTATTGTAATGCCTTCTAACTATATGGGGTGGAAGCTCCTTAATACCTTTATAAGAGAGCTGGACAAACATGTGAGTCTAATCAGATTATCTGGCTGGTTTATTATAATTTATTACTTTTCTTTTAATTCATGTCTAATGCAATAGACATGTACATGTGTGATGTATTAGACAGTACTCCAGCAGGCCAATTATACTATGTGATGCTCTTCTCCTTGCAAGGTAATGAAAATCATATATATCTTCTGTTACTTTAAACCCATTGTCCCACAGCATCTTGCAATAATTTCTCCTTCATGGCAGTTGTATTTATATTTGTTGTGATGATTAATATGTTATTATATAATCGATGTCTGTATTCTAGGCAGGATTACAAGCTCCAAAAAGGCAGAGACTTTCAGTTTTTCTCACCATTGCATTCTTAGAGCTTAGTAAAGTACATGACATAGAATAAATGTTCAGTATATGTTGGCGGAATGATTGAATGAAATATGATTGCATGACTTTTTTTTTTTTTCTCACAATAGCCTACGGACATCAAGACTGCAAATTTTCCTCAGGGACATGAGAAAATGGTTTACTGCCGTCCTTTCCACCAATTCCCTCTGCTTTATTTCTCTTAAGTGTTCTTGTCACTGCTTGACAAGTTTTTTTAGGTTTCTCTAAACGAGGGCCTGACATGTGTACAGGTTATATCAGGAAACACGAGGAAGGAAATGGGAAGAGTGAAACAGCAAAGAGAAAAAGCCAGTGAAAGAGATTGAAGCAAGATCCAGACTTGAGGGAAAAGGGTCTACAAGTTCATACCCTCAGTGACCTGACTGGTCTTCATTCCCTGCTATAACCTGAAGGGGACAATTGGGTGGGATACTAGCAATTAAGTGCATAAAGTTGCCACTATCTCATTTCTAGTGTAGGTTCTGGGGACATAGTGTGGCGTGGTGGTTGAGATGTAGACTGCACATTCAGTAGCCATTTGTGGTTCAAAGAGACCTAGGTTTGAATCCTGCTTCTTCTGCTTCACTAGTTTGGATGTGTTGGGCTGCAGATAAAAACAAAACAAAACAAAACAAAAAAAACCTGACTCTGACAAGATGAAATGATAAGAAAATACAATGACCTAACTGGAATTTCAAGGCAGAATGGAATTCCAGGTTGGCTTAACCCAGTGACCCTGGCTTTTTTTCTTCTTCATATTTTCCTTCCTAACGAAGTCCATGTGATTTCCTCTGTCTGTTTTGTCAACAGACAGGTTCTTCCCTTGGTGAATGCATGCATATTGCCTTCCCAGCACCTGCCTTTTTTTTCTTTTCTGGAAGAGCTCAGATTTTGTCAAGCATTTATCTTTCTATGTATTCAAGAAAGTTTGATCCTCCACAGCATAAAGGGGAATATTTATTAGTCAAAACAAACATGGTACTCCTATTCTTATTGTTTGAGATTGGTTTACTCATGGGCATGAGAAATAAGGAATCTGCCTGGGATATTCAGGATTTGGCAGCAATCAAAAGGAGAAAATTACCTCAAAGTTCCCTACCTACCTTTAGGCCTTCTGTTAATGAAACAACAAATTTTCCTAATTTGTAAGCCTGTCTTAGTTGGGTAATATATTTGCTGCCAAAGTTGTCCTTATAGCATGGCAAAACCCTCTTATTCCAATCTTTGTATCTGCAAATCACCATGTTCAAAGAAAGAGTGGACATCTCTTACAAGTGAGAAAACTCTTTTGCAGGAACCCGTTAATCGTCCCTTGTGTCTTATTGGCTCAGATGGGCTCTTATTCCTATCCTTGTGTTCAAATAAATGCCATGTGCTAATTGTCATGGCCTGGAACCAATTACTGGGCTGGGGAGATGGGACAATTTTTGTATGCATCAGGAGCTTTTTTCTGCAGTAAAGGCTGAACTACAGTGGAGTAGTGTTAGAGACAGGGCAGTGAGGAGGATGTTGGGTAGGCCAACTATGTTGTCTTTTTAAACCACTTGCAAATTACACCTGTAAAATGGCAATAGTGATTTTACCGTCTTCACAGGGTTGTTGTATGCCTTAGATAAAATAATACTCTGCCCGGCATTTAGTAAGGTACTCAACATGTGTTTGTTATGATAGTAGTTGATGATGCAGAAATCCTAGCTCCTTGTCCAGACCTTTGCTATACAGCTAGTATTCAAATAGCCCATGTTTTATCCCATGTTATACTTCAGCAATTTTAATAACAAGAATCAGAGTGCCATTCATTCAGCATTCTTAAGTAAAGGGGCTTTAACTGAAGAATACAGATAAATTGAAAAGTAATACATCTTCTTCCATTTGCATTCCTGCTTTAACAATACTAATTCTTTTTGAGGCACCACAAATGCCTTTTACTGAATAAAGAGAAGCACACAAACAATGAAGTTTCTGGAAATAAAGCACATCAACATACTTAGGAATATATCATCCTTGCCACAATTGTCCTAATATAAATAGCTGAAAAATAATCCAGTTGGTTCAGTTATCACTTTGAGCTATGTTATGTTACCGACAGATGTTACTGCCTGCCCTTAGTTAGGTGTCCACCCTGGTCCAATCAAATATGGAATCAAATAAGCCATATTCCTGATGAGTTCTGTGGGATTAAGGGTGGTGCAGTAGGCAAGACAGTTATTCTGAGGTTTTCCCAAGCCATAAAATCCTCTTTGTGATCATTATGCCTTCAAACCCCCTTGAGGATGTTATTTTCTGTCTACCCAAGTCATTTTCCCCACTCACACCACCACTGCTTTTTCCTTCTTAAAGTGCATATATCCCCAATATACAGACTAGAAATGCCTGCGCTTTCCCAACCCATGTTACATCTAAGGCAGAGATATATGACCCGCATGTGACCCATGGCACTTGAGCTCTGCACCTGAGCTCTAGGAAAGGTTTTCCTACTGACACACAAAAGATAAATACCTCTCTTCATTTTTTTTTTGCCAGAACTTGTTATATCTAAATATAATGCCTACAAGTGCTGTAGCTATTTTGCAACCCAAAAGAGTGAATACTGATGATGTGCTGAAATCTGTGCAAAAAATGTGAAGAATGCTGGGTCCAAGACTTTGTGAGCCACTGCACCAACCTTGGAACTACCCTGCTTCTGGGCTTCTTGTTTTGTGATTAATTGTCCTTATTTTTTTTAAATAGGTTTTTATTGAGTTTTAATTTTATTTTTTAATATATTTTTATTGATTTCAGAGAGGAAGGGAGAGAGAAAGAGAGAGAGAGGGGGGAGAGAGAGAGAGAGAGAGAGAGAGAGAGAGAGAGAGAGAGAGAGAGAGATCAATGATGAGAGAGAATCATTGATCAGCTGCCTCCTGCATGCCCCCCACTGGGGATCGAGCCTGCAACCCGGGCATGTGCCCTGACCAGGAATTGAACTGTGACCTCCTGGTTCATAGGTCGACACTTTACTGAGCCATGATGGCCGGGATTATCAAATTTTTAGAGAGAGAAGAAGGGAGAGGTAGAGAGAGATAGAAACCTTGATGAGAGAGAAACATTGATAGGCTGCCTCATGCAGGCCCCCTACTGGAGATCAAGCCCACAACCCGAACATGTACCCTGACCAGGAATGGAACTGGTTATCTCCTGCTACGTGGGCTGACCCTAAACCACTGAGCCATGCCAGCCAGCTGTCTTTATCTTTTTAAGACACTTTTACCTGGCATTATATTCCTTGCAGCCAACTTCCTTTTCTGTTCTCACAATCTACTCAATTCATTCTGTTTTCATTTTATGCATTATCTAGTATGCACTTCAGGCTAATGTAATATCTGCTGCCCCAGAGTCTTTTGCTTGTATACACACTTATCAGCTGATTGCTCAATTGATGTTTCTTTCTTTTCAGATATAACCCATTATTCAAAGTGTGTATACATTTTTTTGGGACAACCTATATATGTGTTTACAAAACCTAGCCTTGGTTTGACACATAGTAAATGTTCAGAAAATTTAATTTTTTCTTTATCTTGGATCCCCTTCTTCTCCCAGACTTTGATTCAATTTGTTCCTTTTTGGCAGCTCCTTCCCCATAGCCTAAAGCATAGCCAGATATCCCTTTCTTCGGTAAAAGCCTTTCCTTGATCTTTTTACTTCCTGAAGTCATATCTGAATCTTCCTTTACTCTTTTTTTAAAATTTCTTTATTGATTAAGGTATTACATGTGTCCTTATTCCCCATATTACCCCCCACACCCCTATTCATGCCCCCACCCCCCTGTTGTCTGTGTCCATTGATTAGGCTTACATGCATGCATATAAGTCCTTTGGTGGATCTCTCCCGCTTACCCCACTGTCCCCTACCTTCCCTGAGGTTTGACTTTCTGGTTGATGTTTCTCTGTCTCTGCATCTGTTTTTGTTCATCAGTTTATGTTGTTCATTATATTCCACAAATAAGTGAGATCATGTGATATTTCTCTTTCTCTGCCTGGCTTATTTCACTTAGCATAATGCTCTCCATCTCCATCCATGTTGTTGCAAATGGTAAGAACTCCTTCTTTTTTACCGCAGCATAGTATTCCATTGTGTAGATGTACCACAGTTTTTTAATCCACTCATCTGCTGATGGGCACTTAGGCTGTTTCCAAATCTTAGCTATGGTGAATTGTGCTGCTATGAACATAGGGGTACATATATCCTTTCTGATTCGTGTTTCTAGTTTCTTGGGATATATTCCTAGAAGTGGGATTACTGGGTCAAATGGGAGTTCCATTTTTAGTTTTTTGAGGAAACTCCATACTGTTCTCCACAGTGGCTGCACCAATCTGCATTCCCACGAGCAGTGCACGAGGGTTCCTTTTTTTCCGCATCCTCACCAGCACTTGTCATTTGTTGATTTGTTGATGATAGCCATTCTGACAGGTGTGAGATGGTACCGCATTGTTGTTTTGATTTGCATCTCTCTGATGATTAGTGACTTTGAGCATGTTTTCATATGTCTCTTGGCCTTCCTTCTGTCTTCTTTCGAAAAGTATCTATTGAGGTCAGTTGCCCATTTTTTGATTGGGTTGTTTATCTTCTTTTTGTTAAGTTGTATGAGTTCCTTGTAAATGTTGGAGATTAAACCTTTAGCGTTGATATCACTGGCAAATATGTTCTCCTGTGCAGTGGGCTTTCTTGTTGTTTTATTGATGGTTTCTTTTGCTGTGTAAAAGTTTTTTATTTTGATGTAGTCCCATTTGTTTATTTTCTCTTTAGTTTCCATTGCCCTGGGAGCAGTATCAGTGAAGAAATTGCTTTGACATATGTCTGAGATTTCTCTGCCTGTGGATTCCTCTAGTATTTTTATGGTTTCCCGTCATATGTTTAAGTCCTATATCCATTTTGAGTTTATTTTTGTGTATGGTGTAAGTTGGTGGTCTAGTTTCATTTTTTTTTTGCATGTATCTGTCCAATTTTCCCAACACCATTTATTGAAGAGACTGTCTTGACTCCATTGTATGTACATGCCTCCTTTGTCAATATTAATTGAGCATAGTGGTTTGGGTCGATTTCTGGGTTCTCTATTCTAATCTATTGATCTATATATCTGTTCTTGTGCAAGTACCAGGCAGTTTTGAGAAGAGTGTATTTTAATGGGAAGTACATTGAATTTATAGATTGCTTTGGGTAGTATGGACATTTTAATGATGTTGATTCTCCCAATCCATGAACATGTTATGTTCTTCCATCTGTTTACATCTTCCTCTATCTCTTTTTTCAGTGTCCTGTAGTTTTCTGCGTATAGGTCTTTTACCTCCTTAGTTAAGTTTATTCCTAGGTATCTTAATTTTTTTGGTGTAATGGTAAATGGGATTGCTATTTTAGTCTCTCTTTCTGTAAGTTCATTATTGGTGTATAAAAATGCCATAGATTTTTTGCCGTTAATTTTGTATCCTGCTACATTGCCGAATTCATTTATTAAGTCTAACAGTTTTTTGATGGAGTCTTTAAGGTGTTTTATGTACAGTATCATGTCATCTGCAAATAAAGACAGTTTTACTTCTTCTTTTCCAATTTGGATGCCTTTTATTTCTTCTTCTTGTCTGTCGCAATGGGTAGTACTTCCAGCACTATGTTGAACAGGAGTGGTGAGAGTGGGCATCCCTGTCTTGTTCCTGTTCTTAGGGGAAATGGTTTTAGGTTTTGCCCATTGAGTATGATGTTGGTTGTGGGTTTGTCATATATGGCCTTTATTATGTTGAGGTATGATCCTTCTATTCCCACCTTGCGGAGAGTTTTTATCAAGAAAGGGTGTTGGATTTTGTCAAATGCTTTTTCTGCATCAATTGATATGACTATGTGATTTTTATCTCTCAATTTGTTTAGGTCATGTATCACATTTATTGATTTGCGAATATTGTACCATCCTTGCATCCCCTGGATAAATCCTTCTTGGTCATGGTGTATGATCTTTCTGATGTACTGCTGGATCCAATTTGCTAGAATTTTGTTGAGGACTTTGGCATCTGTGTTCATGAGGGATATTGGCCTGTAATTCTCTTTCATTGTGTTATCTTTATCTGGTTTTGGTATTAGGGTGATGCTGGCTTCCTAGAAGGAGCTTGGAAGTGTTCCTTCCTCTTGAATTTTCTGGAATAGTCTGAGGAGGATAGGTTTTAGTTCTTCCTTGAATGTTTGGTAAAACTTCCCTGTGAAGCCGTCTGGTCCTGGGCTTTTGTTTGCTGGAAGCTTTTTGATGACTGCTTCAATTTCTTCCATAGTTATCAGCCTATTGAGATTTTTAGAATCTTCCTGAGTGAGTTTTGGAAGGTTATATTTTTCTAGGAATGTGTCCATTTCCTTCAGGTTGTCTAATTTGTTAGAATAGAGTTGTTCATAATATTTTTTAACAATCCTTTGTATTTCCGTGGGGTCTGTTGTTATTTCACCTCTTTCATTTCTGATTTTGTTTATTTGTGTCCTCTCTCTTTGCTTCTTGGTGAGCCTGGCTAGAGGTTCATCAATCTTGTTTATCCTTTCAAAGAACCAGCTCTTGGTTTCATTGATCTTTTGTATTGTTTTTTTGGTCTCTATGTCATTCATTTCTGCTCTGATCTTTATTATTTCCTTCCTTCTGCTCACTGTGGGCTTTTCTTGTTGCTCTCTTTCTTATTCTTTGAGTTGTAGAGTTAGGTGGTTTATTATCATTTATTCTTATTTTTTGAGGTAGGCCTTTAGAGCTATAAACTTCCTTCTCAGGACTGCTTTCATTATGTCCCATAGCATTTGCATTGTTGTGTTTTTATTGTCATTAATCTCTAGGATGTTTTTAATTTCTTCTTTGATCTTATTGATAATCCAATTATTGTTTAATAGCATGCTATTCAGATTCCAAGTGTTTGAATTTCTTGGAATGTTTTCATTGTAGTTTATTTCTGATATTATACTGTTGTGGTCTGAGAAAATGCTTGATATGATTTCAATCTTTTTGAATTTGGGGAGACTTTGCCTGTGACCCAATATGTGGTCTATTTTTGAAAATGTCCCATGTGCACTTGAGAAGAACATATATTCCATGGCTTTGGGGTGAAATGCTCTGAAGATGTCAAATAGGTCCATCTGATCTAGTGAGTCATTTAGAATTGCTGTTTCTTTGCTAATTTTTTGTCTAGAAGATTTATCCAGTGATGTCATTGGTGTATTAAAGGCTCCTACTATGATGGTATTGTTGTCGATCTTTCCCTTGGTATCTTCCAGGAGTTTTTTTATGTATTTGGGTGCTCCTGCATTGGGTGCATATATGTTTATCAGGGTTATATCCTCTTGTTGTATTGATCCCTTTATTATTATGAAGTGGCCTTCCTTATCTCTTTTTATGGCCTTTACTTTGAGGTCTATTTTGTCAGATATAAGTACTCCTACCCCAACTTTTTTTTAATTTACATTTGCCTGAAAGATGTTTTTCCATCCCTTCACTTTCAGTCTGTATGAATCCTTTTCTGAGGTGGGTCTCTTGTAGACAGCATATATATGGGTCGTGTTTTTTTTTATCCATTCAACCACTCGATGTCTTTGATTGAAGCAGTTAGTCTGTTTATGTTTAAAGTTATTATTGAAAGGTACTTTTTTGTAGCCATTTTTATTTTTTGTGTCTGTGTTCCTTCTTATCTTTTTATTTATTCTTTTTACACCAGTCCCTTTAGCATTTGTTGCATTTCTGGCTTGGTAGTGATAAACTCCCTTAGCGTTTTTTGTCTGTGAAGCTCCTTATTTCCCCTTCAATTTTGAATGATAGCCTTGATGGATAGAGTATTCTTGGATTCAGTCCCTTGCTTTGCATCACTTTGTAAATTTCCTTCCATTCTTTTCTGGCCTGATGTGTTTCTGTTGAGAGATCATTTGATAATCTAATGGGAGCTCCCTTGTATGTAACTTTCTGTCTCTCTCTTTCAGCCTTTAAGATTCTCTCTTTGTCCTGAATATTTGCCATCGTAATTATGATGTGTCTTGGTGTGGGTCTTTTCAGGTTCATCCTGTTTGGGACTCTCTGTGCTTGTATGACTTTTTTCTTTGCACATCAGGGAAGTTTTCTGACATTATTTCTTCAAATAGGTCTTCTAACCCTTGTTCCTCTTCCTGTTGTTGTGGCACCCCTATTATTCGTATGTTGCTTCATTTCATGTTGTCCCATAGCTTCCATAGGCTCTCCTCCTGCTATTTAATTTTCTTCTCCAATTGCAATTCAGTTTGGCTGTGTTTTGCTTCCCTGTCTTCTAATTCGCTAATTCGGTCCTCCGCTTCTCCTAGTCTACTGTTGAAACTTTCCATGGTGTTTTTTATTGCAGCTATATCACTCTTCATTTCTTCTTGATTCTTACATAAGTTGTTGATCTTTTCATCCATTTCTTCTTGATTCTTACATAAGGTGTTGATTTTTTCTTTTATCTGGTTTATGAACTCTATGACCCTTATTCTGAATTCTTTTTTGACATATTGCATGCCTCTGTTTCACTTAGCTGCTTTTCTGGTGATTCCTCCTTTTCTTTCATTTGAGGGTCTTTGTCTACCCATTTTTGGTCTCACTGACTGATCTAGATGTCGAGCCATGCAGGGGCTGCTCCTTGGGTGGCAGTGGCTTCTCAGGCTTCGGTCACAGTAGCAGCTGCTTCTCAGTTGGCAGCGGCTCTTCTGGTGGGTGCTGTTCACAGCAGTGGTGTCTCCTTTGGCTGGTGGGGGAGGCTGCTCATATCACTGCTGTTCCTTGGATGGGGGTGAGCTAATTATGAGGTTGCTGCTCTTTAGATGGGGATGGGTTGCTCATGTCCACTGCTTCTTGGACAGTGGCTGGCTGCTCACGTGGCTGCTGCTCCTCGGACAGGGGCGGACTGCTCGCGTGGCTGCTGTTCCTTAGATGGGGGCTGGCTGTGTGCTGCTGCTGTTCCTCAGATGGACGGGCTGCTTGTGATGCTGCTTCTCCTTGGACAGGAACAGATTGCTTGCAGGGCTTCTGCTCCTCCTATGGGTGCGGGTAGCTTGTGCAGCTGCTTCTCCTTGGACAGGGGGCGGTCTGCTCATGTGGCTGCTGCTCCTCGCATGGGAGTGAGCTGCTTGTGCAGTTGATGCTCCTCGGACAGGGATGGGCCACTCACCCGGCTCCTTCTTGTCAAACAGGTGCAGGCTGCGTGTGGGTGCTGCTCCTCGGACCAGTGCGGACTGCACAGGGCTGCTGCTCCTTGGACGTGGGCAGTCTGCTTATGTGGCTGCTGCTCCTCACATGGGGGCAGGCTGCTTGTGTGGCTGCTGCTCCTCAGAAGGGAGTGGGCTGCTCACACAGCTGCTGCTCCTTGGATGTGGGCAGGCGGCTCATGCGTTGTTGCTCCTCGGAAGGGGGTGGGCAGCTCACACAGGTGCTGCTCCTCGAATGGGGGCAGGCAGTTCGTGCGGCTGCTGCTCCTTGGAAGGGGGCGGTCTACTCACATAGCTGCTGCTCCTTGGAAGGGGGCGGGCTGCTTGCACAACTGCTGCTCCTTGGAAGGGAGCTGGCTGCTCGTGTGGCTGCTACTCCTTGGTTAGGGGCAGGTTGCTTGCACAGCTGCTGCTCTTCGGACAGGTGCAGGGTTCGGGCTGCATGCAGCTGCTGCTCCTCAGATGGGGCTGGCTGCATGGGGTTGCCACGCCTCAGTCGTGGGTGGGCTGCTCAAGTGGCTGCTGCTCTTCAGATGGGGCGAGCTGCTTGTGAGGTTGCTGCTTTTTGAATGGGGGAACTGGCCACTCACACAGCTGCTGCTGCTCCTTGGACAGGAGCGGGCTGCTCACATGTCTGATGTTCACGTGGTTGCAATGCCCTGGGCTAAAGCATTGGGCTGGTCAGAGGGGAGCATGCTTCAGAACTCACGGGAGCCTGCGCCCAGGGTGGCTGGAGCCTCGTTGACCATGGGATCACAGCCTAGGTAGCAGGTCCCTGGCAGGGGTGGCTGTAGAGTCCCAGGTGTTATCTGAGGGCACTCTGGGTGAAGTTGAGGCTGGGAACCCAGTTACAGCAGCTCTCCCCTTCAAAAAGGCTAGGCCTCTGAGGACAAGCTGGCCTCCCGGTACTTTTTGCAATGGTAGCAGAAGCTGCCTAGTTAGGCGAGCCTGATTAGCCTGCCCCTGAAGGTCCTGTGGGATCTAACTGTGCCTCATTCACTCACACACACACACACACACACCACCTGACCACACACTCCTCTTTTACTCCCTCATTCACTCATGCTCTTTCCCTCACTGCTACATTCTTTCTGCCTCTATAGTTGGGTCTGGGGTGTTATTGACCCGTTCGTGGATGGAGTTTCCTCTCCAGGTGTCTGGTTATGTGGCTTGCTCTCAAGCCCCTTTGCCAGACAGGATAAAATTCACCTCAACAAGACACAACACAGAGGGAACTAAGCACAAATGTACTCATGACACCAATAACCCCAATATAAGTGACCACCTGAGAAAAGAGAGTTAGGGGAGAGAAAAGAGAGCACAAATTCTATCGAAGAGAGAGAAAAAGATAAGAGATAAAAGAAAAAGGAAGAAAAAGGAGAATATATATATATGGATAAGATACCACAGAAACAATAGATAAACCAAAAAAATACAAACACCACACACCCAGCAAAGAGGGTTGGGGCAGAATCTGTAGCGGCTGAGCTTATATACAGCTGCATTTCCTTCGCCAATTCGGGCTGAATTCCACTTGTTTCAGCCACTCACTCTATTTGCTCTAGGACAAGGCTCACGACACGTCTGTCCATTCCGCCACCATTTTGTCTCTCCTCTTCCTTTACTCTTGATCTATGTCCACTAGCTTCTCTTCTCTCCATTTCCTCCACCTATACCTTTGTTCATGCCTTCATCACATCTTGCTTGTACCACTGACTGGCATCTTGGGGTCTTCTTACCTTTAACAATTCTTGCCTTACTCCATCATCTGCTTAACGCCCCACTGTGATCGTGTTATCTTCTGGTCAGAAATCTTTAATAAATTGTTATCCTCTAAAGATAAAATCTGTCATCTTAGGCTCACTGTTAGAGTTTTTCATGTCTTTCCAAATGTGTCTCACCTTTCCCTACACTGAGGTACTACTCCACCCACTTGGATGTATGTCCTTCTTTCCCACCCTCTGCATTTGCTAACTTTGTTCACTTATTCTAGTGAATCATCTGTCATCATTCCCAACTGTGAAAAAGTCTTGGTTCTTTATTTTTTTTGGTGTTGAAAGAAATTTTTAGGGGTGAAATAGGCAGGTTTAAGAAATTTTAGGGATTAAGGGGTTCATGGAAAAAGCACAGGGCTGCAGAGCTGCAAAGGGTACATTTCCATAAGATAAGGGATCTGGGAGTAGCAGAAGGTACATTTCCATAAGATAAGGGAGCTGATAGCTGAAAAAAGGTATACATTTACAGAATAAAGGGAAGGAAGCCCCTCATTTAGAGAGGGCAGAAGAAAGCCCAGAGGGATTAGGGAAGCAATAAGAGAGAAGAAAGAGGGAACCTCACGTACTTCACACTTAACATGAGGTCTGAGTTGCTATAGTAACCAATCTAAGGGAGATAGTGACTAATCAGAGGGGATATCAAGGCACAAAGATTTGCAGCCTCTATAAACTGAAGGAAAAGGCTGGGACTCTTTCCCCATCCCCACATGGGAGTCTGTGCTTGTCTCTCAATAAATTTTCACCTTTTGCTATAATCTTTCATCCATGGTTTCATTCGTCGACTCCACCAGACAAAGAACCCGGGAACCATCCTGCCCAGGGGAACACCACGCTTTCCAGTCCAGTTTTCCCGTATCAGTGTTAATGTCTTGACTAAAAATTTGAATAGTAGGAAATTCAGGCATCACAGTGGAGGTGATATTTTAAGCTGGGAAAAATTGCTGTGCTCCCCCATTATTTAATGGCTTACATGTCCATGCATAAAGTGGACCAGCTATCTCAAATGATGGGGAGCTAATAGGGCTGGAGAAAAGGTTGGGCATTTTGTTTAATAAACCCTAGATTCTAATGGTTTTGAAATCAATGCTATTTGAAGTTTTGGTTATATTGAAGTTGCACTGAATTCTGAACTTAATTTAGAACCACACAATCCCATGGAATGATCCACATTGACTCACCCATGATGTTTTTATTGGGCTAAAGTTGCTCAACTAGATCTGTTCCTGGAGTCCTTGGAAAGGTGTATCCATTGTATAAGCACTTACAAGTCATTTATTGAATATTTACTGCTTCATTGTGGAGGTTTTGATAGTGGGAGGTGGGATTAAGTGAGGAAACTAATTTTACTTGTGTAGCTAATTGGTAACCAAATTTATTTTACATCTCAAATTTTCAAATAAGGGAGTTAATAAGCCTAAAAAATTTAAGGCTGATAATATTTTTTAAAAATTGTATTATAAAAACAATACATGTTTATCTTATGAACTTGGAAAACAAAGGGAATAATAAAAATTGAAATCACTAATTTCACTAATACTTTTATGCTAGAAAATCTATTTGTATTTGTGTGTATAAAAGCCATGCTGTTTGAAAGTATATTTTTATGATGTTTAAATGTTTATTTAAAATACATATGATATTTAAGGTGTATGTCTTTAAGGTATATATATCTTTAAGGTTTACAAGGCATATATTTTTTATAAATATTTTAATATACCTATGTCTTTAAGAGGGATCTTTATGTATATCTATTTAAATCTCATAAAATATGTTAAAACAGTTTGGCTTTTATTTATATTTGATTAGGTTAGCAAGATTTAATCTTTTCTTATTAGACATTTTATTAGATTTAATAAACATGACATTATTTTCCAGAAAATTTTTGATTTTATATATATATTTATATAAATAGTCCTCAAACATGTATACACTCTTTAACAGCTGATAGCTCAATTAAAAAAAAATGAAATTTACTTTAATAAACACTGACTTTATAATTATCCAAAGTGTGTGTACTTTTTTTATATTTAAATCTAAATGACCAATTTATGTCCTTTATGAAAAGGTATTAGGTGTAAGAAAGTTAATTTTTCTTTGCAGTGGGGTTTCTGTTAAGTTGATAGTCCTTGTTTTTACTTAGATTACTTACCTGGTTTAACACTGAGTATTAGTCCTGGTTCTGCCTTGTGTTGTTTGATGTTGAGTTGGAGAATAGCTTGCCTCGGGCCTTCCTAAACCACATTGAAATCATTTCCTCCTCTGGTGATTTTATGTTAGAAAAGTTCTGTGAACTTATATTACATTTGCTCCCTGGTGCAGTGTTACCATGCTACCTGGGGATCTCCTGTAAACATACATTTATGAACATAAGGATGGTAAATTGATTGTGGAACATTCCCTTTATATGAATAGAGAAACTATTTTTTAATAATATATACCTCCTAAATCTAACATCACCCAGAATATAAAACCCCAAATCCCTGGTCTATGTAAAGGTATAATTATCTGTGAAACTAGGTTTTTTTTTTTTTCTTTTTTGAAGTCAAAACACAGAGTTTGGTCCTCATCACCTGTAGGTTATTAGCTGGGAATACAGGGTACATCTGGCAGTCCTTTCAGAAGTCAGTCTCTGTTATACAGAACAAATAAGGTTTCTGAGCCTGAAAACAACCCCCTACCAACCTTGGAAAAATAGTAGTAGCACTCACAGCAGCTCTGCTTTCATTAAACATTAATGGTGATGTGGTCACTGGGAATTAATTATGAGCTGTGAAATTTACGTCTGATACATTTAAGAAAAAAATGCAAACTGCTTAAAATAGACTATTTTCATTGCATTTTTGGATGCTACCTCCATATTAAAAAGGTTTCATTGATTTCAATAGCGTTTTTGCTACTTTTATTAAAGAATAAACAATGCTAACTGTATGTATTGCTCTTCTATGATTAAAAAATATTCAAATAATATTTTCAAATAATTCTAAGAAAACTGGTAATGCATTCTTTTTTTTAAAATATATATTTTATTGATATTTTACAGAGAGGAAGGGAGAGAGATAGAGAGTCAGAAACATCAATGAGAGAGAAACATCGATCAGCTGCCTCCTGCACACCTCCCACTGGGGATATGCCCGCAACCAAGGTACGTGCCCTTGACCGGAACCGAACCCGGGACCCTTCAGTCCGCAGGCTGACGCTCTATCCACTGAGCCAAACCGGTTTTGGCTGGTAATGCATTCTTAATTTGCTGCCAATTTGAGTACAAGAATGTTTATATATTATTGAAGGTTTAGAACAATGGCAGTGAAATCTGAAGATACTTGTTATTGAGTATTCTGTTAATTTGCTTAATATTTGTTTCACTTAATTATTTGAATTACATGAAATATGTTTTGTGTGAAATATCTCAGTCTGAAGAAAAAGATGCTTGAGAAGATGTAAAATGATCCTTTTGCCTTGGGAATTTTTTCTACGATTTTTCATCATTTGGCATTTTGTGTTTTTCCAAGGTATTCTAGATGCTTAATGAGGTCTGGGAAGGGTGAGATGACAGGCATATAGGTAGTGTTAATTTTTACAAATGGCTTCCTTTAGGATTTGCCCTCTAGATTTGACTACCCCATGTATTATAATCAAAAGCTCAATATAAGGTACTTATGTCCTGAAATATCTGTAGGGTACATTTTTTCTCCATCCTTTTCTCTCTTCCTCCCTCCTGCCTGCCTTCCTCTCTTCTTCTCTCTTTCCTCCCTTCTTTCTTCCTTCCCTTCCTCTCAACATCCCTCCATTTTTTCCTCCCCCCTCTTTCTTTCCTCCTTTTTTCCTCCCCTCTTTCTGTTCTTTCTTCTTCTTCACTTGTCCATTCAATCATTTATTCATCCATAATTATGGATTACCTTCTAAATGCTCACTAAACTTGATTCTCTGTGGAAGGTGATCATATAAAGCTGTAAAAACTGAGCCATTATTTAATCATCCTAACAATTCATGGGTTAAGCCTATTATTCTTTTCTCCACTTAAAAAATTTCTCCATCTGAGAGGCTTAGAGACATTAAATCCTTGCGTAAGGTCACTGAGGTAGTGCATGGCAAATCAGGATCTTTTTTCTATCTTTACTTCTTTCAAGTAAACCCTCTTCCTATGTGTCAGAGATAGTTTTGAACCCTGATATGTAAGCTCATTATACTATACTATTCTGCATTCACACAAAGATGGGAAAAATGTGAGGAAGAGGAATTATTGGCTGGTTTAAATAGAATCAACTAAACTTTAGGTGAATCCATAGGTGATAAAACCTTAGGTAAATCTATCTACATATATATATATATATATATATATATATATATATATATATATATAAAGATCGTGGGCGTAATGCTGTAATGACCAAACAACTGGTCACCAGGAGGTGCACTGATGGGTCTCGCCAGCGCAGCAGGTTTGGGGACTGGGGTGCCACCTTATGTGGCAGGTCTGGGGTCTCGCGCGATTTTGGCTCATGCGGTGCGGCCCACAGGCTGTGATCACAGCAAGGCTGGCGGCCGGTGGCTGGTGGGTGGGCGGGGTGGCAGGTGGGTGGGCATGGTGACGTGGATGCGGTGAGGCATGTGTTGGTGGGCGAGGCTGTGAGCGTGGCGAGGTGCACATGAGTGGGCGGGGTTGTGAGCGCAGCAGGGCAGTGGGCAGGTGGGCGGGGTCATGTGATTTCACACGCTAGGCTTCTAGTGTAAGAATAAGTACCATATATTGAGTGCTATTAGGTCCAGAAAATTTTTACATTTTTGTCTCCAGATTTTATAATAATCCTATAGAGGTTGCCCCCTTTACATATGGAAAACTGACCCTTAATTTATAAAGATTATCTTGATAAAGATCACAGTCTAGTAAGAGGTTGGGGACTTGACTCAGGTCTGTTTGATTTAAATTTCTTTCCACTGTACCACATGATCTTTGGAAGGTGAAGTCGGAGAAAACAACTTGGTGTCACAAAGAGAAATCAACTATGTACTCTTGTTACCGGAGAAATTAGGGGCTCCAATTTCCCCGACACTAGTGGAGGTGGGGTGGCTTTTGCGATATCTTCAGAAAAAGATTTTTCTAAGACTCACTGGAGGATGAATGGTTTTTATTGGTGTGGAGTTATATTCCTTGGGTTGTAAAGTCTCATGTCCCTTAAATCAGTCCTGAAAAGGTCCAGCTGTGGGTTCAGCAAAGCCAAAAGCAAAGCCAACAGCATCTAGAGCTTCTGTTCCATGCTGCAGCCAGGGTTCAGTCCAGCATCAGTTAGTTACAGCCCATCAGTCCATTGTGTGGAGGATACATGGTGATGGACATGCAGGGGAGCACATTCTCCCTGCAACAGGAGTCAGGAATGCAGGCAAGCAGGAAAGGCAAGAGCCTAGGGCTCCTTTGTTCAGGAGTTTAAATATTCAGGTTTTCAGGCCCTTGCAGTGGCCACGCTATTCTGGCCACTGACTCACTCCCAGGTGTGACTGACAGACAGGTAGGCACCTTCCACGTCACTCAAACCTTATTGAGCATGTATCCAAAGCACCTTTGTCCAGCCCCTTTCCCTATCGATCAACAGGGAACAGACTTAAAGCATGTTAAATAGGCAAAGCTGTATAAATGGCATGCCTATATTATCTAGTCTTCCCTTTCCTACTTTCTTGTGAAATAAAAACCAGGTTATTATAACAGTGTCACTCTCATACATATTCTCTTACTGAATTCTTAGCATGGGCCAAGCACCTGAACTACAGTGACCACAAATAGACATATTCTTCCTTCATAAAAACCTTCTCTCTGGTCCTTCTAATACTAAAGCCAAAGCTGTTTTTAGCCCACTGCCTATGGGAACATTTTTTACATACCTATCTATTTTGATTTAAAGTGGTGTCTAATAAGAGTATATTTCTGAAAATATGAATTAAAAGAACAATTTTCTGTTTTCATTAAGAACAAGTGTGTTTTTTGAAGAGAAGAATAAAAGTTCAGTGTTTATGTAATACTGACCACATTAACCATCACGGTAACCATGGGAGAAAGTCAGCTTTAATGTGGAGTTTTGTGTTTTAAGAGTTTGGAACCCTCTAGTTAAGAAGCCTCTTTAGAGTTGTTATGGGCGCATTTTATTCACCAAGGTAAAACAATGGAGGAAGTGGCCTGAAGAAATAATAATTATAAAGACCAGGGCCAAGTGCTCACTGCTTGCTGGGCACTGTGCCATGTGCTGACGTTTATAATTCAATGTAATCCTCATACCTGCTCTAGAAGGATATAACCTCATTATCTTCATTTTACAGAGAAGACTGAGACACAGAGAAGTCAAGTAATATACAAAAGAATGGGGATTTGAGCCTAGACAGTTGATGATCCAGGTTGATTAAATTCACTTAACAATTGCTCATCTGTCCCTTAATTTTGCTCATGTAAACACAGTAAAGTACTCATTTTGCTTAATTCAACAGATAGTATTGCTCCAAGCCTTCTAAAGTGTCATAATTATTCATTGTTGTCATTAAACATTTATTTAGCACCAGCCACATGCCAGACCTCATACTAGGTGGCCAACATACACACAGTGTTTGGTAATAGCTAATATAATGTTTATTTTCCAACGTTTTTTATTTGGATCTTCTCAATGTTTTATCTCCTCATAATCTTTCTTCAGAAAATAACACACTCTCTGCAGAATACCAATGAGTAATTCCTTTTCATTCTTTTGTATAAGGCATAATTCAAATTATAGAAATGGGTCAATTTCATGAACTTAAGTTTAGGTAACATAAACATGGGATTCATTCAGGTTCTAGTTTTTATAGCTTTCTAAAATCATGAGTCCTCCCGTGTGTCTTGCATTAAAAACATTATTATTATTTGTAAGATGATCAGGAATGAGGTGAGAATTGAGGTCACAGGCAGCAAAGATCCATACAAATGCAATGCAAGGCCTTGGCTATTATGGTTATGGGCAATCAGAGAGTGGTTGTCTAAGGACCATTGCAGAGTCCCACCTACACCAGGGAGCTGGGTCTGCTCTGAGCTGACTGCTTTCAGGCAGCTCCTCACTGCTTTGATGTGCTGGTTCTGCATATCATTCCCCAGCTCTGATCTCCAATGTTTGATTGTCAGCCAGGGCCCTGGCACCCTGCTGCCTCTCACTTCCAGCCCAGGGACAGCCCCAGGGGGACTGTTAAAAAAAAAAAAAAGAGCCTGTTTTGCTTCTCCACAGATGGAATGTTTTACGTGAGAAATAATCCAGCTGAGTCTTTGCTCCACAGTTTGAATAAGAATGAACTGAATAAGAGAATAGGGATTCGGGTCAGGAATGTACTGTGCTGTCAGAGAGGCAGTTAATGGTGGGAGTTTGTGAACGCTCCGTTTTGGGTTGACCAATATGGTCTGGTAGTGTTAAGTGTTGATTCTGGAGTTAGACACAAGTTCAAGTCCTGATGTTGCTATTCACAAACCATCTCTTTAAGACTCAGTTTCTTCTGTGAACTCTAAAGTTGATGCAAGAAGTAAAAGAGAGAATGCATGCACACTATCCAGCATATTGCCAGATACAAGCTGAGTGCTCAGTTAATGTTATTTATTACTGTTGTTATTTTGGTCTTTATTTCATGAAAAACAAAAATCTTCTGTTTTTAAATCTTCCCCAGAAGCATGGTCCCTAGTGTCCTACAAAAAAGCTAATGGTGTTAGCCCCTTCACATCACCTCCATACCAGTGTAGCCAGGGGATCATGCTTTGTCATACGAGCCTGTAAAAGTGTAAGAGGCCCTTCAGCTAATGGAGGACGTTCTCAGCAAAGCCTCCACTGACCATCTTCTTGTAAATTTCAACACTTCCTCTCCCCCATCTTCTATATTCTTACTCACTTTTGACTGCTTGATCTATCCATTTCTAAAAGAAGCAATTTTTAAAAAATTATACCAGGGTGTTGAATGTTTAACTACCTCCTTGTAATTTTGTCAGTTTTTACTTTAAATGCTTTGTAATTATATTGTTAGAAGCATGGAAATTCACACTTATTTTACTCTCTTGGCATAATTTGCTTTTTATCATTGTGTATAGACCCTCTTTAATGCTAAGAATATATTCTGTCTTAAATTTTCTTTTGTCAAAAATTAATATCGAAACATTGAGAAGGCTAAAAAGGGCTAATTCCAATGTAACCCTGATATTTTTTTGGGAGGAAGGGGGGATAGCAATCTGAATCTGTGCCAGCTAGCCAGTGTACATTCTTGATAACCTATAATTAAGTCACTGCCTCTTTCCCAGAAACGAGTCTTGCAGAACCTGTTATCTAAATGCTCACATTTCACAGCAGCCATAAACGATGAACAGTGCAACGCCCTGGAGGGGGGATTATTAATGCTGGCACCAGGCCAGACCATCAGATATGGTCTCAAGACCCCCAACACCTGGGCCTTTTTGCAAAACCCTCGAAAAGACCAGAAGCATAATCCATATTTGTGGGACAAAGACCCCAGAAAGATATAAAAGAGAAGCCCCCTGCATGTTACTTTACTCAGATTTGGGAAGTTATTTCGCTGAGTCTGCCAGCGTATTCAACAGTGTAACCCCTTTTCTCTAAAAGCGTTGCTTGGTTTTTCTCTGGTCTTCCGCAACAACATCAATTCTCTTCTCTGTAGAATGGAACAAAAAGGAATGAACTAGTGATACACATGACATGACTGGATCTCAAAAACATTAACCTGAGTGAAAGAAACCAGAAACAAAGATTACATACAATATAATTCCATTAACAGAACTCTAGGGGAAAACATAAATTTAATTTGTATTGATTGCAAGTAGACCAGTGGTTGCTAAGGGACAAGAGCTGGGTCAAGAAATTGATTGAGAAGGGGCACAAGGAAATCTTTCCTGGTGAGGGAAATGTTCTGTACCTTGATGTGGTAGTAGTTACAAGGCTGTGTTTGTTTGTTTGTTTTTAAAAAGTTTTTTTTTAATCCTTACCCAGGGATATGCTTCACTGATTTTAGAGAGAGGGGAAGGGATAGAGAGAGACACATATTCATGTGCGAGAGAAACATCAATCAGTTGCCTCCCGTACACCACTCCTGGGGATGGAAGCTGCAACCTAGTTATGTGCCCTGACTGGGAATTGAACCTGCAACCTTTTGGTTTATGGGACAATGCTCCAACCAATTTGAGCCACACCAGACAGGGCAAGATTGTGTTTATTTTTAAAATTCATCAAACTATTCTTTCAAAATGGATGTGTTATTAGTGGTGTATTAGACCTCAGTCCTTGAGTTTGGCTAGGAAAGAATTCAGAGCCAAGAACTCTAATACACAAAGTTTATTTAGAAAGTCATAGAGGTAAAAGAAGTGAGCAGCTGGGATGCGGGGACTCAGGAAACAATTTACAGAGGCAAAAGAAGGGCCCTTGGAGCTTAGGAGAAAGAAAGCAAAGGTATGTACCTGAGAAAAAAGGTATGGGTATGTTCTAGAGAGAGTAAGAGAACACACATGGGTCCTTCATCTTAAGAGTTTTTATCTGTTTTCTAAAGGTGGGGATTTTAGGGGAGGATCTCAATAGAATATTCAACAGCTTTCCAGGTGTATCTTTTCAGGGTTATGATCTCTACTGATTGACTGTCGCTAGGGTCTGGTAATCATTAGTCATTCCATCTGGTCCTAATGTCAGCCACAGTGTCACTTTGTCTGGTTTTGTTGCTTTTCTGGGCCTGGAACTGAAACACAACTGAGGCCTAGATGTTATCTCTAGTTTGACATAAACTCTGTCTTTATGGTCCATAGATATGAGGCTTTGTTCCTAACATTATTTGATATGGGCTTAATGCTTAAGAGAGTGGTCATGCAAGGGTTTGTATTGGAGTTGTATGAAGCTATTCTCTGGCTCCCTTGATCTTCCTTTAAAGGGGTCTAAACCTCATGACTCATGACAGGCCAGAGGAAGAAAGGTCACCATTGGGCAAGGTCCTAGCATATAATAGTAATTTTCTCTAGTTTTTCCAATTGCTAGTTACCTGGGACTTTCTGCCCTGTGGCATTCCATACCTGACCTATTGTTCCTGCTATGCTCATGCCTGTCTAACTGCCTACTCTATCAAATGTACTTTATTATACATAAAATATGTTGCAATAAAGTTGAGTACCAAAAATCTGATCTTATGGTTTCTGTCCTTTACCATATGAACTTTATTTTGCCTTCATTGTCATCACAGCTTATCACTACACAGATTTTTAGGTTGATAGCCATTTTCCCTCACATTTTAAATATATTGTTTTGTTATCTATCTACTGGTAGCCCTGCGCACGAATCCGTGTGCCAGTAGCTCTCTGCGGGGCCTGTCCACTCCGTGCCCACTGCCCAGAGGCTCTCCGCGGCCCAGAGGCCCATCCACGGCCGGGTGCTGAATGCTTGCCTCATCACCGGGGCGACGATATAAGAGTTCCGCGCCCCAGCCTGGCCAGAGGCCTATCCACGGCTGGGAAATGCAAACGACTTCCCTCCCTATTCTCAGGAACTCTGATAAAGGGCTTCCTTCCTCTTTCTCAGCCGGCTTTCACCCCTGTGCCTCCGCCACCAGCCCCTCCTGTCACACTATCCTCCACCCCCTCCACCTTCTGGACACCTAAACTTGACCGGGAGTTGGGGGCCACTCGACTCTGCTCAGCTCGCCGGTTCCTTCTCTTCTTATACAAGTGTTCCGTGCCCCGGCCTGGCCAGAGGCCCATCCGCAGCCGGGCGTGGACCGCTTGCCTCGTCGCCATGGCGACAAAGCAAGCATTCTGCTAGGCCGCTCACGCTGCCCGCTCTCTGCAGCTGCCTCCCTCCCCCCCCCCCCCTTGCCAGAACTGGGGGACTCTGGCAGGGCTGAGAGTACTGGGCGCTGCCATCTTTGTGATGGGGTGATGGTTAATTTGCATATTACCCTTTTATTAGATAGGATTGTTGCTGAGGGGAACTCAGTCATTCTAATTACTAATGTGTCTTGTTTTCCTCCTCTGGTAGCTTTGAAGATTTGTTTTTTGTTGGTTATGTTGTCCATTTCACTAAAATGTGTATAGTTGTGAATTTATTTTTTACTTATTTTGCTTGAGATTTGGTTTGATTCATAAATCTAATCACACTTTTCTTCAGTTCTGGAAAGTTTTCGCCCATTTTCTCCTTGTATATTGGATCTTTTTCATCCTCTTTATCCTTTCCTCCTATAATTCCTGTTGGATATGAGTGAGACTTTCTTACATTAACTTTCTAGTTTCCTAATATTCCTTTTATATTTTTAATACTTATATCTCTTTGTGCTTTACTTTTACTGGAATAATTTCTTAGGTCTATCTTCTATTTCATCAGTTCTCTTTCTACCTGTTAAGGATTTTTATTTCAATGAATATAATTTTTACTGCTAAAATTTCAATTTAATACTTTTCAAATATGACTGCTTATTTCTTATACTGTTCAATTCTTGATTTATATTTTGTGTTTCTTACCTTTCACTCTTTGTACCTTTTAAATGTGATTATTTCTAAGTCTCATTTTCTTCCATTATCTCAGGTCACAGTGAGCAGTTTCCACTCTCTGCTATGCCTACATCCTGTTTTCCTTTGTGGTTTATAATTTTTGATCACAAGTTCATTTTCAGCAGGGTTGGTTTTCCATGTGAGTCCCTTAAGGCTTGGGGTATGGAAGTGGTTTTGAGTTTGCCTCTGTGAAGTCCCTAGAGGTTTCATTGGTTCTGGCTTAATTTTTATGTTAAACTTCTATGGTAGATTATGTTTCCAAAGAATGCTAAAACAATATCTCCTTTCTTGCAAACTCTTTTGCAATGTATCCTTGCCACTTTCCCATCAAGAGATGGAGTTTATTTCCCGCCCCCCCCGCCCAATTCTGGGCACCCCTTTTCTTGGGCTTTGACTAATAGAAATGCGGCAGAAGTGATGTTGCATAACTTTTAAGACTGAGCCCTAAGAGATTCCCAGCTTTCATCTTCACCACTTGGAATGCTTCTTTATGGAGGCCAGTTATTTTGTTACAACCCTGACTACCTTAGGGGACCACCATGCTATGAAGAAGCCCACATTATATACATGTAGAAGCAGAGACTGAGTGGAGGAGCACCAAACCAATCAAACATGTGAATGAAGATTTTGTAGAC
This sequence comes from Plecotus auritus, assembly GCF_963455305.1. NCBI lineage: Eukaryota > Metazoa > Chordata > Mammalia > Chiroptera > Vespertilionidae > Plecotus > Plecotus auritus. The sequence goes on from NC_137771.1 coordinate 57,024,795, forward strand.
CTTCAGTCTCACTCAGTCCCGTTGGGTCACCAGCTGGATGCGGCAGAATGAATGACCCCAGTCTCCAGTGGAGCAGAAGAACCATCCAGCCAAGTTCAACCTACATCCCTTGAAAATAATCTGAATCCACCACAGCCTTGGGATTCTGATTCTTACACTTGACTCTTTCCCACTAATGATTTAGGTAGATGGTAAGCTCTTTTACCACTGTCTTAGTCAGTGGGTACAGTTTTTCAAAGCCACCTTCCATTGGGATTCTTCCATGTCAGATCAGGTTACTGCAATGACTGGAAATGCATCCTCACTCATTAGGACCCAGCTCAGTTCTTAGGCCCTCTGGCACAACTTTCTCTGGTCATCATAGAGGAGAAGGAATAATTATTTTCTCTCTCATGCCACCTCTCTACTCACAAACTATACAGTGGTTTCCAGTTTTTTTTTTTTTTTTTTATGGAATGAGCTTATATCTTTTTGCTCAATATTTTTACCTAAAGTCAATCCCACCTTTTATATCTCACTGGTTCTCTTCACATATCTGTGCTCAGTCAAAACGAACTACCTCCTATTCCTGTACACACCCCACTCAACATCCTATCTGCAGAATTTTGCTCAAATTGCTTCTTTCGCATGAAACACCCAACCCTCTGGTGCCCATATGTAGATGTAACCAAACTTTCAGGCCCTCACTAGAATGGTCCCTCTTCTACCTTTTTTTTGATAGTCCCACCTGCAATCCCATGTAGATCAATAACATTTTTGACCTATAATTGTCTTTTGACTTCTACCTTTTCAGGACTTTCTTTCTTTCTTTCTTTTTCTTTTTCTTTTTTTCTTTTTTTTTTTTTTTTTTTTTTTTTTGAGAGGATGAGATAAAGAGAGAAACATCGATTTATTATTCCATTTATTTATGCATTCATTGGTTGATTCTCGTATGGGCTCTGACTGGGGATCAAACCCACAATCTTGGTGTATTGGGACGATGCTCTAACCAACTGAGCTACCCGGCCAGGGCTTCTTATTAGGGTTTTAAAGCATAGTGGTTTAGAGCAGAAGTTGGCAAATTATAGCCCACCAGACAAATTCAGCCCACTGCCCATTTTTGCAAATAAAGTTTTAGTCGAAAATAATCATACTCATTCATTAATATTTTGCCTATGGTTACTTTTGCTCTACAGTGGCATAGTTTATTAGTTGAGACAGAGACCATATGGCCCACAAAGCCTAAAATATTTACTATCTGGCCCTTTTCAGAAAAATTTTGCTGATCTCTGGTTTACAGCATGAGAATTAGACTTTGCAATACCCTTAACGTTTACCAGCTGTTTGATCCACAAGCTTGCTGTGAAGGTCAAATGATAAAATAGGAATGAACTCTTTTGAAACTTTTAAAGCATGAATACAGAGTATTATTATTACTGTTACCTTTGACCTAACTTAAAGTATATATGATTTATCTCTAACTGGATAAACAGTTCTTATAAAGAAATGGAAAGAAATGAAAAGAAACTAGAAACAGGCTGGTGTTGTGTTAGATATTATTGCATTCTTTTTATCGAGGTGTATAGATATGTGTGCACAGCGAAGTGCTGTGGACTTGAGCTTCAATAAACAAATACTTAGATTAAGCTTAAAAACATAGAGAAAGATTTCTCTTTGTAAGCTCTAACGTGGAGCACATGATTACAGAATAGACACAGTTAGTGTATAATAGCACATCCTGGGTTGTTGTGTAAAATGTCTACCTTAAGATGGTATTTATTTATTTATTTATTTATTTAATTTTTTTAATTGTTTGAAGTATTACAAATAGTAGTACATATGTCTGCTTTTTTTTCCCCCATTGACCTCCCCCTGGCCTCCCCTTCCCCCCAGTACATGCCTTTACCTGCCCCCCCCCCCCCGCCAGTGTCTTTTATCCATTGGTTATACTTATATGCATGCGTACAAGTCCTTTGGTTGATCTCTTACAGCCCCCCTCACCCCTCAACCTCCTGTGCCTTCCCGCTGTAGTTTGACAGTCTGTTCAATGCTTCTTTGCCTCTGTATAAGATGGTATTTAGAAAGTGAGGAAGTTGATGCTGCCATTTTCTGGTCATGAAATGAACGCTTAGCTTTTGTGTTTTTGCAGAGCTAGATTTTAGAAAATCAAATGTCAAAGATGGTTATCAGTGTGGATAACATGAGTGAAAGGCCACTGTTAAACAACAACAACAACAACACAGAAAACGAGGCTGACTCACACAGCTCAGAGGTGGTTGTAAAGGGAAATCCCTTTTCTAACCAAATCTCCCAACCAGTGATATTTTAAAAGAAGTAGATGTCCCATCAGGAAATTTTGCTTTCTCTCTCTTCTGGGACATTATTAAATTTTCTTCTAGGAAGGAGAGCCCTGTAAGCTACAAATTGCTTCCTCCACTGTTTGTGCAGTGAAAACAGCGGGTGGGAGGGGGTGTTTAGGAGCCTGGCATTCTGCAGAGCATCAGGGCCTCTTTAATTAGAGAGAGGCTGTCAGGGAAGATGGACAATGTTCCCTTTGTTAGAGCAACACAGTGTCTTTCAAAATCATATTTGTTTTTAAACTCAGGGTATTTGCACACAACCTCGAAGAGAGATACAGTTTAGATGATGCATAAGAATTAGACTAGGAGATGTTTGCTTTAAAAAATATAACAAATAGTGACACAGGTTTTTTAAACCAGGAGCTGCATTGAAAGTGCTGTAAAAAGTTCACTCTCACTTTGAAATTTGCTGGTAAACAAGTTATATCGACTTGAGGGGAGCTGTAATACACATGTACACTTAGGATATGAAAATGGAATTGAAACTATTCTCTTCTGGCAGTGGAAGTAAATTTTATGACAATGAATTCTTAGTTTCTTTTATTCTTTCTTAGGCATCTTCAACTCCAAGTACATTCATGCAACAGTAAAACGACATAGATTGTGATAATTTTTCAACTTCTATGGATTTCATTGACTCCGGCAAGGATATTAAGAGGGCTTTTGTTTCCAAGTATCTTAGTGATGAAAACCACATCATCCAAGAAATTTAATTTTCTAGGGCAAATGGTCTAGTATGGCTACTCAATAGTATATTGATTCCTTATTGAAGCATTTTATTTAAGAAAAGTTACCTAGGGGTCAGAAACAGTTGTTGAGATTCTGGCCAGGTCTCTGAGTATATAAAATGCCTTTTGTTTTATTTTTCCCAATGTGGTTTCATTCTATGCATGCTGGGTTACCCAGTAGGAAAACTGGACACATTCTAAGAACATCAACAAAATAGGGACACCAAAAAAGAAGTGATTTGGGGTGGGCAAGAAGTTGATTGTTGTGTGTGTATGCGTGTGTGTATGTGTGTGTGTGTGTGTGTGTGTGTATGTATGTATTCTTTCTCTCTCTCTCCTCTCTCTCTCTCTATCCCTCTCTCTTCCTCTCTCTAAAATATATATATATTTCATGGCAATTTCCATGAGATAGATTTTCTTACAGATAATTTGTGTTAGGAGGGTTTCTATGTTGAATTATATATTGAGGGAGGGGGTTCCATAATATTTTCAATCGGGACTTTATTATATGTCTTTCATCATATAGGCCAGTGGTCGGCAAACTCGTTAGTCAACAGAGCGGCAAACCGTGCCTTGCGAGCCACAGTTTGCCGACCACTGATATAGGCCTTTAGAGGAAATTAAAGAGAAGACATAGCCACTTCCCTCAGGGAGCCTGTGACTTACACAAGCCTGAGACATATACCCAGGAAACAATTAGAGACCTAACCAATATACAATGTAATTATAATTGTGTATTTGATATTTTATTGGTTTCATTATTTTGTTAACTCTCATGATGATGGGTTCTTTCATTAAATTGTTAAATACCCATTTGTTTGAAATATGGGTCATTTGCAGTCACTGGTTAAATGCCATGAAAGAGAACTCACCACGCCGCAGGTGGATGATCAGAGAGCATCTCTTCATAGTTGAAGTTTGCCAGCTGTAGCCCAATAGACTAATGACTATAGGAATAAGCTACATGGGAACCCAATTAACTGGAACCTTCAAATAATTAGATTTTTCCTCTTGCGCTTTTGTTTGAAGGAAAAGAAGCAATGCTTAGATAGGAATCAATGAGAGTTCTTTTTTAATTGAGTAGGAACTGAGCCCGGCTTTAGATGAGTATATATTAAGTATATATCAGTATAGAAAAACACTGAAAAATATCAGCCGTTAATTTTTTCCCCCAATATTGTTGTTGTAAAGTGCACAAGCACATTCAGAAACATTTTCTAACCATGCAAACAGAGGTTTCTATACAATTCTTTGTTTATTTTTACTGAAACCACAGTTATACTTATTCAGCTCTACCTCCCACTTTGGCACAATTAAGTTTTGCTATGTCTGGAGATGTGCTCTGTGGCCTGATATCCTCCTCGGGGTCTCTGAGAACCACAGCATCTCCAGACACGCCTATCAAAAAGATCCATCAACTAAGCTCCACACAAAGAAGAATAAATATCCCATCTACCACATGCATTAGACTTAGTAAAGACCACGGGGTTTGGAGAGGAATTGAATGCTGCAAGTGCCATATTGCTGGGAACTGTGTTTGCCTTGTTCAGAGCTCCATGTCTCACTCAAATGAATTTGTTGAATAAATATTTCCTATTAGGATGATCAGCATGTCAATGATAGCTTTTGAATTAGGCATTTAAAGATGAGCTGAATTTTGACTGCTGAAGAGAAGGGAAGATGATCCAGGTGAAGGAATGCCATGTGAAAAGATGCGGAGGTGGAAAGAAAAGTGGGGGTGAGGGGTGGGATAAAGTGCTGCATAGAGTTAGATAAAGTCACTTAGTAGATTTTCCTTATGTCTTATCTCATGCATGGACTTGGGGATAGCTTTAGAGAGATATCATTTTGTGTTATTTTCTTTTAATTCTTTATTGTTTAAAGTATTACATGTGTCCCCTTTTGGTGTTTGTGGTTTTAAAAAAATATATTTTATTGATTTTTTACAGAGAGGAAGAGAGAGGGAGAGAGAGTTAGAGACATCAATGAGAGAGAAACATCGATCAACTGCCTCTTGCACACCTCCTACAGGGGATGTGCCCGCAATCAAGGTACATGCCCTTGACCAGAATCGAACCTGGGATCTTTCAGTCCGCAGGCAGACGCTCTATCAGCTGAGCCAAACCAGTTAGGGCTGTTTGTGGTTTTTTTGTTTGTTTGTTTTTAAAGATTTTTATTGATTTCAGCGAGGAAGGGAGATGAAGAGAGAGATAGAAACATCAATGATGAAAGAGAATTATTGATCGGCTATCTCCCACACAGCACTACTGGGGATCGAGCCTGCAACCCCCGCACATGCCCTGACAGGGAATCAAACCGTGACCTCCTGGTTCATAGGTCGATGCTCAAGCACTGAGCCATGCTGGCCAGGCTGTGTTTGTATTTTTATTCTTCCACATATTATTCTTATCTTCTCCCCCAACACCACACACACACACACACACACACACACACACTTTGGGTTAGGAGAAAGTGCACTGCTTATTGCTAGGGTGAGCTGAGGTTTTAGCCTTACAGCATTTTGAACAAAAATGGTAACTGGATGTGCTCACTCTGAGGTGCAGAGCTAAGAGAAACTTTGAAGACTCTAGAAGTATTCCATTTGACAGCATGTCTTCCCTTTTATTTAAGATGAACCCTTGGCTAACTCTCATTGTTTTGCTGTTATAAAGAAGCCACTTGAGGTTCTGCTGAAGCACAGGAGTCTGCTGATTGTTATGGCTGGGTTGGTACATGAGGTCACTGGCACTGTGTCCTCTGTGGAAATGCCATCCCAAATGCATCATTTTGCTAAGTGCTCCTCTTCAATGCCAGCACTGGTTTGTCTTCTGAATAGGCATGCTTTCTGGAAATTACCCTTCAGCTGACCCCACATATTACGTGTTAAGTGATGTCATTTCCATTCCCCAGTGTCAGACTAGGGACGCCTGAGAAGAGGAGAAAGTTTACCATTGAAAGGAAATGAAAAGTGTTTATTTTATATTTCTCATCAGAGGCTCAATGCCAGACACACATTTCAGGATCTAGTGCACTGAACACGCATGGACGCCTGAGTGAGAGTGGAGAATCCAAGTGGACTGTGGGACCAGAAAGAGACGGGGAGATCAGAGTTCTCTGTAATGAAAGACCTCTCATTTGTTGCAAGAGACATGCCAGGTCTCCCATGAAGGAGGATTTTAGAAAGATTAGAAGTACTGGAGCTGAGGGTTTGTAAAGAACGTTGTAAATTTTCCTTTCCAGATAAGGTGGGTTCTCTCCTTTCTGAGATGGAGTAATAGCACTGTCTTGCCTGAAAACAGAGGGTGGGAACAGATGCCCACTTAAGGCATCATTAACGTTTGTGCAGTAGCCAGGTCTGTGTGACTGCTTCATATCATTAAAAAATATAGAGAGCAATTATGCAAATACAGACCCCTCCTGCATATACTTTCTCTAATTCCTCCCTGGGTTTGGCAAGTGAATATTTGTGTTTGCTAAAAACAAGAAGGAAAAAAAAGAAAAAGTGTAATTTAGAAGGAAAAAACCAAACCTATTTGGTTATATGAGCACCTTCAATGTTTAACAGAGCATCAGTTACTCAGCAGTAATTCAATCACCACTCTCAATATAGCTAAAACGTTAGTAATATTTTATGTAATCTCTGGTCAAGAGAAAGATAGGAGTGTGTGTGTGTGTGTGTGTGTGTGTGTGTGTGTGTGTGTGTGTGTGACATAAGAAAACAAAAAGGAAATAAAAGATATTTTTAAGTCAATGAGTAAATATTTCATTTTACAGTGTAGAGTATCTTGATGGAATATGAAGTCTGAGGTTAGAGGAGAAATAACAATTATTTTGAAACTGTGTATATTGTAGAATTATTGGTTATCATCATTATTTTTACAAACTCTGCTTACTAAAATATTATTTAAGGCAGCTCACATTCCTTCAACAAACACTATTGAATGTTGAATGCTTTTCCGGTTGCTTCAATTTGTTGAAAATAGGAACATATTACATCAGTCAAAATTCATAATGGCATGTATGGTGAATATTATTACTAGTAAGGGATAATTATCAATTGATTTCTTAAGTTTCTGTGTATCTTGCAAATGGAGGTAGAGAATGCCTTTGTTCTGGATTATCTTTTCAAGGATGTTTGTATGGTTATCAGGCTTGGACAAGAGAGATAGCATTTCCCTCAGGAACGAAAGGCCAGCACACTAGTTGCCCATTACAAAAGAATTCCCCAAGCACAGGATTCTTCTACTAAATGCAAACCATGGTGGGTGCAGGTACGGTAGTTTTCTTTAAGTTATGTTGTAGGCATCGGGGTTTGGGGAATGGGTACAAATGCTGATACTCTACCTGTCAGCAATTGCTGTGAGTAATAAGTAGTCTTATGACTGTAAAAAATAAATAGTCCTATATCTCTGGCCCCAGGGTCTTGAGCTTTAGCCAACAGCCATTGAAGTATGCAGATATTTCTTAGTTTGCATGTAGGGTGGAATTTCAGGCCCTTAACAAATCTTGCCAATTGCTTTGAGTATTTGCATTTAATTCAGACAAATGCTTGAGCCAAACTGGTACTTTCTCAAAGTAAAATATCTTCCTCGATCTTTAATTTTCTTATTAAATTTAAACTGAAAAACTTTTCCAGGGGAAAAGGGTAAAGGATGTTGTGAAAGAAGGAAGAGATAAAATGGAGTGATAAGAGTACCAAAAATTGTGAAAAAGGAAAATCAGGTTAAAGAAAAGAGCAGGACATAGATACTAACATTTTTATAAGTTTAGACAAATGGTATCTCTCTCTTTTTTTTAAATGGGGTTCATTCAATGGCTGTGCTAATAGACATTCCTTTGTTGAAAATACCAGGAGGCTAGTTTATGGGGAGAGAGTTGGTTTACTATTTTTTCACCCATTTTTACATGACAAATTTTAATTGTGATTTAAAAATGAAGAAAACTATAGCAGTTAAAATAGAGGCTGATGAAACATAAAAGAAATAACATTTTTCTAGTGTTCAAATTATGCAGTGCTTGTCTTAAATACTGCTGAATTTACTACTTGAAAGGGAAGACTAATCTTATTTGGAATATGCCATTACTTAGTATGCAAATTCTTACTATTTCTTAATTACAAATATGTCAGTAAAAATTGCCATCTTAGTTATTTAAATATTTGATGCCTTTCATTTTAATAAAAATAAAGATAAAATAAAGTGGAATGAACTGAAAAAAAAATCAGAGCATAAGTCAGTGAGTTGTTTTAATGAGAATAAATATCAGATAATGCACCATGACTGATTAAAAAATACTATACATAGTGATTTAAAAAAATCATAGTGGAAATAAGGCAACTTCCACTTAGAATAAAAGCATCACTAATTTCTCAATCAACTGAGAACACCCACAGGGATAATTACAGGCCACTCTTGCCATTACACATGGACTGCAAAATCCATCTAAATCTAGTAATCACTCTGTTGATTAAAACATAAAAAAAGGCTAAGGTGATCTGATACATGCCTTGTCCTATATAATAAAAGCCTAATATGTTAAGTGTCTGGTCATCTGTTTCAACCAATCAAAGCATAATATGCTAATGATATGCTAAGGATGCTCAACCACTCCCTATGACATGCACTGACCACCAGGGGGCAGACAGTCGACTAGTCGACACTATGACATGCACTGACCACCAGGGGTGGTCATCTAGAAGCCAGGCTCATGGCTGACGAGTGCAGTGACGATGGCAGGAGCCTCCCGGGCTGTGAGATGGTGCAGGCCAGGCTGAGGGAGCCCCTCATCCTGAGTGCAAGAATTTCATGCACCAGGTCTCTAGTAGAGAAATATATAAAGATCTTAGAATATCATTATGTGTGGGAGAGATTAATATCCAAAATTCTCTTCTCAAAATCTTTGAGTGGTGCCCAAAATGATAGGAAAATCTGATTTTCAGTTTTATAAATTTGTGGTTCCAAACACTTTCTCACCCACCATTCTTAGTTATCACCTTCAGAATTGCTGTATTCCTTGCTTGAGGCAGAGAGAGGTGAGGGTGAAAAGAAAAAAGATAAGCCAGAAGTTTGTGATCTTTTTGAGAAGGAAGACCAAAAATAAAAGGCACAAATAAAGATTTAGGTAATAGGATAAGTTAATGCTAGAAGCAATGCTACCAGATAGGATGTGATTGATTGTGAAAGAATTTTGCAAACAGTAATTGCTGGAATTCAAATAGGGGAAACTATAACAGATTAGGGTGGTCTGAAAAGTATTCAGGGCCAAATGGAATTTGATCTAGGCTTGAAGGATGGTGAAAACCAGCTCAATGAAGAGGGCAACGATTGAGACAGAGGTTGGCAAACTACTGTTGATCCAAACCTGGCCTGCAGACTGTTTTTGTACCCCTGCAGAACCAAGAATGGATTGTACATTTTTAGATGGTTGGGGGGAAAAAAGATCAAATAAGAATAATATTTCATAACATTGGAAATTATATGAAATTTAAACTTCAGTGCTCATAAATAAGGTTTTGTTGGAACACAGCCACTCTGCATGGCTGTTTCTGTGCTACGATGGCAGAGTTGAGTAGTTGTGACAGAGACCAAATAGCCCGCAAAGTCTAAATTATTTATTATCTAGACTTTTACTGACAAAGTTTGCCAATTCCTGGTGTAAGAGAATAATAGGTAATAATGGTGGGAAGGAATGTTGGCAGGCTTATAACTGTACCTACCTCTGTAGATAAAGAGCCACTGAAGCTTTTGAATATAGGAGAAAGCCAATTCACAACTGTCTGATTGCTAAACACATCACCTGGGCTTGCAAATATTAGTTAAATCAACAAATCAGGACAATGTTTCAGATTCCTAAGCCCACTGTTTTACTACATATATGTATGTATGTACATATATATATATATATATGTATGTATGTACATATATATTTGCTCTTGAAAATAATGAATGCCTTTTTCATATGGGATATGCTTCTTAATCTCTCAGTTTGTCTATCCATCCTAAACTCACACAGGTTTGCTGTGAGCAGCTCTCAGAGATTTTCACATTGTTGGACACAAAACAAGACCTTGCATTTTGGGGCTTCTCTAAGAGTATATTTAGATGACTCTTCCTTGGATCTTTCTTCCTTGGACTGCATGACTTTCCTCTCCTACAACAGCTCAGACACAGATACAGAGTGAGAGTTTGTATTGACACAAAGAATTAGCAAAAAGTCCTAGCTCTCTCCAGAGGTTTTGTGAGGGCCAGATCATTAGAGAAAAATTAGTTCAGGCAAAACAAACTTCAGAAGGAGGCCAGCTGTTAGATCCCCCTCCCTTCCCCCCTGTGGGTGTTCCTATCAGATCTACCATGGATGCATTTCAAATTTCCACTCTAATATTTTAAGGCTGCATGTTACCAAGCCTCAGAGGTGAAATCTAAGATGTGTAGGAAAACACACATGGGAAAAACCTCACAATAAGAAGAAAATAAACTCTGGGAAATGTGGTTAAGAAATATCAGACTCAATTAATACTGGAGCCTTCAAAAACCTTGGAGAAGTCCAATACAAACCAAATTCAACTACACACCAGTGCTTTCAACCATATTTACTTTCAATTGATTATGTTTTTAAAAATCTTAGCGGGGGAGGGAGGATTCTTTAAGAAAACCAAATCTGGTTAAAACTTGCATTCTTCTAGGTAATGAAAATTAGGTAAAGAACATTAACTTCAGATTTTTTTTCTCTTTTAATTAAAAACAGATACCTTAGTATTTTTCTTTTTTGGTTCATTTGAAAAAAAGATTATTTTTTGAAAAACGATGGGAATTTCCAATAGGAAGGGTAGATGAACTTAAGGAAGAATATTAAAGGAGAATGAGAAAATCTATTAATATTTTTAAAATGCAATTTGAAATCATGCATAACTTGTTTTGGAGTTCATCCCAGAGAAGTGTCAGTATAGTCAAGGATAATGATGAATTCTGGATTAGACTGTGCAAGGCTTTGAAAAAGCAGTAAGCTCAAGTTTTAGGAATGCAAAATGTATGACATTTTGGAATGATCTACTATCCAAATGGAGGGAAATGAAGCTTAACCCCATATGTCAATATATTCTTATAAATATTCACCTTTTAAGGGCACGGCCACAGGCATACTTGTACACAGATATAGGTACACACATGACATGGACAGATAGACACATGTTTTAAGATATTAAAAAGTTCCTATGTCAAAACTGTAACAGTGCAATGGTTCCTAGAAAAAAAAAATCATTTCCTAATCTGGCTCAGAATGTAAAAAAAATTACTTCCCCATACATTGTATAATGATCTTCCAGTCACAGTCTCCTATGGAAGCATAATTTATCTAGTGGATGACACAAAGAAGTTTAAGATATCTACAATCCATTTAAAATCTTTAGATGGGAAAAATTGAGAGCCAATTAAAACCTTAATAAATGACTCTGTGTAGGATATAAATATATTAAATTAATATGTGTACAAGATAAAATTGGAAAAGTTATGGGAGCCTGCATTTTAATTTTATTTCTCTCAGGAAACTGTATGTTATAGCTCTGAGAATTACTTGGTAATAGGGTTGTTGATAATGAAGCAAAACTGAATTTAAATAGGACATTTTATCCCATGACTTGTCATAACTCATGAAGTATCAGCCTTAAGGCATGTTGAGATCTCATTGGTGAAAGGCCTATGAGGAGAGGGAAGATGGACCAATCAGAGACCAGAAGGGCCTAGAGAGGCTGATGTGGTGATAGAGTCAGTCCACAAGGATCTCTCCATCAAGGGAAGCAAGGACTGGCAGGCTACTACATGGCAGCCCCATGTCATAGGTGAGATAGAGCAGTGAGATTCCTTGGTGGGAGGTCATTCTCATGGGCAGAAGGTGGTAACAATTTGGTTGTATGGGAGACCCTGGACGAGATGTGCAGCAGCTTGGTTAAAGTAGGTTGATAGGTACAGAGTGAGTTTATTGTCCTGTACACTCAGAGTACATCTATTTTCCACATACATACATACATATATACATACATACATACTTACTCTAGGTTTTATCTTAGGGAGGACACATACCCTTCAGTGGTTGGCAAACTGCGGCTCACAAGCCACCTGCGGCTCGTGAGCCGCGGTTTGCCGCTCTGTTGACTAATGAGTTTGCCGACCACTGGGATAGGGACTTAATCACAAGGAACAACAACAGCCTGTAATTATTGGAATCGAGAGTCTAGGTCAGTGGTCGGCAAACTCATTAGTCAACAGAGCGGCAAACCGCGGCTCGCAAGCTGCATGTGGCTCGCAAGCCGCAGTTTGCCGACCACTGCCCTAGGTTTTCTGACTACCAAACCTGTGGCAACAGACTAATCTGAATGGTGCCAAATGATAGAGACTGGGCTCCTAACATCCTGGCCAGCTGAATGTAGTGGTTAAGATGGCAGACCGATAAATCAAACTATCCAGGTTCAAACCTGTTTCCCCACTCACCAGCTGAGGATGCCAACATCCATATGCTGTAGATGTATGAGATCAAATGGCATATTGTATTAAATTGAAAGGTGCCTCTATTTTGTTATTATTATTTTTGGAAACAGGCTTTTGGCTTTAAGTCACATAACTTGAAACTTGGAAAATTATGCTACATCTATGGGCTAGACTAAGCTATTCCTGTAGTTTGGCCAGTTTTAAAACAAAACAAAACAAAAATCCTGCCATATTCTCCCTCCACCCCACTCCACCACCATGCTCCCACATATCTGGCCGCACCTTCATCCTCTAATAGGTTCTGAACCTGTTTTCATTTCCATCCAACTGCTCTTTCCCATCTAACTGCTGTCCATCAGAAACAGTGATTGTTAATATTGCTTTTGTAAAACTTCTGGTCCAGATTTATTCTAGAATCTCTTGAGTTTGTTTTTAGGTTGTTATAATTGTGCCTCTGTTTCTATCTATCTTTAGGCATAACTTTTAGATGCTAATAAAAATAACATTTTGAGAAGAGTGGACATGGGTGGGTGGGAGTTTAATTGGGAGAGCCATACCCAAGACTAATGGAGTTAGTAAAGCACTCACTACAGGACACCCAAGTCATAAGATGCTAAATGTTGGCCTCAGTGTTCATCTTTCTGAGATAGCCAAGATGAATGGTAACCATCCTATTCATCCTCTCCCACAAGCTTCTTTAGTCAAAGGTTTTGTTCTTTGGATAAATAGCACTGAAGAATGTGCATAGTGCTAGGAATTGAGGTGAGTGGATTTACAAGCATTATCTCATTTAATTCTCACAAGGATAGATCCTATTGTGTAAGCTAAGGACTAAAGAGAGGTTAAGAAACTTGGTCAAGGTCACCCAGCAAGGAAGTGCTCAGCAAGGTTTCTCACTAGAGTCGGCTGTGTTGTGTCCTAGACCTGCAGACTTTCTAGGGAGAGCATGGTGTGCTCTGCTGACCCTTCCCTTCCCACCTGCGACCCTGTCAGGCCCAGTCCCTCTTTCTTTAGAGCTTTGCTTCCACTTGGTTAAAGACCCTCCCATGTTATCTTATCATGCATCTCTTATCTTTCCTACTTGACTGGAGCTAAGCCAATGTTCCAGACCACAAAAATCATTCTCTCATCCCTAACTGGTTGGCAGTATCTCAATAAAGCCTTTATCCTTCAGTTAGTGGTAACTCAAATAAGATTTGTTCTTCTAGTAGTAGTCCAATAAAGGTTTGTTGAATTAATAAATGAATGAAATAGTAACTTTTCCTGGCTCACCAAAGACCATGAGCTAAAGCAGCAGTTTAAAATACACAGTCCCGATCAAGTAGTTCTTACTGAAAATGAGCAGCTCTCTGAAGCAGATGGAGGGGCTGGGGGAAGGAGTATGTTGTCTCAGGGCCACTGAAAAGAGCAGCTTTCCTTGGGAGGAGAAAGTTCATCCTCACTCGCAGCCCCCTTTTCCTGTGATTCCTTCTGCTCTCAGGATTCTGAATGTTCCCATCAATAAAACACCAAATCCTAGAAAGCCTAGTTTCTGCCTTGTGGTTTGTGAGCAAGTTTCATGACGTCACTGCCTACTAGCAGCCCTCAGTGCTTTCCCTGACTCCATGTAGGTAAACTAGACAGGGCTTCTGGCAAGTGAAACCTCTTTTGGGTAAATAGTTTGGGTCTGGTTTTTAAGATTTTTCTGACAGACCTCGTGGTAGAAATCTGTTTATATACAAAGAATGTTCTCTCCCTTCCTCTGCTGCGTGTGCTGTTACTTCCCTTGTAGAAATAACTCTGCTTCTTTTAGCTGGTTCTTAGAATTGGGTTTTCTTGTTGATTTCCACTCAGTGAGGGCCTGCTGAGGACAGGTGGAGGGGACCCAAAACACTGCTTCTCCCAGACACCTGCCCGTTAAGTAGAGCTGCTGTATTACTCTGTTTTAGCCTAAGAGTTCAGGTTGCATGGTGAAATGGCCTCTCTGGATTTCCAAGTCTAACAGGAACATTTAGATTTAATCTTGTTACTGAAGTTACAACTAAGGTCATTCAAATTCTAAACTTATAGCAGGAGGAATTAGCCAAAGAACATATATGCTCCCAACTGTTTCAGTTGGTTGAGCATGGCCCTGTGCACGAAAAGGTTGCTTGTTCGATTCCCCATCAGGGCACATTCTTGGGTTGCAGGTTTGATCCCCAGTCGGGGAACCTATGAAGGCAATGGATCTCCTTGGGTGAGGACTAAAAAAAAAAAAAAAAAAAAAAAAAAACTATATGCATGACACATAGACACAAACAGCAGTGCAGTGATGGCCAGGGGGAAGGGGTTGGGGTGGGGGCTGGAAATAGGTGGAGGTGGGCAAAAGGGGGGATAAAATGAGGATGTCTGTAATAATGCCCACAATAAAAATAAAGCTAAAAAAATAAACTTGTTACAGGGAAGAGTAATGTCCTGTCTATGCATGTGCACACACACACACAATTTATATACATATATAATCAATGTATATATAAGAATGTTCTATTTACTGTATATTTATGTTTACACACATTTTCATAAACACACAAGCTTAAAGTACGAAAGAGAAAAACATTATTTATATATACATACATATGTACATATATGTACATGTGCATGTGTGTACATAAAATATATGGTGTAAGATTCATGGCATCTTTGGTTAATAGGTATTTCTGCTCTTATTAATGGCAAATTATTAATTTTAGGTAAGCCCATCACAGAGTTTTTAAGCAGAGTGAAGTCTTTATTAAATAGCCCAGGGAGAATTTCCTTTGCTACTTTTGAAGAATCCTTGGATGGTGCCTGTAGAAGGGTGATTCCAAGCCCATTTAACTTTTTAAAAAGTATGAAATGTCTGCAAGGAGTTTCCTTGATCTGTTAGAGGAGACCGAATCAAGGAGAGGAAAAGACCGCTCTCTCTCCCCAGCCTGCTGCTGGCTTTGTATAAGTTGAACGACAGAACATTTACAGAAATAAAAGAGAAAAGAAAAAGTAGCAAGCACCAAAGGGCAGCCGTGGCGCCTGGGACGGCACGTGACTCGGGGGGCGGGGCCTCGCGGGCAGCCAGCCAGTGGACTGGACCGGGGGCGGGGCCGAGGCCCGGGGGGCGGGGCCTGTGCCCGCGCAGCTCGCACTGAGGTCCCCTTATTTGGATCTGCGGGAATGTGGGCTGGAGCGGTCCTGCCGCGGTACCAGCTTCCAGCGTGTCGCCAAGACTGCCCCTGACTCAGGCGCGCCCACTGCTCGGTGGCAGGAGGGTCGGCAGAGCGTCATGGCCTGCATCCTGAAGGTAACGACTCGGGTCTGTGGCTCCCATGCGTGGTTGGTCAGCCCCTTGCTGCTAAGAGGCACGGAGTCAGCCGCGGTCCCACTGCATCCTCATCTCAGTTGTCTTTTCCTGGCACTGATCTTCTTTTTGTTCCTTTGGCAAATGCATATGGAGGGAGATTCTGAAGCATGCAGTTTGCACAGCCTCTCTTCCCACCATTCTTGTCTGCTCGTGCCTGCATCGAAGGAGCTGCAGACTGTTGGCTCCTGGGGAAAGCAGGGCTGCCTGCGGAATAATGGGGATGGCAGGGAGAGGAGGGGTGTTCCCTCGGGTCCTGTGGCTCTGTTGCCTGAGGCCTTTCAGGGGCCACGGAGAGAGGAGAGACTGTGTATGGTTATTGGTGGTGAGGGGTATAGCACTTTGAATGGAGGTGAGAGTGAGCAGAGGGGTGTACTACTGAGCAGTTGATCATGTGAAGACAGAAACTTCTGAGTTTTTTACAGGAATGAGTTTTCTATGAGATCTGTTAGCTCCAGGTGTCATTAGCTCTATTTTGGAAAAGTTCATAGCTGGATGTATTTATTAGTCGAGAATTTCGGACCCTCCCTTTGCTCATAAATTTGAACAAACAAAATGATTTCATTCCCTGTCAGAGTCCTCCGCTCAGCTACCCCTTCTTTGTTGAGTTTCCTTTCTCCAAGTCTGGGTTCTTAGCCTGGACTGAGCATCTTTCTGGGTTCACAGCCTTGGGGCATCAGGTGGGAGTATTTGGTGAGTGCCTCACTTGAGAACTTTTCATCCCACAGGAATAGGGTTTGTTTGTTTGTTTTTTCCTGCACTACTGCTTCTACCCGTACCTAATCTGACTCCTGAATGCATGAATCAAAAACTTTCACAGCATGGCCCAGCCAGTGTGGCTCAGTGATTGAGCATTGACCTATGAACCAGGAGGTCAGGGTTGGATTCCTTGGCAGGGCACATGCCTGGGTTTCGGGCTTCATCCCCGGGTTTCCTGTGGCACATGCAGAAGGCAGTTGATTAGTGATTCCCTCTCATCATTGATATTTCTCCCTCTCTCCCTCTCCCTTTCTCTCTGAAATCAATAAAAATATATTTCTCTCTCTCTCTCTCTCTCTCTCTCTCTCTCTCTCTCTCTCACACACACACACACACACACACATTCACAGCATGAAGGTTTTATGGGCTTGAATGGTGAATGCAAAGGTGTATTTGTTCCAAACTTGGGGGAACTGTATGTGACAGAGGAGAACACCAGGAAACAACTTATTTTTAAAATTGTGTTATTGTGAAATGTCCTTTGTTTCTCTGCAGGATGATATGAAGCCATCCACTGCTCTGCTAGTTACTTCTTCCAACATGCCTTAGTGTTAAGGATGCAAATTAGAGACTAACCTAGTATAGTTTGTTTCCATTTGACTTAGAGTAAAGGAGATCAGATATTTCCTGTGACTTTTCTGAGCTTCCTGTTTGGTTTCGGAACATTTTCTGGTACACAACAAATAGTTGCAATCAAAAGGAAATAATACATCAGTATTACAATATGGGATTTTTACCTTGAAGACTTAACACAAGGACTGAACTATGAATATGAATCACCTCTAGTGTTTCTTGTACTATTAACTGAAAAAGAAATTGAGGAGCATGCCATTTATTGTTGGCTGTCTTCTTTCCTTTTTGCTTTCCCCTCCCTATCTTATACATGTTCCATACAGTTTTAGTACACATCCAAGCTACACATGAATCTGATCTGACCTTCCTAGCACCTAACACTGACCTCAGAATTTGGGGCATATCTGAGTCCTCCTTACATGTTCTCCTCTGAAACTAATCTGGTATGTATACAGGTAACCTGCAAAGAGCTTTGGACTCAGAAAGACCTTGGTCTGAATGCAAGCTCTGCCAATTGCTACCTGGGTGACCTTAGACAAGTTGTTTAAATGTCTTTGAGTCTCAGTTTCCACAATATAAGATCGAAGTAATAGCCTGGATTCCACAAGATTGCTGTGGGGATGAAATAAAATTGGGTATGAAAAATACTTCATGCACAGGCATTTAAAAATACGGGTTTTTTTTAAATTGATTTTTTTAGTGAGAGAGGGAGAGGGAGAAACATCAATGAGAGAGAAACATCAATCTACTGCCTCCTGTACACCCCCCTACTGGGGATTGACCCCATAACCTGGGCATGTGCCCTGACTGGGAATCCATCTGGTGACCTCTTGGTGCATGGGACCAGGCTCAACCTCTGAGCCATACCAGCTGGGTGGTACAGACATTTTATATGTGCCAATTTTTCCTGACATAATAATAACCACAGTTTAACATATAACTTTTATTCTGATATCAACCCCTGCAAGGGTGACTATCATTGTTTAAAACCCCATTTTACAGATGAGGAAGCCAAGGCCCCTGGGTCTAAGAGATTTGCCCAAAGCAGCAGAGTTAAGGATAGAGTAGCCTGGAGTTAGAACCAAATCTGCCAACATTCCTTATACTTTAATTCTGTTCCCTAATACTATTCAGAGTCCTTATTACCTTTGAGAAACAAAGTACCTTTGTGCAATGATGGTCTAGAGCAGCGATTTTCAACCTTTTTCATTTCATGGCACACATAAACTAATTACTAAAATTCTGCAGTACACCGAAACATATATTTTTTGCCAATCTGACCCAAAAAGGCTATAATTTTGATTCATTCACACCAGACAGCTATTGTGTTGGCTGTTGTCATTTTTTAATTTGATAATCCAAAGGAAAAGAGGTCAGCACCCTGACTAAATAGTCAGGTATTGCATGTTTTAAAAATTCTTGCTGCACACAGTGTACCATGGCACACCTGTTGAAAATCACTGGTCTAGGTGGGCTGTGGTGGGCTTTTTCCCCTGTTGTCTTTGAAAGGCCATGTTTGCTGGAGTGGAGAGTCTGGAGACCTGGATTCAGTGTAAGCTTGCTCTCCTATGTATGATTTTTATAGTCACTGCACCTTGGAACCTCAATTTGCTCAGGTTGTAGAATGTAGATAATTATCATAACTGCCTGATAGGGTTTTGTGACAGTAAAATAATGGACTATTTTCTTATTTATTTATTTATTTATTTATTTATTTTTAAACAAAACAATTCCCCCATATGCCTGTCCTCAACTTGCTATTGTCATCACAAGATGTCTAAGCCATTGACTGCATTCTCAAGTGGCCTATGGTATAGTAAGGGGCATGGAAAAGTAAATGAATATTCTGTTACAATGTGAAGCATCACATAGGTCTGTGGAAGGCATAATCGAAGCATGGAGGGAGAGAGCAGCGATCTCTCACTGGGTGACTGAGACAGGCTTCTCACTTAAGATACTGGAGATGGTTTTGAAGACCAAATAGTATTGACTGGGATGGAGCTTGCATTTTAGAAAGATAACTCTTGAGGCAGTGTCACTTTTATTCTGTGGACAAAAGCAAATCTTCTCAACAGATTTTTGAGGTAGATTTTATTATCTATTTATATATATGAGAAAACTGAAATACCGAGAAGTTGATTAAAGTCTCATTACTGCCTACACAATACTGACCCTAACAGTGAGAACCTCTGACGAGCTGAGAGGAGAAGCCCATGCCGCGGCAGCTAGTGGTGATCTTTGGGGGCATCCAGAATTATTTCCTCAAGGTATTGCACATGCGAAGGCCTGTTCTGCCCAGGCATAGAGCTGGCTCTCACAATAGAATGATGATTACCTCAATAATCATGTAATTGTGGAATTCATACTCACTCCACATGGCATGGGCTTTAAGGTCAGAAACATGTGGATTTTAATTATAGCTCCACCATTTACTAATTGCATAACCACAAGTAACTTTCTTGATCATTGCCTGTGTTTCTGCAGTGGGGATCATCATGCATCAACAAGTTATTCTAGGAATTAGAAGAGAACATCTGCATGTTAGTAAGTATAGGCTAGTTATACTGCAGTAAAAAGTCTTACTAGGTTCATTTCTTGACATGCTCTTGGTTAGGTAGCTCTCCTGGCTAACTGCCATCGTGAAAAATCAAGTCAAAGACCGGTTTCTTTCCATGGGGTGTTTTGAATGTCTTTGAAATTTGATGGACAAGAGAAATATTTAATTTGTATCTATTTTATTACTAGTGAAGTAAAACTTTTATATTAGCCTTTTTTTTCTTTTGTAAGTTACAGACAACTTAAAATTTTATATACTAAAACCCATTTAGATTTTCTTCTATGATTTCTACCTTCGATCAGCGATACTTTTTGAGTGTAGTATCTTATAAACCTTCTATATTTAACAAATATTTGGTGAGTTGTGTTTAGTTATTTTTCTATTCAACACTGAAGTGGACACTGAGTGGACAAATGGGCACAAGACAATTGTGAGTCATTTCTTTCTTGGAGAAGATTACGGTTTTGCTAGGTTGATGAGACTTATGAGCATGAAGTAGTTAGATAATAACACAATAGGTGCATGACTAAGTTACTGTTATCTTGTCTACCAAATACCTGTCCTTGTATAACATTTATCTTGATTGATGGAAAATTGGATGAATGTTCATGTCAAGTTATGAACTTTGCGTCTTCTCAGTTATTCTTCCTTCCCTTGACCCAGACTTAATTCTTCATCATGTTGCATCAATTCTATCTTAAGAAATCTCTCAAATCTGCCCATTACTTTCTATCCTTACTCCCTCTGCCTCATCTAGAGCCTAGTATTTGATCTTTTGAAGTAGCCTCCTTTCCTTCAGACTCTTCACAATCTTGCCCATTTTCCACATCATTCTCAGGGTATTGTGCTAACGTGTACTGCTGATCAAACCATTTGTAGGCTTAAATGCTTGTCTTGGCTCCCCAGCTACTATGGGATAAACCCAACTATTTAGCTTGGCATTTAAGAGCCTTCAGAATCTGGTCCTGTCCAATGACTCGCCTCACCACCTACTATTTACCCACGGTCCAGACACTTATCTAAACGTACCCCAAGTTGGTACATGTAGCGCCTCCTTTCATGGCTCTGTGCCTTTGCAGCATAGTATAGGAATTGAGAACCTGGGCTCTGATGTCAGACCACACTGTTCCAATATAGTGAGATCTCAAAGCCTCAGTTTCCACATCTGTGAAATGGGAGCAAAAATAGTGCCTACTTCTTAAGGTTATGAGGAATAAAAGAGCTAATTTCTGTGGAACAGAACCTGGATATAATTAGACCTTGGTAATATTTATCTATGAGTTGTTATTATATGAGGTTTTCTCTACAGGAAATTCCCTTTCTATCACTTTCTTCCACTGACAGAAATTCTACTAATCTTTCAACTCTTATTTCAGTGTCACATCTGCATTCAAACCTTCCCCTGCTTCAGCAGGCTTCCTCTGTGCTCTCATGGCCCTAGTTTTTATCTCTGTAGCAACAGGTATTACCCTGTACTGCCAACTAGCTGGTTACATGCCAGCGCTTTTGTTTGACTATAACTCATAGAGGGCAGGAGCCTGCAGCAGGTCAATGATCAGCTAGTGTTTACTAAGTGTCAGTAAATGAGTACTGTTCTTGCCCTAAGTAAGATAACAGACTCAATGGAAAGGCAAATAAACTAGTATGCAAAGTATGCAAAGTATTTTGAAAGGTATACCTAGTGGTATGGGAGTATATGGGTTGGGGTGGTGGTGTTGAGTCTTGAGGCAGAAAAGACCTTGTCTTATTCAGCTTGTTATCAATAAGAACTAGCCTGGCTCTCGGTAAAGTGTTTCCTAAATGTTTGTTGAATGAATGCATGGTGTTGTGAATTTTTATAAAAATGCTAACTGTGGGCTGAAACCGGTTTGGCTCAGTGGATAGAGCGTCGGCCTGCGGACTGAAGGGTCCCGGGTTCGATTCCGGTCAAGGGCATGTACCTTGGTTGCGGGCACATCCCCAGTGGGAGGTGTGCAGGAGGCAACTGATCGATGTTTCTCTCTCATCAATGTTTCTAGCTCTCTATTCCTCTCCCTTCCTCTCTGTAAAATATCAATAAAATATATTTTAAAAAAAATGCTGACTGTGGACATGGAATGAATCTGTCTTCCTTTGTAAACAGCTCGATCCTTCATGAAGATAGCGTGGATTTTTCACTCTAACATATAGCAAGTCTAGAGTTTATGAATTAATTTGCTCCTTAAGATCCATCCTTTTCAAGTTTGTTTCTTGTAGATCTGTTACTGCTTCTCAAAAAAATCTGGGGCCAGTTTGAAACCTAGAGAGACGGGGACGAGAGAACTGGACTGGAAGGAAGAAAGAAGGAAAGTTATAGGAGTGGCTTATCTTTTTGTCGTGATCATTTTGGTTCCCCCAGTGAATGGAAACAAAAAAGCAAAAGCAGAAAACAACAACAACAACAAAAACAAAACAAAACCAACACCCACAAGCACAGTTTGTGGTTCTCAAACTGTGAGTCTCAAAGCCTTTGGAAACACATAGTATGGCTTCACTGAGGCTGGGGAGTGCCGGAGACTCACAGGTACACAGGTTGTACCTCAGAAACTCTAAGGTAACCCCAGCAAGTTGAACAGACAAGGCACTTTGCCTAATGCGTCTCCTATGACAGTGCTTCCTGCTGCCCAAGAAATGCTGAAGTCTCACTACCTGCCCGGACTAATTTTCAGTCTTACGGTGACTGAGCCTATGAGTTTGCAACTTCCATGAGCACACTTTGGGGAATGGGTTCTTGTGCAGAAGCAATGCTCTTTGGATGAATTTATAACAACAGCAAGGATAATAGTTACTATTTATTGAAACCTAGAATGTTCAGGCTGGGTCCTGTGCCAAGTGCTTCACATGCATCATGTCATGTAAACTTTTATTACAAGTGAAGATACTGAGGTTCAGAGAAGGTGAGTAGCTTGTCCCAGTTCCTGTGGTTAGCCAGTGGTGAAGGTGGGCTTTACCCCAGCTCTGTGTGGTTATGTTCTGTCTTCAGTGCCAAAGAAGTGATTGTAGGAGCTTTGAGTTTATTTCACCATCTTCTACCCAGGCAGTACTCAGTCTAGACAGCTTCCTAACGCCAGCCTGGTGGGGATCACTGTTAGCTGTGCTGTTTTTATTTGTTCCTTTCTCATAGTTTCCTTTGTGACAGAGGAACTAGAGGAAATAGAGGGGCCACAAAGACTGGGGAGATAAGAAGGTTCTAATTCTGCCTCTAACACGGAATAACCCTTTGACCCTGGGTAAGTCACATGTACACTGTCCCCCCTCCCCTTCTTGCCTGAAAAACTCTCATGTCTCTTTGGTGAGTGAAGGAGAGGGGTGGTATAGACTTGGGTTTACCCTTACCTATAGGGCTCCTTCAAAGCTCTGGGAAGAGGCCCTGGCATTTTTGTATTTATATTTAGAATTTTATATTTATTTTCTTTAAGAGACCCACAAGTTGTATAAGCTTCAGGCTCTCCAACCTGGATCCCCCCTGGGGTGTTGTTGGAGTCCGAAGGAGATAATGTTATTGATGCACTTTATACGGCAGAATGCACTGTACACACATGGCAGAACTATTATTAATCCTATCTAATAAAGAGGGGATATGCTAATTGACCGTCACAACCTCACAAAGATGGCAGCGCCCACAGCCAATAAGGGAATATGCTAATTGACTGCCACACCCTCAAAGATGGTGGTGCCCACAGCCACAAGATGGCGGTGCCCAGTCCCCTCAGCCCCGCCGGGGCAGCAGGCGCGTGGCACAGCCAGGCCCATCCCCAGGCGGGTCCAGCCACTCTGCGCACCTGCCTCTGGAGTCTCCAAGTTCCCTTAGTCCCCCAGCTGCCCAGGGCTGCCCGAGGCTCAGGTAATGAGGGCTGGCTGAGGCTTGCACTACCAGCAGTAGCAGCAGCAGAGGTGTGATGGGGGCGTTGCCTTCCCTTGATCGCCGGGTTGCCTTCCACCCCTGACGGCTCCCAGACTGTGAGAGGGGGCAGGCCAGGCTGAGGGATACCCCACTCCAGTGCATGAATTTTCATGCACCGGGCCTCTAGTATTGTTAATAATCAGATAGCAGCTTGAATCCAGGAAGCTATCTTGGGGGCTGGTGGGAGAAAGAAGGGCTTAGATTCCAGGAAAGCAGAGGGAGCCTGCAACCTTTCCAGTGGATGGCGGGAGAGTTATGAAATCTCCTCCCGAGGAGGAAGATGTCTATCTCTTTACCCATACTTGTGCCTGAGAGTTGGGAATTGGACGAGTTGTTTTTTATTTCCTGGCTTCAGGGAAAAGTGGAGGACGGCATTTTTCTAATTGGAGAGGGTAGATTTACAAGTGCTACCTGGATCCCATTACGGAAAGCGGCAATTTACTCTTGGTTATTAAAAGGCTCATTATTCAGTTTATGGATTATCCAGATCCTGTCTGTTCCTGGCCATTCTGATGTACACCCTGTATGCATTTTACTGCCAATTATCACCTCCACCGAAGCTGGGAAGAGAGAGGAGCTGACCCCCAAATTGGTTCATTCCTCTCCTTGTTAGCAGCTCTGTCAAGGTTCGTTAGCAGGAAGTAGTTCTGGGAAAAATGGCTTAAAGGAGGTGAAGGGATTATCTGTGCCTTCACTGTTCTCTCCTCAGCTCAGGGATTGAGAGTGGGTTCTGGTTCTGATTTAAATTGGATTTAGAGTCACTAAATCAGAGAGACTGTGGCCTAGGGTATCCACAGCAGTGTCAGGGTAGCTAACAGTCTCAGAGGGACCCTCTGCCCCCACACCCCATATCTCCAGGCCTGTCTCTCATTTCCTGTGTCATGTGGAGGGGTGGGAGCTCACAACATCTGGTACTTGGGAGAGTTGGGGAAAGTTAACTCATAAAGAGATTGTTCAGGGGCCAGGAAAAGGGAGATCCTTGTACATGAATCATTTAGTGCTTGTGTGTAAAAAATGATGTGTCTCTGCACATGCATAGTGAATGTAAATATATAAATAGAAATATTCACCTACATCCATTCAGTCCAATAATATTTTCTCATATTTGAAAACTCTTGCATGTAAAATCCTTTTCCAGAAGGGACTTGTCTAACCTCAAAGGCTATTTTGTTTCCTAGTGAATTTATTAGCTGTGCATTCACCAGACACAAAGGAAAAACTTCTTGGTCGGTTATGAAAACTGAATTTGCACCTTCCTTCGAGAAGATCATGATCATAGGGAACTGGAAGTAAAATGTGTATGTCCTGTATTGGGAATGAGCTATGATGTGGGATTTAAATGTGCACACGGAGCTCATCTTAGATTTTAGGGCTGAAGTGAGCAAGGGACTGTCCTGGAACCATTTCCCACCTTGGGACAAGTGGGACCCATCCCTGTGGAAAGCAGGGCCACTATTCCTGATATCAGTGCTTGGTGTTCTCGGCTCCAACAATGCACTGATCTCTAAAGAAAGAGAAGTGAAAGTCTCTATTTGTGAAGGGTTTGCCTTATCAATCAGGGAATATGGGCACCAGAGAAGAAAGAAGGCTGCTCTCTGGGACATGGCCAGTGAGAGGCCTGTGGGGTGCAGAGGTCAGAGCTGGACCGATTCTGATTCCAGCTTTATGCTGGGTATGAGTAAGGGGAATCATACCTTTATTTAATGCTCTGTAGCAGTGCTATCCAGTAGGACTATCACGCAGGCCACTTAGGCATTTTTACTTTTTCTAAGAGCCACAATAAAAAAGCAAGCAAAAAGAAACGGGCAGAATTTAATGAATGTATTTTATTGAACCCAGTATATCCAAAACATTTTCATTTTAACATGTTATTCATGTAAAAATGGTTAATGAAATATTTATATTCTTTTTTCATAAATCTTCAAAATCTGGTGTATATTTTGCCATGATAGCATATCTCAATTTGGGTGCTAAATTTTTACTGGAAATACTTGATCTGTATTTGGAATTTATAAAATGTATAGTCGAAAAAGTAGATTCACATTTCCAAGTTGCTCTTAGGATGCTTAGAAGTATTCCAGGAGTTGAATTAAGTATCAGTCTTTAAATGTAAGCAAAGTAAAATAAAATGAAATAAAAAATGTGGTTCCTCAGTCACACCGGCCATATTTCAAGGGCTCAGCAGCTGCAGGTGGGTAGTGGCTGCTGAATTGGGCAGCATGTTCATCAGTATTCATCCTCACCATCAGAAGGGACCAATGAACTTGGAGAGTAGTGCAAGGGGTTTGGGGAAAGGATTGTCTACTGGCTAAGGAATGGAACGGGAGGACACCTTTGTTGGTCAGACTCTTGGCAGCCAAAGGGAAGAAAATGATGAGCAACTAGTAAGTACTGCATCCAGGGACACATTGGAGCCTTTGATGACCCCATGAAATTTCTCCTGAAAATGAAGTCCCAGGTTTTTCCAGATTCTGAGCCCGTTTGGCCCCCCAGATGTTGAGCAGCTGTGAATTCTCCCCAGGGCGTGCTGCTTTGGTCTCTGTGTGGTAGTGTGAACTCCTGGAGGCTTTGAGGTCAGAGACAGACTTTATCCACTTTTATTGGAGTCATTCCTTTGCTCCAGGGGGGCCGTCACATATGGCAGCAATTCAGACAGAATAAACCATATGTCTTCTTTTAAGTCAAGAGAGTAAGGTGATGGGAGTTTCTTTGTACAGTTGGCTTATTTTTTACTGCTTGTTTGGGTGTATGTGAATTTAGTGATATGTTAATAGATGTCCAATGGTACTTCGAGCAAATCCACTTGTAAACCAGCAGCTCTGTTTTGACTATACTTCTGAGTTGTATTCCTGCCTTGCTCTACTTCATCTTCCTGGATCATAGACATTAGCATTTTTTCATGAGATGAACATTTCATTATAGTAACGACAGTCTTCTAGATATTTTACAGATATTTATTAACTCACAACATTTCAGGATGAGCATTATTACTTTCACCTGACATATGAGGAAACTGGTTCATATACTTAACTGCTTTCTAATGCAAGAGCATTGTGGGATTCCATACCTCTGCTGCCTGTTTATTTATAGTCCGTGATTAAGAATGCATTTTGCATTTTTAAATGTTGAAAAAAAATCAAAAGAAGAATGAGATTTCATGACATGCGAAAATATATGAAATTCAAATATCAGTGTCCACAAAGAAGGTTTTATTGGAATACAGAGTACTTATGCATTTCCTATTGTCTATGTCTGCATCCATGCCACAGTGGCAGAGTTCCGAAGTGTACAGGTGGACTGTATGGTCCACAAAGCCTTAAATATTTTTTGTTTTAAATTTTTTATTGAATTTATTGGGGTGACATTAGTTAATAAAATTGTTGCCTGACTGGCATGGCTCAATGGTTGAGCGTCAACCTATGAACCAGGAGGTCACAGTTCGATTCCCGGTCAGGGCACATGCCTGGTTTTTGGGCTGGCTCCCCAGTTGGAGCATGCACGAGGCAGTGAATCAATGATTCTCTCTCATCATTTAGTTTCTCTCTCTCTCTCTCTCTCTCTCTCCCCCACCCTTCCTCTCTGATATCAATAAAAATATATTTAAAAAAAGAATTTGCATGTATAACAGGTTCCCAGGTGATTGTGGCCCACACTCTAAGTAGCCCTGCTACATTTCATTCTGCTCAAAAGTTGTTGAGTTATGGAAGGCTTCATTTACACCCATACATTCCCCAACAGCAGTGACTAAAAATTTAAGTCAACTTAGAAATTTAAGTCAAGTGCATTCTAATTGGCTCTTTAAGCATTGCAATTGTTTGATTTCTGCCTCCACTGTTTTTCATTGAAGCCCAAGCTTTCTGATGTCATGGGGCTCCAGGCATCACGAACATTGAAACGCACGTGCCTCTGTGCCCAGCAGTAAGGGTTGGGGCAGAAATGAACCTCTCCTCAGTGGCATCCCTCATGCACTTCTGGAAACTCATTTTTTTTTTTCAAATCAGTTTCAAAACCAGTTTATGATGGTTTATAAACCAGGAAATTGGTTCCTGCTGATTGTATGTCAAACCCTTTCTCGTTCCATCGTCCCAGTTTCTTGTTGTTGGCTAACAACAAGGACACTGCTTCTGCACTCAGGTTGTACTGGCTTTGGTCACAAAAGTGAATGCGTCAGTGCTCCAGTTTACTTTCTTAATTATTGGCTTAGGCAGTCAGATGTTTAAAAAGTCATTATTTAAGGATTAGGAATGGGGAGAGCAAAGATTGGTGAAAGGTGATAGCTTTTTTTTTTTTCATGTTGATGATTCATAGTCTTGTTTGGGATTTTAATAAACAACAAAAAGGATTGGAAACCGCTGGCATAAAGGAGAAAATAAGTGTCTGAAGTTTTCCCCTTTGCTCTCTCCCAGCTCTCTGATTCTATGCCTTCATTTATTGTCCAGCCCATTTTTTCTGATTCCCCCCTTTCATCTCTGGCCTCTGGGCCTCTCCCCAATATAGGTGCTCTGGGGATCATTAGCTAGGAGGTCTGAAAAATAATAATCTACGCCCTCTAGAAGGGAAGCGTTATGGAACCCTATCGCCAGATAGAGAAAGCCCTCTTGCAGAGACCCAGGATAGAAGCCATTTCATTAGAGATTCATAGAAACCCAATTCTGTGCCTCATATAAAATTATTGGCATGATGTTCATGACAGCCCATCGATGCCATCCCACAAACCCTGGCCACGATGGCCTGGAGGCTGACTTTACCATCACCTGTGCTTTCTCTTTTATTGCTGACCTTCTCGACATTGTCATTCTTTCCTTCCTTCCTTCCCACTTCTAGGAGAACATTTATTCCCCAGAAGCTGCAAGTATCCAAACCACTGCCACCTTGTGCCTGCCGCCTTCTTTATTGTTCCTCTCGTTCTTTCAGTTGGGTGTAGGAGGATTTCTCACTCCTACCTGGTTTGTATCACTTAATCATTTGTTCCCTGGCTTGTTTAATGTTTGTTTAATTTTACCATGCTGTTTAGCCCTGGCAACCTGGCTGATGGCTTGAGTTGAGCCAAGATTTCTGCATGTGACTTCTTACTTGTTGGTAAGGTAAAGTTTGTTTTCCTCTCACCCACAGTTGACCCCAGCTATTGAAACTTAATTTAAGAAACGACAGCCAAACTATAAATCACTCTAAATTTTTGTATTAGAACGATTGAAATTCTCTATATAGTTTTCTAGATTTGTATGGGTTAAAGGGGTCTCTGTTTGACTTTTTTCTCTCTTATCTTCAGCAAATTGAGACATTTGAAGGGGAGTTCATTATTAAGTACTTTAAGTGAGAGGATGGGGAGAGGGAATGAAGGGAATTAAATGAAGATTTAATTTCGTTTTAAGGGAAGTTAGGGTTATATGAATAATAATATTGTAACTATAGCTTACATTTACCCAGTGCTCATAGGTATTGTGTTGGGGCTTTATATTTTTGTATTATCATTTAATCCTAACAAGCTCATAATAGTATGAAGCGGATACTATTATAAATTCCCATGTAGGTGAGGAAATTTAGGCTTCTTTAAGTAACCTCTCTAAAGATGTACAACTATCAAAGGAGGGGGAAGGATTTGAATGCAGAAGTTTGGCCAAAGTAAAATACACATAATAGAATATATTCCTGTAGTAACACACAGGCAAACCTATTTGTAACTTGCCCAAATAATAACTTTTATGATAAAATAACCTTAGTAAACATTTTCTGGGCACTAACTTTATGGAGGTACTACTAGTATCTTGAAGATATAACATGATTTCCTTTAATATTAAACAATTATGTTAGAAAAATGCTATTACTCTCATATCTATTTCACCTGTGAGAAAACTCTGAGGCATAAGAAAACTCAAGTTCTTTGCCCAAGGTCCCATGGTTAGTGAGCAGAAAATTTGTGTGGTAATGTTATTTTTATAAATATTATTGTTAGTTGTTAACATTCACTATATGCAGTAAAGCCTAGGCACTATTTTTAGCACTTTACACTTAATTAACTAATTTAATCCCTATTTTCCAGCTAAGGAAACTGAGTCAGAGAGTGGTTAAAGTCAGCGAACTATTTTTAGGAGTGATGAGATTTGAACCCAGGCAGTTTGGCTCTGCCATCTGTGTATGTAACAAATGTGCACATGGCCACAACACCCTTGATCCCCGTTTTTTTTTTTTCCATTGTGCTGGTTTACCTCCTAGTTCAGCTAATCACTTAGGACTATTGAAATCTTTTTCAATTGAAATCAACACACTTCAAGGAGCTTGTGGAAATAAAAAAAGATTGCTTGATTTTTGACTTGCGATAAACTGAATTTGAAAAGTCTTTGAGGTTCTGTTTTTGTTATTTATTTGTTTTGTTATTTATTTTGTTATTTGTTTTGTTATTTATTTGTTTGTTATGCCTTTGAAGACTTTTGAATCAGACCACACTGAGTAGAACTCACTTGGGTCTTCAGACCTGGTGAAGTCACCATCCTTGTGAACATGGCATTGGTATTTGAGCGTGAGCACATCTTTCTGTCTGGGTGGGGAATGCCAGGCAGTGTTCCCTCTCGACAGCTCTCCCTGCTCTCCCCATCATTGCCTGTCCCTCTGGCTAACTCCACGGGGCAGCCAGAGTGATCTTTTAATATGGCAATTCCATGACTAAACCTTTGGGTGGCCGGTGGCTTTCCTTTTCACTTGGGACAAACTCCAAACTCCTTTCCATGGCTCACAGTTCTCATGACCTTGCTCTTGGGGGATCACCTCCTACACCTCAGTCCCCTGCTCATTGTTATTCCATCCACTTCTTGGACCATGTCAAGTCCGTTCTTGCTTTAGAGATGCAGGGCTGTTTGTTTTCCTGCCTGCCAAACCCTGCTGCCAGGTTCTTTTTGAGACTCTTTCTCGCCATTTTTCACATCCCAAATTAAAATTCATTGCTGTGGGCAGGCCTTTGCTGATTTGGCCAACGAAATAAAACTCTTCCTGATGTCTTCTATTATGGTTCCCTGTTTATTGCATGTGTAGCACTTTCCTAATATATGAATTTTTGCGTATTTGTTTGCTTATCTGCCAGTGCAAAGACTGAGAAGGGGGGATCGCTATTATTTTGTTTATCACTATGTACCTAGCACCTAGCACAGGACAGTCGACAAACAAATGAATGATTCAATGAATTCATTTCAAGCAAAAAGAATAGCATGTGCAAATATATGGTGGCATGAAGCAACAGGTTATTTTGTAAGCTCTTGACAGTTTGTATTGTTAAGGAAGAAGTGATCAGCTTATAAAAGTTAAGAGCTTAGAAGTTAAGGGTTTAAATCAGTCACAGCCTGTATGTAGCACTGGGGAGTCTAACTTAGTTCTGACTGACTCCAAAATCGATGCTCTTATCCCCAGCCCTGCCCTATGCTATAGTCAGGGAATGCTAGGTAGGAACAGAGGAGAGGTCTCTTTTTATATAAACCTTAAATAAAAACATCTCTGGGGTCATGAATTGAAGCCTACTTTTTTGTCTTGGGGTCTTTTCTCTTGTTAGAGATATACTTTGTTTTGCCTAATAGATTTTTTTATTAAGTGGTACAAACATCAGTCTTTTGTAAACTCAATCAAAGTTAAATAAGGAAGTTCCTGTTTAAAGAACCTTGTTGCTAATCCCTTGGTAAAGTAAAGAATTATTCCGTAATTGGATATTAATACATTAATTATTCTCTTTCATAATTTGACTTTTAAAAAATAATAATGGCAAAGGGTTTATTTTGTGCATTTTTTATGGGATTTTCTAATCTGATCCTCACAACAACCCTGCATGATGGGTGCTATTATTATGACCTTTTCACAGAGGATGAAACTGAGATGCATAGAGACCAGATGAAGGTGTGATCACAGGACCCGATGCTTAGACGGGCTCCACGCTTGATTTAATGTTCTTCAGTTGCTGTCTAAAAATTGTACATAATTTTGAACAAAGGGTTCCGCATTTTTGTTTTGCATGGGGTCTTGCAGTTATGTGGCTGGCCCTGCCCCAGTGAGTTGTCCAAGGTCACTCAGTGGTGTGAGGCTGAGTCAGGATTCCAGCCCAGACTGCCTGGCCTTAAGCTTCCACTCGTTCATTTATGTTCTTTGGCTTCCCATATCCCATATTCTTAAAGCAAGTTCCCTCCACCTTTTTTCTCTTTGGGCCTATCTTTAAAAACAGGTGGTTTGACTCATCTTGTTGAATTCCTTGCAATTTAGCTTTACTTGTTGGGCCGAGTGTCTGATACATGCAATTTCCCAATTAGGTTTTGTAAGGGAGCAGTAGGGAAGATTTGAAGTTGTGGCAAGAATTGCACATCCTTACCATAGTGAACTATCATAGCCTAAAAATAAATGTAACATATTTGTTCTATACAGGTCTACTGGGGGAAAAAGAAAAGGGAGCTCCAAAGCATATGAAAGGAAGACAGTCCCTGAACCCTGTTTATCTGCATGTGGTGCTCTGTGGACTGGTGACACTTAATTACCACATACAGTTTCATGGACTGGTTTATGAGAAGCTGCTTTTTAGCCTTTCGTGGATTGCTGTAAAGGGAATTGTAGAAAGATAGGAGAAGGTTTCTAACACGTTGGCAAAAAAAATAAAAAATAAAAATCGTCCCTTGTGGTCTATCTTGGGCTAGAACCTGAGACTGCCTTGAGTTCTTTCTCAGCATTTCCCGAGACTTTACTGTGAGGAGGCAGAGACCAGAGCTCAGGTTGGAAGGAGTAAAAGGCGTAAGTGTAGTCATCACAGGGCACGGGGCTCTGATAGAGGTGGGCATTGGCCCCAGGGGCCCCAGGAAAGCTGCGATTTTAAGAGGAGTCTAGGAAGCTTAGGGGAATTATCCAGGTCTTAGAAGAGAAAGAGTCCTAGACGGAGGGAGCAATAAGAACAAAAGCATGGAGCTGAGGGGATCAGGGCTGAATGAACTACAACTATTTGGCCCTGGCTGAGTGTTGGAGATGATATGGGAGAGGTAGATGTTGACCAAATACTACTGATGAACATTAGAGTGTAGATTTATAACCCAAAATTAGGGGCAATAATGATAATAGGTAACATTTCCTTTAATTGAGGGTTTCTTCATAAGTTGTAAATATCCATGTGGTCTCTGGCCACACATACACCTATAAGAGTGACACGATGTGCACACCCAGGGTCATTGATTCATACATGAGATAAATGGGGACTCTGGAGTCATTCGGGGTCCTCATTCTGTCATTTATGACACTGGGATCTGGGGCCAGGTAGCAATCATTTTGAACCTTTTGTTTTCCTTGTTTCTAAACGAGGCTGAGTAATCATATCTTCTCCACTCTTTGTTGTCAAGAACAATATGAAGTAAGACTATATACTTATGTTTATTGTTTGAATTGTCTCTAATGTAAGAAATTTTATTTATTACTTTATACTTTTTTTTTCATCATTCCTGACAACTTTATATATCATTTCAAAGTTGGAGTGGTCGAGGCACACTGGCTAATTAGTTGCCTTTTAGGAAGACTGGGTAATTCACGACCAGAAAGGGAGGCAGGGAGGCTGGGGAGGATAACAGTTTTCTCCAGGAAGCCTTCTAGTGAGGTGTGATCTTGGACACATCACTTACCTCTCTGAGCTTCTGTTTCTCCTAGAAAATGAAGACAGTCTGGCCTGTGTAGCTCAGTGGTTGAGTGTCGACCTATGAACCAGGAGGTTATGGTTCGATTCCCAGTCAGGTTGATACCCAGTGGGAGGGGGGGGGGAGGGAGAGCAGGAGGCAGCTGATCAATGATTCTCTCTCATCATTGATGTTTCTGTCTCTCTCACTCCCTCTCTGAAATCAATAAAAAATTAATATTAAAAAAAAACACAAAAAGAAAATGAAGACAAAACTTACTTATAAAAACTATCATGAAGCAGTTTTAATGAGATACTTGATGTAAAGTGTGTGGCACATAGAAACTGTTCAATAAATAACTGTTATTGTTTTATTTTTTAAAAGAAAGGAGTTAGTGTTCCAGTGTTGAGTTAGAGGCTTGAGGCCAAGAGTGTAAGAGATGTTTATACAGTTTCTACCCTCTCCTCTCATCTCCTCCTTACCTTCACCCTGCTACCCCCATCTCCAACCACTTTCTCCCCTCAGAGCTGAATGGAATTGGATGTCTTATAAATGTGGTGCAGCCTTTGCTATAGGGCCCCCAGACATGCCCTTCTAACACTCTGGCAAATGAATCAAAACACCAATAGCGAGGGGTGTTAGTTGAACTTTCTAACTTTTCACCCCCTCCTCTGAGGAGGGTGCCAGCTCTGACTGGTGATCTCATTCAGGAGATTGGAGGGGCCAGAGCCGCTGGTGGAGGGCTTGGTTACCTAGGTGACATTTACCTATGCAGATGACAAAGGGGCCCACACTGCCACTCACTCATGCAGAAGTCTATCAAGTGATGGGGGAGGTGGAAAGAAGTAATTTTCTCTTGAAATGAGGTAGATGCGGTGTTAATTTCCTTTGGCAGTTAGTTTTCTGTTTTCAGGGAAGCAGGAGGAAGATTAAACTTTCATTTCTGCCTGTAAATACTCAGTTCGTGAACCTGGCAAGCCTCTGAAGAATAAAACAGTCCTGGCGCCAGACTTTGGGGCTTCTTGTCTTTTCAGCAGCTTATTGCATTTATTTTACTGCTTTGGGGGATTAGAAAATAGTCTCTGAAGGCTATTTCTTAAATGACTTGGAATATTAATGCAGAAAACTTGCTGTTGGACAATACAGTGAATACTGTAGCTTTGTCTCTAATTGGCTAATGGGTCTTTCACTCACTAAAGTCTTTTTTTTTTTTAAACCTTTATTGTGAAAGATAACGCATATTAAGAAAATTCATAAGACAATGAAGTAGGCCTGTGGTTTATTATAAAGTGAATATGTTTGTGCTTGTGACCAATACTGAGGGGAAGACAGAACATGGCCTGTGTCCCAGAAGCACTCCTGCTTCTTCCCAGTCCTCACCTGTCACCCCCCCCCGCCCCCCTCCAAGGAGACTCTAATCTTGACTTTATAAAGAAAAGCAAAGAAGTTATTACTACAAGTTTTGTCATCTAAACTTTAGCGTTATATTGTTAAACACTTTTATTTTGTATCTGTTTGGAATTTCATATAGATGGAATCATACAGTCAAGTTCTGCTTTTTTTTTAAACCAACACTTCGTTTGTGAGGTTCATGCCTATGGTGATATGTAGCTGTCATTTATTTATTTTACTTGCTGTATTATCTGAATATGCCACAATTTAGTTAACTTTTTGACTATTGATGGATGTTTATATCTTTTAACTATTTTAAATAATGATGTTATGGACATTCTTGCACATGTGTCTTGAGCTCATAGCATTCATTTCTATTGGTTGTGTGCCTGGGAGTGGAATTGCTAGGGCATAAAATACATATCTTGGGCTTTAGTGATGTTAAAGGATTTTTTTAAAGTACAGTTATTACTCTCATACAAGAATAAAATGAACAACTGTCAAAGGTTTCATTAGACTTATTAATGAGGGAACAAAAAAGGTATTACAACTAGTTTGAAGAATAAAAGACCCATTCATATACTATAGGCAACAAGGAATGCTGAAATGAATTTATGAGCAGATGCAAAATGAATCTACCCACAAGGCTCTAATAATTCACCAACACCATTAATTTGCATTTCTGTGGACAAGAAGCATTTGTATTATTATCAGTTTTTACAATTTAAACAGTTGTAGAATAGCTCAAAGACAAGGAAAGAAAGGCAGGATAACATGGAAGGGTGCACGGGACTGGATACCCAGTACTCTTTCTTCCTTATTTGGAGTCTTTCATGATTTTTCCTGGCAGTTGATAATTCCAAATTGCCTTCCCAGGTGATGTTTCAGAGTAGTCCCTCACTAGCAGTGCACCAGAGTTCCTGCTGTTCCACATCCTGGACGGCAGTTGGTATTGTCGAAATGTTAATCTTGGCTAATTTGGGTAGGTGTTCAGTGGTATATTTTTGTGGTTTTAATTTGCACATTTGTGATTCAGAATGAGGTCGAGTATCTTTTCAGATGTTTGTTGGCTATTTGACTATCCTCTTGTGTGAACTGCCTGTTGTGGTCATTCTCCCATTTTTAAAAATTTGGGTTACATGTCTTTTTCCTGTTCCTTGGTAGGAATTCTTCACATATGTATTCTATATATTCTCTATATGTTATGTATTTTCCAATTAATTATATGTGTTGCAGAGATCATCTCCCACGCTTTGGCTTGCCTTTCCATTCTTTTACTGTGTCTTTTAATGGGCACATTAATTTTAAAACAGCCCAGTTTATTATTTTTTTATTTTATAGTTAATGATTTTTAAAATCTCTCCTTAAGAAGTCTTTCACTACACTGATTTCTCAAAAATATTAACTTCTAGGAATAATATTATTCTGCATTTTGAATTTAGATCTAAAAACCATTTAGATTTTTCTGTATGACTTAAACTATCTATCTCCCCACCCCCATTATGGTAACCAATTTTCCTGGCACCAATTATTAAAAAGACTTCCTTTTACTCTGCTTGGTAGTAGTATGTTTGTCAAATACCAAGTGTTCATATATGTTTGGGACAGTTTCTGGGCTTTTTGTTTAATTCCATAGATTTGTTTGACTATTTTTACAGGAGCACTACACTAGTGTTTTTATAATAAGTTTTATAGTAAGTCTTTATTTCTGGGAGAGCTGTCCCTTCCACCATGTTATACCTATTTAAGGCTCTTTTAGCCCTTTATATTTGCTT
The DNA here is from genome assembly GCF_963455305.1 of Plecotus auritus. Lineage (NCBI taxonomy): Eukaryota > Metazoa > Chordata > Mammalia > Chiroptera > Vespertilionidae > Plecotus > Plecotus auritus. The sequence continues at coordinate 57,061,285 of NC_137771.1, forward strand.
TTGAATTTTAGAATTATCTCATCAATTTCACAAAAATTGTGAAATTTTATTTATGGTTTTTAGGATTGTATTAAATTCTTAGAAATGTCATTCCTAGGTATTTATCCAAGAGAAATGAAAACATGTGTCCCCAAAGACACATGTACATTAATATTTATAGCACTTTATTCATAACTGCTCCATACTAGAAAGAACAATATTTTTATATAATGTAAAACTACTAGGCAATGAAAAGGAATGAATCATTGAAACACTCAACACCATGGATGAATCTCAAAAACATTACATTGAGCAAAAGAAGCCAGACATGAAAGAATACATACTATGTGATTTCATAACAACCACAGCTACTCAGTATTGATAAATTTCAAATCAGAGGTTCAGTAGAGTAGGGGGTGAAGGAAATTGGGGTGGCGAACTACATAGAGGCATATGAGTACTTATTTGGGTAGTGATTATAGAGGTATCAAACCATAACCTAAAAATGTATGTTTGATGGTATTTTGGTTATGTTTCTCCTTTTTTTTAAAGACTCCATTAACTCTAAAGATCTGTTTGGGAAGAACTAACATGCATGTTTACAAATTAAATATTTTATATTTAATTTTATATTATATCTTATAAATATTTTATATAGCTCTAAGTATTATTGCCTTTAAGTTCTCTCAGAAATATTTTGTTTTCTATCTAAAGATCTTTCACATCTTTTTAAGAATTATTCTTAGGCTTATTTGTAGATATTCATGAGTATTTTTTATGTTATTACCGGTATGAAAGTGACTTTTTAAAATTTTATTTTGTTTCTAACTGGTATATCAACACATAGTTCATGTTTGTTTATTTTTTTTTTTCTCTCCAGAATTCTTGCTAAACTTATTATTTGTCATTTATCTGTAAACTTTTTTTGGATTTTTATATCCTTCAACATATCTGCTAAAAATGAACCTTTTATTTCTTCTTTTCTAATTATTTTATTTTTTATATCTTTTTCTTATCTGAATGTGCGGTCTAGGACCTTTAATGAGATGCTGATTCTAAAGAGAAAGCCATCAACATTTCATCAATATGTGTTAGGTTGGTAGTGTTTTTTTTTAATGACATATTTTAAAAGGAATTTTAATCTTATTTTGCTAAGAGTTTTTAATAATCAATGGATATTGAATTTTATTAAAGTTATTCTTGCACATATTAAAATTATTATATGTTTTTTCTTCTTAATCCTATTAATATAGTGAATAACGGTTTTTAAAAATGTTAACAATGGGTTTATGGAATAGGCCTGGTTGGTCAAGATAGATTAATCTTTTTACATTTTGCGGTAGTATTTGGTTTGCTTATATTTGGTTTAGGCTTTTTATTTAGGCTTTGTACCTCTATATTCATGAGAGAAATAGACCTGAATTTTTCCTTCTCACAAAGTCCATCTCAGGTTTTGGTTATCAAGGTTAAGCTTAAAGTGATTAGGAAATGTTTTCACTTTTTCTTTTCTCTGGAGATCTTGAGTATGATCAGCATTGTTTCTTTTTTAAATTCCTGGTAGAATTTCCTGGTGGAGCTTTCATGTTCTGGTGTTTTCTTTGTGCTAAGTTTTTTTTTGTTTTGTCTTTGTTTGTTTTTTAAAGATATGTTTTTATTGACTTCAGAGAGAGGAAGGGAGAGAGAGAGAGATAGAAACATCAATGATGGGAGAGAATCATCAATCTGCTACCTCCTGCATGCCCCCCACTGGGGATGGAGCCTGCAACCTGGGCATGTTCCCTGACCAGGAATTGAACAGTGACCTCCTGGTTCATAGGTTGACACTCAACCACTGAACACACTGTCCAGGCTGCACTAAGGTTTTAAGTAATGCATTATACTTTTTTAATAGCTTAAGACTTCAGTTTTCAGATTTAAAAAGCTTTTGGGTTTTGTTTATTTATTTATTTTTTTGCATGTCAGATTTGGTGAGGTAGTTTCCTAGAATTTTGCCTCTTATCTAAATTTGCAAAGTTATTGGCATAAATTTGTCCATAATATCTTCTTATCTATTTAATACCTGGATGATCTATAGGATGTCCTCTATTTTATTATTCTTTTCAACACGTCTCTGGGTTGATCTTCTGCATTGTATGTTTGTTTTTCTTCATTTATTTCTGGTCTTTGTCCATTTCCTTTCTTCTACTTTATTTGGGTTAATTTGTTGATTTTTAAAGATGATTTCTTAAAATGGGATGCTGATTCTCAGCTTCAGTTCTATTGTAATATAATAAATTTCTCTTTAAATACTGTTTTTGTTGCACCCCACACTTATATAAAATTATTCTATTATTCAGTTGAGTATTTATTTGCAAAGATATATGCACCCTTATGTTCATTACAGTACTATTCATGGTGGCCAAAATATGGAAACAACCAAAGTGTCCTTCCATAAAGTATTGGACAAAGAAGATGTCCAACATCTGTACATATATACAATGGAATACTACTCAGTCATAAGAAAAGGTGAAATACTGCCATTTGCGACAACATATATGAACCTTTAGAATATTATGCTATACGAAATAAGTGAGAAAAAGCTAAGAACCATATGATTTCACTCATATGTGGGATATAAAATTGAAACTCATGGACACAGACAACAGTATGGTGGTTACCAGCAGGAAATGGGGTGGGGAGGATAATAAAAGGTAAAAGGAGCTAAACATATGGTGATGGAATATGATTTGACTTTGAGAGTGGGAACACAATGCAGTATACAGATCATGTATCATAGAAATCTACACTTGAAAACTATATAATCTTATTAACCAATGTCACCCCAATAAATTTAATTAAAAATTGTTTTCTAAATAAAAAAAGTATTTTCTAATTTCATTTTGTTGATTTTTAGCTCTATTGCATTGTGAATAAAAAACAGATTCTGATTTCAGTACTTAAGAATATGTTTAGAATTGTTTGGTTTCATAGCACATGGCCCATTTTTGTACATGTTTCTTATGTGCTTGAAAATAATGTTTATTCTATAGTTCTATTTGTTTATTTGGTCAGGCTTGCTGTTTCTGTTCTTCAAATTTTCTGTATCTGGTTTCTTTTGTCTTATTTGACTTACAGGTTTCAGAGAGAGGTGTGCTCAAATGCTATACTATGATTGTAGACCTGTCTTATTCTTCTTTTCTCTCAATTTTACCTCTACATGTTTTGGAACTATGTTATTACATACATAGCAATTTGAAGTTGGTGTATCTTACTGGTGAACTGAGCCTTTTGACATTACGAAGTGATTGTCCATACACCTAATAAGAGTTTTTACTATAAAGTATACTTTGTCTGATATTAGTAAAACCATACTAGCTTTTTGTTAGTTAGTACTATTTGCCTGGTATATCATTTAAAAAGCATTTTTCGTCCCCACATTTCTATATCCTTATGTTTTAGATCTGTCTCTTGTATACAGCATATTGCCAAGTTTGACAACCTTTATATTTAATTGGAACTTTTAATGTATTTACACACATAGTTGAAATTTACTATCATATTAAGTGCTTTCTTTTAGTCCAGCATGTTCCTCGTTGTTAATTTTCTTCCCTTATTTTGAATGGAATTTGTTTGCTTCTTTTTTTTTTTACCATTCTACCCTTTCTCTCTATTAATTTGGAAGTTTTCATTCTTTTATTTTTATTTTGATGGTTATATTAGAGATTTAAGTATACATTCTTGATTTAGGCCTCAGAACACTAACACCATTTATGTCTCTCCTGACTTACGTTGTTGTTGTTGTGTTTTTACCTGGTACATTTTAAATGCCCAAGATATTATTATTGTTTACACAATCATTACTTATTTTGACTTGCTCATGTATTTATTCTGTTCTTTGCTCTTCACTTATTCTTGTATAATCGATCTTCCATCTGGGGTTACTTTCTTTTGTCTGAAGAACAAGTACTCTTTAGTATTTCCTTTATTGTAGGTCTGCTAGTGATAAATTCTTTCCGTTTTTGTTTTGCTGGAATGTCTTTATTTCACCATCATTCTTAAGTATATTTTCTCTGGGCATAGAATTCTAGGTTGTCAATTATGTTCTTTCAGCACTTTGAAGAATTTGCTTACTTTTGGCTTCCCTTTTTTTTCCTTTGGCAGATTTTACGTTTTTGGCTTTGTGGTGTTTGTCAGTTTTATAACGTGCCTAGATGAAGTTTTCATTTTATTTATCCCACTTGAGGTTTCTAGGTCTGCTTGTCTTAGCTGCTTCTAATTCCAGATACCATTCTTCAGTTTTGAAAAGTTCTCAGCTATAATTTTGTCAAATATTGCTTTGCCCTATCCACTTTCTTCTCCTCCTTTGGACTATAAATACTTATATTTAGTTTATTAATTACTTGGGCTTAATTACCTTCTTGCTATATTGTATAATGCATTTTCATTCTTTTGTCTTTCTGTGCTTCACGATAGTTATTCTGATTGCTAATTCCCGTTTCAGCTAATATGTTTTTAGGTTTAAAATTTAAATTTGGTTCTCTCTCTCTCTTTCTCTCTCTCTCATTTCCCATTTATCTTAATTTCCTAGGGCATTTGTAGTAATTTATGAAATAACTAAAAACTTGATGGCTTAACACAACCGAGATTTATTTTGCCACAGTTCTGCAATCAAGGTGTCGGCAGGGCCACACTGTCTCTGGAGGCTCCCTTCCTTGCCTCCTTCATCTTCTAGTGGCCATCAGTACTCCATGTTTAGTGACCATGTTTCTCTGCTCCACTTCACATTGCCTTCTCCTCTGTGTCTGTCTTAAAACTCCCTCTTCTGAGGATACATGAGCTTGTGTTAGAGCTTACCCGGATAATCCAGGACAAACTCCTACTTTTGGCATCTGTAATTTAGTCAGATCTTTACCCATATCAGGGAGTATTCATTCCTTTGCCACATAAGGTAATATTCATGGGTCCCAGGGATTCAAACATGGACATATTTTTTGTGGGGCCACTATTCAGCCCACTGTACCATTCTATACTGAAATTCTCAATCTTACAATTTTATCTTCCTACAAATAGTAAAACTTTAAGAAAAAAGTCTGTTTCAGATAATTCCAAATCTGGAGCCCTCTGGGTCTATTTGCTATGTCTGTTGTTTCTACTGGTTTTTACTTACATCTTGTCTCTTCATGTGCTTGTTATTTCTAATTGTGTTATGTTTGCACAGTTGTTTACAGACGTAACTTGAAGTCAACGTTACCCAACTCTAGTGGGATTTACATTTGCTTCTGCAAGTACTTGGAGCATCAGCGCTCTAGAAGCACCTTGTTTTAGATTCAGAGATTAGGATGATTTGAAGGTAAACCATGGTCCTCTGCAGGGGCCTGTTAGCTTTCTGTTCTCTCTTCCTGCTAGGGTGCATGCAGCTCTTTGGAGACCCTAACCCAAACAAATGGTATGCTCAGGTCTATTTCCCCATCCTCAGCAGACTGTGAACACAAATTTCTATTCCCCTGGCCCCTCAAAGCATCCACAGAGAGAAAACAACTTCAAAATGTCATCTGGGTTGCCTTCCCTTCATCTTCACTTGATTCTTCTCCCCATTCCTTTCCTTCCCCCCAGTTTTGTTGTCTTTGAATGTTTTTAAGCATTTAATAAATACTTCATCTATTTTTAAATTATCTTTGATGGGAAGGCTTATTTAACATAGTGGGTTATTATTAGAGGAGTCTTCCTTAAGTTTTTTCATTCCTCTAAATTTTTTATGATGGAAAAGTTAAAACACCTAAAAAGTAGAGAGAAGAGTGCAAAGAATCCTCTTCCCCCCATTACCCAAATTCAATTATTATCAAGGTTTTATTACATACTATAGGCCCGGTGCACAAAATTTGTGCACTCGGGGGGTTGGGGGGTCCCTCAGCCTGGCCTGTGCCCTCTCACAGTCTGGGAACCCCACAATCAATCTTCCCAAAATGGTAGGCCCTGCCCACCCGGCTGGGGCTCCTCAATGGATTGCCCCCGCAGAGGGAGGCCCAGGCTACCTGCTTGACAGTCAGTGGCCTGGGACTCCCTCTTTGTGGCGATCGTGGAGCCCCCCAATCAATTGCCCCGCTGGCCAGTGGCCTGGGCCTCCCTCTGCAGGGCAATCATGGGGCGATGGCCGGGCCCCTGACCAATCGCATTGCGCCCGCCTTGGCTGGCCTGGTGCCAGTGAGTGTCATAGCGTGGTTGCCTCGAAGGTCGTCCACATGGTTGTTCTGCTGTTTGGTCATTTGATCCATTTGCATATTATGCTTTTATTATTATAGATGCTTGGACATTTTCATGTCGTATAAGAAGTTACAAAGTGGGATTTGGGATTGTATTTCAACCCTAGCCATCCATTCACCTGAAGGCCAGCATCAGAGGCAGGACTTTTGCCTTGGTCACTGCTGTGTCCCCAGCTTCAGGCACAGGCGATACTGGTTTGTGCTCCATGAGGTGTTGTTGAAGAACGGAATTCTCTGTAGAACCAGAGACCATTTGAAGCTAGAAGAGGTTTTAGCCTGTCATACAGAAACCAGTTTATAGATGGAGATAACCGGATCCTGAGAACTGAGAAGTGCTCAAGGTCACACAGGTGCATAACAGAGTCAGACCAAGGTCTTAGCTCAGGGCTCTTTCTACTTTTCTCCACTCCCTCCTCACTTTGCTGGCTTGTTTAACCACCACTTTTTCTTTCCTGATAACACTGAAGTTTAAAAGCATTTCATTACAAGTGTGATGATATAATACGGCATTAAGACACGACAAGGCAAGTTTTATTGGCCATTACTACTTGCCTCAAGTGAGTGGTGAAGCCTTTGACCACTCGGGGCATATATTAATAGCCCCATAAAATACATCCTAGATTGCTAGTGCTATTATCATCTGGCTATTATATTTCCTAAAATTATTGTACAAATGCCACTTATACACTTTTCTTTCTTTCTTTTTTTTTTTTTTATTAAATGGGAGATTAGCCTTCTTTTATGAAAGACAGTTCTTCACTTGCTGGAGAAAATAGAATTGTCAGGTGACTAGGAGAGACTATGAGCTTTGGAATCAGACGGATCTGTGCTCAGGGGTTTGCTCTGCTACTTTCTAGCTCTGTGGCATTAGGCAAGTTTCTTAACCTTTCTGAACTTTAGTTTTCTTTTATGTTAAATAACAAAAATAATACTTGTTTCTTAGAGTTCATATATATATATATATATATATATATACATGAACTCATATATATATATATATATATATATATATATATATATATATATAAAATCACCTAGCTTAGTGCTTTGAACATAGTAAGCAGTTAATGAATCACATATTATTGTTGTGATGAATGCAGATGGCATTGTTTTTAATTAGTCAAATTATTTGTGATATTAAAAAAGGCTCATAACTTTAACATGAATTTAAAATTTGTATTAATAAAAGCTAACATGGGTGGAACATTTGCTATGTTCCAGGATTTGTATGAAGTGCTTTAACTATACTGTTTCATTTAACCCCCACTTTATGAGATAAAATGCTGTTATTATTTTCACTTACAGGCGAGGAAATTGAGATATTAAATAATTTGGGATTTCCAAACTGGTCAGAGACAGAGCTCACACTAAGCCCGATGTTTCCATTGCCTGTGATCTTAACTATTCCACTGTACTGCCTCACTCCAGAGCATCTTGAGTTCACAGCGATGCCAGGGAGTTCATTGAAAGGAAAACATGTCTGATGAAAATTAACATTGAATGGGGAGAATTTGATCAGGAAAATGTTGCTAATGCAGATGGCTCTTGCTAATTTGGAATTTGTCACCAGCCCGATAGAGGGCTTGGCTGAAAGTCTGCACTGGTGCTAATTTTGAAGGTGGTAATGTGTAAACAAATGAATCATATCAACAAAAGGAATGTTGAGCCTATTTAAGTACATAACTTCCACACCACCAGCATTTTACGACTTCTCTGCACACGAAATTAAATGTAAATTGTTCTAATGTGTTCATAATCACAGATCCTTCAAGTGATCTCTGTTTGGCACGCTTTAGGTTTTTAACGTAATACAGTTGCAGTGGTGGACATTTGTTTCTTACTTTCTTACCACCTCCTCTTTTCCTAATAGCGTCTAAATAATTATTTTGGGAACTATCTAACACCTTCTTCCATAGAATTTGGGAGAGATGGGCCCTGATTGGCATTGACCCATCTTCTGAAGACCATCCTCCTTGTGCAGCAGTGGGCAGACTTCAGCCAGGCCTTACATAACACATAGCATTTTCCTGGTCTGTGTTGATGAATTCAGTCCTGGGCATGTGCCCTAGGTTGGTTGAATCAGAGTGAAACCCAGGACTTTTCTTTGATGGCTGGAGAAAGAGAAAATTTCTCTTGTTCAGAATGGTCTGGGCTGCCCAGGTGAGGCCTGGAACTGCTGCAGCCACTTTGCTCCCATGAGGGAAGCCAACTAAAGGATAAGGCAGACATAAGGAGGAGGTGAAAGAATTAAAGAGGGACTGAGTTAGAGTGCTGATCAAACCACCTCTAATGTCTGTCCTACTGCTGGACTTTTTTGTTACATGAACTAATAAATTTCTTTTGTTGTCTAAGCCAATTTAAGTTGGGTTTCCTGTTTCATGCACTTAAATTGATCCTAACTGATAAATTTGCATTGTATACTTTTTCTATAATTTGGAATTTACAGTAATAGAGATGGAAACCCCCACCACCCATCAATAATTGCATTAAGTATCATTTAACTATTAAGGCAAAACTACCTGGCAGAAAGCAATGTTGACTACGTTCTTGAGTTCCCCATAGCCTCTTGAGATGTCATGGGTAATTTTCGATGTGTTAGGGGCTTACTCACAAGGAACAACAACAGCCTTTAATTATTGAAATCGAGAGACTAGGTCAGTGGTCGGCAAACTCATTAGTCAACAGAGAGGCAAACCATGGCTCATGAGCCGCATGTGGCTCGCGAGCCACAGCTTGTTGACCACTGTGTTATACTATAGATCTTCTTTGTAAGCCTGTCCCCTATGGTTCACTTTCTATTTCACCCAGTGATGTGACAACTGTAACCCTCATTTTTCCCCATTTGAAAATACAGTAATGGTACCTACTTTATTTTGGGACTGTAAGGACTAAATGAGCTGATTTATATAAAGTATTTAGCCACAGCGTCTGTCACATAGTGAATACTTAATGAATGTTATTTGCTGCTATTATTGGTATTATTGTAGTATTTATTGTACTTATTAACAGATAATTCTCTTTCAGAGCAAATCTTTGTTTCCTCTCTAGCCCTCATCCTTTAAAAAATGACCTGAACAATGTTGATTAGGACAAGAGGTACAGACATAGCAGAGTTTTGCTAAGTCCATGAAGTGACGTAGGAGACTCTGCGCCATTTCCCTTCCTTCTCTGTTCTTCCAGACATTGAGTTCTGTGAGTGAGTCTCGATCTGTGCTCGGGGCTCAGTGGTGTTTGGGATGACTGTGTCCTCCCGGTGATCTGTTGATGGCCTTGGGGGCTCTGAGCAGGTATCACATGGTGCAGCCCACTTCCTCGTGAGCCGAAGTCATCATGTTGCTTCGTGGGGGGAGGCAGAGCAACAGCAGCAAAGTCCCCCCATTTTTGCTTTTCGAATCAAGAAAAAAAATCCCTAATTCAAACATTAGGAATATTCATTTTTGGATGGGAAAGAGTGGATGTATGAACAACAACAGAAGCCTGGGCCAAAGAACAGTGACTGAAATCACTGCGCTGACATATATAAATAAATGAAATCGTTGCACTTCCTAAGTATCCTTCCTCCCCCAGTCTCTCGGCCGTTGTCATGGGAAATGTGTGCATGGCAACATGCACTCTGAAATGGGAATGGAGATGTTTCTTTCCCTTTGCCCAAGATTTGTACATTCTAAAGAGCCTGAAGTCAGTTTCTTGCTACATTAACTTCTGGTTTTCCCTTCCTGTGAGCCCAAAGAATCATCATCATATGCTCCCTGGTCATGAGTTCATGGAAAGAAACACAGGCCTCCTGCAGGGTCTCCAAGAACTGGGCAGGGTTTAGTTGGTCAAGGAGGGAAGTTTTATTGCCGGTTTGGGTTTGCAGCTATAGGGCCTGTAGTGCGTGCACTTCTCCAAGTCCCAGTGGACTAGGGCTCTCATTCGGGACTAACTTCTCTGCCTAATCCTGTGAGTGCAATCAATAGCTGATGAGAATAAAGGCAGCTATGGCTAAGTAAGTATCAATCTAGCATATTCTTCTTCAAGTGCATTCTCACTTTATCTCACAATGATCAATAACCCAATGATATCTGTCCTATTTTTAATGGTCATTTCACTCATGAGGGAAGGGAGGCGTTGAGGGGTTCAGTTACTTGCCCTGGTCACAGTCCTAGGAGGTAGAAGCATCACTCAGTCCCACCTTGGTCTGACACTAGAGAATGCATTCTTAACCTAGGCTGCTCTCTCTTGATACTGTGATTATGTCCTCCCTTTGTAGGTGCTCTTGTGTGTGCTGTTATTCTTGTTTTCTTACTACTCTTGGTATGCAGAGGCCTCTTTCTGCTTACTTGCTCTTGTTCGAAGTTTCTTCCTTACTAATCAGTATGCACCTTTTTTGTGATGGTGCCCTCTTTCCTCTGTCCCACTCCCCAGCCCACCTCATGTTCAAATACAGTCCCTGGCAGCCTATAGGGATAGGCTCATAGGAAGATGCTGTGTGGAGAAAATGGAAACTTCACTGCTATGGTAGGTTTAGGCTCTTTTCCCCCTTTTCCTTCCTCATGCACCCCAATGTACTGTCTTTGTCCATTAGTTCCTAGTAACCCCAGCTATGTGCTAGACCACTTTTCTTGTGTAACCACATTCTTAATCCCCAAATTAAAGCGTTCTCCATTCTGAATAGAGATAGCAATATAGCCCGGCTTCTTGGATGGAACGGTGTTTAGCCAAGTTCTGTTTGCTCCTCACTGAAACGTAATAAGATGGTTAAAAGAACAAAATAACTGTGTAGAATTTCTCATGATCAAAAAGATGTCCTATGTAAAGGTACTATCTTTACCTAGTCAGCCTTCTGAGCCTTGGGATGTAGGGGCTCTGAAATATTTTATGGGGAATTTAAATCCTTTGATTGAAACAAAGATCATAGGAGGGAGGAAAGAGAAAATCTCAATAATGATTAGGTATAGTGAGTTAGGCATTCACAAAAGTGTCAGTCATTTTGAAAAAAAGAAATACTCAATACAGTGAGTTCTCAAATCCGGAGACATGTGTGTATGTGTGTGTGTGTGTGTGTCTGATGTCTGAAGAAAATGAAATTTTTCACAGCTCAAAGAAAGGAGCATTTTCCTTTGGGCTTTCTTAGTCCACAGCAGCTTGACAGCTAATCAGAGAGCTGCCACTATGCAGGGTTTCATTGACTCCATTTTCTTATTATTTAATTAGATGATTTATGGTTTCTCTGACAGGTCTGGTGTAGCCTTTGTGTTGCTAGGAGAAATCATACATAACTTGCCGTCCTAGTTATGAAGCGAATAACCGTACCCAGACCTCATTTGCTGTGATGGTTTATGTTGTCATGATATGTATGACTTTCATCAACGTTAACAGAAATTGGCCAATTACAAAAAAGTGAATAACATTTTTGCTGACTTTGTCTCTGGTTGTGTTCCCACTGCTCCCTCTTGTTAAGGAGTAACAGGAGACTTCGTGAGTTAGAGTGGCATTGTGTTTCCATGCACAAAACCAAAGCCTCCTGTAAACTGAGCTGAAGTGGGAAGGGCAGGAAAGCCAAGGACTAGGCACCTGCCATTTGTTATTAAGGGGTTCATTATCTGAGAGCATTCTATACATTCTTCTAGAATGTTCTGTTCAAAGGACAAGAAGCAAAGTCCCGCCTCACCTTCCTGGTGTTTGGTGGCCCTGTCCCCTGAGCGGTGTGCCCTGCTTGGTGCCTGGCTGTCTTGCTGTAGCGTTTTGGAGAAGCCCGATTCCTCTCTGGCCTGGCAGATCCGGCCTCAGGCTGAGCAGGGATAAGCGGAGACTGCGTCTTTACTGTTCGCTCCTGGCATTGCCGGCCTGCCAGGGCGCCATGCAGAGCCCGGGCTTCCAGGCACACTTTGGGTGAAGTCATTCTTCCCTGAAAACGGAGTTGGGAAATTTCTCCTGACGCTCAGGAACTAACTGAGAAGGTTAAGCAAAGCCAAGCTGAGGAGAAGGCTGGGAGTGTGTTCTTTCAGACACAGGTTTAGAATGGGATCACATTGCTCTTCTATGGTTTCCTCTGCTAACAAATTACTAAGGTAAATTTCCATTGTAAAAAAAAATGGCCATTGGAAGGTATTTGAAAATGGACTAAGTTGTACATTTTTTTCTTAAAGCTGTAATATAGAATATGAGATTAGCAGTCAGCTGAGAATTATCTTTCAAGTTTATTTTGTTTGCTTATGTTTATCTGAATGAAAACCAATAGGGTTGGCCATGCTCAGTTCCTCTCTCTCTCTCTCTCTCTCTCTCTCTCTCTCTCTCTCTCCTTCTACCCATCAGGGCTCATTATAACTTCTTTTCATTTTTTTAGTCCCTCATGTTCTCCACTTCCTCTCCCCCTCTGGAACCTTGCCCTCAGGGAGAAATCTGATCTCAGTTACCTACACTTATACATCTTAATGTGAATGTAAACCTGGATACTGATATTCCCAGAGGGCTTGGAATAATATCACTTATTGTGAACTAGAAGACTTTGCCTCCTTTATAAAGGAGGTAGAAACCAGTACCGAAATCCCCTTTAAAAATAAACTTGAAACTTTTGTGCTTTGCCTTGTTTTTGTATTGCCTGGACTGACTGTGACCCTGTTAAGTTCAGAAGTGTGTGTGAGTAAGCCTTATAAAGAGCACTGTCTGGGAGAGATGGAGACCGGGCAAAATGCAAACTTGCCACCAATTTGCACTGTGGATGTGGCAACGTCAGCTCACCACACTGTTGTGTGTGAAAAGGTTGTATTAAATGATCTCTATGGGCTTTTATAGACCCCAGAGTCCAAAGAGTTTGAAGATGAGTCTTGAAGGAACAGGATCTGTAGACAAGTTGCAGTTACCCACCTGTGGATGATCTTGAAGTAACAAGGCTGCCTCATCATGGTCTTTGGCCACTACAAGGACAATATATAAAAAGGATAAAATATTATAGTTTTAGTAGCTGATATCAGGCTTTTCTTAGGAAGAGAACTGCTTTTGTTTGAGAAAATACCATATAGGTCATTTGAAGTAGATGATAAAACACTGAAAACAGTGTGTGGGAGCCCAAGACACAGATAAAGATGATTAATCTTTTGTATATGAGGAAGTAAAAGGAATTTGTGTTTTGTTCAGGCCTGGGCAGGGTTGGAGAAGAAAACAGAGGAGTAGAGACAAGAGAAGAAAGAGAGAGAGAATCTGGAAAGATGGCAGAAGATTGGTTGCTAAGTGTTCTACAAAGTAAAATAAAAACCCACCAAAAAACAACTCCTAGAGATATTAGGAACTTAATGTCTAATATGAGATTTTAATTTAGTTTGCTGTGTGTTCTCTAGTTTTTGTGACCTACTAATCTTTACTAAATCTAATCTTATTTTTATTTATTTATTTATTTATTTTTTTAAATATATTTTATTGATATTTTACAGAGAGGAAGGGAGAGGGATAGAGAGCTAGAAACATCGATGAGAGAGAAACATCGATCAGCTGCCTCCTGCACACCTCCTACTGGGGATGTGCCCGCAACCAAGGTACGTGCCCTTGACCGGAATCGAACCTGGGACCTTTCAGTCCGCAGGCTGACGCTCTATCCACTGAGCCAAACCAGTTTCGGCTAATATTATTTTTAAATGGTTTTTGAGTGGATTATTTTATGGGAACTAAGGAAGGCTTTGACATTTTATATTTAGATTAATCTGGAGAGGAATAGAGATAGCAGGTCCTATCTAATAAAAGAGTAATAGGCAAATTAACCATCACTCTGCTACACCAACAAGCCCCGCCCACTAGTCATGCCCACTAGCCAATCAGGAGCGAGTATGCAAATTAACCCCAACCAAGATGGCTGCGGCCACAGAGAGCAGGAGGGAGGCTTGAGTTTCCTTGGCGATGGAGGAAGCCAAGCTTTCCGCACACCCTGGCTGGCCCAGGCCTCTGCTTAAGGCTACAAAGTTTCAGTGATAGAAGATAAATAAATCCCAACAAAAATGATGGCAGCCACAGAGCTGGAGAGAGCAGGAGGCTAGGGTTGCCCCCGGTGATGGAGGAAGCCAAGCTTTCCGCACACCCTGGCCGGCCCAGGCCTCGGCTTAAGGCTATTATAGAAGATAAATAAATCCCCACAGAAATGGCTGCCACCATGGAGGGAGCAGAAGGCTTGGCTCCACTCCAGGCTACAAAGTTTCAATTGTAGAAGATAAATAAATCCCAGATATCAGGGCCTCCATTTGGGTTGCTGGGGGGCGTGGCTGGCCTGCAAACCACCACAGGCCCTTCGCCCAGGCCGCCCCACACCCCAAGGGAACCCCCACCCTGATCTGGGACACCCTTCAGGGCAAACCAGCTGGCCCCCCTCCCGTGCACCAGACCTCTATCCTATCTAATAAAAGAGTAATATGCAGATTGACCATCACTCCAACACACATGATGGCTGCCCCCATGTGGTCAAAGATTTTGCCCCCATGTGGACACAAGATGGCCACCACAAGATGGCCAGCAGGGGAGGGCAGTTGGGAGGGACCAGGCTTGCAAGGGAGAGCAATTGGGGGCGATCAAGCCTGCAGGGGAAGGCAGTTAGGGGTGACCAAGCCAGCAGAGGAGGGAAGTTGGGGGCAAACAGGCTGGCAGGGGAGCAGTTAGACATCAATCAGGCTGGCAGGGGAGTGGTTAGGGTGTGATCAGGCTGGCAGGCAGAGGTGGTTAGGGGCAATCAGGAAGGCAGGCAGGCGAGCAGTTGGGAGCCAGCAGTCCTGGATTGTGAGAGGGATGTCCAACTGCCCGTTTAGGCCGGATCCTACCGGGATCGGGCCTAAACTGGCAGTCGGACATCCCTTGAGGAGTCCCAGATTGGAGAGGGTGCAGGCTGGGCTGAGGGGCACCCCACCCCTGTGCACGAATTTTATGCACTGGGCCTCTAGTCTATATATAAAAGCCTAAGTAACCGGCCAACTGGCTGGTAGCTGTGATTGCACTGACCATCATGGGGCAGACACTCAACACAGGAACTGCCCCCTGGTGGTTAGTGAACTCCCACAGTGAGAGTGTCGCTCAGCTGACTGACGGGCCAGACGCTGGGCTCACGGCTGGAGAGCGCAGCTGTGGAGTCACGAGCCTCTCCTACAGACACTCCCCCTGCATGCCCTGGTGGCAGCAGCGGCGGCAGCAGGTGCAGTGGGGCCTGGTTGAGTGTGAGCGGTGTGGAGCCCAGCCTGAGCTCAGACTCCTCCCTGGCCACCTGTGGCTTTGCATACTAGTTCGTGCTGTGCAGATGGAGGTGGATAGCGGGATGGAGCTGACAAGCTGGTGGGTAAAGTGGGGCTGTAGTGACGCAAAGGTCCACTGATCCCCGCAGGCCAGGCCGAGGGGAATTCTGTACACCGGGAGGCACAAATTCTGTGCACCGGGCCTCTAGTATAGACATAAAATCCTATAGGTGGAGTTTGACCATGAGAGCATAGCTTCCCCGAGAAATTTGCAGATATCTTGGTGAGAGATTTGTATTTCTATTGGGAATGGAATTGAAGGGTTCCTAGGTCTTAAAAGGTAGATCATATGGAGGAGTTCCCAAATGACGTTGTTAGGGGTCTTTCCTACAAACCCAGGACTCTGGTGAAATAATAGTGGACGACCAGTTTTGACACATTTGCAAGACCCTGAAAAATAAAAAAAGAAGAATCTGGAATGTGCTCTTATATATTTTTAGTTGTACCTTTGAGATGATGTGTTGACCTCATACAGTTCTTGATGATGGTTCTCTTTCGGCCAGAGGTTATTTGGCTGCTTCAGAGAGATCTAGAAAGCATAATTCCTTGGTTTCATCTGTGGCAGCTTGCAACTCAGTGATGGCTGTCTTGCTCAGTGTCATTTCCTGGAATTTCTGAGGGAAATTCTAAGACAAACCATTGCTTTGTCTGTAGACATTAGCTTTGAAAATGATGAATTAAATTTCCATCGTCAAACAGTATGTGCTATCCAATCCCAGGAGGATAAAATGCATTTATATTTCACACCATCTGAAGAAAGGTAGGAAGCATGGACCCTAGAATGTTAATTAGAGTAAGGGGTGCCATTCTAGTTTCCATAGCATCCTATCCTGTACTTTTTCTTTGTAGCACTTACCAAAATTGAAATTCATTACCTATGTACTTGGCTAGCAACTACTTTCTTACAACAGAGACTGTCTGCCCTGTACCAGACCAGGAGCAGTGTAAACTAAACCTGAGCAACAGGATGAGAGATATTTATTTTATCCTTCCTATTTTCTCTAGTTTTATAGCTTCTACAACGAATTTCTCTCCCCCCCATTACAAAATACAAATCTTATGAAAATGAAGGATGTATTATTAAGTACTCTATATAACTTATAAAATATGATATTTGTGCGTTTGAAGAAGAGACCTACATAGAAAGAACTGCAAAGAAAGGGACATATTGAGAGCTGTATGTAATTCCTCTCTTGGATCTAAGAGCTTGATTAGTAGAGGAGATATCCTGAAGGGAGTCCCACGTGTGCTGAGATTGAGGAGAGTCTATCCCCACAATAATTGACATGGGAGCTTTGTCTTCGCTTAAAATAAGGCCACAGTTCACATTTTGTTCTGTACCTTTTAGAATTGGGTTCTGTTTTTTTCAAGGGGGAAAAAATGAGACTGCTACTATAGGATCACTTGTTAGATGTATTATGTTTCAGGATATATTTCCGTGCACTCCATGGTGGAAATTTGGCTCTTGGAAATTTGCTGCATGTCAGTATATTTCAGTATGTTTCTAAGTAAACTGTGTAGCTACCCCCAAACCCCAAATGATTCATGACTGATTTGGGGTAGCTGTAATTTTTTTTAAATGTCAGAGGGAAGAGAATTTAAATGTATTACATGCCAATAGTATTCCAAAGCCACACTTCATGTTAAAACCACAGAAAGAGTCATTTACATTTAACAGGACCTGTGAGTCTTAAGTAATGATCATTTGGGAATGTATCTTTTGACTTTAGGTTGAAAGGAACCATGGTGTTTTGAGATTTTTTGGTTTTCAGACGAGTGGCTAATAACCTGTTTTGAGAAAAGCATTGGGGATGGGAACATATATGTGGCTTCTCTGAGCACAGAGATCCTGCTTCTCGGTGGACCGCAGTTTGACTTTGTTTTCAGGGTTGCCTTGGTGTAACAAAGCGTCCCTTATGCCTCTGGGGTTTTCCTTGCCAGCCATCACCTGCCAATTGGTTCCTGTGGATGTAAGTGTTCTGAGTTGGAAAATGAGGTGTAAGAAATGCTTTATTTGATTCTAGGCCACTCCTACCTTTTGGAGACCATTAAATTTCAAAGTTTAGCATTTGGCCTGGTTCACGTGTTTTTTTTTTTTTGTTTTTTTTTTCCCCTTCTCAAAAATATGCATTTAAGTCCTTTTGAGCCTTTACCATTGCAAGACACTGTGTATACTAGGCATTATGGAATTAGAATCCACCAGGAGAGTTGGACTCTGTCATCATTAAGATTATAGTGTGCTAAGATAGAAAAGACATCAGCTGCAAAGCCACACAGCCCTGTCATTGCAGTCATGGTCAGTGCTCTGGTCTGGGATGGGTGGGTGGAAGAAGTCTAAGTAGAAGATTGGCTGAGGGGAGATGGCTAGGTGAGAGGGATGGGGAGAGTATGGGTGATCTTTTAAGGAAAGATCTTCAAGTGAGAATGAGCTACTGTCACTGTAGAGATGAAAAAGAAGATGCAGTGACTAGAAATCAGAGCAGAAAGGTGAGTGTGCCCCAGGTAGGAGAGAGTGGAGGGCAGGGGTTGGATTGTGAGGGCTCCTAGCAACATTGAGGTGTTTGGATTCGTTCTGAGCTAGGAGCTTTCTGTCCACATAAGTGTCCACTTCAGGAAGGATGTGTAGCTTGACCACCCCTCTCTGTTCTTCCCTAGTATTCTATCTCCGTGGTTATCCCGAGGCAGCCATGTTGCATTAGGCTATTCTGTGTCTCAGCCACAGGCGATTGATTGAGGGGTTTTTCTTAGTTGATTGCTTTGGGTATTGGAATTGGAATTGAGGAAGAGAAGTGAGTTTCTCTCCTGGTGACTGAAACAGAGGGCCTGAAAGTGAAGAGCTATTGGAGGCATGTTCTGTCACGTGGCGTGAGGCACAGACATGAAGGAATGAAGCAATTCCACAGAGAGAATTTAATGTGAAATCAGAGAGGGAGAACATACTCCTCAGCCTTCCTTATGCTCCAGGCCCTGGTGCTGGGCCTTTCCCAGCAAGTATGTTAGCCCTGGATTCCACGATATAACAGTATTCCTCTGGAAAATCTCCAGTCCCGACCTTTTGTTTAAACTAGCCAGAGGTACTTTCTGTTACTTGTGTAAAATTATTTTTCTGTGTGTGATATTTATAGACATCCTATCTAATAAAGAGGGAATATGCTAATTGACCCTCACACCGTCGCAAAGATGGCGGCGCCTACAGCCAATATGGAGGGACTATGCTAATTGACTGCCCCGCCCTCAAAGATGGCAGTGCTCACAACTAATAAGGAGGGAATATGCTAATTGACTGGCATACCCTCAAAGATGGTAGCGCCCACAGCCACAAGATGGCAGTGCCCAGTCCCCTCAGCCCCGCTGGGGCGGCAGGTGTGCGGCAAAGGCCGGGCCCGCCCCGTGCGCCTGCCTCTGGAGTCCCCCAGTCCCCTCAGCCCACCAGCCATCCGGGGCCGGCCTGAGGTGCAGGCAAGCCTCAGATGGAAGCTGCCCAGCTGCCCAGGGCCACCTGAGGCTCAGGTAACCAGGGCCAGCCAAGGCTTGTGCTGCCAGCAGTGGCAGCAGCAGAGGTGTGATGGGGTGTCACCTTCCCCTGATCACCAGGTCGCCTCCCATTCCTGAGGGCTTCTGGACTGTGAGAGGGGGCAGGCTGGGCTGAGTGACCACCCCACCTCCACCAGTGCATGAATTTTCATGCACTGGGTCTCTAGTATATTATCATTCTGCTTGAGGCCCATCTTCTGACTGTACATGAGCCTCAAAACATGTTAATTCATGAAGTCAATTATCCTCTAGTTTAGTTTGAGGATACAAAGGAACAGGAGAAGTTAATTTCATCTAACATTTCCCGAGAGTGAATGTGATCCAAGGAAGTTTTGCTGCATAAGCAGAAACACCTTAATGAGATAATGTATGGATTTAAGTGTAAGAACGTGAAGAAAATTTACCTGTAGCACTCTCTCTCACCTGAGTCTTTATAGCCCACTCAGATCTTAGTTCTTTTTGATGTAAACACCTTCGTATTAGCATAAGTAAAAAATGTGGTTTATTGACAAGCATGACCAACTACATTTTCCTCATTCTGTCTTTGCTGCATTGCCAGCTCTTGGTAAGAGCAGCTTTGCTAATGGCAGGGTCACACTCTCTGGTCTGGCCTCTGGGCCTGCTCATTTGAACGAACAGTCTCTGCCAATCACAGCTGAGAGTTGAGAAAATGCTAGCTTGAAAATGGGCAAAGTAAACACAATTCCACACTGTGGTGTGATAACCAACTAGTCTGGTTGCCTAGTTACTGAGCTGATGGGGAGGCAGTGTTGTACAGTGGATTAAGAACATTCCCATAGATCAGACCTGTGTGCATATCCCACCTCTGTTAGTCACACGCTGGGTGACTGCAAGTTACCTGGTCTTTCTAAATCTCAACTTTCTTATCAATACAATGGAGGTAATAATAGTACGTATTGTATAGTTATATTATGATTTAGTACAATATTTAGGGAGTACATAGTTAGTTTGTAAGTATCAGCAATTATTATGTAAACCTCATTACCACAACGCCTAGAATTTGATAAATGCTATGGCTCTTTTACCCTGAAAATGTACATATTCATATCTTTAAAACTTGTGTGGGTAAGTATCTCCCCTGACCTAGCTGTCCCTGAACAGCAGGTTAAGGATCCCTGACTTAATCTCACCCCTCATTTCATAGGCAGGGATATTGAAACCCAGAAGAGCTGCAATTTCCCAAAGTGAGGCCTCGCCTGGCAGAGCTGGATCTGGAACTCAGGGACCTGTCTCTTAATTCACTTCTGTATCTACTATGATGCCTATTTCCTGTGCAGAACTACAGCATTCCTTAGCTGAATTGATATGTCTTATAGAGGATACATGCCATTTGAGAAAGATACAGTTAGAAGCCCTCACAAACCTTCAAACTTATAAATATGGAAATATTTATATAGACCCTTGTTTATTCCCAATTATATTTCTACTAGAGGCCTGGTGCACAGATTTGTGTACCGGTGGGGTCCCTTGGCCTGGCCTGTGGAGATCGGCCTGAAATTAGCTCTCTGACATCCCCCGAAGGGTCCCGGATTGCTTGAGGGTGGTTCTCGGGTGATGCACACTGGAATCGGGCTCCCTCCTCTCTGGTTCTGGGTGAGTCACCCGAGAACCGTAGCTGCCAAGTCACCGCAGCTCGGCAGCTCCTGTGTTGAGTGTCTTCCCCCTGATGGTCAGTGAGCATCATAGCTACCGGTTGGAGTGTCTGCCCTCTGGTGGTCATTGTGTGTTATAGCTACTGCTTGGATGGTCGAATGGTTGGACGGTCACTTAGGGTTTTATATATATAGATTAGGGATCAGATGTTTCATGTGCAAAGCTTTTTTTGTGTGAATACAATTTTATTAAAGTATCTTCTCTTGCTTGATGGCAAGTTTTCAAAAGGAATCTGAGTTTGTAATCGCATCACAGGCATTATTACATCTGAGGACTAGGATGAAATCCTTTATGGCCAGAGAGATGCCGGGTCCCTGGCACCTCCATAACTACCTGGAATACGAGTTGAGTCATCTGCAAGATCCACATTTGTACTTCAATGAAATTTCACACTAAAGCATGCCACAGATCTTTGGAATTGCTGCTTACCAACAACTGAAACAAGGATTGTTAAATCCTTTAATGCTAGATATCTGTTCTTTCTAAATCTAATAAAAGGGTAATATGCTAATTAGACTGGGAGACCTTCTGGACGTCCTTCTGGACAAAGCCATGGTGGTGGGGCTGAGGCAGAGGCGGTTAAGGGTGATCAGACCAGGAGGGGAGGGCAGTTGGGAGTGATTAGGCCAGCTGGGGGGAAGCAGTTGGGGGCGATCAGGCTGGCGGGGGGGGGGGCAGTTGGGGCAAGCAGGCTGGCAGTGGGGGGCAGTTGGGGGCGATCAGGTTGGCAGGGAGGCAGTTGGGGGTGAGCAGGCCAGCAGGGGGGGTATCAAGGGGGGCTGTTGGGGGTGAGCAGGCTGGCGGGGGGGCAATTGGGGGTGAGCAGGTCAGTGTGGGGAGGCAGTTGGGGGCAAGCAGGCTGGCAGGGAGAGCAGTTGGGGGCGATCAGGCTGGCAGGGGGAGCAGTTGGAGGTGATCAGGCCGGCAGGGGGTGGGCAGTTGGTGGCAAGCAGGCGCGCGGGGGGGGTGGCAGTTTGGGGCAAGCAGGCCGGTGGGGGGGCAGTTGAGGATAAGCAGGCCAGTAGGCAGACTGTTAGGGGTGATCAGGCAGACAGGCAGGTGAGTGGTTAGGAGCCAGCGGTCCTGGATTGTGAGAGGGATGTCCGACTGCCTGTCTGGACGGGCCTAAACCGGCAGTCAGACATCCCTCAAGGGGTCCCAGATTGGAGAGGGTGCAGGCCAGGCTGAGGGACACTTCCCCCCCTCCCCCCGTGCATGAATTTCGTGCACCAGGCCCCTAGTGTATATATATAAAAGCCTAAAGCAGTGGTCGGCAAACTCATTAGTCAGCAGAGCGGCAAACCGCAGCGTGGCTCGCGAGCCACAGTTTGCCGACCACTGGCCTAAGGGGTCAAATGACCAGAATGACCAGAAAAACCGGATAACCAGTTGCTATGATGTGTACTGACCACCAGGGGCAGATGCTCAATGCAGGAGCTGCCCCCTGGTGGTCAATGTGCTCCCAGACCCCATCCGGTGACCCACCGGCCCGGCAGCAGCCACTCCTTCAGTTGTCCTGCAGGTCCAATCTCTGGAGAATGGGCCAGACACCGACAGACCAGCACCACCAGCACTATCCCAACAGTGCTGCTGGTCTCTTGGAAGTTGGCCTTGGGCACCACAGCCGCTTCCCCTCTCTAGATGCTCCATAAGGAAGAAAGGATATAAAAACGTCTGCCAGGTGGCTCCTAACAACCGGCACAAACGTCAGCGGGAAGGATTCGGATCTCAGGCCGGCAAGGGCATCCCACCGCCTGCCTGGAGGGCCAATCACGTTCCACACTCTCCCTCCCCCTGGGGCCCCCACCTGTGTATGAATTTGTGCACCAGGCCTCTAGTTTACTCTATAACAACTCTGTTATATTTGACATTGGTCAGACTGCTGCATTCCATTGAGGGTTATATTTTAAGAGGGCCATAGCCAATCATAATACACATAAGAACAAGCAGTGAAGATGGGCAGGAATCCTGGGAGTTGGGATCTCTGAGGGATGGTAAAGGAGTTGGTTGTATTTGCCCTGGAAGAGAGATGAAGAGGGCTAATAAAATCTGTCTTCAAATAATTTAAGGCTGTCAGGAGGAGTAGGAATTTTCGTTACTCTTCATACTGGATTTTTCACTGAGACATATTTCTGGCTGTTTATTAAAAAAAAAATTAGGTGATACTTAAACAATAACTATAACTATTAAGGCGGCCACTTATTGGGCTTTTAATGAATTCTAAGTACTATGCTAAATGCTTTCCGGGGACTATAATTCCTATTTTATAGATGATGAATTTGAGATTCGAGTAGTTTTGGCAATTGCTCCAAGGGCAGCTATAAGTCGTGGGTCCACAGGACTCCAGAGCCTTGTGAAGAGTGAATGCCTTCCTCAGGGCAGGTGAGAGGTTGTAAGAGGTATAGGTTCCTTGAGTACCAGTCTTCCTTTGTCCCACTCTACCTGGCAATCTCCAACAGAGCCAGTGCTCGGCAAATGATGTGCAATGAATAAACAAGTGAATCCTGCATTCTGTGGGAGATTGGACTTCTCTACTGGTCTCTAAGACCCTTTAAAACTCACTGAGCAGGAAGTCAAATACACACCCCCATCCCTCGGCTGTTTGTTATGAGCTAGTCAGAGTCTGGCGGTGGTGAGAGTGCCCAGGTGGGATTTTTTTTCCCTTGTAGCTTTAGTCCTTGGGAATGCCCTGGGTGATACGGTGTTTCTGTGAGAACTGTGGCCATTCGTTGCCCCCAGTGCTACTGTCTGCATTCTGAGGAGCATGATGGGATGGGATGAGCTCTGTGGAGCAGAAGACTTGAAGAAATCTGTGAAAAATGACTCCTGTTCCTTTGGATTAGAGACCAATTTATAGGAATAGTAAATGCTTTATATTAGTGGCACACTTTGAATACTTGCACAAAATGTCTCTTTTGATCCTTGAGGTAGATAAAGAAGATATAATTCCTATTTTATAAAAGATACTTAGCTCAGAGAAATTAAGGGACTTGCTCAAGGTCATATGAGGTTCCAATCTCCCTCTAAGCTGCAGGCTCAGTTGTCATTGACCCACTTGGTATCTCCACTGGGATAGAACACAGATACCTCAAATCCAGGCTGACCTAACAGAGCTCCTGATTCCTGTTCTTTCTCTAGTGCTGTGCCAATAAAAGCCATCACAGTAAATGTAGGTGTATTAATTTCCTATTGCTACTGTAATAAATTGCCATCAACTTAAAGCAACACAAATGTTATTACCTCACACCTCTGGAGGTCAGAGGTCTAAAATGGGTTGGCAGGGCTGCATTCCTTCTAGAGGTTCTAGGGGAGAACCTGTTTTCTTGCCTTTTCCGGCTTCTAGAGGCTGCTCCTGGTCCATGACTCCTGGCCTCACATCACTCTGACCTCTGCTTTCATGGCCACATCTCCTTCTCTCAATCTGGCCATTATGCCTCCATCTTTATTCTATAAGGACCCCTGAGATTATCTTGGGCTCATCCAGATAATCCAGGAGAGTATCTCCATCCAAAGATCCTTAACTTAATTGCACCTGCAAATCCCTTTTGCCATGGAAGATAACCTGTTCACACCTCAACAGGTTTTGGAGATTAGGATATGGATATCTTTGGGGGCCATTATTCTGCTTATCACACCAAGTTCTATGGCCAAAACCACGGTTTTACCTCTGTTCTTTCTCCTATTCCATTAGGAGGTCCTCTTGGGATCTCTGTCATCACCCCCTTGCTCACACCCTCTCCCACCTGTACCGTTAATGCTGAAGCCTCCCATCTGGTCTCCATGTGTCCACCCTGGCCTCCCCACTGTAGAGTGGCCCCAAAATGTGGGTTAGATCACACTGGTCCTCTGCATGCGAGCCCTCCAGGAGACTTATATCTCACTCAGAAAAAATATCCAAATCTCTTTCCTACCCTTTAGCCTTGCATTTCGACCTCCTCTCCTCTCTCTGCCTCCCTCACTCTGTTCCAGCCACACCGCCTTCTTGCTGTTTCTTAAACATGCCTAGGACTTTCCTCCCTCAGATATGTGTGCACAGCTCATGCCCTCCTCCTTTCATGTGTCTGCTCAGATTTCATTTCCTCAGAACCACCTTGCATGCCACCCCTGATACTCTCTGTCCTTGTGTCCTGCTTTATTTCCCCAGCTGAGCACTTAGCACTCATGACAATGTGTGTGTGTGTGTGTGTGTGTGTGTGTGTAGCTTGTAAGTGTATCATCTGCCTTCCTCTGTTGAGAGGTTAGTTCCAGGAGGGCTGAAAATTTGCATTTTCTCAGAACTTGGTATGATTCCTTGTGCATAGAAAGAGCTTAAATATATAAATGAAAGCTGGGCTTTTAATTCAGGTCTTCTGGTTCTGGATGGGGTATGCTCTCCCCTCCCTCATGCTTCCTCTCCATGGTTGTTAAAGAAAAGTATGATTTTGTAACATGAGCAAAGTCTTTGTTGTCCTGGTACCTTTGGGTCACATGTGGCCCTGTGCATGCTGGGAGCTGTTACCCTCTCATTAGAGATAGTGACCCTGCGGTATAACGTTTTCATATCTCAGAGTTACTCCTGACTAAGCACAGATTTTCAGAAGAGTTTAACGTGGGGGTGATTATGCTGGAGAATAGTCACTTGACTCCAAAGCACCTCACACATTATGGATGTGTGGGCGAACTGCAAAGGAGGTGCCTGAGCTCCGGGAACAGAGAGCATCATTTTCAGTCAGTTCTGCCAGAGATTGCTGAGCATCCACTGTGAGCCAGGGACTGAGAGGAGGGCTGGCCACACCCAGAGCAAACAGCTCCAGTCCTTGCCTTGGAGGAGCCTGTGGTCACATCAGTGCTGCTTTGAGTGTGGTCCATGGACAAGCAGTGTCTGCATCACTTGGAAATTTGTTAGAAATGCAGAAGCTTGGGTCCCACCCCAGACCTCCCGAGTCAAAAGCTGTATTTAACAAGATCCCAGGTGATTCATCTGCACGTTACAAGCAGCAGCACTGTAGGGAACGTGACAAACACATACGCAGATAGTTACTATATACAGTACTGTTAAGAGTGGGAAGCACCAGCTACCCAGGGAGGGTGTCAGCTCTATGTGAGTGTGTGAGTGGGCTTTTGTGTGTGGCGTGTAGCAGGCTGGGAGGGTGGCATTGACTGGGAAAGCCAGCAGAATGAGGTAATAGCTGAGGCAGGAGTAGGAAGGAAGGAATAGGGGTTTTTATAACAATAATCATAGCTACTACTTATTGAATACCCAAGAGTGTGTAATAGATTATAGGAACCACTTACGTGCTTCTTAGCATGTTCCAGGCCCAGTTGTACTCATTTTAATTTCTAATACACTTAGTTTAGTACATTAGCTCACTTTAATCCTCACAGGTCTCTGTGAGGCTGACATGGTTATTCTCCCCATTTTTCAGAAAAGGAGATTCATTTGCAGAGGTCAAGTTATTTGCTCAAGGTTGCACAGCTAGCTAATGTCAGCAGTGGGATTTGGACTTGTCTTTTAACTACATAAACACTATTCTGCCTCTTCTCTTAGGGGTGTGTGTGTGTGTGTGTGTGTGTGTGTGTGTGTGAGAGAGAGAGAGAGAGAGAGAGAGAGAGAGAGAGAGAGCGAGCTCCCACTAGCTGTGTGGCATTACCAGAGTATAAAATGGGAGGTGGGGAGGGTAAGGACATGTGGCAGACAAAACTAGAGGGGCAGACAACAGACAGCTTCCATTTGCTAGGTTAGGTGTCAATATTTCACTCTTTTTCTGTCTCAGGGGTGAGAGTTTCAAACTAACCACTTTTGGGGTTATTTGAAGAGAAAAAGAATATTGGTAGTTTCAGATACAGCTGTGAGGTCTCAGAAGCTGGAGGAGTGAGGCCAGCAGAATTGAGCTGGGCTCCTGACTGTGATTACTGGCGGGCATGCCAGGTGATGGTGAGCTGGGCAGTTCCATTCATCTCTTGTCTGCCCTTCCTCCTCGGGGAGCCCGCCTTGCTGCTGATGAGATGGCGGCAGAGAGCCAGGAAGCTGAGTCCCGTTAATGTTCCCATAACCAGGAAATCATACACACCCTTTCAAGGTGATGTGGAGAGATGACTAAAAGATTTTTGAGAAGTTCCAGATAGAAATCTTTTTAGGTGGCGTTGGCTGGGCCGGAGGGGGCGGGGGGGGCCGTCTCCTGGGCAAGTTGCAGTCCTCCCCTGCCTGACCTTGCATAATGTAGTGTGTCTCTGGCTGGGGAAACTCACTCCTCCACCTACATGTATTAGAAAGCGGTATTGACTTATTCCTAACAGGCAGCCAGCTCCGGTCTCCATCCACAGCAGCTGCCATCTGCTGTACTGCTCAGCATGCATGAGGTCAGCCTGACCCCAGCTTCTTTCCCTTTTGTGACAGTGTTAAAAAAAAAGCTCCCTAATTGTCTCAATTTTCCTCATTTGACACCCTCCATGCTACCTAGAACTTTTAGAGAACTCCTTTTGATCATATACTTCCTCAGGTTTTTTATATATTTGTTTCCTCAAGATTTGGGGAAAGACAAAGTGTTTGTATACAAACTGTAAAACCACATTGTCCATATGGCAGCCATGAGCTACACGTGGCTACTGAGCACTCAAAATGAGGCCAGTTTGCATGAGATGTGCTGTAAGAGTAAGATACCAGATTTTAAGGACTTAATACCAAAAAGTATAAAATATCTCATTAATAATTTTTATATTCAATACTTAGTTAAGGGTAATATTTTGATATATTAGGTTAGCTAAAGTACAATATTAAATTCAATTCCACCTGCTTACTTTTAGTTTTTTTAATGTAACTACTAGAAAATTTTAAATGACAGATGTGGCTTGCATTATATGTTTCTGGAACAGCCCCTCCGAACCTCTTTGATAAGGAAATGGCCAACAAGGTTTCTGTCTGCTAAAATCCATTCTTAGAGCTGAAGGTCAAGTGAATTTAATTTCCCCCCCATCCCTAGGACTTCCCCTTCCCTCATCACCCCTTGCCTTGGTGGTCCTGGGCCCACTAATCAGATCTCATTCAGGTTTGGGGCACTGAGACTATTGATCAAGTGGCTGCTGGTTGGCGCTTTGCCTCATCTGGCCTTTCACTGGGACTCCTCAGCAGGGGCCTCTCGGTCAGCCAACCCCAAAGGTGAGTGACCTCACCGTTCTGACCTCAGCCTTTTCCCCTCCCTTCTCCCCTCTTCATTTCCCTTCCCTTCTCTCCTTGGATGATTCCATCCATGATTATGGCTTCATTTACCATCTTTAGACTGATGACACCAAAATTTATTTCTTCTGCCCCAACCCCTCTCCTGACACCATGATCTCAGCTGCCTCCTGGATGATGGTGCTGGGCTGCCCTGCAGGGACCTCAGAGCTTAGCATGTCCTCAGTGGGACTCAGACTCTTCCTCCTCCCGTGTTTGTTTTGGCTTGTTTCGTCTTCAAATCTTAGGGAATCATGTTAATATCAGTTCACTTCTCCAAGTCAGGTACCCGGCAAACTATCCTTGATGCCTCTCTCTTATATCTCCCCTATCTAGTCAGTACCCAGGCCCTGTCTGTTTTACTGCTAAATCCTGTTGAGTACATTCTCTTCTCCCCATGCTCTCTGCTATGGCCCTAGGTCAGGACACTGGCATCTTTCCATCTGTGTCTGCTTCAGTTATCCCACTTCCTTCCTCGTTGCCTCTAGGCCATTCTCTTTAGTGTAGCCAACGTGATCTTTCCAGAACACCAAGGTCCTTGCTGTTAGGATTAAGGACCTGCAAGGGTCCAGGTTTTCCGGCTTCTACCAATTCTTGTTTTGTTTTGTTTTAATATATAATTTTAAATTGATTTCAGAGAGTAAGGGAGAGGGGGAGAGAGACAGAAACATGAATGATGAGAGAGAATCATTGATCGGCTGCTGCCTGCATGCCCCCTACTGGGGATCAAGCCCACAACCTGGGCATGTGCCCTGACTAGGAATCGAACTGTGACCTCCTGACTCATCGGTCAACACTCAACCACTGAACCACACTGGCCAGGCTTCTGCCAATTCTTTAGCTTCATCTCTTGGTTTCTCCTCTACAGCCCAAGCTCCCTACTCACCAGCCAAACCAGACTGCATTAGTGCCTTTGAGGACCACCCTCAGTCGCCTTGCCTTCCTCAGTGAGGTTAGGAGTTCCGTAGAGCTCCAGGCTTCCTTTACTACTCTTCCGACAGTGATACTCGTCCACAGCTGCTGGTTTAGTTGTCACTCCCTGCCCTTCTGTGTGTGATTCCAGATCAGGAGCCTGTTTATCTGCGTCACAAGGGCCTGCACACTGTGACTACAAGAACGTCAGTAATCTCCGTGATGTGAGTGAACAACAGATTCAGTTATTACAGGTGGTAACATTGGGCAGAAAGTGAAAGTGGGACTTACATTTCCTTGTGGGTGGGGTAAGAACGGCCACTGAGCACACTGCTGACTGAGCAGCTGCCTGGACCAGCGATGAGCATGCATTGCTACTCACTGTTTAGTTGCTGTATCATGGGGAGGTGTGGGGTCCTGGTGACCATTTACCCACAACCAGGATGGCCAGTGAAAGATCTGGTGAGGGAAAGAGTTCAGATTTAATGACTCAAAAGAATGTGTGTGTGTGTGTGTGTGTGTGTGTGTGTGTGTGTGTGTGTGTGTGTATCTGGGGCTTTTATTTACCTTACCTGTTCTGACCTGAACTTCACAAGACTCAACAGCAAATTTGGAACACCTTATCATTGAAATGACCATAAGACAAGATATCTATGGGAGTACCACTCTTTTCTTGACCTGGAACCCCTGGAAAGACATCTTTAACTTCCAGACAATTGCAAAAAACAGTGGCCAAGTAAGATTGAGATAGTTACCTTACAACATGAAGCATAGGCAATGGATTTTATTTCTCACCAGCTGGTGTATTGTATGTCTTCTTGAAGGTGTGATTTAGAAGAGCACAGTAAGTGATATAATCATTTAGTGTCCAGCCCAATCTGTTTACTTCCTTCCGGTCCCCCCTCCCCCCCTTGCAGGAACACACAGGTGGCATCTCATTGTGTTTCTGGCCTGTATTTGCACTGCCTCTGTGCTGCATCCCACCCAGTTGGTCATGATTTTGGTAGGATCTGAGAATTTAAAAATGTTTAGGTACAGATACAGGGGAATGACGAAACACTGACAGTTCGTGATTAGAGTATAAATGGTGGTTTGGGACTCAGATGCACACTGAACTCCTTTCAACTTGCAATAAAAGGCTCCGTGGCCCATCTGGAAGGAGCCATAAAACATCCTTTGTTGTCTTATTTTAGTACCTAGAAGACACTAGGAAGATCAGAAGCAGTTTCTCTGTGTTCCAAAGGCATGTGTTTCCTATCAACAGACAGCAGACCCTTTTGTATCTGAGTCCAAAATCTTTTTGACTGCTTCTGGCACCTTCCCAGCTTTTGCAGACCTGGGGACGATACCTTTTTGCTTCTCTGCCTTCTCTTTGACACTGAGAGCTACTTTATCCTGATGTATTTTTAAGTACCACTTGTGTCCAAGCTGAAGTATTCACTGACACCCGCCACAGCAGTCTCCTACTTTTATTCCCAGTTTCTATGTTAGAATCCTATTTAGACGGATAGATGGAGCCAATTGAGCAGCCCCGCTGAGAAGCCATATTCAGTTAGTGTAAATCTTCCTGCTGGGGTCGGAGACAGTGAGGTCCCCTGGGATTCTGTCTGGAAATCTTATTGGATTTGCAAGACTTAAGTTAATATAGAGCCCCTCAGATAGTATAGGGCTTCATTTCTTTGCCTTGAAAGATGTTTTCAGAGGTCTGTTTCAAGAGTTTTGCTGATAAGGAAGTTACTTCTAATATTTCAAGAGAAACAGAACACAAAAAGTCTTCTGTGTTCTAATACGTTTTCTCTACATGCCCTTCTATCACTTTAGTGCTATTTTAATGCTTCTCCCCTATATTTCTCTCCTTCTTTCTCTCACTCACTCATTAACCTTAGGCCCCCTTTTCAAATGGAATTAATTACTAACCATGAAACTTGGTAAGTGATGTCCTGAAGGGAAATGTGTTTCTTGTTCTGCCCCCACTTCGATGAGTAATGAATGTCTCTTACAGACATAAGTGAATACATTTCATGATGAAGTACATTTCCCTCCTAAATCAAGTGAGCATCTCCTTATTCACATGAAGGGTACTGTTCTCTGATTGTTGCTCTGGGAAACAACATCTCACAGAAGAAAGAGTGTGGGCCTTGGAGTCAGAACCATGAGTCTGAGGTCCAGCTCCACCTTTATTTGGGGAAAATGATGACTGCTCTGTGTTTGCATTAACTTGCTGTAATACAGGGATAACAGTATCTGCCTTACTATGTTATGTTAAGAATTTAAAAAGAAGGTGCCTATTATGTACCTAGCACCTAGGGCACATGCCGATAGTAGTTCTAAGCAGCTCCAGCCAGGATCTTTGATAACTGTCTTGTCTTCTCCTTCTCGAGTCCAAGAGGCATGGAACCTCCACGTCTTCAGTGAACTAGATCCTATACTTCCAAAACCCTGTTATGACTATGTAAGAAAGTGACAACAACAACATAAAAAGTTTCTCAGTTCTTCAGCGATGCTTTTAAAAAGAGGTTTTGAGGTAGGAAGTAGGTTTCTGGAGTCATCTTTAAGATGTTTCTGTGCTCATTGACATGAACTACGTAAAATGCACATCCACAAAGAATGGTTGGATGTGTGAGTGAGGAAGCCGGTGTCACAGATGCCCAAGCAGTATGATGGACCCAAACAACTATGCCTGGGGCTTGGGTTTTAATCAAAGTGAAAAGCCACCAGGGGCACCCTGGGCCCTTTGTAATGCTTTATTGGCAGGAGAGTGGCTCTGTATCTGCATTGTCTAAGAAATATGAATTTTCTACTCTCTTTTAACTGTTATGACGGCATGTTAATATTTGCCCCAAATGTATATGTTGACACCTCAATCCTCAGAGTGATGGTATTTTGAAGATGGGGCATGTGGGAGATAATTGGATCATGTGGGTGGAGCCTTTTTGATGGCATCCGTGTTCTTATGAGGAGAGACATGGGGGAGTTTGCTTTCTCTTTATCTCTGTCTCTCTGTCTCTGTCTCTATCTCTGTGTTTTTCTTTTTATCTCTTTGTCTCTACCTCTGTTTCTGAGCCATGTGAAGAGACATCAAGAAGGTGGCTATGGACGAACCAGACAGTTGACCCGCAGCACGTTGATCTTGGACTTTCCGACCTCCAGACTGTGGGAAATAAATGTTTGGTGTAAACTACTCTGGTTTATTTGTTATAGCCGCCAGAACTGTCTCAGGCGGTAACTAAAGGGAATATGGCAAGAGTGATGTTACTAAAAACATAGACTTTGTTGCACATCTGAAATGGAAATAAAGTCAAGGCTCAGCCTTTATTTATAATAAACTTTATGTGTCACGTGGGCTTTTCTGTTCTTACATCTTAGTGTATGATGAAATAAACATTATGTGCTTATGGCAGTAAGCTTTGGTCAACATTTTACATGGATTAGCTCATTTCTTCTGCATCAGGATGCTGAAGAGGCGTCATTATTATTTTCAGTAGCATCAAAAGGTTGGAATAAAAACTCTGTAAGAGCACTTGGTAATATATCAGTGGTATCAGTCTTCTGAGATGGGACAGTGATGGATGGGCTGACTGCTCATTCAGGGTCACAGTCTCCTGTTGGTGCCAGGAGCCATCAAATGTGTGCCTGGGGACTGACCACCTAAGGTAGGTGACCATGGGCCCACCCTCCAACTGCACTCTGGCATTAGAACACACTTGCAGTCTTTATCTCATCTTTAAGGCCCTACCAGACCCAACTTCACCTTCTGTAATTCTGCCCATGTCTCTCTTTTTCCTTGCCCTGTTTTATATTTCCACGTAGCAGTTATTGCTCCCTGGCATTATGCTATCTGTCGAGCAGGAAGATCCAGCTCCCGGTCCCAGGTGAAGATTCCACCGCATGGAGGAAAGCAAAGAGCATAGCAGTGCCAACCGCCAGAATAGTTGTGGGCCCTCCGCAGCACCTGTGGGCCCCCACTTCCCCAGGAGGACTCAACACACGAAGTGCTGGCTGGAACTGTGCTTTACTCAGCAAGGAGAAGGAGAAGTGATGTAGCAAGAACAGCATCTGCATTGCGTGCTGTTCTCCCTTGACCATCTGGTCCCAAGGCCAGTGCCTGGGCCGTGGCTTGTTCAAGGGCTTTTAATGCTTGCTGTTGAGAAGGGCCTCTCTTGGAAGGTGGCTGCCGGAGGATACTGGCTACATGCTGTCTCCATTGGAAGAGGCCCACCAGCTGCTGTGCTTCCTCTTTATTAGAAGCCAGTGACAGTGACTTCTCTGGAATACTCCGCTGATTCCTGTTGGAGTGGCAGGTGGACTCATGCTGGGATAGTGTTGTTCTGGCTGCCCTGAGAATGGCTCTCTCCCATAACCATGTGATAAAACCACCATCTTCAGACAAACAACCTCTTTTAAGAATTTCAGATTTAATAACTTTCACTAAAACAATAAAATGTTGCCATTATAAAAGTCATATTTTCTTCTTAAAAGAAAATTTGGAAAAGGAGAGAAAACTTACTCAAAACCTGACCTCCACACAAAGGTGGAATGGCTAAGAGTCTAGTGCATTTCCTCCTATTCTGTTTTATATATGTCTGCTCAATTGCACAGAGCTGTACTGGTGTTAGTTTTTGCTTTTTAAACATAATATGTAAGAATTTTCCATGTTGTTACATGACTTGTTTTAAAAATGAACTAATATTGAGCTGGTGGCTCAGTTGGTTGGGTATTATCCCACGGACTAAAAGGTTGCCAGGTCACTTCTCAATCAGGGCACATGCCCAGGTTGTGGACTTGATCCCTGGTAGGGAGCATGCAGCAGGCAGCAGATCGATGTTCTCCTCTCACATCCATGTTTCTCTCCCTTTCCCTTCCTCTTCTCTAAATATCAATAAAAATATTTTAAAAAAATGAACTAATATTGAGTACCTACTGATATGACCGACATGAATTGGCCATTTCTGTATAAATTAGCTCACTTCTGCACGCTGGTGAGGTGGACATTATTATCCCTGTTTTTCATTTGAGGAAATGAAGGCTCAGAAAATGTATGAGAACATATAGCTAAAACGGGCCAGAGTCAAAATTCATCTGACTTGGGGCTGACATAAAAAAACCTATGTCCCACTGACTGTGCATTTTAATGGCTGTCCATATCCTATCTCATTGCACCACACGTTGACTGAGCATCAGGTGAGGGCTACCTGCCCCTGAGACAATTCCTCCTTTCAGGGAGCTCTGTCTTCCAGGCCCAACTCAGCACACAGACCTAAGGTGGGAGGCTGACTGCTTTCCTTCCTGGCACAGGTTCCCACCCCGGGGGCCTCTGCCCTGATCATGGGACGCATGATTGGTTCCAGGTGTCCTGTGTGTCCCCAGTGGTGATGTGGAAAAGGAGCCCCTCAGCAATACCCTTGAAAGGCTTGGCTCCGTTCCATTTGTGCCCCTGTGACTGTGACTCGGCTGCACACCCGAGGCCTTTTTGATCTGTCTTCTTTAAAGACCTCTGCTCAGGATGGGCCCTGGTGGGGTCAGCTGGGTGCTGGCTCATGTGCAGTCTTCCGGAACTTGCTGCAGCACAGGGCTGGGACATAGTAGCACCTGCCACTAACAGGCTCACGGCAGAATATTTAATGCAGGTGCTTTATTTTAGAAGTTTATATCCTTCCCTGTAAATAGCTAATAAAAAGAGAAAGCTACAGGCCATTTATAAATGCACTTCTAGAAACCAACTTCAGAGGTTTACTAAGTGGCAGGAACCTGGTCAATTGCTGTTTGAGATGCGTTTATTTCTAACGGGAGGCAGACTTTCTCCCAAATAGCTTTGTTGTCAATAGACTCTTTGTTCCTTGATGTACAGTTTACAGATAAATGCCTTTATAGGACTTGCTAATGTGTGAGGGTTTTGAAATTAGTGCTAAATTTGCAGTCTATAATATATCATCTAGTCATCTTTGACAAACTCAATTTTAATTTCATTAAATGGTGTCTTCTGTGATTGTGTGTAGAGATTCCCAAGCTAATTCTACCCTCCTTGTTTTTCACAGGAGGAAAAAAAAATTCTCATGGGGACTGTACACCAAAGTGTGTGTGTGTGTGTGTGAGTGAAATATTCCTTTTAGATGAACAAACCCCCAGATGATGCCTGGTAATAAATAGCTTTCATAGTTGGTTGAGCATCAGAGCTGGGGAGGTAACTGACCCCCAAATTATGTGACATCTTTGTGCCTGCCAATTCCAGGAGCCTTATTTTTGCTGAGAAAAGGTTTGACATATTTGAGGAATTATTTTCTTTCTTTTCAGTCCTTTGGTTAGGATGAGTTGGAATGGCAGTCATCATCACTAACTCTTTGATAAGGTTCTTTTTCCTGAAGTCTACCAAGTCTGTGGGTCTCAGACATGGCAATTCTCACACAAATTCCAGTAGTGATCCTAACCATCTCCTGGCCATGTCAGAGTCAGCTCTAGGGGCTTGAAAGGCAATACCTCATTTAATCTTTATAATTGCTTATAAAATGGATAGTTTGCATTAGAAAGCCCAAAACTCCAGTGATTGAAAGGATCCAGAATACATATTGCCTATCCAATTAAGAGGGAACTATATGAAATTGAATAAATATGTTATGTTGAAGAAAAAAAGAAAGAAAGCCCAAACTCAGATTGGTTCAGTAATTAAATTACACAGCCAGGAATCGACGGAGGAGGGATTGAAAGGGAGGTGTGCTTGGGTGGGAGCCTGTACTACTTTCAGTCCACTTCGCTGCCAGCTGCTCTGCTACCCTGCCTGTCTATGGCTAACTGACTAGCTGACACAGAATTCTGTGGAGCTGGTGTTTTCCATTATACTGTGTCTGTTTGGGAAGCCTGGGTATTTGCAGGGATTCTTGCCCCTCTTTGGGGCACCCTCAGCTGTTATCTGCTGCAAAGACCTGATGTTGGGGTGAGTTCTTGGGACCCAGTGGGCAGGTGAGTGCAGATGAAAAGACTTTCTTTCACTTGCTCTAATAAACATGCTCCAGAGTTGAGCTGTGTTGGTAGAAACACATTTCTGGAAGGCAGGTGATCCAGGTGAGGATGGTGAAAAGACTCGAAATAGATAGAGATAGGATCAAACCAATGCATGAAAGTTCAGGATGTTTGGTTCAAAGTAGAAACTTCCAATAGAGCAGAATCACCCTCCCCCCACCTCCATCAGCTCCAAAGATTTTACTTAAGAATCCTTTGTGTGTGACGTTCAGTATTGAAGCAGAAGGCATCACTGGCTTCCTTTCTCATTAAGTTGCAGTCATGCCCCCGCAAGGGAAATTGTGGGCTAACATGGGTTTCGAGGTGGTGATTTTCTAGGCTGGAAATCTTTTTAAGGGATTTAATCCCTTACCCAAAGCCAAAATGCTTGTCTGGTTCAGCAGGAAATGACTATTTGAATATGCTTTCCTTTCTTCCAGCTGCTTGTGGCTCTGAATTCACTGGTGCCCCAAGGAAGCAGAGGCTAAATCCTAACCCCCAAGGTGATGGTACTTGGAGGTGGAGCCTTTGGGAGGTGATTAATTCATGTGGGTCTAGCCCTCATGAATGGGATTAGTGCCCTGATCAAAGAGACCCCAGAGAGCTCCCTGTCCCTTCTGCCCTGTGAGGACACAGCAAGGAGACAGCCATCAAGGAAGAACTAGGAAGCTGTCTCACTAGACACTGAATCTGCTGGCACCTTGATCTTGGACTTCCCAGCCTCCAGAACTATAAAATATAAATTCCTGTTGTTTATAATCTACCTGGTCTATGGAATTCTGTTACAGCAGCCTTAACGGCCAAAGATATATACATACAAATCCACAAACTAGAACTTCACACACACACACACTCACAACTCTCAGACACATGTACATGTACAGCACTCTCATACACATATATACTCATAAAGTCATGTAGACACATAAACACACAAGCACATATACTGAGAAATGCTCATTTGATCATGATGGCTTATTTTTCTGTTTGCAGCTTTGGCCCTTGGCCTTGATCTTTGCAGCAAGCCAGGCTGAAAGCTTCTCAACAGCTGCTGCTTTTGTTCTGAAAGTTCTGTTTTGGTGACAAATTCTGAGAGAGAGAGAGAGAAGAGAGAGAGAGAGAGAGAGAGAGAGAGAGAGAGAGAGAGAGAGAGAGAAGAGAAGAGAAGAGAAGAGAAGAGAAGAGAAGAGAAGAGAAGAGAAGAGAAGAGAAGAGAAGAGAAGAGAAGAGAAGAGAAGAGAAGAGAAGAGAAGAGAAGAGAAGAGAAGAGAAATAGAGGTATTAAAGGAAAAAGGTCTCTAAGTCATAAATCTTGAGAGAGAAATAGAGAGAGAGAGAGAGAGAGAGAGAGAGAGAGAGAGAGAGAGAGAGAGAGAGAGAAGAGAAGAGAAGAGAAGAGAAGAGAAGAGAAATAGAGGTATTAAAGGAAAAAGGTCTCTAAGTCATAAATCTTGAGAGAGAAATAGAGAGAGAGAGAGAGAGAGAGAGGGAGGGAGGGAGGGGTATTAAAGGAAAAATGTCTCTAAATAAGTCATCATAATCTTTCCCAAATATATGTTTGTCTAGTGGCAGGTTTCTAGGCTCAAAGTGGGTTAGTGGAACAAGCCTGTCACTGAATTCTAATTCTGGTTTTGTCACTAACCAGCAGGGCAAGGCAGTTACCTTTTCTAAACCTCAGATTCCTCACCTGTAAAATGAGATGAGGATCTCTAAGATTTTAGGTCTGAGATTCCATGGATGTCTTTTCCCAGTGACAGAGGCCGTACAAAGCAGAACAGCATGTGAATAAGCTCTAAATCCCACCTGTCTTGAGGACGAATAAGATCAAACACCATCCCAGAACTACAGGAGCCTCTTACTTCCTCTCGGCTGTGCTCCGTGCTCTGTTCTATGTATCTGTCAATCACTGGTTTATTTATATGGCGCTTCTCACCATGAAATCCAGGTTCTTGAACAATATAATTAGTCTAATTTTAGTTTTCTGACAGCAGAAGCAGATGCACCCCCTGCCTGTCTCTTGTCTCAGCTTTTATTGATTTTGTTGGTGAAAGGGATTAAGCTGATGCTGGTGGAAGTAGATATCAAGATCTCTTTAGCAGAGAGATGTTTTGAATCTGCCTGTTTGGCATTTGTAGGGCATTTCATTAACACTGCAGGCGACATGCATCTTTTACTTTTGGCTGCCCTTGCAATACCACTGAAGGAAGGAAGGCTTTGCTGTTGCCAGGTAAGGAGGGAAATAAGGAGTGGCTTCATCTCCTATATGGACTCTGTTGGAGAAGGAGAGAGAGACAGAAACATCAATGATGAGAGAGAATCATTGATCGGCTGCCTCTTGCACAGCCTACACTGAGGATCAAGCCTGCAACCTAGGCATGTGCCCTGACCAGGAATGGAACCGTGACCTCCTGGTTCATAAGTCGACACTCACCCACTGAGCCCTGCCCGCCAGGCCCCTACTTACCTTTCTGTCCTCATCTCTAACCACTTCCACAGATCTTTGTATTCTTTACCATAGTGTTTGTCAGATTATCTGGAAATTGCCTCTCTCTATATACCTCTTTTACAGAACTTTAAAATTCTTGAAATAATTAATGACTTGAGTTAATCTGGACCAAAGCAGGGATGGATGGAGAACATTTTTTTGTGTGTGTGTGTGTAGCCTGGAGACTTGATTTCATGCTGGGATGTCCCTGGCAGCTCCATCTAGTGAGCTGGCACCAGGGAGCGTGCCAGTGTTCTCTGTGGCAGCCCAGAGCACATTTTATTGGCCGGCATGGTCTATTTCATAACGCTGAATTGAGACTCCCTGCATAGCTAGGGATTTCTGTGGTGGAGATGAGTTCTCAGAGCTGTCCCATTCCTAGATTAGATAGAGTTCTTCTTGTCTATAACCCAGGGAAGAAGTGAATATGGATGTCTGTCTACCTCAAGACAGGCTGAGACATAGCCCCAGCCACTGGCATGCTAGATGGAAAGTGTAATATTCTTTCCGGCTAGCCCCTGAAGCAACCTGCACCTCCTAAGTCCCCCTTGGCCCCTCAGAGGCTTGTGCTCAAGTCACTTGAAGACCTAGAGAATCCAGGTCACAGGAGGGGAGTCAAGATCCAACAAAAGATAACGAGTTTTTTTTTAGGTGTGCGAGACTAAAGCTTACCTTTCTTGAACACGGTCAGCATCATGCTTGCTTGTGACAAAAACAGCCTAAAACAACACATGGGGATTTTTGTAACTTAAAGCATTTATTAAAATCCTTGTTATATGCCCAGTTCTATAGCAGAGTATTGGGGGATATAATGACACACACAGCTCTGCTTTCTGGAAATGAAAGGAACAAGAACAATTGTTGGAGTGTCTTCATTATGCTAGGCATTTTAGGATGTGCTTCATTCTCTTCACAGTCACCGTGATTGGAGGCTACATTCCTTGGTGTCTTCATGGGAGGGGCAGTGCGGTGTCCTAGGCTTTGTCAATACCCTAGCATTGCCCGCCCATGAAGATACGGAGGAATCTGCCCATGAGACAATTAGGCTCTTTTCCAGTCAGTACCCGATCAAATGCCGAAGTATCAGATTAGAAGGGCAACACAATCTCTGAGAAATGGATTTGTTAGGGGAGGATTCTTCAGAGGGGAGGAAGGAGAGCCCCTGGGTCTTGGAGGATTAATGCATTTACATAGGAAGAGGAACCCTGGAAAAGGCAGGTATCACCAAAAGACTTCAGGCGCAGATGTTGGGATGGGTGGAGAAATTCCATCTTTGTTGGGACAGGAGTTCAGGATGGGCGAATTCCTTAAGGAAGAGGCTGATCTATTGTAAGAAAGAGACTTAATAAAAAATAGTGGCTTTGCCGAAACCGGTTTGGCTCAGTGGATAGAGCGTCAGCCTGTGGACTGAAGGGTCCCGGGTTCGATTCCGGTTAAGGGCATGTACCTTGGTTGCGGGCACATCCCCAGTGGGAGGTGTGCAGGAGGCAGCTGATCGATGTTTCTCTCTCATCGATGTTTCTAGCTCTCTATCCCTCTCCCTTCCTCTCTCTGTAAAATATCAATAAAATATATTAAAAAAAAAAATAGTGGCTTACATCAACTAGAAGTTTGTTTCTCTTTCACGTGATAGTACAGATGTAGCTGGGTATCTAGAAGGGGTAGTTGGCTCTGCTTCCAGATGTCCTCCAGAAACACAGGGCTTTAAATTGTGGTGCCCGCCATCTCCTAGGGTGTGGCTCATATGCCCATGGTCCCAGCTGGCTAGCCACTGCCTCCCGTGGCTAGGGGAATGAGGATGAGAGTCAGCCTCCTGTTCATGGCGAGGCATTCTGAGTCCCATGCGCGTCACCCCGAATCAAGATGCAGGGCCACACCTGCTGCAGGAAGGGGTGAAGGTGTAGCTTCTAACTGGGTGGTGGTAGGTTCTGCTTAGAAAAAGAAGGGGAGATGGTCACCCATCTCTGGAGATAAGTAAGATGAGAATGAAAACTGTCAAAGACCTTTGTCAGAGAG
The DNA here is from genome assembly GCF_963455305.1 of Plecotus auritus. NCBI lineage: Eukaryota > Metazoa > Chordata > Mammalia > Chiroptera > Vespertilionidae > Plecotus > Plecotus auritus. Next base: position 57,101,554 of record NC_137771.1, read on the forward strand.
TTCGTAGTCTTTCTAAAGACATTGAAGAATTATGTTTGGACTTTTTCAACCAGTGGGGGAGCAGCCAGCATTGGTGTCTGCTGAGTGCAATGGCAGGTCCTGCTGGTGGAGGCCGCATGTCACTGTCTTGGACTCCTTTTCTTCTAAATTTTGCATCTGCGTCAGGACTGCATGGCTGCGAGCCACCTCGGGTCAGTCACCTGAGGGACTGGGCCTGGGTACACTGTGTATTTTCTTTCTTAGGCTTTATTCTGTTTGAGAATGTTGGTCTGCAGCCAGAGTGGGGCGAGGGTGACAGAGGGATTACTTTCTTATCACAAGGAAATTAGATGCCTAAGCTAGTGATAGAGTGGGGTTTGTTTTTTTTAAACCAATTTTTAGGAAAATTGAACTTATCCTGTATACCCTTGTGGGAAGGAATCTATTTTTGCATGTAATGAAATGGATCTTGGCAGTAAAGGCTTTAAAACTAACTTTGGGATTTATTTAGAAAGTAATCTCCTTGCCACGAACTTGCCTTCTGTCCTTAAAAAGAGGAGGCTTTTTACGGCGCTAACAGAAAACGCAGTTTCTTTCCCGTTGTTGGCAGGCCCATTAGCACACGCATTTGCCAAAGCCCTGCTACGTGGTCACAGAGGTCCTTGCCCAGGACCCAACCTGGACTTTTTACCGGGTCGTGTGTGTATGTGTGTGTGTGTGTGTGTGTGTGTGTGTGTGTGTATCCATCTGTCCGTGTGCATATTTGAAATGGGGTGTTCAGGACATGGCAGTAGAAAAGGCTTACAACACCCATTTTCCCCCTGTGATAAAAGGTTATATCCAGGAAGAGGACTTAAAACATGAAAAATAAATAAATTGAACGGTTCCATTGGAATATGATACCAAATGGTATGGCTCCTCCTCCTCCTCCTCCTTCTCCTCCTCCTTCTCCTCCTCCTTCTCCTCCTCCTCCTTCTACTTCCTTCTTTATGTTGGAAGATCCATAAACAGTTTTCAAAGAATTCAAATAAGTTACTCTTCCCCTCACTCCCATGTCGAGATAAGAACTTCTGGGGGAGAACTAGTGTTACGTAATAGCAGTATCAAGCTTTTGTTTGAAAGGAAATAAAGACTTTCCTACTGAGACAGGTAGGATCATTGTCACACGGTCTAAGGTGCCAAGCACATGCTTGAGGCTGGACTGTGAATGTGGTCTGTGATGAAGGCATGGGGGTCATCCGGGCCCTCACATTGAGAGGCAGTTTGGAGTTACGGGGAGAGGGCTGTGGAGTCAGGCTGCCAGGTTTAAAGCCCGCTTGGCCACTTCCTAGCTGGCTGACATTGGGCCTCAGTCTCCCCATCTCTGAAATGGTATAATGCTATATAGTGCACTTGCTGTGAGGACTAAATGGTTGATACCAATAATGTGCTCAGAACAGTGGCCACCATGTGGAAGTGGAAGTGAACCAGGTTTTTAAAACTCCAGAGCTCACGTTTTTTTCCCACTCCACCAGGACAAAGCGCTCCTGGGCACAGAAGGAGAGGCTGGGGAAGCACGCTGTGTTCCTAATGGAAAGAGGAAGGTCACTAGCTGCTCAGAGGCCAGGGAAGGGGGAGAGCAAGGAGCATCAGAACCTCAAACGTCACATAAGCAAGAAACCCTAACTTCCTTAATAAAATAGGAAAGCAGATGTTAACCACTTGTAGTCAGGGTCTATATCTTATTTGTTTTTATACCCACAGGGCTTGGCCCCTAGTAGGAGTTAAATACATGTTAGAGTGTGCTGGCTTGTTCCTTGTTCAGTCACTCAACAAATATTATAAAGTTCCACTTCCAGGCTAGGCACTGCCCTGGGAGCTTATGGTCAGCAGTGAAGACCGAAGACGGGGACAGAGCCCCCTGCCTCATTCCACCTGGACAGTGAGCCTGGGCTGTCTCCTAAAGCTCACCACTTCTCTAAGTACAACACTCATTCCCCCTCCCCACCCTTCAGTTTTGTTAAGTAAACCCATCTATCCTTCCTGATATCAGTATTTCTTGAAAATTTGACATTGATGCTCAAACATTGGTGACCAACAATGGTTTTGGGATCTCTTCGGCAGGTCGTGTCATTTAGAGGAAAGAGCTCCTTTCTTGACGTCAGAAAGCCTCCTGGGTTTGAATCTTTAGCTCTGTTATGGGTTGGGGAGCCTTGGGCATATGCTGAGTTTCCAGTATTTTTTATTGAAAAATGAGAATGTATGTCATCTTGCAGTAGCTTGTCTAGATAGCTCATGGTCCTAAGGATCAGCTGGGTATTTATAAAAATCCAGATCCTGAGACTCAACCCTAACTAAGCTAAGGATCCCCCTCTTTACATAGCAGCTCAGAGTGGAGCCCTGCAGTGCACTGCACGGTTATTACAACTTCACGTGTCTCCTCTGCAGTTGTTCTCCCTCATTTTGCACATATGATTTTAGAACCTGAGCTTTCCAAGTCCTTCCAGACAGAAGGGGCCACGTCTTAGCTGGCTGACATTGGGCCTCAGTCTCCTCATCTCTGAAATGGTATAATGCCAGAAAATCCAGCAGGAAGCATCAGGCAAACTAAAAATACAACTCAGTGGCTTCCACCCAGCTTAATTTATCAAGCCGTGCTGCCTCCCTTAAGCCTCGGCCCTGGAAGATAATCTATTGCCCTGCTACTCAAGAAGGATGGTATGTTGCTTTGGCCGGTGTGGCTCAGTTGGTTGGGTGCTGTCCTATGCACAGAAAGGTCACCAGTTTGATTCCTGGTCAGGGCACATGCTCTGGTTGTGGGCTTGATCAACCAGTGTGTGTAGGGGGTGTGCAAGAGGTAGCTTATTGATGTTTCACTCTCACACCAATCTCTCTCTCTCCTCTGTCTCCCTTCCTATCTCTCTAAAAATCAATTAAAATATTTTTTTAAAAGGGGTCATATGTAGCAGCAGCATGGGCATTACTGGGAGTTGGTAGAATGTGTAGAAATGTCAACTCCCAGACCCCACTAAGACTTAATAGAACCTGCAGCTTAACGAGTTCCCCACACTATTGTTTGAGAAGCATCAGTTGGTTGACTTCTGGGTCAAACTACCATTCAGGTGTGTTGTTGTTTTTAAATTGTGGTAATAATTAGTGACTTGAAGCTCCCTTCTGACTCAGGGCTCATGGCTGTTTAAATAGACACATCTGCATCACTGCTGTTATAATGGCATCACAGAATTGATGGCATTTATGAGCTAGAGAGTAAATTCTATATGTGCTGAAAAATTAGAGAAATATGAATTTCACTTGGCAGTTTAATAGAGGCTTTAAAATTTTACCACTTGTAAGTCATCTTCAGCTTTCGCAATGGCTTTCCCTGAGTAGTTGGATCAGAAAAGAAATTTGTTAGTCCTTTGTTCCCCCTCAATGTGAACTTGCAAGTGATTAATTTACACATTTGCACACTGGTTAGGAGGTGACATTGATAATCGGCACTGGTCCTCTCAGACAACTTGGCAAATAAACATAAATGGCTTCCTAGGTCTTTGCTTTTTAAAACTTATTGCCATCTAAAAGTTGCAAAGCCAATTTAATAAATACAGACAACCTGCTAGGCAAAGAAAAAAGATGCTTGAATTATATATATCTGTGCGCGTGGACACAATGTGCTTTTCAGGATTAATGATTTAAGATGCTCTTTACCTTCCTTGCCTGATTAAACAGTTTCATTTTCAACAACACTTTCTCCTTTTCGTGCTTCTTCAAAATTTCTCGTCCTCGTCCTCTCAGGAGTGATTGTCGGGGTCATCGAGGATGCTGCCTGTCCAACCACACTTCTCTCTTCTTATAGAAGGAAGATTATCCCTTTCCTAATTCCTTGTTTACATTGCTGTCAGATGGGAGGCTTTCAGAAGTGAGTTAGCATTCATTGCGCCTTCCCAGAGGTGGCTCAACTTTGGATGGAGATGCTCTTGCGGATTCTGATTCAGTGTCATCACGCGTGCTCCTGTCCTCTGTGACTTTGACGGCTCCTCCCCTTCACTCCCTATCAAGCGGCTGCCAGGGCCTGTCATTCACCAGCTTCTCCCTCCTTTGAAAATCCATTCTCTTCTCCCATGTACAGGGTTTTATTACTTTCCCTCTTGATCAGCATTTCCCAAAGTTTATCCTGCCAGTTTTTTTTTTAATTGATATTCTGCCTCCTCTGGACCCCTAGAGAAATTAATTGGTTATGAAAGAGTACAAATGCTGATTCAGACAAAATTAAACATGGTTCTATGTGTTGGTTTAATCACAGGACAACTCGGAACCCTTAATATGCTACTAGGTGGGGGTTGGGTTGTCATGTGCCTCCTTCCCGAATTGTGTTCCTGGTAGAACCCTCTTGGGAAGTAACTAGCAAGACCAGTGTTCAGCAAAATGCACTTTCCGACCTTCTCCTGGGTGTCTCTCCTGTGTGCCTCTCTTCTCTCCTGAGCTGTGCCTGGTGATCTAATGTGTTGCTGAAAATTTAGTAACCTCAAAATCATCCTGAATTAACCATCGCCACCAATGGCTTACTGCTACTGATCACTGAGGTTTACTGCTAAGCCTTTTGTTTACTCTAAGCCTTTTACAGGCTTTTTTTCCCCCCGAAAACTTACCTTTGAACTCAAGTTCAAATGCTGTAACTTGATATTCAAGACAGTCTGTGTTCTTGGACCCATCAACTTGTAGTCACGCGTGCCTCTTCCTCAGCACTCAGAGTCCGTCTCTGGGCTTGGTTTTTCTGTATGTGCCTTGCACCTCCTAATATTATTTACTGTTGACTTGTTTATTGTCTGTCTTCCCTCAGCTGCCATGCAAGCCCCATGAGACCGGGATGTTTGTTTTGTCCTTGCTGTACCCCAAGCACCTGCATCAGTGTCCAGCACGTAGTAGGTACTCTGTAAACATTTCAGATACAGGTCCCATTCTCAGTTTCATCTCCTGCCTGTGCTCAGTGTGGATTCTCTGTGCCTTCCTTGTGTTTGTTCACTCATGCTTAGCCCTTTGTCTTGATCTGCCATCACTCCCTACACCCTTCAGAGTCTAACTCTCTAAGCGCCATTTCTTTCAAAGTATTTTCTAATCACAACCCCTCCCTGATGGTAAGGGTCGCTCTCTTTGGAAGGTAGTTGTTTATACCTGTCTAATCATTAATTATATGCTGCCTTGTAGTCCAGTTACTTTTAAGTTGAAAAAGGATGGCAGGGTACTCATGTTGGCCTCTCACATCACTGTGGAATATGCTCGGTAAAGTGAATGGAACAGACCCTCATTGTGCTTCCGGGGAAGTGAGCCCAGTGTATCCCGGGTTGCACACGGGACCGCAGCGGGCTCTTCATGCACCTGTGCCCTCACTTGAGGCCTCGAGATGAACGCTTGACGTCCTCAAGAGTCTGCCTATGGTAATTTTTATTTCCCCAAAGTTTCTTTTTCCCTACAAGGCCTTTCTTTGGTGTAGAACAAAGCTTGGGATGCAAAAATGTCAATTGCTCATCGTGGTAGGAGAAGAATGGTCTATGAATTCAGAGAAGGGAGGGTTGTAGTGGCTCCAGCTCATTTTCTTTTTGGGTTTCTTTTTCATATTTCATTCTTTTCCCCTTATTTGGGCAAACAGGTTAACAGCTATAGGGGAAACATATGTTTAAAGTGTTTCTCCTCAATATCTTTGTTTTGTTCTCTTTGTTACTTGCTTTCCCTCCATTCTCTCAGAGAGAGTTCCCACCCTCCCATGATGTACAAACAGATGCTGCGAAGTGGCAGTGCTCTTTGCTACAAAATACGTTTTCTTGGGCAGAGCTAGGCCTGTGTGTGTTTAAGGCTGCTGATGCTGGCTTTCCATGGAGCTACAGGAAAGCATGTCATTCTTTCTCGTCCACAGCAGGTCTTCTGTGCCCAGGGGACTCAGTGGCAGCCAAGCCATACTTATCCACTTTAAGAAACACCTCATAGTCTCCCAGCCCCTTTCTAATGCAGCTTTTCAATTTGCTAGTATTCATATGTCACCACCTGAACTTTGTTCTGTTCCAAGGTGAGGATTAACCCAGTGAATAAAAATATCTATTTATTTGGGAGGTAAGACAGCAAAGGCTTGGGACCAGGTAGATTTTCATCTCCAGGGTTCCCCATTGACCAGTATGTCACCAGAGTCAGTTTCCTTTTCTAAGCTTCCGTTTCTTCATCTGCAAAATGGGGATAACAATGCCTGCCTCATAGTGTTGTGGCAAGAACTGTATCAGATCACTTATGTAAGACTTGGAGCACAGGGGTGACACCTGGTGATCACTTTCTAAATGGCCAAGATACTGCAGACCGTGCTCTCTGCTTTTCTGGCGAGTGGGCTCCCGAGGGCCCGAGTTTTTTTTACCCTGTGTGTCTGACACCTAATGGTCAAATCGTTTTTGTTTCAAAGTCGAAAATGCAGGATTTTGCTTTCACGAGCCATTCAAGTAAGTTCACTGGGGGCCGGACCATGGCTGTGCTGAGTCTGCTGTGCTCAGACACTGAAAGACGTGGAGGTTCCTCTCTCTAGTGCCGTGGCAAGGAGTCTAGTCCTGGGGAGTCTGTCACTTCCTATTAGTCTATAAGCAGACTTGTCAGCAAAGGAGGGCCTGGGATATTAGGAGACATCCTGGAAGATATGGTGAGGTTCTTAAACACAGGCCCTTGCTGGATGATGGGGATGGCCTGTGTGTGAACTCGCCAGCGGTCGTGCTGGGAAGCACTGTGCTGAGGAGAACAGGGTTTCCCCCCTGCAACACAGGTGAGCCTGCACGTCTCTACAGTGCACTTCCTCCCACGCAGGATGAGGAGGCGGCTGGCTTGTCTCTGAGATCTTCTGGCACTGAAGCTCCCCCTTCATTCCCCACTGAAGAGCCTCGTTATGTTTCCTGTAAGGGCATCTTCACCATTCACTGCCCTGGCGAGCTGGCTTGGGTGTGAAGGGTACATTTCTTCCAGGTTGACCTCAACTGTCCTCTTCACCTTTTCCCTTTTGTTCATGCTGCCTGTCTTCTTGAAAGGTGTCAGGTAAAGCCAACCGGGTTAACTCTTGCTCTGGTGCCTCCTGATTGCATTCTTCCTTTTGATCATGTAACGTTTCCTCTCCTGGAATTTCCTTGAAGTTTCAACCTATTCTCCCTTCCTCATGCCTTTCCCTTTGTAATCTACGATTCCCCTGTGGATAGTGCCGATTTCCTGCCTGCCGAGGAAAGCGGTGCAGCAGGATCAGGGTCCCCGGGATCCCCCATGATGGTGACACTGCGGCACACTGCCTGCACACACACACATGTGGACAGAGATCCGTAAACCGTGCACACTCACCGCTTGGTTCCCACCTTTGTTTTATCCGGACGATGACAATTACAGCAGCTTAGACTGGACGTAAAGGTTTCTTCAGAGATGATCTAACGGTGACCAGACATCTGCACAGCAGGCTGGGGACCAGCGGTGCCTGTCTCAGCAGATCTAGGCTGCATTTGAGCCTGTTTCTGCCAAGCCAGGGTCTCAGCGGATCTGGGCCTTTTTGCATTTTTGTTACATGCCAGGTTGTAACCATGACCTTTCAACCACCATGAGGAGTGGTCAGGCCCTGAATCTTTAGCCACAACTCCCACTCAGCCTGCTGCATGACCTGGCATTCTGTGCAGCGGTGCCTCTTTCTAAGTGTGCAGGGACACACTGGTATCCCTCTCATAGCAGGAGCAGGGGACCAAGGAAGTGGGATAGTGGCCCCACATTCTGATGCAAAAGGGGAGGTGTGTTTAGATCAGTGCCCCTGCTGTGTTCGTGAGTCCTTGGTAAGGACCATTAGGAGTAGGGCGGAGCCATCAGAAGTGCTTTCAGATGATAGAGGGGAGATATGAAAGCAAAATTCTCAAAAGTTTGCATTTAGGTTTATCCTGGAGAACATTGCCTCCTTCCTACATCCCAAGGAAGGATTAACCACATAAGGGCAGGCTATTTAAAAAGACTCAGTTCCCGTTAGAAAGGCATATACCCCCTCTCCCCTAGTTTGGGTTCCTACAGAAGCTCAACCTGAGAACAGGATTGCAGGGCATGTAGTTTCTATGGGAGGTGGTCCCAGGAAACATTGAAGGGGAGTGGGGAATGGGACAGGGGAGGAAGGAGGTCAGAAAGGGTGTGTAATCAAGCTAGTGATCCCTGTGGACGACTAGAACTCGATCCCACGGAAAGTCTGGGAAATAGCGTAGCACCTGAGAAGTGAAGGACCCGCTGGCCAGAGCCCCAGGTAGAGAGATGCGTTTGGAGGTCGGGCTTACAGTGGAGGAGAGAGCTGTGGGCACTGAAATAACAAAGGCCCAGGGCATGTGGTGGAACACTGGCAGCTCTGCTGCATCTGTGATCCCATACTCACCTTCCAAAGGAGCCTCGGCGTTTTCATCACAGAGAGTGAATCCGAAACTCAGGCGTCTGAGCCCAAGGTCACAGAGCCGGTTCTTGAGATTCAAGGTCATAAGAATCCAGGTTTCCTGACTCCGGTTCTAGTGCTCGTGCCACTTGGCTACTCAAGGCAGAAATTTAAACTTGTAATGATTTATGAGGCATGCTGCACCCGACTAATGGGAATAATATTTTGCCTTCCACTGTGGATTCGTTATTCTTTTCCTGAGTGAAAAATTGTCAAAGGGATTAAATCCTCGTTGGGAGCCAGAGAAACAGCAAAAAATGGCTGAGTGTGTAAATAAAGTCTCCCAGGAAGATCATATTTTTGAAGGCATTTATTATTCATGCCTTTTTGTCATTGCATGTCTTAAGTGTTTACTTGGGCGTCTAGCTCTTTGCTTTTCCAAGGACATGGCTGATCCTTTCTAAATGAGCCTGACAGCCATCGCCTTAACAATGGCTCCTTACTGTGCAGGTTATTTAAGGCATGGAGAAAAAGTTCACCACAGAAAAGCAGTCTCCCCAGGTGTGATGAGGTTGTGACTTGTCCACATCTCACCCTTGTGGAGCTCCTCTGGACGGAAGGGTCAGGGTTGTTCATAAAGCACTGTGGTGGGTGAGGAGGCGCTCTCTCTTAGATTCTGAAATGTCCTCAAGCCTTTTAACGATGAGGGGGAAGCGTCTGTGGTCTTCTAGGCTGAGCCTGAGGGTTCAGCCAGCCTGTGCCCGAGAGGACACATGCCGAGGCGCTGACCGCGGCCTCCTAGCAGAAACGTAAGACGCAGGCGGACTGAGAACATTTAAACTGGAAGTAAATGCCTGTGCACGACCCTGCACTCGTGAAACTAGCTACAAACATGGCACATTATTCTGAGCTTTGGTCAGAGGTTTCCGACCATGGCGAGCCAAAGACCACATCCACCGGAAAAGCGGAGAAAAGGTCCCGAATTTCCATCAACCCTTTCCATAATGCCTGGATGCGTGTTGGCTGTTGAATGATGTCTTCACTTTCTTATTTATCCGAAGCCACAAGTTTAAGTCCTGATATGTGGTCATCATAAACTTTTGAGAAAGGGATCTTCCTATTGGAAAAACTTGCCTAAGTTTTTCTTTAGAATCCACAGAGGGGAATTTCTGGGTCGTAAGGTGTGCACCCTTTTCAAGATGTTGGATGCATCTGGTCTCCAGAAATGGGAAAACAAACCATTGTTACACTTCCCCTGTGTCATGATTTCTGATGTCTCTTTTCTTAGATCTTCTCCAGTGATGGATGTGTCATTCTTTGTCATGTTGCCAGTGATAACTGGGAAATAATATAACATCATTGCTTTAATTTGCATCACTTTGAATACTATTGTGAGTATTTTTCCCGTGGCGATTGCCTACTTGCATGTCCAATGAAGTTGCCTGTCTTTGAAGGACATGGATAATGCTCTCCTCCCCTGCCTTTCCCTTTTTGCTGCCTGGATAGCCTCAGTGCTTTAGGAATAGCCTGAAGAGGCCAGGCATGCCATTCCTCCTCCTCCACGGCCCCTGCATATCCACAGGCTGCCTGGAGTGTACCTGTGTGCCCCTGGAGAGATGGGCCACCACCTAGCACTGCTCCCAGCGCAGGGCCTCACCTGCCTGTGCATGTAAAGTAGGCCCAACAGAGGCATCAAGCTAACCAACACCTTTGAGGGAGTGGATCTCAATCAGGCACGTTCCTCATTCACCTCAGTAAAACAAAGAATGCGTACAGGCAAGGGGATCCACCTCTTACTTCCTCCAGTCAGACCTTTCTGTGTTTTGTTGTTGATATAGCTTGTCCCATGTAGCTGACTTTTAAACGAAAACTGCATTTTGTTCAAACAATAAACATGGCTTTCTTTGAGCAGCTTATTTTGCCTTCTCATGAGGGGACAGCCCTATTCTATATCAGGCCAATGACTCTGAGCTCCTTCACTTCTCATTTTTCTCTGTCTGAGGGCACACCAGGCTGCTGGATTTGAAAGAAAGATCTGGAACAATCAGGAAATCTTCCCCTTTTCCGTGTTTGTCTAAAGGTGCGCCCCTTGGAATGGGCACTGTTTTCTGTTTAGGTATGTTCTTTAAGACCTTTCCCTCTGGCTTGATGCATTGGCCTGGACTTTGTTTCGTGGTGTGAAGATGTCAGGTGGTATGTTCAATATTGAGGATGAGCTGTAAACCCACGCAGATGAAGTCAGACCTGGCCAGTCCACCTGAAGATTTGTCTATTCATTTCTCTCAGGACTTTTCTTGTGCTGTGTGGGTGGACAATGCTCTTGGAACACCGCCAAGATGTAATAATGTGGAAACAGAGGTCAGGATCCGGCTACCTGAACTGACCAGCTCCGCGCAGTGTTGGGCACAGTTTTACACCCTGCATGCAGGGTCCATTCTTCCCCACTAGAGGGCACTCGCGTCACTCTTAAAGCAATATTACCCGGGAAAAAGGGGGTGGTTTCTTGGTTGGAGTCCCCAGAAGCACTGCATTTCAGATGCTACCTGTCTCAGCTTCCACTCTCAAGGTGTGTTATGAAAGTAACAACACTCTCCAGCTCAGCTAGGCGTGGGGAAGATTAGTGTCTGGAAACTCCTGTTGTAAATTAGGCACAGTCCTGCCTGTTTCTGTTTCCTTAATGCAGTGTGATGGTAGCCCTGCGGCTTTTTAATCCACCTTTGAGGCGCTGTACACCTGGTCTGCTCTTCTTGGCGCCCTTGGTCTGTATGTGGCTGCAGCACAGTCCTGCTGAGTTGGCATGAGATGAGGATTCAACCCACTGTGCTGATCCTGCTCATTCCTGGGGAGAGCTGAAGGGTGCCCATGGTCGGTTAGCCTGACAGGAGATGTTGCATTGAGAGAGGACTGAAGACTTTCAGCAAGGGAGACACAGCCACACAGTGCCTCATCAGGGAATGCTACTGTTCCACACAGCCACCTTTCTGATTTCTGGGGTTTCTAGGTCACCTGACAGCCACTGTGCGGGCTCAGTTCCTGGACCCTTGGTCAGAGCTTCGTTCCCATAACAAAGTATCTCTTTATTGAAAGCCCTTTCTTTCCTTTTCTTTCCTTTTCTTCTTTCCTTTTCTTCTTTCCTTTTCTTTTCTTTTCTTTTCTTTTCTTTTCTTTTTTCTTTTCTCTCTTCTCTTCTCTTCTCTTCTCTTCTCTTCTCTTCTCTTCTCTTCTCTTCTCTTCTCTTCTCTTCTCTTCTCTTTTTCCTCCCTCCCCTCCCTTCCTTCCTTCCTTCCTTCCTTCCTTCCTTCCTTCCTTCCTTCCTTCCTTCCTCCCTCCCTCCCTCCCTCCCTCCCTCCCTCCCTCCCTCCCTCCCTTCCTCCCTTCCTCCCTTCCTCCCTTCCTCCTTTCCATTCTTTCGTCAGCTTTTCTAGTTCCTTCGCCTTGGGAGATGTGTGAGCTCACCTGTCCTTATCTGTGAGTGGGGGTGCCTACTCCTAGAGAGTCTCCAGTGTCCATGCATAAAGCTACTGGCAGAGCTATTCCTGTTGGGAGCACAGGGTTTAGGAGTGGTGGTTGCTTGGTGACAGCAGAGTGACAGCTTATTTTCTGGGCCTGTGAACGTAAGTTTGCACAGGAAGAATATAAAGGACTCACTTAGCAAATCCCCCGTCCCACCCCCACCCCCCGGATCCATGAATACGACTACGACCATCATTACTAGCTAGTAATTATATAACATGACCACAATCCAGGCATGATTTATTTACTTTTTGTTTTGATAAACTTTATGTTTTAGAGCACTTTTAGATTTACAGAAAATCAGTGAAGATAAAACAGAGTTCTCAAATGCCCTACACCTGGCTTCCCCTGTTAACATCTTAGTAGGGCATCTTTGTTACAATTAGTGAACCAATGATGACATGTTCTTATTAAGTCCATATTTTGGCCATTCGAATAGGTATGTAGTGGCATCTCATTTTTGTTTCATTTGGTAATTCCATAATGACAAATAGTGTTAAACATTTTTTCATACTTATTTGTCATCTATATGTCGTCTTTGATGAAATTTCTGATCAGATCTTGGCAAAATTGTACTGCCAGTTTGGAAGACAGCCTTTTAAGGACATCTTGGTTGCTTCTAAGTTTTAGCAATTACGAATAAAGCTGCTATAACATTGGCATGCAGGTTGGGCTTTTGTCCATTTTTTATTGGACTTTCTGTTGTTCAGTTTTATGAGTTCTTTGGAAACAAATCCTTTGACAGATACCTATAATAATAAAAGCATAATATGTTAATTAGACCAGACAGCCGAACGACCTTCCAGACATCCTTCCAGATGAAGCCACCGTGGCGGGGGCCGAGGCAGAGGCAGTTAGGGGTGATCAGGCAGGCAGGCAAGCAGTTAGGGGCGATCAGGCAGGTAGGCAGAGTGGTTAGGGGTGATCAGGCAGGCAGGCAAGCAGTTAGGGGTGATCAGGCAGGGAGGCGAGCAGTTAGGGGTGATCAGGCAGGCAGTGAGTAGTTAGGGGTGATCAGGAAGGCAGGTGAGTGGTTAGGGGCGATCAGTCAGGCAGGCAGAATGTTAGGGGCATCAGGCAGGCAGGCAGGGGATTAGGGGTAATCAGGCAGGCAGAGTGGTTAGGGGTGATCAGGTAGGACAGGCAGGGGAGCAATTAGGAGCCAGCGATCCCGAATTATGAGAGGGATGTCTGACTGCGGGATCAGGCCTAAACCAACATCCCCCAAGTGGTCCCGGATTGCAAGAGGGTGCAGGCCAGGCTGAGGGACCCCCACACCCCTGTGCACAAATTTTGTGCACCGGGCCTCTAGTGTGTTTACAAATATCTACAAACTTCTGTGGCTTATTTTTTCATTCTTTTAGCACTATGCAGAGCAGAAGATTTTAATTTTAATTGAGCCCAACTTAGATCATGTTTTTGGTGTTTCTAAAAGCTCATCTCTAAATTTAAGGTCATCTAGATTTTCTCTTTTGTTCTCTTCTAAAAGTTTTATAGTTTTTTATTTTATACTAGAGGCCCAGTGCACAAAATTCGTGCATGAGGGGGTGTGTCCCTCAGCCCAGCCTGCACCCTCTCCAATCTTGGACCCCTCAAGGGATGTCTAACTGCCTGTTTGGGCAGTCAGACATCCCTCTCACAATCCAGGACTGTTGGCTCCCAACTGCTCGCCTGCCTGCCTTCCTGATTGCCCCTAACCACCTCTGCCTGCCAGCCTGATCACCCCCTAACCACTCCCCTGCCAGCCTGATTGATGCCTAACTGCTCCCCTGCTAGCCTGATTGTCCCTAACCACTCCCCTGCAGGCCTGGTCACCCCTAATGCCCTCCCCTGCAGGCTTGGTCACCCCTAACTGCCCTCCCCTGCAGGCCTGGTCCCCCCCCCTCCCCAACTGCTCTCCCCTGCAGGCCTGGGTCCCCCCCAACTGCCCTTCCCTGTAGGCCCGGTCTCCCCCAACTTCCCTCCTCTGCCAGCCTGGTTACCCCTAACTGCCCTCCCCTGCAGGCTTGATCACCCTCAACTGCTCTCCCTTGTAGGCCTGGTCCCTCCCAATTGCCCTCTCCTGCTGGCCTGATCACCCACAACTGCCCTCCCCTGCTGGCCATCCTGTGGCAGCTATCTTGTGTCCACATGGGGGCAGCCATCTTGTGTGTTGGAGTGATGGTCAATTTGCATATTACTCTTTTATTAGATAGGATTTAGTTCTGTGATCCATTTTGAGTTAATTTTTGTGAGAGATGTAAGGTCTGTGTTTAGCTGCTTTTTTTTTTTTTGCATATGAGTGCCCAGTTGTGCCAGCACATTTGTTGCAAAGACTATTAGTTTCTCCACTGAATTTGCCTTTTTTCCCTTGTCAAAGGTCATTTGACTCTATTTGTGTGGGTCAGTTTCTGACACATTGATCTATTTGTCAGTTCTTTCACCAATACCATCCTGTTTTGGTTATTGTAGCTTTATTATAAGTTTTGCAGTTAGTGTGATTCCTCCAACTTTGTTGTTCCTCAAGTCTCGTGTTTGCTACTCTGGTCTTTTGCTCCAGGCATGGTTTTAAGTCCTTTACATTATTTTAACTCACTTGTTCCTCACCGTAGCCCATCAAGAGGCCCAAATAAGTTAAGCAACCTTCATGAGGCACCTTTATGCCTACAGTCTGGAGAGCATAGTCAAGGTCACAGAGCTGATAAATCCAGGAGGCAGGACTCAAATCTTGGCAGGATGGCTGCAGAGGCTGGCTCCCAATCACCCACCAGTGGCCTCTGCCAGTAACGAAGAAGAAATCCTTGTTTATTTTTGACAGTTGAGTGAACATATTCATGAGGCGATTTCCTAGGCCATTGTGTTGGGAAACAGGCATTGAGTGGGGAGTCTCAAAGTTCTTGCTTTATTGTCACAGACTGGGGTTGACATGGCTCCACCAATAAATAACAAGCCACGGGACCTTGGGCAAACGAGCTCTAAAGTCAGGGTCATCACCTGTGAAATATCAACATAGTAGCCCCTTTAATGGTGTCTGACTGGCTTACTAGACAGTCACCTTCTCAGCAATGGGGAGCTGTGGGTGCAGTGTGGTTCTCCTTCCTGGCAACAGCATCTGATTGAGTCAGGACAATTAACATCTCTAGCCTTGGAATTTAAAACACAGAGGGGCCCATGGCACTGAGGCAGCTTTATGCCCACAGTCTGGAGAGCAGGTGCATCAGTCCTGTTGCTGCAGTTTCTGCCTCTGGTCCTCGCCCAGCCTGGGCTAGGTGCTTAGGGAGTGATTAGCTCTTTGAGCAACTCCAGTACCTTTAAAAAAAAAATCCATTCCTCATTAATTCTCCCTCTTTCACCTCCTCGCCTTCCTCCTCCTCCTATTCCTTCTCCATCTCCTCCTCCTTCTACTTCTAGTTCTTCCCATTTAAGCTAGGCGGAACCAGCCCCTCTTAATTAGCACAGGGATAATAATAGCTACCACATTGCTTATCAGGATTAAATAAGATAGAGTGCAAAGCACTTAGCACGGTGCCTGTCAGTGAGTAAGTGCCCGGTAATTAGTAGCTTTTGCTATTATCTAATCATAGCTCCTGATATGAATTTAGTGCTGTATCATACAAACGACGCACTCCTGTGTTGCCTGCTTATGCTCCTTAACGTTTTATGGATGAGGAAATGGTGGTGTTTAGGATTTTGCCCAAGATCACTGAAGCTGCCCAGGGGCTGAGTGCGGAACCCTAGCAAGATCCTTCCTGACAAGTGCAGGGTTCTTATCACTGTTTCTGGCTCCTGTGTGGCTTATGCAGGAGGAACGATGATGTTGGGGGTCGGCAGTTTCCTTTTCCACTTTTAGGAAACAAAGAATGGAGGTGAGAAAGCCTCGCCAGTTTCCCAGGCACAGAGAGTAGAATCGTCTGAGACATGCCTTTTTCTATAGTTAGGGTGTTAAATTGGGGATGTTAGGCCTGGAGTCCTTTTCTGAGCTGCTGTCTGAGCTATGGACCGTGCCTGGCGTCAGCCTGTTTCTGGCTTCACCCGCTCTATGTTCTTCTGCATTTATTGAACAAACATTTTATTTAGTGCTTTTCATGGGCCAGATACTGTGCTAGGGACAGAGATAAAAAGATAAATGAGACCCATTAAAGGTCTGCCTTTTAAAAGCTTACAATATATTGGAGAAAACAGACATGGAAATAATGAACTATAATGTACTATAATATCAGAGAGATGAAAACAAGCATTTTGGGAGCACAATAATTTATGTACTACTTACTAGATGCCAGGAACTGAGCTAAATGTGTTGCATGGATTAGCTAATTCAATCTTCACATCAGTACGAAGGAAGTACCTCTTAATTGCTCCCATTTTACAGATGGGGAAATCGAGGCAGAGATATGTTAAATAACTTGGCCTAGGTTATACAGATAGGATTATGGAGTGAAGTTCCAGAGACTGCCCTGTTAAATGATGGAACTAAACTGCCTCCCTAAGAGGGTCTGAATACATAGTTCTTTCTGGGATAGTCTGCGAGACTTTCAGAGGCGTTATCTGAACTGGCTATGTGGAATCTAATGAGTAAAATAAACTGATGAACAAGATAGGTCCGGAGGCATGGATGCGTGAACAGATGGACAGATCTAAGAGTGGGGAGGGTTGGGAGGGAATGGGAAGAGATTAACCAAGGAACTTACCTGCATATATGCATAACACATGGACATAGACAATGGTGTGGTGAAGGCCTGGGGTGGGGCAGGGGCTGGGAGGAGTGGGTGAGGGGGGAAAGGGGACATCTGTAATATTGTCAACAATAAAAAATAAACTTAAAAAAGGAATGAATAGCAATTTATAGGTGGATAGAAGGGAAAGAGTAGTCCAAGTAGAGGGGACAATGTGAGTTAAGGCACAGATGAAGGAAAGTATATGATGTGCTCTGGAAGTGACTAATAATTCCAGGGCTCGAGGAATAGCTGGGAATGGTTAAACTCAAAATTAGTGATTAAACTCAAAAAGTTAATGCTAATGCAGTAGGCATTGGGGAGCTTGCAGAGAGAGGATTTTATGCAGGGTAATGAGTGTCTAGATATGTTTCCAAAAGATTCCTGTAGCAGCAGTGTGGAGGCTGGCTTGCCGGGGCAGGGCGGGGGGGTGGGCGTTGGCGGGGGGTGTCCTCAGAATAGTGTGAAGCCAGGAGGACCTGCCCGAAGTTCCACAATAGTCTAGGTGAGAGTGCACCACCCTAGGAATAAGACAGTGGGTGTGCCTGCTCTTGGTGGTTTTGGGAGCTGTACTTCACAGAATAAGAGAGCTGTCACCTGGTTCACTGAGGCCCCTCTGGGGAAGGCCCACCTTGTTGCTCTCTAACATCACTCCATAGAAGTAGCCAGTCTGTGAACTGGTTATTATCATTTGGGTGAAGATAAGGAGCGTGTACCAGAATGTCAATCCATGCACTGCTTCCTTCATTGAGAAAGTCACACACACACACACACAACACACACACACACACCCCACAAAGTCAACTGAAACAAACAGTATGCTTAGTGAAGAAGTTGAATTACATTTATAAAGTGCAAACTCCTAATTCCTCGCAGCCTGGTAACAATCTGCAGACCTCCACCGGTACGGTCCACAACCACAATTAGAGTAGCGTTGCTTTGTAATTTATCTTATATAAGTAGGCGATATACTTCACATATATTTTTCTCTATGGCCAAAACCTGTATGTGGAAAACATGCTTTAGTCAACCAATAAATATCTGAGGCTGCAAAGCAAATTAAAAGTTCATTTGGCATCTTAAAGGGTTTGAATCTGGGAGACATAGATTCTGGGGAAGGCCAGAAATGTGCTTGGGAGAGACAAAGAAAGCCAGAGCTCATAAAGGCAAAAAACCACCCGCTGGAACAAAGGAGATGTTCCCTACTGGCTATTTAACATGGTGCGATGGCCAACTCAAATAGGATTGGTCAGGTCCACAGATGAAATTGAGGTAAACATCTTCATGGAAACAAGGAGCAGGGCAAGTTCCAGGAAGTCCTACAGCAAACAGGGATGTCCCAAACTCCCACCCTCATCTGGATGTGGAAATGCCTGAGTCTGACTTCTTTAGTGACCTCTTGACTCCATTTTTGGAACCCCTGATGTTAGTGACTCTGTTTTAGTTATTTCAGTTCACAGTTGCAATGTCTTTAGAGTTTTCTTTTCTCTCTACAGGCAAGCCAAATATGTCGAGAACCCCTCTTTTACTTTTTATATTTTGGATCCTTACATGACCACTTAACCTTGATTGGCAATTGATAACTCTTTCCATAGAGATGAGCTAGTGACCTCTTACCCC
Organism: Plecotus auritus; assembly: GCF_963455305.1. Taxonomy (NCBI): domain Eukaryota; kingdom Metazoa; phylum Chordata; class Mammalia; order Chiroptera; family Vespertilionidae; genus Plecotus; species Plecotus auritus. The sequence continues at coordinate 57,119,737 of NC_137771.1, forward strand.
TCTCCAGTATTGTCGCCTTTCAGACCCCAGGTTCTCTCCAACCTCCATTGCCTGGGCCACAATCCCTTCCCCAAGGTTCTGAGAAGTGACAGAGCCCTGCAGAGGGAACGGAAGTAGTGCTTTCTCTATCACTTGGGTGTAAAGTGTTAACTCAGTCAACAGTTAACTGTGATGTTATAAAGGGATTCAAACATAGGTAAAGTGTCTGAACTAACAGACCTTAAAGATTCTTTGCCACGCTGAGATGTATCTATATACGCACACACTGAGTGGCCAGATTATTATGATCTCTGAATGAGGCCACTCAAAAAAAAATATATAAATATATATATATATATATATATATATATATATATATATATATATATTTTAGAGGCCTGGTGCATGAATTCATGCATGGGTGGGGTCTGGTCAGCCTGGCCAGGGGGAGGGGACATGGGCAGTTGGCCGGCCTGCCTGCTGGTCGAACTCCTGGTCGAGGGGACAATTTGCATATTAGCCTTTTATTATATAGGATATACACTGAGTGGCCAGATTATTATGCGTTCAGAGATCATAATAATCTGGCCACTCAGTGTATATATATTTATTGATTTCAGTGAGGAAAGGAGAGGGAGAGAGAGATAGAAACATCAATGATGAGTGAGAATCATTGATCAGCTGCCTCCTGCATGCCCCCTACTGGGGATCCAGCCTGTAACACAGGCATGTGCCCTTGACTGGAATCGAACCTGGAACCCTTCAGTCTGCAGGCTGATGTTCTATCCATGGAGCCAATCCAGCTAGGGCCACCTTGAGGTTTTTCAATGAGACCAAGGTCACAGAGCTGGTCCCAAGATAGAGGGGCCAGCATGGAGGACTCCTGACCCTCCTCACTGCTTGCCGGCTTGAGCCTGCTTTCCAGTCCCCACCCCTCGGTCCTTCATCAGGAGCTGCAGACCAAATGACAGGTTCCCTGGAGGATGGGACAGATGTTGTGGGCCTTCATTTAATGACGGGACTTTGGAGGCTTTTCTCTCTGCTAATGACCGCAGCCAAAAGGCGCTTTCCATATTGTACTGAGATCTAAATCTGTATAGCAGATGGGCTGACATTGACGGTCTACAGTGCATTTTGGGAAGATAATTCCCAGTCTCCTGAGGAAAGAGATGTCAAATTCAATTTTACCGAGGAGCTGATCTGCAATTTGGCTCTTCCATCCCTGGCTTATCCTTGCAGTGAGCCACATAATTTCCCTGAAGGACCACCTCTTGATGTGGACACAGTCTGTGCAGATGCCAGTTTAGCATAGCACTTCATGCCGAGTCTGTGTGATTCTACTGGCTTACCTTTTCTAAATACTGTTTAATTATAGCAGTGTCCATTAGTGTTTTCCTTAAATGTTATCAGGCTTTTGTCAAAGACCCTTAACTGGAGATTGGAGTTGGTCAGGAAAAGTTGTTGGAAATTGACATGTCCCAATGTCAATTGGCCAAAGACAGTCAGCACTTAGCTTGAGAAACAGCCAGGAAAAAAAGAAAAATCTTAAAAAACTGTGCTCCTAGCCTGGCTGGTGTGGCTCAGAGGTTGAGCATTGACCTATGAACCAGGAGGTCACGGTTTGAGTCCCAGTCAGGGCACATGCCTGTGTTGCCGGCTTGAGTGGGGGTCATGCAGGAGGCAGCCGATTGATGATTCTCTCTCATCATTAATGTTTCTACCTCTCTCTCCCTCTCCGTTCCTTCCTGAAATAAATGAAAACAAACAAAAAAACCACACACACAAAAAAAACTGTGCTCCCAAATCCTCAAAACTTAACATCTACCACGTGGCTTTGCTGCTCACCAGCTGTGTGGGTAGGCAGGTTACTAAGCTGTTACTTAGCCTCCCTGAGCCTATTTCTCTCTTGTGAAGGAGAATTAGTAAACCCAAACCTATGGGGCGATTATGAGAATAAATAAGATAACCAATGTCAGAGGCGCTCAGCCCCCTGTCTGGCATATGGCAGGTCTTCAATACATGTTTAGTTTGAATCTGTTGCACATGCATTACCTGCTGTAGCCAGGTAAGTCTCTCTGTGCCACGAAATGTCGTTTTATTACTGCCTCCATGCTTTTGCTGATGGGCAGGAGGAGGGTATGGCCGAGCTAACAACATGTTTTTGCACTCAGAGCATGAGAGTTTGTGGTGCGTTGGGAAGAGCCGAGAGAAGTCTCAGCGTGAGTGTCATGTGTCTTCAGGAAAGGGCAGTTGTTATTATCTAGATCCGTAGCAGACTCCTGACGCCTGATTAAAAACTGGGGTGCCCTCTTTAGTCTCATCCCCCCTTTTTATGAAGCATCTTTAACCACTTAAGAACTGATCCCACTCTACTCTCAACACTTACAGCATTTTAGTCTGTGCTGCTTATTCCAGCACTTAATTATATGCTTTAAAATAAGTGTTCCTGAAGTTTATGTATCTTTCTTCCCCATGAAAGATGATAGGAAGTTCCTCGAGGAAAGAGTTCTGATTTCATGTTACCTGGGTCTCCCAAAGGCTCAGCACAAGGTTGAGTCTGCAGTGATCAACAAATATGTACTGCTTGATGTGTGAAGTAAATCAACTACCTGAAAACTGGAGTGTATCTTGGACCACGTGTTTGGAGGGTGTGCTACAATTTCGAATCCAAATGGGTGGGTTGAACCTTGACATTTTCTGTGTATGTGATCTTAGACAATTTATTCTTTTTGAGCCTCAGCTGAATAAAAAATAAGGCTACTCCTATAGTTCGCTTACTGTTAAGACTCATTTAATTTTCTTCACATTTTAACATTTTGGAAACTGGGATATGTCTTACAATGAACAACATGTTATATATAGTTCAGTTGGCAGTGTGTTTTTTTTTTTTTTCTTTCCTGGTATTCAGTGGCATTTTCAGATTTGATGAAACTTTCACTTGTTAGGATTGTTGTGAAAATTGAAGATAATGTATGCAGTTCATCTTATATTTTACCTGATGTTGCCATAACAGTTAAAAGCAGTTGCACGCTGTAAAACCAATCTCATGACATGTTTATAAAACCAGTCGTAGGACTCAGGACAAACTTTGCAAGCTGGCAGAGTTAGAAGCCTGGAGGGCCCATTGCTTAGGGAAGCACACAGAAGCTCAAAGCCACCCACCCTCACCTTAATCCCTCCAAATGTAGTTTGCCACTTTTAACATTGTTAAAGTTCGTGGCAGAATGCTCAAGATGTTGAGGTTGAAAAACCCTTCCTCCTCCCCAGATAGCAACACTAGTTCTCCTACCCAGGTTCTGAGCTAACTGAGAAAGAAGATGAAAGAACCGGCAGAGGGAGAACCAAAATGCCACTAGTTCTAGGTTGGCCCGTGTGACTTATATCGGTGGGTCAGTGGGCTCCCTGGCACTGCACCCAAAATCACCTGTGCTGTCCCAGGTACAGCAACCGATAGGGAAGGAGTGGAGGGGCAAAGGCGATCTTGTTGTCAGGCAGGCAGTTGAATCCAGGGACAGAGGGAGGAGAGAGGGCTGAACTATACAGGAGGCTCACAGATCAGGAACTCACTCTCTGTCCAGGCCAGGAGAGGAACTCTAGGCCCATCCAGCTAAGGGACACTGTTGGAGTGGGGCAACATCTTTCATAGAGTGAGGCTTTCAATAGACGGTAGCTGTTAAAGAAAAGCATGGCTGATGATCCCATAGTTGGAAAATACTCTGTTTTACATGATTTACCCCTTAAGTAGACATTAAAAAGTACTTATAATTACCTAGGATTCCTAAGCATTGGTTTCAGTTCTGAGGCCAGCCATCATTTACTTGGTCTGTTATGCAATTCACAAATCTGATGGATTAAAAAAAAATAATGTCAGTAATTTTTGCATACAATATTTAAATACCTTAAGCCCATAATCATAGAGTGGCAAATTTAGGAACTGCTCTTGTAATCTTAATAATTAAAGATGAGGAGTAAGTAAACAGCGTAGGAAGGCGAAAGGATGGTGTTAGTCAATGCCAAGGCTGATTTTGTGGAATCAGAACAAAAACATATATTTAATTGAAAAATGCAGGCATCTGTCTCCAAGGCTTTAAACAAATGCAGACAGTAGTAATACATTGCATTGCCAGAGGGGACAAAAATATTTTAAAAATAAATTATTTCAAAGGTCGGTATAAAGCCCCAGATTCTGTTAAAGCCCAGTTCCTCGCTGGCCTGTTTATGTCTTCCCTGGCCAGGGATTTGCCTGGGAAGAGAGCTCCTTGGTGGGGAGAATAAGCCATGTGTGGTTTGCACTGGACATGGCTTAGCTTTGTTTCTGTGTCAGACAAGCTAGTTTAATTTACAAATGGAGTTTTGATACACTCAGGACTGTGAGTAAGTATTGGTGAGGGTCTGTTAAAAGGCAGACAAACCACAGTAGCTCATTTCCTTTTATTGATCTGAGCACAAAGCATTGCTGTTGCATTTTAGAAATTAAAATCCTCGATTCACAGAAGAATAGTCTGGTGCAGTCTGGAAAGATGTTTCCATGGTCTCTCAGGAGTAAATAATATGAATTTTTAAACATTCCCCAGGAATAATTTACATGATTTTAAGTGTTGTAAAGGTATTAGAATGTACCGTATTTCTAATAGTAGAGGGAACAGTTAAAGGTTTTTGGAGAAGTATACAGGTGGAACTAACTGTGTATTGGTAGGACTATATTGTGAAGAACAAGGTATTTCTTTTGTTTGTTCTTAACCCAATAGGCATTCACTGAGGGGTGTATGTGTGTGTGTGTGTGTGTGTGTGTGTGTGTGTGTGTGTGTGTGTGTGTGTTTGTTGGGGAGATACTAATATCATCTTAAATACTAATATCATCCAGAGACAAGATAGAATCTCCCACTTTTAAAGACTCCATAGTTACAGCTTCTCCCTCCCATCCCCTCTTGGTATATCTCTAGAGGAACTATTGATATTACTGTTGTTTTTAGTGTTCTGCATTAAATTAAAAAGGTATCTTCCTAGAGTAATTATAAAATGTTCTAGTTGATTTCATGGTTAGTATAGATTCTAAAAAATCACAGAGAAACACAAAGAAAAAGAAAATAGCTAACTACTATTTGCATTTTTGTTCATGTGTTTCTAATATTTTATTTTTAAACAGATATACATATAAAATTATATATAAACTATATGTAATTTGTTTATAAATGTATATATATATTTACATATAATACAGTTTGCAAAGTTACTGTAACTTTCAAAATTACAAAGTATGAAATTACATCTATATATATAATAGAGAAATATGCTAATTAACTGGGATGCCCTAACAGGTTGACTGGATAGGAGGAGGTTGCGTGCAGCATTGGGGGCGGGGTGGCAGGGGCCTCCGTGCGCCTGTGCTGGGGGTGGGCCTGATCAGCAGCGGCCACGGCTGCTCAAGGACCGGAGAAGGGGGCAGGGCCAGACCGGCAGTGGTCGCGGCTGCTGCTGGGCTTGGGGAGTGAGGCAGGGCCAGACCGGCGACTTGAGGGTGGGTGGCACCATGCAATTTTGAATGGCACGCTGGGCTCCTAGTATGCTCTACAATGTTTTGTATGACTTCTAGTCTATTCTTTTATTTAGCAGTAGGTCATGATGATTTTTTTCCATCGATAAATAGGTTTCTATGATGTACTACCTAATGGTATCTGTGTATTCCTTTGCAATGGAAATCCTATTATTTACTTTGCAATCTTCTCTTATTGAACATTTATGTTAATCAGTAAATGACTGGTTTTTCTCTATTGTGAAAAGTGACATCTTAAACATCTTTATGCACATCCATCTTTGAGCACATCTTTGATTACCCCCTTTGAATAGTTCTTAGTGGTTACACTTTATTTTATTTAAGAATGTCAACCTGTAGCACTAGAGCACCCTCCAGAGAGGTTGTAAGCTGTTCACACTGCCTTGGAGATGTATGGGAGTGCTTATTTTTCCATATCCTCTCCAACTGGGTGGTCTCATTCTTTTTAGCCCATCAAATGAGAGTATATTTGCATATTTTATTTGCATTCCTTTGACTTTTAGGAACTAAGTATTGCAAAGCTAATTTTGTCCTAAACATTTTAGTACAAAACAGAAAATAAGAAATCTTATTTTGTCCATACCTTGGTTTGATCCATTTGCTCTGAATCCCTTGTGGTCCTTTGCCCTGAGGAATACGCCTTTGGGGTTGGCCTGGCCAGGATGGGGACCCAGTTGGGAGAGGAGTTAAATTAGGGTCGTTTAAGAGAACCTGGGCCTTGTGAGAGAAGGACCAGAAGATGGGAAAAAGGTATAGAAAAGAAAAAAACAAAGAGAGATCAAAACCTTAAAAAATTCCCTCTAGTTCTGTGCTTTGCCATGAAAAGAAGACAAATTCTCACTTCCCCTGTAAGCTCCATTACCCCTTGGCCACTGTTCCAGAGTCAGACTGCCTTGCACTCGGGCTATGTGTGGGTGAAATCGTGTATGTGTGCTCTTTCAAGAAAGATGATCCTAATCACAATTTTAACATCGCTTCTCCAGAAAAAAAACCAAAAAAAACAAAAACACTTTCTAGGTTACGAACTTTGCGAATGTAAGTTATTTGGTCATTTGGGGGACTACTTATCCTTTTATTTTTCCAATTTAAACATTAACCAAGGCAATCTGAGCTTTGCCTTTTTTTCCCTGTTGGGTAACTTGATTCTCCAATTATAAATAATGATTATTTAATGTCTGTTAATTCTATCACAGTTTAGGGTGAATTCTAATTAGCCACCTCCCTAAGATATGTGGTTTGTGGCTTGAAAAGTTTTCTAATGCCTTCCCACCCAGAGACTAATGACTCAGAACCAATCATGCCTGACACAGAGCTTCATCTTATTCTGGGGCCGCAAATGCTCCAGAAAGCAGCCACGCCCTCGTACAGAGGAAGAATGAAGGGCTCCCGCCATCCTGTCTCAACTGCTATTGCAACTGCTCACTATTCACCGAAAAGGCTCAGTTTGGCTCTCAGGATGCTCCTTCCTTGGAAGCCATAAGCACTGTTTTTCTAATGATTCCAGGTGGTCATTTTTCGCAGTGCTTTAGAGGTTTTGCACAATTCTGGAAAATGGTAGACCAAGATCAGGGTGCCAGCGTGGTCATGTTCTGATGAGGACCCTCTTCCAATGTATGCACTGCCAACTTCTTGTTGGATCCTCACATGGTGGAAAAAGCGAGCTCTTTGGCTTCTTCTTTTTCTTAAAATATATTTTTATTGATTTCAGAGAGGAAGGAAGAGGGAGAGAGACATAGAAACATCAATGATGAGAGAGAATCACTGATCAGCTGCCTCCTGCATGCCCCCTACTGGGGATTGAGCCCAAAACCTGGGCATGTGCCCTGACCGGGAATTGAACCACGACCTCCTTTTCATAAGTTGATGCTCAACCACTGAGCCACACCAGCTGGGCTGGCCTCTTCTTAGAAGAGCCCTAATTCAATTCATGAGGGCTCTAGCATCACATTGGGGGTTAGATTAGATTGCAACAGGTAAATTCTTGGAGAACACAAACATTCAATCCATACCACCCATCAGCATGGGCATGTGGATACTTGAGGATTAAATAACACTTCCTGGAACCACAGAGCTTATCTTTCCTGGGCATAATGTATAAATTGGGCTTAAACATGAGTTACATCATAAAAAAAATGTAGTCCTAATTTTATTCTATATAAGGATGAAACCCTAGACCGGGCGTCCTCAAACTACGGCCCGCAGGCCACATGCGGCCCGCCGAGGACATTTATCCGGCCCGCCGGGTGCCACTGCCTGTCCTGCTTAGCAGCCAACTCGTCCCGTGCCCGCAGTGCACATAGGAATTTGTTCATAGTTTTTTTTTTTTTTTAAACTATAGTCCGGCCCTCAAACAGTCTGAGGGACAGTGAATTGGCCCCCTGTTTAAAAAGTTTGAGGACCCCTTCGACAATATATTCAAAGAAGGGGGATTTCTGTTTAGTAGAATTTTCTGATAAAGAATTAAGTAGAGAGGGAATAGGGAGAAGTTTAATGGGGACAGTTTCAGTTTTACAAGATGAAAAGAGTTCTGGTGGGGGTGTTTGCTCAACAATGTAAATGTATTTAATATCACTGAACTGTACTCTTGAAAATGGCTAAGGTGGTCAATTTCATGTTATGTGTATTTTACCACAATTAGAAAAAAAGAGTTAAATGGGAGCCCCTTTGAGCTTTTTGATCCGCATTTTGACGTAGTAAATATAGGAGATCAATATATTTGTGTGTGTACTGACTGTTTGAGGGTCATTATTCTGCACACAGTTCTCATTTTTATAAAAATGAATAAGGCAGAATGTCTTTTGGATGCAGGGCAAATTTGAGAAGCTTAACATTCCTTTATATTGTTGTGCATTCCTGTGATTTCATTCTTTTTCTGAATGTGCAGAGAGAAAAAAGAATTTGGATCCTATTTAATTGGGTTCTAATTTATCTGTGTTTTAGGCTCCAGTTGACAAGATCTACCTACTGTAGGATTTAATCATGACTTGTATGTTAACTGCACAGGAGAAAACGAGTTTAAGCGCGTTTTTCTTCCCTCCCGTGCTTTCCCTCAGCCATTGTGCTTTGTGTTCTTAAGACTCAGTACGTTTTTTGGAAGGTCGGTTATGGGGCAGAGGAGAATTAATATTAAAATGCATTTAATGAATAAGCTGTCAGATGGTTCCCTGAGATAGCGGAGCAGGGAGCAGCTGGAAGTCTTCATTCCCTTTTTCTTTCTGATCACTGCGTGCAGAGGGAATCATGGTTAATATAGAGGCTCTCTTGGCGCCTCCTCACTGGCCTCCAGTAATCATTCCTATCCCAGTGTTGCTCTATGGATTTCATTACTCTTGAGTGACGGAGCAATTTTCTCACGGAGTACGGCCCCTCCCTGAGAGGAAGGGAGCAGGGGGAGTCATCTACCAGTGTAACAGGAGGAGAATAAAAAAGAGACAGATTCGGCAGAGAAGGCCTGCACAAACTGACCCTTGTGTTGCTGGCAGTTTGAGAGGGGTTTTGTTCTGGCTTGAATTGTCAGAATTATTTAATGTGGAGTGTTATGAGGCCATGATTTTGAACTCTGTGCCCTTCTTAGGTTCTGCTGCAAAGCTCAAATGCAGGAAGATTAAACATTAATTAAAGCATCAAAGCAACTATACAGGAGAAGAAAGAGGTTAAAGGAGAAGAAAAACATCTGGCCTCCATACTAGGGGAAGTCATTTTAGGAAGAATTGGACTCTGGAGATGGATGTAATAGGGCTTCACTAAACCTGAGGGCGGCGGGGGCGGGGGGGAGAAATTTCTTGGGAAAGTATTCTGCCTTTGATGCCTCAGAACAAAAAAAAAAAAATTGGAAAAACTCAGCAGATGTTGGACCATCTCAGGGGCCCTAATGGTATGAAGAGAAGGAAAACAAGACAACGTTCAAGATACATGTTGGAAGTGTCCTTGGTTGTAATTGAGGAAACTTGGTGGGGGTGGTTTCCAAGCCTGACTGAATGCCTTTTCTTCCCGTAGATTATAATTCAGTATATCGGAGATGGGGCCTGGGAATCTGTATTTCTAAGAGATTTCCAAATATATTGATCTCCTATATTTAAAACTACTGGTCACAGTCAATAGTGTTAATGAAAATGACAGAGAGGGTTGTAGGATTGAGGGAAACTGGCAGAGAGAAAGAGGGAGAATGAGCTTTGGCACCCTTTGTTCAAATATCTGAGAAGGAGGAATATGCCAATCAGTCCAAAGCAGAAGGGCTGGCTGAATTGGGGTCAGGAGGCCTTTCTTAGGATCCAAGGGCCATGAGAGGGAAGACCATGCTGAGCAATGCAGACTTAGCACTTACCCACTGGCCGCCTGTGGCTGGCCACTTCTCCCTTCCCTGTCTCCTGCTGCCACCATCAGCCACTTTTGGCTGTTTCATCCCTGTGTCTACTCTTCATGCACTGGTTTTGCCCCTTCTGCCACCTCTCCTGGTTCTGCTGTCCATTTTCTTCCTCAGCTCAATGGGCTCACAGGTTTGTCTTCAGCATGACACCTGTCTGCTTCCCCGAGGTACCAGAACCTTCACATTCCATGCCCTTCCATTTGCTAAGGTCAGAATCCTTGCAGTCATTCTTAGCTCCTTTCTGTCACTCACACCTCACATTTAAATAGTGAATTCTTCCAACTATATTAACAAGCCATCTATTCTTACCATCTCTGTTATTAACACCTGGTCCAAGGCTCTATCACCTGTTGCCTAGAATATTGCCACAGTCTCCGAACCAGTCTCAGCTTCTGCCCTTGCTCCTTGATTCTTTTCCCAACACAGCCACCACAGTGATCCTTTAAAATATAACTCCCTCCCTTCTTTGCTTAGATGTCTTCTCTCTCAAGTCAAAGCCAAAGACTTTATAGTGTCCTGCTAGGCCTTCCATGATGCAGTCTTCTCTTCCTTGACCTCTCCTAAGTCATCTCTGGCTTATATGACCCTTCATCATCCTGCTCTGGCCATAATTTTCTCCTTGCTGTTTCTCATTTGGCCAAGCAGCTTCTGCTTCTGTTTCTTCTGCTTGATGAATTTTTTAAAAAAATTATTTTATAGTTGACAGTATTACAGATGTCCCCCGTTTTCCCCCTAAGCCCACTCCACCAGGCTCATGCCCCACCTCAGGCCTTCACCTCACCATTGCCTTTGTCCATGGGCTATGCATATCTGTATAATAAAAGCCTAAGTGACCGTTTTGGTGGATCGACCAGAATGACTGGTCGCTATGATGTGCACTGACCACAAGGGGGCAGATGCTCAACGCAGGAGCTGTTCCCTGGTGGTCAGTGTGCTCCCACAGGGGGAGCACCACTCAGCCAGAAACTGGGATCACGGCTACGGCTGGCGAGTGGTGGCGGGAGCCTCTCCCACCTCCATGGCAGCACTAAGGAGCAGTGAGCCGAGTGGTAAGGAGCAGTGAGCGTAAGGAGCCAGGGGTCCTGGACTGCGAGAGGGATGTCCAAATGCCAGCGTAGGCCTGATCTCCGGGGATTGGGCCTAAACTGGCAGTCAGACATCCCCCGAGGGGTTCAGGACTGCAAAGGGTGCAGGCCAGGCTGAGGGATCCTCCCTTTTGTGCACCGGGCCTCTAGGATACATATAAGTTCTTTGGTTAATTTCTTCCTGCCCTCTGAGATCTGTCTGTTCCATTTAATGAGCTAGTTATATGGTTTCCTCATTTTCTTTCAAGTCTGACCATTTGTTGCTTTATTAGAGCAATTATAGACCAGCTTATATAAAAATGGAACCTCTCCATTCGTTTCACATTCTGTTTTCCTCTTGTCCTGCTTTATTTTTTCTTCATAGCATATTTCATCACCTGACATTCTGCTTACGTATTTTGTTTGTTTTTATTTGTCAAATGGTAACAAACAGTTCAAGAAAGCTCTGTGAGGTCAGGGCCCAGGTTCTGTTCATGGCAGATCCCGGTGTCTGGAACAGTACCCAGCCCATACCAGGTGTTCAGAAAGTATTTGTTGAATGAGTGTAATATTAGATCTGGATTTTCAGTTCAGCTTTATTACTTATTCGTTGTGTGACATTCAGCATGTTACTTCTCAGAGTCCAAGTTTTCCTTATTTAAAAAATATATATAACTTCTGTTTCTGGGGGTTCTTTTATGGAATAGAACTGATGTTAGATCACGTTTGCACTTAAAATAGAATAGCTATTATTATTGTTGCTGGTATTGTTGGAGTTTTGATACAAGACTGAGTTTATCAGGCATGGGTTGGATTTCAATGGCAGTGGAATCCAGGAACTGGCTCCAATCCCTTTTAACTTTTCTAGAAGAGAAGTTTTTGATACTTCTATTCTACTTCTCCTAAAAGAGTGTGAACTACGTTCTGATGACTGCTGGGTTTTGAGTGATCTTTGTATAAATAAGGACTTCCACAGTGTAAATTTTCCCACTGTTCTTAAGCAAGTGATTAAAATTAAATACAACTACAGATTGGAGAGTGTTCTGTTTTTGTTTTGTTTTTTTCAATTACATAGGGTTGGGAAAGATCCATTTCTTGTGTTTTTATGTTTAACGAGCATGCTGTATTTCATATGCTTTTATCTCCCATGTGTTAAGAAGGTAATGTCCATGGTAGCCAGCTTTTTTTTTTTTTTTGACATTAGCCAAGAAATATGTGAGTGTTCGGTTCTGTGAAGAGCACTCATGCAGATCGTTTGCTTATTAGCCAGGCTTCGTGTCATCCACACACTTATAATGTTAATAATTACTGGCTATTCATGTTGTAAATTTAGCTCAAATATTGTAAATGTCTGTTCTTCCAAGACGGAATGTTAAGATTAGAATTTAGAATTTACAAGTGTGTCTAAATCATTTCAAACAGAAAACGATGAATGCAAATCAGAGACCAGCATGAGGCAGATTTGCATGATTATTTTAATGTGAGGACAAGCATGAACACTCAGGAACTCGAGACAGAATGCCTGTATCTCATACCTGCAAGGGTCACTGACTCTCTCTTATGATGTGGTGAAGTACCACGCTGTGTTATCAGGAAATCCTGCTGGTAAAAATGGAGAGTCCAGTGTCAAACTCACTCTGCCTATTTGTGTTCTTTGCACACTGGGGTTGAAGACTGAAATGGAATGGAGGACAATACTTACATTACTGGGGTTCCTTAGAATTGCTCCATAGTTTTTCAAAAGATAAATCATGCTATGTGATTATTGGTAATCATTTGTCCAGTCAGTTTCAGAATGCAGAATGCCCGCTGTGTACTGAGCAGCCACTCTTCATAGAGACACAACAAAGCCACTTTTTGTGAATGAATCTAGACGTAGTCTTTTTCTGCAGCATGAAACTTGTATCTGGCTGACTGAGTCTTGTTGCATGGTCGATTCTCATGCATATACTATTCATAAAACTGTTCATTATGATGACTTCATGGATGTTTTTCTTTAGAGAGACATGATTATCTGATTTCACTTTACCCTGTTGCACTTAAAGTATATGCTTGTGTGTGTGTTTTTTGGGGGGGCATGCATGTGTGCATGTGCACATGCATGTGCGCGCACGCTCGAATATGTAAAATGCCCTCTGGCCTTTTTGGTAATTATACTCGTTTTAGTTACTCAAATGAATTGCCGATTAGAAATAAACATTGATGGTCATGTAGAATTAGAGACGATTCTGGTCTAAAAGATAAGTAGGCAAGTATTTCTGAAAATGAATAAGGAAGCTTATTGCTCTACATAAACAAAGTAATTTTTTAAAGAACAGAACAGTTGATATATCGCTTGATGTTTCAATCTCGTATGGTATTTGAAGAGCATAAAGTTATAACATAGATTTTCATTTTAATGGGAGAGTTGTAATACCCTCATAATTTTTTTTTTACTTCTCATTAGTTTTTACAACCTATGAATTACCTAAAACAACTTCAGTCATTTGAATTTTGACTTGCCACTTATTTTCCTATGAGCAAAATTGTCATTTGAGAAGCGGAGTCTGTATTTATGGTATTGGTGTCTAAGGCTAGATAACAGGACTGGTACAGAGCACGCAGATGCTCCTTGTGTCATGCCATCACTGTGGGGCTCCGTGCAATATATGGTTATGAAGAGGCATAGAGAGGAATGACAATGAAGCAGTAGTTACTGTCAATCTTGTGCTAAAATAATGAGAATTTAGGAGACGTTTTGTACATTGGTGTAGAACTCCCATTTTAGACTTGTCTGGGGAACATTTTGTATGACTTATTTGAAACTTTATTTTTCCAGTTTGTTCGTTCATTGATTATTACATTATTATTTATTTTTAATAATGGTAAGTATCACAAGACTTCAAGCCTTAATATCCTTTTTGCTGTTACTGGTGTTGATTTCTATACTACATTTCAGAAATGGCTTTTACTGAGGGTGGGTAGAGACAAATGATAACTATGTGTACATATTTACTTCATATATGTTATTGAATATAGATGTATGTATGTTTTGGGAGGGTAGAGACAAGTAATGGCTATATGTTCATATATATGTTAATGTTGTATATTTTATTGAAACCTCAGTTCATTGCAATATACATACATATACATCAGCATAGTCTTATGTATGCATCTGTATGAAATTACACCTATGATGTGTTTATTCCCTCTTGATTTTCTTTGCCACTTCTCTTCCTGTCCACTCTGTGCTTATCCAAGTAACCCATTTAAATAGCTATTTATATATTCTTCCATAGCTTTCTTCCTTTAGTTCATTTTCAGTCATTAACTCTGTTATGTGAACATCCCTTATGTGAGCCGAAAGCATCTCCAAAGCAGTATTTCTCTGAAAGAATTGTTTCTGCTTCATTTAGATACGTTAATGTATCCAAGTCACTAGAACTAAATTATGCCAGCCCAGAGGATTCTAGCTCTTTCCACTTTGCCCGGGCCTAAAACTACCAGTATCAGGTTGAGTGTTGACCTTTTGAGAAAGGTCACTGGGAGCAAATCAACTGATGAGAACCCTCAGTGTGAAGGGATGCTGTTTGGAATTGGGCTGGACGTCAGGGCTCACTCTGGGGAGGTTATTGTGGCTTGTCAGAGGATACTTTGTTACTTAAAACCGATTATGTTGGCCTGGGAGGGCGGGGGGGAGTCTCCTTCAGACATGGTTATCAATGTGGGAGAGTCTTATGGTCTTATTTTGACTTAAAAGCTTTGCTGATGAGGATTTGCTCCAATTTTCTATTGACACTCTCCAGCTGAGCATAGTCAAGCTCCTGTCCCTGATAAGGAATAATAAGGATAATGATCATCATCATGATCATGATCTGGGAGCAGTGGATTTCATTTCCTGACCACCAAGTCCCCTCTTCCATACTAATTACTTTAAAGGGAGCATGTCTTTTAACCTCGCCACAACCCCGTGAGCTATGTACTACCATTATCTCCACTTTACAGATGAGGAAGCAGGATCAGAGAGGTAAAGTAACTTGCCCATGGTCACTAGGCTTGTGAGGGGCCCAGCTGAGTCTCAAATCTAAGCCTGCGGTGCTTCCTAACCCAAGCCAGTGCTGTTCTGTGCTTCTGCTTTTCCTGATGCCTGACGTTGGGTTCAGTTCCAAAAATACTTAGGGCGCCCTTCCTGTGGGCCCATGGACACTGTGGCTAGCACTGAGGAATCAGAGGTGAGCAAGACCTGCAAAAGCTGACAGATGAGTGGAGGAGACAGACACATAAACCATTTTAGTGTAACGTGACTGAGTGCCACTGCAAGGTAGGCTCTGGGTCAGCAAGCCTTTTATTTACTTACCTGTTTTGTTCCAAAGCACTTAAAACAGTGCCTGGAACATTGTAGGTGCTCAGAAAATTTGTTACGTACATGTATGAACATGCCATGGAGGGAAGCATATTTAGCCTTGTCCATGGTTTTTAGGTGTGCTCTTACTAAACCCTGCCCCGGTCTCCTGACTTCTGACCCCTGGATGGCATTGCCCCCAAGCTCCCCACCCACCCTGCTGCCTTTAGCATTTATTCCATAGATGCCCCTTGGAGCATATTGTATGTTCCAGGTATTGTACTGGTTCTAGGGACATAAAGGTGGACAGACCAGGCATGGTCCCTGTCCTCATGGAGGGATATGCTTATACTAGTCAATCCAGATTCAACTCAGCTCCTCACCCACGCCTGATCCTCTGCCACCCTCCATCCCTATGTCATCAGCAGGGTTGATTTTAAGCGTCTAAATGGTAGAAAGGGCCCATGTACCCCAACTCTTACTTGATCAGATTCCACAGCTTCTCTATAAAGACCTCCTGCCATGTACTCTCACATGAATTCTTCTTTGTTCATATGGGATTTTCTGAGGTGGAAAGCAGCTGACAGGTCAAAATAAACCATTGACTCCAGGGAAGAGAAAGATCTTTAACATGAATGAGCCCTCTACTGTGTGCCAGGTGTGTTCTGGGGCACTTCCTCATTCATTTGATTTGCACAGTAACCCTGAGAAGAAAATGGTATTTTCTCTGTTTTCCCAGATGAGGCCCAGTGAGGTTATGGGGGTGTCGGGGCTCAGAGAGCAAGGAAATAATAGAGTGGGATGAGGAATGAAGCTCAGTCTCCCGGCAAACCTGCTTGCCTAGGATTGTGCTGTGTTCTCTGGCCAATGAGAAAGGATCTAGGAGGGCTGCGGAGTGAGTGCCTGCTGGTGCCTGTTTCTATCCATGCCCTGAAATTGTACCTGTAACTCATTCCTGCTGTCCTCTGCTTTCTGCAACCTCGCAGGGGGCCTTTCTCATGTTCCTCTCTAGATTGACGACCTTGTACACGGCACCTCCACTCTATGGCAGTTTTTAGAGTTCCCCGAGGATCCTCATAGAGATCACAACTATTTAGGTTCTAAATTACTCTTGTCCAGTTTTAAGCAGATGAGCAGTATTTTCGCCTTCTCAACAATGATTCCTGAGGCTTATTGTTGCAATAATATCACATCGAGTTTCCAAGGAAACTGCATATCCATTCCTTGCTCCATCCCTCCCACTTCCTCAAGGCTGAGTTTAGAAAAAACACACAACAAACTTAAAATGTACCATGCTAACCTCCTGCTAGGGTTAAAGTTTTAGTTCCGGCACCAGTTTCTATGAAATTAGTTTTCTTTCTGATCTGTTTTAGATGCTCTTCTGCAGAATAGCTGTGCATTGTAAATGGCACTGAAACGAATTACTGCCTTCATTATAACACACAGTAGAGGCATGTTCCACACTTCAGAGTCACAGCTTCTTCAGCCAGACACTCTGGCTGCTTTCTCTCCTGTGGTTTCATAATTGCTTACCTGATATTTCATTGTGAGGCCTGGGCGTAAAGTGCAGGTCAGGCTGTGATATCGATGTATATTTTACTCTTAGTAAGCATAAGGATGCCAGTGAACTGACTGGATAGAGTCAATACATTTGTAATATCCAGATAAATTAATTATTGCATCTAAGCACCTTTTAATAGCGTATGCTATTGGCGACTAAAAATATCTTTGGACATTGTATAAACCACTAAATTCAGACAGCCATGTATACTATAAAAGACAATAAATTGTGCACTTATTCCAGGGTCCTCCGGGTGCCTGCTGAAGGGCAGGGTGAGCCACACCCTGTCACAGGATGGTAACTTGCGGACCCACTGTCTAGGCATTTGAGCTATGTTGATTGAAGACTTTCTCTTCTCACTGATCAGTTTCCCCAACCTACACACACACTCTCTCTCTCTCTCTCTCTCTCTCTCTCTCTCTCTCTCTCTCTCTCTCTCTCTCTCTCCCTTGTAGAAAAGAGTGGTGAGCATCCTTTTGTTTACAGAGACCCTCTCCTGGCAGCATCTATAGGTTTATAGCAGCTAATTTCTACCCAGGGGTAGCTTTAAGCCTCCATGCTGGCCTGTATCCTCTGAGCCTTTGATAGAGATCTCTATCTTGTTTGTTTTTTTTTTCCCCCTTAAAATCACTCTCAGACTTAGCTCTTGAGGAATGTGGAACTTGGGATCTAATTGTTTTCAGAATTTGTAATTAACAGGGTATGAGTAGATAGCAGTAGCTTCAGAAACATCTGTATGTAGTTTGTAGGACAGGACAAAAGTGATTATTATAATATGTATTGAAATAGGAAGGAATTATATATAGGATTAAAGTTGTGAGGACTGCTAAAGGATTGTTGTGTGTGGCAAATCGCTTTTCCATTGAAGCACACAGGCTGCTGGGGTCTTACCAGGTGCTGCTTCTGGTATGCATCAGGTCTAGAGCAGCCTTTCCAAAAGAGTTGGATGGGGCCAAGAGGTAACCCCTCCACCTCTTCCCAAAGGAAAGGGGGCTTCCTTAAGGGGCCCTGGCCCTACCAGGCTCTAAATTTCTGTAGAAAAGTTGTTCCTCTACATTCAGAGGGAATATTCTTGGTGTGCCCATCGTCATACAGGTGAGCTCTTACGTAATTTTCTTCCAGTAAAGTGCTTTCCATCCTTTGCCTGTGTCTATCTCCACCCTCCCTGTGATAAGTCCACAGCTTCCAGGATCACAGAGCCCAGCCATGGCACAGCAGACCTTTCTGCTTCTTTTGTATCCATCTCTGTGCGCAGTCCTTCTGAGCTTCTTGGTGTCCCCTCTTTGATCTGGGCTGAAGCCGAGAGGCCAGTAGGCCGTGGAGTGAATACGGATGGACAGTGGTTATTGTGATTAGTGAACTTAGAATTTTAAAATCTGAGACCAATACACCTTATGATGAGCAATGAGTAGAATGACTAATTAGAGATCAGAGGCCCTCACAGAGTACACCCAGCAACAACAACTAATAGTCTACATAGAGTTCAAAATTCCTTAATTTTAAATGGGAATGCTGACTTAATTTCCAGTAAGATTTGTTTCCCAAGCCCACTCTGTACAGAGGTGGGGAGAGCAAGGCTTGTGGGGGAGGCCCAGTAGAGCAAGTGGAGAGTGCAAGAGCTGTGCTGCAAGGTAGGTGGACACCAGCTCCAGCTCCATCTTGGGAGAGGCCTCATAGTCCAGATTAAGGAGTTTGAACATCATCTTGAAGACTTGAAGGGACCCTTGAAGGCTGTTTCGTGGGGACTGACACTGTGGGAACCCAGCCCTGAGCTTGGCTGGAGGCATGAGTTTCTGGCCATTGGATTATAGTAGACTGTGAATTCTGGGAGCTCAGTTATGGCAGATTAAGGAAAGTTCATCTGCTGGTTGCTTTTTTTCTTTATGAGAATCTTCTGACTTGGCAGCAGAGCTTTAACAATCCTTGTTTTAAGATAATCCTGATGTCGAATTGGTAACTAATGCAACAAAAATAAAGTAGTATATGACACTAATGACATTTCACCAATATAAGTAATTGATGGTCATTTGTCCAGGATAATTCTGTGATGGTGATAAGACTCAAGGACTGTGTCATCTGTCATCTGTGCCAATAGATTGGTGGCTAGAACAGGATGAGAGGCAGGCTCAGAGATGGAAAGAAATATTTTTCACAGAGCAATGTGAAATGGTTAGGAAAGTACACAGGACACCAACCTCTCAGCCTAGTGACATCTTGCTGCTTTGAAGTGATTGCTTTTTCCTTTTTTGCAAGCTTTGGGGAATATTCCCAGTGGTTGGAAGGATTTAGCTTACAGTGTATTGAAAAGTACAACAAGGCAAGCCTGGCAAACAACACAAAACACCCACAAACACAAATAAAACTATTTACTTTCTTACAAATTTCAGCTGGAACGTGCAGAAATGTCTCTTGCCTGTGGTCCACAAAGTCTTCAGGAATTTGACCACCCTTGTTGGTCAGATTTATAAGGCAATAGTGCCATCATTTGTTGAAAAAATTTATTTGCTCTTCAGCAATTTGTTTACACACTGTGGCCTCCTCTTCGTGAGATAACGCTGTTTGCCTTCGTTCTTAGGGAAATATAAAACGATGAAATAAGGGTGTTAAATTACATTAAAAAACTTAAATAAGTGTTCTATATTTATTGGAAGCCACAGAAAAAGGGTGCTCTTCCTCAAAAGACATAAGTGAATGAGTCAGTTTCCCATCCCCAGAAGCCCATTAAAGAAAATGGATGTTGGTTGTAGCAGCAGAAATAGCAGAAGTGAAAATAGAGTATGGAAATTTACTTCTCAAAGTGTGGCCTACGGACCAGCAGCATCAGCATCACCTGAGAACGTGTTAGAAATTCAGAATCTCTGGCCCTTACCTAGCCTTACTGAGTCAGAATATGTGTTAAACTATGCTCCTCGGCTGATGTGTTTGTACGTTAAAGTGTGAGAACCACTGGTATGGACTATCTTTTCAAGAAGCTTGATCGTGCAGAAAGTGGAGTGGATATGAAGAAAGTCCTAGCTAGAGCTATAGGCATTTTTTTTTTATTTGGACAAGCCTTGAGCATGTATATATGTACTTTTAGAGAAGAAGACCTTTGGGAGTAGGAGGGTAAAGGGAAAGGAGAGAAGTGGCTGAGATCCCTGGGAAATTGGAGGGGCTATGGTGTAGGCACAGGTGGATTATTAGGTTGAACTGAATGAGTGATGCTTGTTCTTTTGAGATGGGAGGGAGGGAAGAAAGGGTAGAGGTGCATATAAATTAGCTTTATGTTGAGGAAGTGTTAAGGAGGGAAATGGGAAAATTGAGAGTAGTCATGCTTTGCTTAAGGACAGGGATATGTTCTGAGCAATGCGTCATTAGGCGATTTCATCATTGTGCAAACATTGTGGAGTGCATTTACACAAACCGAGATGGTATAGCCTACTTCACACCTAAGTTATAGGGTATAGTCTATTGCTCAGAGGCTACACGCTGCACAGCATGTCACTGTATAAAATAATATTTGAGGAAATCAACTACAATAGAAAATGATGCAATCAAGAGAGGTGGTGATCATGAGGTATATGAGGCTGCTGCTGGCATCATGTGGCATAGTGTTTTACAGCAAACTTTTAGTAAGTAGAATGAGTAGACTCTAGATAACAATAAAACTATAGGATAGTAAATACACAAACCAGTAACATAGTTGTTCATTATTATTATCAAGCATCATGTGCAGTACATAATCGTATGTGCTCTACTTTTGCATGACTGACAGCCAGTAGGTTTGTTTACACCATGAAAACGCATATAATGTGTTTAGCTATGGCATTGTGATGGCTACGATGTCACTGGGCAATAGACATTTTCAGTTTATTATCTTATGGCACCACCATCGTGTATGCCATCCGTTGTTAACTGAACTATTATTATTTGGTGCATTACTGTAGTAAAAAATGGTGGCTTGCTTTCATTGACGATGGAGGTGAGGTCATTTTCTGAGAGGAAAGGGGCAGACCTGGTCACTGGACTTAAGGAAAGCACAGTTGCCTTTGGTAAAACACACGACGAGGGAAAACAGTTGGAGAGAAGAAGGAGACCTGAATTATAGCTTGCTTTGCCACCCTCTTTGATAATTCAAACACCTTCTAGATCTGGTTAATGGAAGAGTTACTCTAGATCTATGTATTCTAAATTCTAGTGCTAAGCATTATATAATTAAAGAACCTAATATAATGCTGGTCTAAAATGTGACACTGCATTGGCTGTATTAATACTTTCTTATTTTCAAAGAGTCAGAGCTCCTTTACATAGGAACTAATTTTCTTCAAAGGCATTTGTCCTGTGAGAGATGGAAAATCTTGGGCACAGATACGCCATCACGTTTGCCCATGGTCTCAAACTGAGGTTGGGACTCGGCTATCTGCTGGCCCCCCGCTAGAGGTATCTTCCACTAGGCTATTTACATTTTATTATTTTCAACAGCTTGCACTATACTTGACTTGGAAAAAGAATTTTTGAAGAATCCTGCTCTCACAGAACATCTGTGGGAATGCTGAAGGAAAAGTTAAAGAGAGACATACATACTTTAATATTTTATCTCCACATACAGTCTCAGAGGTCCCACTTTATTGTCTCTGCCAACAGGAAATCTTAGCTGCTTTTCATCCTTTTGTTGGCTTCTTGTTTCTGGGGCCTGTGTTTGGTAAGAAGCTGTTTTGTTTCTCAGTCTTGGTGGTTAAAATACACTGCCTTAACTGGAATATCCATGGCTATGTGCTGCTCAACACTGTGGACCAGTTTTTCAAAGCTTTTTCAATGCTTTTGCTCTTTGATCAGGAAAAATCACTTACAGTGAGACTGGAATCTATTTCATATACTCCCATGTGTCCTTGTTCTCACCTACTGGTCTTTACTTCCCTGAAGAGTCTGACCTTATGAATTCAATTCTTTCTGATTGTAACATTAGTCAGGAGAATTGGGGAACTGGGGACTTTTGTTTATTGATCCTTTTATCTTCTGCTTTTTTGCCTGTAAAGGTCATTTTTCAGATAATCCTACTGCTCTTAGTAATTCTCAACAAACACTAAGCTTAGGAGATTCGTATAAAAGCCAGAATAAACATTAAATTTAGAAGTGTCATGTAAAAACTGGAAACAAATCTTTGTGTTTCTGAGTATAGCATAAATTAGATAGAAAAAAAAATCTAATAAAGAAAGGAGCAGCTTCCTCCAGCCTGTATAAGGTCCACAAAGGAAAGATATGGTCACAAACTTGGAAGACTTCTCCTCACTCTTTGGTACAAGCATAAATGTCATTTTCTCGAAGATGCCTTTCTTAATGTCCACTTCCCTTCCAGTCTACATTAGGCCTCCCTTTTCTGTCTTCTCTTAATGCCCTTGACTTCCTCCACAACATTTAACACAACTATAGCTATACATACTTTTGATGCCTCCACAATCCTCTGCCTATAGTCTCCATGATGGCAGGAGCCTTGCTGACTGTAGTAGATACTAAATAAATATTTGTTTAATGAATAATAATGATAGCAGATATTATTTATTGTGCTTACTATATACTAGAAACTATAAGATAATTTACCCATCTTATCTTAGTAATCATTTGTCTTAGTTTGCTTAGGCTGCCATAATAATATGGCATAGGTTGGGTGACTTACACAACAGAAATTTGTTCTGAAGGTTAGAAGTTCTGAAGGTTAGTTGTCTGAAGGTTAGAAGTTTGAGCTAAGGTCTGGCTGATTTGGTTTCTTGCTGGCTTGGAGACGGCCATCTTCTTCCTGTGTCCTCCTGTGGTAGAGAGGGGGAGAACTAGCTCTCTGGTGTCTCTTCACATAGGGACACTACTAATTCCTTTGCATCAGCACTGCACCTTTATGACCTTATTTAACTTCATTCGCTCCCTTAATCCAAAGACAGCCACACTGGGTTTAAGGCTTCAACATAGGGATTTTAGGAGGACACATACACCCTCCCAACAACTCTAATGAAGTAGGCATATGGTTATCTCTGTTTTACTACAGAGCTGAGGCCTAGAGCAAGGAGCTTGCCAAAGTCATACTAGTAGGTGAACTAGCCAGATCACAGTCACAGGTCTTGTGCATTCATAGTGGTCTGATGAAGGTATAAAGATCTGAACTATGGTAAACATACTGCAAGAGACTTGAGAATAGAAAGTGATTAGACTGTTTGTGTGTAAACCATGAAAGCCTTTTGAAAGAGAAGTAATCTGAGATACTGAGTAGAATCTTAAGGAACTGTATGCAAGGAAGAGGCTTTATAGGCTAGCATAGTGCTTCTTCAACCTTGTGTGTTAGGACCTCTTTACATTCTTAAAAAGTCTTGAGAACCTCAAAAAGCTTTGGTTTATGTGAGTTATATCTATTGATATTTATAGTCTTAGATTTAAAACCTGGGAAGGCTTAAAATATTAATTTATTTAAAAGTAATAATAAACTTATTACATGTTAGAGCAAAAATATATATTTATGAGAAATAATTATATTTTTCAAAATAAAATAATAGTGAGAATGGTAGTATTAAATTTTTATTTTTTTTGAAAATCTCTCTGATGTCTATCTTAATAAAAAACAGATTCTCATATCTGCTTCTGCATTCAGTCTGTTGCAGTCTGTTGCATTGGTTGAAGTAGATGAAGAAAATTCAGCCTTACAAAGATACATAGTTGGACAAGGGAGGAGTATTTGAATAGTCTTTCCAGATGATTGTGGACATTCTGCTTTGTTACTACAGCAAAACTCCAGGTAGTAGTTTCTTAAAGATTATTGCAATGTGAAATCTGAAACCGAATCAATGAACTTTTCATATTCTGTTATATTAAATCCATTGGTGTATGTTGCACTCTGAATGGATTTTTTTTACCCTGCATGATTTTCTAACATCTTGTGTTGGTCATTTGAAAATATCAGTTCACTGAGTTAAAGCAGATCTTTCAAATGTTGACACATTTCATTACACAATAGCCAAAAATTACATTCCTTAATATCACTACTCAAATCTCTCAACAGAAAAATCTTTAAATCCTGGAAAGCTGTCAAGCTCATGGTAGCAGACACAAGTTTTAGAAAATCCAAATTTTCATTTGAAAAATGGATTTTTAATATTGGCGTCATATATTGTTATTGTTTTGTTGAAGTGATAGGGTGACTTCATTTGTTTTCAAGAAAATGTCTGCCCAATAGCCAAGTCTAAATATTCATACTTCGTTAGTTTTTCCTTTCAAGTAAAATTTGTGTTTGATAAAAAAGCAACTAATTGAGCTTGCAACCCAAGCAGTTTCAGAAATTCTTTTCCTTGTGAAAATCATCATATTTACATATGCAGGTAAAGAAAAGAGGGAAACCATACGAATAGAATCTCAGGCTGAACAAATAGTATATAGGGAGACCTAGAGGAGAGTGTGAACACAGTGTCTTTGAGAGGTTGAGTTTGGCTGGCTCATTGATGTTAGGCCTCGGGCTCGTTGGGGGCAATATAGAAGGTAGGAAATCACAAGAAGGTAGAAAGGTTAAGCATAGCCCTTTATTCCTTTTGGGTTTCTCAGTCTCAGCACTACTGAGACATTGGGCCAGATAATTCTTTGCTGGGGTGGGGAGTGAGGGCTGTCCTCTCTTGGACTCTTTCCCAGATGCCAGTGACATCCTATCCTCTAGTTGAGACAACCAAATATGTCTCCAGACATTGCCAGGTGTCCCTTGGAAGTGGTGGGTAAAATTGCCCCAGTGGAGAACCACCGTTACTAGGTTTTGTTTTTATATTAAGAGCAGCAGAGGGCAGTTAAGAGAGTTTTATTCAGGTTCATGAGCAGATTTACATCTCTGGACAATCACTGTGGCAGCAGAGGAGAGATTGATGGGAATTTGGAAGGCCTGGAGACATGGAAACCTGTTGAGATATTGTTGTAGTAGTCTGGGAGGAAAATACCAGACATCTGATCTAAGGTAGTGGCTGTAGGGATGGAGAGAAGTATATAGACTTGATAGGTGATAGAACTGACAAAAGTTGGTGGCTGACTATACAGGAACAGTGAGGGAAAGAGAGGAATCCAGGCTGGCTCAAGGTTTCTGGCTTGGGCCCTGAAGAAGATGGCGGGACTATTTACTGTTGTAGAGACTATAAGAGAAGGAACAGATTTATTTAGGAAGATCAGGAGAGGCTAGCTTGAATTTAGATGCATTGAATTTGAGGTACCTTGTGAGAGCCAAGTGGAGAATTTCATCTGTAGGTGGAGTTTTGTTTCTAGACCTTAGGGGACAGATATAAACCAGTCAGCATCTAGATGGAAGTTGAAACTCTGGGTGAGGCTAATGTAGAATCCATTGAAAGCAGGGAACTAAGGGCAGGTCCTGGCAAGAGAAGGAGTGGCTGAGGAAGAGGGGGAATGTGGAGGAGGAGAACCAGAGCAGTTTAGAAGGGCTTAGTTCTGTGAACAGGAACAAACTTTGTATCCATAACTCAAAGTCCTGTCTTTCCTTCAGTGGGTCCCAAATGCTCATTAGGATCATTCTGCAGTGATGGAAACCTCTAGAGATAGAAGGGTGTGACTGGTTATGGAGATTGCCACATTTACCCCTCAGGTAACCCAAGCAGAAGCTCTGAATCATGCCATGTAGAGCTGAAGGCAGATACTGTGCCTCTGAAGCACTGATGCTGGCCCAGACTGCTGAATTATGTAGCGGGCTTTGTAATGGAGATGAATCTCCCCAGCCAGAGGTCACTTACCACTTCCTGAAAGAAAACTCTTTTTGAGTTGATGAGTCATAGAATGGTGTTTCTCTTTCATAAAAGCCACTTTTGATGAAAAAGTAATAACTTTAATTTAGTGATTATGTAGCTGTCACTGAAGGGCTATGATGTCATATAACCCAGTCTCCAAGATCAGCGTTGTACAATGTATATGATTTTTTTCCTGAGTGGTATGTGCTCCAGATACCTGACCTTCGATGGTACTAATATTTTATTTACTTGAAACTAAGATCCAGTGCATTCTAAATGGCTGTGACTTATCATGGCTATTTCAGAAATGGATCCTGTGGCTATAAGCTATTTTGACTTGGAGGAAATTCTGTGCTGTGTACTTGGATTTCATGCTTAAAAACTTCAGCAATAGTTTCAAAGCTCTATTCATTAAAATAAGATGCTTCATAACTTTTTCCACATAATAGAGAATGACTCAGTTGCTCATGTTAGAATTAAAACCCTTAGAAGCTTTACATTTTCTGGCCTGGCAATCTTTGTTTTTCTAATTTATGTGTCGCATTCACCCTGGAGGAGTTGGGAAGTTGAGATTTGCAGCCATCCCAACTGGGACAGTTAAAACTCTTAATTAAATGAGAGCTTGTTTGTGTATTGAAATGGAAAACTGTGGCTGGACAAAGTAAAATTTGCACTCAATTTGTAGTAAGTTAATTCCCAAACTTACTGAATTTGACCCTTTTCTGGTAATTCCACTGGCCCAACCATCTGCGTGGTGACTCTAATATGTATAAAAGTATGTACAACTTTTTAGCAGTGATGGATTGGATCAGGATTGGGCTTTCCTGCCAAACTATGCTAATAAGCCCCTGCATCTGGAACTTTGTAAATGCTTATGCCAGATTCCCAGTGTGTGAATGGGGCTGTTTTCTTTTGAGGGGGGCTGTTTTCTGCTGTGTACAAAGGGAAACTGAGGAAGAAGGTCTACAGAAATAAAAGAATAAAGGCAGAGGAGCAGAGATAAGCAACAGAGAGGAAGGACTCCCAGGCTTTCCTGGAGCATCTCAGTCCCTAGTTCCGACAAATTCCCAAGACCCAGTTCATCCATGCCTTTGGATCTCTGGCAGATCCTATATTCTAATAAATGACCAGGTGTGCTTAAACCAGCCCAAGGTTTTCTGCACATGGGAGCAATGAAATGGGCAACATTGCCTTGATTTCTGTTTTCTGATTTGATGGTGATTATCATACTTTGTCTATATACTTAAAACAAGCTTTTTTAATGAGTTGAATATTATTTGATGGCTTCAAGTTGAGCTAGTCTTTGGTTTAATTGTTACTGATATTTTCTGCAAAGTACAGCAGTAGGCATAGGAAATGTAACAACATACACAAGTTTGAAAGCAGATTTTTAAAACAAAGGAAGGATGTATATGTGTAAGCTGGAGTTCATTCCACGTCTAGGAATCCAAGCCTTTTAGAGTTTGATGTGTGGACAAGGAAAAGAGAGTACAGTGTCTCAGTGATGGTTAGGAGATGCTATGTTGTGGTAACTAGGGTGCCCTTGGGATGCAAGGTTGCTTTCAAGCCTTTTCCCAGAATACTTTGTTTCTCATTTTTTTGTCATATTTCTCTTTGTTCCTTTAAATAAATAATTTGAGATCCCAGCCTAACCAGGACTCTCTGATGACACAGTGTTTTCAATGATTGGGAAGAAGGTTGCTCTCTGATATTTGAAGATTATCCTATATAATAAAAGGCCAGTGACCGTAATGGTATAATGACTGAAACGACCAATAGACCTGTCATTATGAGGTGCATTGACCACCTCTTGGTCCCTCCCCTGAGCCCGCAGGCTCCGATTGCTGGATGGCCAACAGGGAACCGGGGTGGGTGGAGGTGGGGTGAGACGGGACTGGCAAGCGTGCGGAACGCCGACCTTTGGTTCCTCCCCCTGGCCCACAGGCTCAGATCAATCACCCAGCCAATAGAAACTGGGGTGAGTGGAGGCAGCAGGGCGGGACTGGGGACTGGTGAGCAGGCGAAAGGCAGACCTCTTGGTTCCTCCCGCCGGCCTGCAGGCTCAGATCGATTGCCCGGCCAATGGGAAACTAGGGTGGGTAGAGGTGGCAGGGTGGGACCGGGGACTGGCGAGTGGGTGGAAGGTGGCCCTGATCACAGGCTAAGACTAGGGACTCTACCCATGCACGATTTCATGCTCTCGGCCTCTAGAAATAATAAATATCCTCACAAAGTTCCTCTGTCCATAAGATAGTAATGCAAAAACAAAACATATCCCAATGATCTGGTGTATTCCCTTTTATTATTAAAAAACTGTGATAAATGTGGGTTTATAAATATATATATATATATAAGAAACTTCGTGTACTTGGGCGGGGGGCAGGGGGATCTGGGGTATCGGGCCTAAGCCATCAGTCGGACATCCTTAGCGCTGCCGAGGAGGTGGGAGAGGCTCCTGCCACCGCCACTGCACTCACAGACATCAGCCCAGCTTGTGGCTGAACGGAACTCCCCCTGTGGGAGCACACTGACCATTAGGGGGCAGCTCCTTCATTGAGCGTCTGTCCCTGGTGGTCAGTGTGCATCATGGCGACTGGTCGTTCTGCGCTTAGGGTCATTTGCATATTACCCTTTTATTATATAAGATATATATATATCTTTATTATATAAGATATATATATATATATATATATATATATATATATATATATATATATATATGTTTGTATGCAAGACACATGTGTTTGTATGTAGACATAAAGATAGGTCTCTATATATTCAGAAAGATTTTGTGATAAAGTGCCCCAAAGGGTTAAAAGCGATTATTTCTGGGAAAGGGGAGCTGACAGAGCAGGGGAGGAAACTCACTTATTTACCTTGAAATTTTCAAAAGTGATGACATTAGAATAGGATTTAACTTTATATGCACTTTATTACTATAAAAATAAAAATCGAGTTATTTATGCTTTGAAATCATTATAATGAGACTAGAGTCCCAGTGCACAAAATTCGTGTATGGGGGTGTGTGTCCCTCAGCCCAGCCTGCACCCTCTCCAATCTAGGACCCCTTGAGGGATGTCCGAATGCCTGTTTAGGCCCAATCTGGGTAGGATCGGGCCTAAATGGGCAATCAGACATCCCTCTCACAATCCAGGACTGCTGACTCGCAACTGCTCACCTGCCTGCCTTCCTGATTGCCCCTAACTGCTTCTGTCTGCCAGCCTGATCACCCCCTAACCACTCCCCTGCCAGCCTGATTGATGCCTAACTGCTCCCCTGCCAGGCTGATTGCCCCTAACTGTCCTCCCCTGCCGGCCTGGTCACCCCTAACTGCCCTCCCCTGCAGGCTTGATTGCCCTCAACTGCCCTTCCTTGCAGGCCTGGTCCCTCCCAACTGCCCTCCCCTGCTGGCCATCTTGTGGCGGTCATCTTGTGTCCACATGGGGGCAGGATCTTTGACCACATGGGGGCAGCCATCTTGTGTGTTGGAGTGATGGTCAATCTGCATATTACTCTTTTATTAGATAGGATAGAGGTCTGGTGCACAGGTGGGGGCCAGCTGGTTTACCCTGAAGGGTGTCCCGGATCATGGTGGGGGTTCCCTTGGGGCGTGGGGCAGCCTGGGCGAGGGGCCTATGGTAGTTTGCAGGCCGGCCACGCCCCCTGGTGACCCAAGCAGAGGCCCTGGTATCTGGGATTTATTTATCTTCTACAATTAAAACTTTGTAGCTTGTAGCAGAGCAGAGCCAAGCCTCCTGCTCGCTCAGTGGCAGCAGCCATTTCTGTTGGAATTTATTTATCTCCTATAATTGAAACTTTGTAGCCTTAAGCAGAGGCCAAGGCAGGCCAGGGTGTGTGGAAAGCTTGTCTTCCTCCATTGCCCGGGGCAACCCTAGCCTCCTGCTCTCTCCAGCTCTGTGGCTGCCGCCATTTTTGTTGGGATTTATTTATCTTCTATAACTGAAACTTTGTAGCCTGGAGTGGAGGTCTGGGCTGGCCAGGGTGTGCGGAAAGCTTGGCTTCCTCCATCGCCAAGGAAACCCAAGCTTCCCTCCTGCTCTCTCTGTGGCTGCAGCCATCTTGGTTGGGGTTAATTTGCATACTCGCTCCTGATTGGCTGGTGGGCGTGGCTGGTGGCCATGGCTGGTGGGTGTAGCAGAGTGATGGTTAATTTGCATATTACTCTTTTATTAGATAGGATTTCCAAATTACTTATTAACATCACATTGCTCTTTATGTAACATGTTGTTATTTTCTAAATGTCAGTCACTTTCATTTAAGGAATACCTTTCATAGCGACTTTTACAATCTCACTTCATCTCATGCTGGTTATGGCCTTTAGAATCCCAAAGGAAGGTTTTTAGGAACTCATACATACCCTTACTGTGTAGTCATAAGAAACATCTTGTTTTCAGTGTTCCTATAAGTGGTCCATACATGGAAAAATGTATCAGGGAATGGGAAATCTGAGAACTTAGACCCAATTTTATTTAGTGTAAATATGAGTGAACAATATTTCTGTTTTTCCTTGGAATATTAAGAAGAAAAATGTTTGCAAGCGTGGTGATAAAAAGTTATACTAGTTGATTCTGTTAATTGCTAGATCTTTGAATTTGGGCAAATTATTTAAATTTCAGAATCTTAGGTTTTTCATCTTCAACCATCCATTCATCCATCCATTCATTCATCAAAAATGGTAGAATACCATGATGAGCCAAAAAAAATTCCTCTTGGATCTTACAGTCTGCATTGCTTCTAAAGTTTAAGCATGCATCAGTTTCCTATAGAGCTTGTTAATATAGATAACTGTACTCCTCTCTCTGATTTAGAAGCTCTGGGGTGGGGGCCCAGAACTTGCATTTCTAGCCAGTTCCCAGATGCTGCTGACACTGCTTGTCTAGACCCACACTATGAGGGCCACCTTTCTAGAGCTTGCAGGCTCTAATCCAGGTTGTTAAATTCCAACTGTACTAAGTGCTACAGAGGAGAGGGATCTGGTGCTGTGAAAGGACATATGAACATTTGAGAGGTCAGGCAAGGCTTCCCTGAATAGTGACCCTTGAGATGAAGGAAGAGTTAGGAATAAGTAGGTAAAGAAGAAATGATACAAAGATGGTTTTTCAGATAGAGGCTCTGAGGAGGGAGCATAGAATGTGCTGGAAACAGTTTAGCTCTAGTACTGAGAAGTGGGGATGTGAGGTTATGAGATAAAGCCGGATGGAGGGAGGGGCAAGTGCGGAGCTGTCTTAAGGATTTTTGTCCTTGACTCAAAAGGACTGTGGGAAAGCATTAGTGTTTCTAAAGAGAGAAGGGGGAAGGGAGTGGAGTGGAGTGGGAGGCAGGGATGTGATCCATTTAGTGTTCCAAGACAAACACTTATCTTTTGGCTGCAGAGTTGTGGACATGAATGTGGGCAGACAAGAAAGGAATTGATGCCAGCAGCCCAGGTGAAAATTGATGCCACCTTTTAAAATAGGGCTAATAATACATAAGGTTGTTAAGATGAAGAGATAATGATACGTGTATGATTCTCAGTACTGGCACACAGTAAGTGCTCCGACAATGTTAGTTGCTATTAGAATTATAAAAACAAATATTTTTGAGGGCTGGAAGTTATCAAGGCCATGGAAAGGGCCATAAAATGTCATACATACTTGAATTTTCAGGCTTTTCCTGTTCTACCCCAGCTACAGTGGCCTTTGAAAAAGTGGCAGGTTGCTGAAAGAAAAAAGAAAGATGCAGATATTAAATTTTTATGTCTAACACTGAGAACATGAAAGCAAAAGAGGATTCATCATTGAGACGGAAACTGAATTTATAGGTGGTTATATGGCTAGTTGGCACTGATGACAACTGTTTGTAGTTCTCTCGTGTGTAGAAAAAAGTAATGGTGTCTTTGCTTGGGAAGCCAGGATGTAGGTGGTAGGGAGAAAATAGCTGTTCAAAAAAGAAGGCCACAAATAACAAACTCTATTTCTGTGGAGATGATAAATTAAAACGATAAGAGGGGGAAAGGTAAAAAAGCGATCTCAGCAGAAAGGAGGTAAAGAAGTGCCTTGGGTAATGCCACTTGGGATTCTGACAGGAAGAGGAAAAAAAGGCCAAGAAGCAGTTGTTAGATGCAGAGTGGCATTTCCCAGTTCATAATCACTAATAACACTCATGTACACAGCATTTGCCATGTGCAAAATATATTGGCAAATGCATTAGTAAAATTTAACTATCCCAAGTTCTGGGAGCATTGACTTGGCAAAATAACAGTATCCCCATTAAAGAAAAGTGATTAACTGACTTACCACTCTTTCTGGGTTAACCATGAAGGACACAGAAAATGAACCAGGGCATTTTATAGCTACAATAGAAGGATGACAGGCAGAGAGACAAAGCCATGCACACACCATTGAGTCTGATTTTGACTTACCCAAAGAGCAGGGGAAAATCATATTTCTAAGAAGGTCCTTTAAGGAACTCCGTGTGTGTGTGTGTGTGTGTGTGTGTGTGTGTGTGTGTGTTGTGTGTGTTGTGTGTGTGTGTACATTCATATACAGTTAACTCCAAGGCTTTAAAGAAATGCAGCATAAGTATTTCTTGTGAACCTCTTTGGTGTAAGGCCCCTGCAAGGTATTGGAGAGGATACAGATATGGGTAGAGCCCTAAGCTTTGCCTTTACAAAGCTGAGCATCAATGGGAGGGAAGAGAGCCCCACCTCTACTCTTAGTCCTCTCCCCCAGCCTCTCCCAGTCATGGCGCTCAGGGAACTGCAGTAGGAAATGATGAATGTGAATGGTGAGTTGTTGGAGAGGGTGGCAAAGGTGATACTTAAACAACATCAAATGAGAGGGTGAAGGACAAAGTATCTGCAATCAGTGACTGCCTATTTTATGCTGATGAAGCCGGTCAGTCTAGGATGTTAAGATCAATTTTTTTTCCAGTGAAAAATTGGCCTATGGTCTTAAAAAATGCAGGCAAGTCATCTCTGTGTGGCTTCAATGCATTGCATTTCGGAGTATTGATTTATTAGGTATAAACTGGTGTGGCCTTTGGGTCGTTGATATTAAATATGGAGATCTAAATGTTCTTCATTTCATCTTAATTATGAAGAAATTGCCTGTCAAGGAAGAAAATACTTCCAGAGATAATCAAGTCTGCAGCTTTATAGGTATTTAAGTATGGTAACTTTCAACATATGATTAAACTTTATTGATTCTGATTAATTTGTGGGAAGTTGTAGAATCAGAGTTTAGGATATTTTAAATTAGATTTTTATTATATATTGAAGTAAACTTAATGACAGTCAATGATGCACAATTGTTGGACTAGGTCTTAGGGTATATGCCAAAGAAATGTAAGGTTGTTCTTGGCTTCAGTTTCAAGGTAGAGTCACTTAGAGCACTGTAGGAAAATCTTGAGACCCAGGTGAAACTTAGGGCAATGAAAGCTACGTTTAGTCAATGGAGGCTGTACTCACTGGAAGCTACACTCAGATCAATGGAGGTGGCTCTCAGATCAATAAAGGGGCAGTTAGGTAAATAAAGAAAACACTCAGATCAATGAAGTGCACACTCAGATCAATGAAGGCAACACTCAGATCAATGAAGGCAGCACTCAGATCAAAGAAGGCAGCACTCAGACCAATGAAGGGAGCACTCAGACCAATGAAGGCAGCACTCAGATCAAAGAAGGCAGCACTCAGATCAATGAAGGCAGCACTCATATCAAAGAAGGCAGCACTCAGATCAAAGAAGGCAGCACTCAGACCAATGAAGGGAGCACTCAGACCAATGAAGGCAGCACTCAGATCAATGAAGTGCACACTCAGACCAATGAAGACAGCACTCAGACCAATGAAGGGAGCACTCAGACCAATGAAGCCAGCATTCAGACCAATGAAGGCAGCACTCAGACCAATGAAGGGAGCACTCAGACCAATGAAGGCAGCACTCAGATCATAGAAGGCAGCACTCAGATCAATAAAGTGCACACTCAGACCAATGAAGACAGCACTCAGACCAATGAAGGCAGCACTCAGATCAAAGAAGGCAGCACTCAGACCAATGAAGGCAGCACTCAGATCAAAGAAGGCAGCACTCATATCAAAGAAGGCAGCACTCAGACCAATGAAGTGCACACTCAGACCAATGAAGGCAGCACTCAGACCAATGAAGACAGCACTCAGATCAAAGAAGGCAGCACTCAGACCAATGAAGGCAGCATTCAGATCAATGAAGTGCACACTCAGATCAAAGAAGGCAGCACTCAGACCAATGAAGGCAGCACTCAGATCAATGAAGGCAGCACTCAGATCAAAGAAGGCAGCACTCAGACCAATGAAGGCAGCACTCAGATCAAAGAAGGCAGCACTCAGACCAATGAAGGCAGCACTCAGATCAAAGAAGGCAGCACTCATATCAAAGAAGGCAGCACTCAGACCAATGAAGTGCACACTCAGACCAATGAAGGCAGCACTCAGACCAATGAAGACAGCACTCAGATCAAAGAAGGCAGCACTCAGACCAATGAAGGCAGCACTCAGATCAATGAAGGCAGCACTCAGATCAAAGAAGGCAGCACTCAGACCAATGAAGGCAGCACTCAGATCAAAGAAGGCAGCACTCAGATCAATGAAGTGCATACTCAGACCAATGAAGGCAGCACTCAGACCAATGAAGGCAGCACTCAGACCAATGAAGGCAGCATTCAGATCAATGAAGGCAGCACTCAGATCAATGAAAGCAGCACTCAGATCAATGAAGTGCATACTCAGACCAATGAAGGCAGCACTCAGACCAATGAAAGCAGCACTCATATCAAAGAAGGCAGCACTCAGATCAATGAAGTGCATACTCAGACCAATGAAGGCAGCACTCAGACCCATGAAGGCAGCACTCAGACCAATGAAGGCAGCATTCAGATCAATGAAGTGCACACTCAGACCAATGAAGGCAGCACTCAGACCAATGAAGACAGCACTCAGACCAATGAAGGCAGCACTCAGACCAATGAGCCAGTACTCAGACCAATGAAGGCAGCACTCAGACCAAAGAAGGCAGCACTCAGACCAAAGAAGGCAGCACTCAGATCAAAGAAGGCAGCACTCATATCAAAGAAGGCAGCACTCAGACAAATGAAGGCAGCACTCAGACCAATGAAGGCAGCACTCAGACCAATGAAGACAGCACTCAGATCAATGAAGGCAGCACTCAGACCAATGAAAGCAGCACTGAGATCAATGAAGGCAGCACTCAGATCAAAGAAGGCAGCACTCAGACCAAAGAAGGCAGCACTCAGATCAAAGAAGGCAGCACTCAGACCAATGAAGGCAGTACTCAGACCAATGAAGGCAGCACTCAGACCACTGAAGGCAGCACTCAGACCAATGAAGGCAGCACTCAGATCAAAGAAGGCAGCACTCATATCAAAGAAGGCAGCACTCAGATCAAAGAAGGCAGCACTCATATCAAAGAAGGCAGCACTCACATCAATGAAGGCAGCACTCAGACCAATGAAGGCAGCACTCAGATCAAAGAAGGCAGCACTCAGACCAATGAAGGCAGCACTCAGATCAAAGAAGGCAGCACTCATATCAAAGAAGGCAGCACTCAGATCAAAGAAGGCAGCACTCATATCAAAGAAGGCAGCACTCACATCAATGAAGGCAGCACTCAGACCAATGAAGGCAGCACTCAGATCAAAGAAGGCAGCACTCAGATCAAAGAAGGCAGCACTCAGATCAAAGAAGGCAGCACTCAGACAAATGAAGGCAGCACTCATATCAAAGAAGGCAGCACTCAGTCCAATGAAGGCAGCACTCAGACCAATGAAGACAGCACTCAGATCAAAGAAGGCAGCACTCAGATCAAAGAAGGCAGCACTCAGACCAAAGAAGGCAGCACTCAGACCAATGAAGGCAGCACTCAGATCAATGAAGGCAGCACTCAGACCAATGAATTGCATACTCAGACCACTGAAGGCAGCACTCAGACCAATGAAGTGCACACTCAGATCAATGAAGGCAGCACTCAGATCAATGAAGTGCACACTCAGACCAATGAAGGCAGCACTCAGACCAATGAAGTGCACACTCAGACCAATGAAGGCAGCACTCAGATCAATTAATTTAGAGCCTCTGAAGATGAACTTTTGAATCACTAGTTTATAAAACTCCCCAGGTGGTTCCAGTGTGCAACCACACATGAGAACTAGATCAAAGCTCTGGAGAGCTCAAAAAACTACCCAGTATCTATTATATAAAGCTTCTGAGGATTGGGCTGGCGTTGGTAAGTTTTACAATCTCTACAGGTAAAAACTTTCTTGGGCTGTGGGGCACATTGTGAATTTAACACCAGTGGTATACACCTTGCCCTGCAGAGGATTACAGTCAAATGAGGGGAAAAGATGACTTACATGTGAAATTGTTCAGGAGAAGTACAAGAAAGTCCATTTTTGAATGTTTGGTATTCAAAATGAATAAAAGGCAAGGAGTGATAAGAAAACGTAAGTAGTAAATATTTAATGACAAATAAAAATAATTTGTATTTGCATGTTGATTCAGATGAAAATTGTATTTCCAAAGTGCAGAAATTTTTGGAAATCCTTATTTCCATCATACATCCTTACCATTCATTCTACATTAAAGATTAAAACCAGATCATCTTACTGCCAGGATTACTCTAAATTCTTAGAGTGAAAGAGTTGGAATTGAGAACTTCCCCTTTCATCTGGTCCCTAAGATGATCTGGGGTCTATAGAGGGGAGGGCTCTGATGGGGAAAGAGTCCTTTTGATTCCACTGTGGAGGTGGGGGGAGGAGTATGTATGGGAGGAGTTGTTGGACTGGATATACAGGAGCACGTTTCACAAATGTGCACTATTCAGAATATTCCATATCGCAGGGTGTGCGTGCATCTCAATGCTATAATCAGGCCCTCAGTCTTTTCCATGGAGTGGGGGGATATTTACTTGATAGAACTTTCTCAATTTACGTTTCACTCTCATAATCTTTTAGCTCTTTGATAACTGCCACTGGTAGTTTCTTAAGAAGATTGAGTGAGAGATGGTATGGGGGACTTATCTGGATTTCTATAGCAAAAGCCTTGAAATCTTGTATAATATTAATACCTTACCTCACAGGGTTCTTCTGCAGACTTAGGTGAACTGGTATGTAAATGTGCTTAGGACAGTGCTGGGCTCAGAGTAAGCACTCAGTAGATGTTAGTAATATCGTAGCTTTCCCACTGCTGCTATTATTCCCATCATTTGTTTCTTGGGCTGTGGGGTCCCTTGAGGGCAGGCAAGATCTCTTCCTTGTCTTTATATTTCCAATCTCCTGACACAGTGCTTGGCCTAGAATCAGCACTCACTAAGAGTGTTCTGAGGAAAGGATTGGCCAGCTCAGATCTGATTGGTCCAAAGCACTTATGCAATCATTTTAAATGTAATATATTTATAATACATTTCAGTGTTATTGTACCTGAGCGAAGAGCTCCATGCTTTCCAAATGCTCTACTGTGTCAACACAGCGGGGAATGACTGCTTTAGAAGAAAGGGCTTATCCTAACCAATGGACACAGACACCAGTGGGGTGAAGGCATGAGTGGAGGTGGGGGGGCAATGGGGCGATAAGGACACATATGTAATACTTTAATCAATAAAGGAAAAAAAGAAAGGGCTTGTTGTTTACTCAGGGGTCCTCCATCTCCTCTGTGCCTTCCTAACAGTGGACAGTCCACTATACCTCCCCGTCTATGTTCTTCTCTTCTCAGTGTTCCTCAAAGCACTGGTGAGTCCCTGAGTCTCGCCTCCTATAAAAAACTGACTGCAGGGCCAAAATAGTGGTGGCTATGAGCGCAGAGATGGGGAGGGGGAGAGATCCTGGTGATGTGTCAGGTAGACACATCAAAAGAGCCCCCTTTCAAAGAGCATCTTGTTCCATCCCATCTGACATCCTCTGCGGGAAAGTTAGTGTGTGTTTATGAATGGGACCCTTGCTATTACTTTTATGTTATCAAGGAGGAAGGAAATCTACAACGGGGTTCAAAAATAATGAAAGTGCGTATATATTTTCTCCCAAAGAAACCAGAAGTATTTCCACAGCTATATTCTCTGATGCTGCCGATTTTATGCTTCAAAGAATCGAGAATGAATACCTGGCAGTAAGTACTAAATCTGTGTGTGATGACTGACAGATTAAGCACTAGGGATGTTAAAGGAGATTAGACCATGGATCCCCAAACAGAGAATGTCAGTATTATTTTCCATCTTGGAATTGAATGAAATTGCCTTTACGTTTCTCACCATCGCCAATGTCATTATATTCTTCCAATTTGGTTCTTACATTTTTTTCTCTCTCTTTAGAACCTCATTCACGTATTCAAATAGTGTTTCTTGATCTCCTTTCACGCTATGGCTTGGTGCTAGCTACTGAAAAAATATTTAACAAAATGTGAGACATGGTCATTGGACCTTTGTAGCTTATATATCAAGAATTAGAAAATTGAGACCATAAAATAATCCTACGAGTCTTATGTGATGAAGTCCCATGAAACCATAGTAAAAGAATCCTTTGAAGCAAGTCAGGAAGCAGCACTGAAAATAATACCGTCTTTCAGGATGGGTGTAATCCTGCCTCATCTGTTGTCAGCCTAGACAGCTGAGGGCTGGTGGCTTTTAATTCTCCTCCAGGTTGTGGAAGGCCGCGGGGGTGGTAGAAGGAACATGGTCATTGGAGTTATTCTGGATTTGAATCCCGACCCTGCCACTTTATAGTTGTAGGGATTTAGGCAGGTGACTTAATATTTCTGAGCAAAATTAAATATGTCCGTGTCTTTCAGAGATGTGTAAAGAGTGGCAGTAGCCTGGCCAGCGTGGCTCAATGGTTGAGTATGGACCTGTGAACCATACTCAATTCCTGCTCAGAGCATATGCCCGGGTTGCAGGCTCCATTCCCAGTGTGAGGTGTGCAGGAGGCAGCCGATCAATGATTTTCTCTCATCATTGATGTTTCTGTCTCTCTCGCTACCTCTTCCTTCCTCTCTGGAACCAATAATAATAATAAAAAAAAGGAGTGGTAATAATGTTCACAGCTAGCAATGCACTGGCATTTAGAAGGCACTCAATAGGTGGTGATGGTTATTAACAACAATCATAACAGTCAAGACATTTCTGTTGAGCCACTGAATGCATACTTAAATGGTTACTTCCAGCAAGACAACTCCATTCCCCTTGTTCAGGTTAACTTGTCTTTCTTTATATGACACATTTAATAATATGCGGCTCGCAAGCCGCAGTTTGTGCTTCTGTTGACTAATGAGTTTGCCGACCACTGGGATAGGGGCTTAATCACAAGGAACAACAACAGCCTGTAATTATTGGAATTGAGAGTCTAGGTCAGTGGTCGGCAAACTCATTAGTCAACAGAGCGGCAAACCTCGGCTCGTGAGCCGCATGTGGCTCGCGAGCTGCAGTTTGCCGACCACTGCATTAGACAATATATCATGGAGCCGAGCTTGCTTCCCTTGAGAAAGCAATGTGTTGTTTGTTTTTTATTCCTTTGAATTTCTTAAGAATTCCCAAAGAAGGAAACCTCAGATGTCTCCCACCACATACAATGATGAAGTTAATCCAATATTTTTGACTTCTGGTTCTTCTGCCTTTCTGTGATTTTAGTAGTAACAAGCAACAACAACTTATATTTAGTGAGTCACTGTGCTGAGTATTTTACACCATTAATGTCATTTAACTCTCCTAACAGTTCTGTGAGGTCAATGGTTAGCCCCATTTTACCCATTAGGAGCCCCAGTTGGACAGCTATCCAGTGAGTGACAAGGTGGGATTTGAACTCTCAAAGTCTTGCTCCAGAGCTGGTGCTTCTCTTTGCACTGCCTGGCTCCCCTGCCTCCCACCTGACCCACCAAGCCTGGGGCGGCACCACCTGGCTGTCTGCTCCCTCTGCTCCTGTGCACTTGGGGTTTAGCGCCACCAGGGAGGATATATGGCAAGCCCTCACAGCCATCTGCCTCCTTTTCAAATTGATGCTAAAGAATGGATATTAAATTTATCTTCTCTCCAGTGTTGATTTCCCACAGCCCATATTCTTTACTGGCTGTTAACTTTTCACCTTAAATGCTCCAATTCCCCCAACATATAAAATGACCTTGGAACTTGCTTCGTGAAGACGCTGTACTGTCCTTAGACCTGAGCCTTGTCCTTATGCTTCAGCGGGACCTGTTTAATGCTTGGTTTCAGCTGTTCCCACCCACGGAGTGAGTAGTCCCCAAGGACAAGGAGTGGCTGTCTAGAAAACCACACCACTCCTTCTACGGACTCTCCACTCATCAGCTCTTACCCTGTCTCATGGCCTGATGAGGACTTTTCCTGGGATCCTCCCCCTTGGCTCTCCCTGTAGGCCTGAGTTTATGGGCAGCTCCTGGGATGGTGCTGCAACTTACAGAACATCCTGAGAATCATTAAGACAATGATTTCTATATCAAAGTGCTTTGCCAATGGTAAGAGGCTGTCTTCATCTTTTTGGGCTACTTTAACAAAATATCACAGACTTGGTAGCTTATTAACAACAGACATTTATTTCTCCCAGTTCTGAAGGCTGGAAGTCTGAGATCAGGGTACCTGTGTGGTTGAATGAGGGCCCTCTCTGGTCACAGACTTCTGTGTCCAAAGGGAAAGGGATCTCTTTGGAGCCTCTTTTATAAGAACTCTAATTCCCTTCTCAAAGCCTCCACTCTCATGATTTAAGCACTTCCCAAAGGCCCCACCTCCTAATACCAGTCTTTTGGGGTTAGGATTTTAGCAGGTGAATTTGGGCGGGGTCACAAACATTTAGATCATAGCAGCTATCAGACAAATTTAGCCATTATGTCATGACTGCTTGTGCAGCAAAAGCACTTGGATACTATGACTTTTAGCCAGAGGATTAGTCTATGAAAGGATTAGAGTCTAGTAGGTCACAACCTCCTGGGAACAGAACAGAGATTCACACCATGCACTCTCTTCTTGAGTCTAACTCTTAGGGGGGAATTGCTCTGGGTGAAATCTGAGGTCTTTCACCCTAACTTCCTGAGGGGAGTTCCTTCAGGGGACTTGTTAGTGTCAAGCCATTGAGTCAAACTCCGTGGCTGAGAGTGGGCCCAAGTGCAAGTCCATCATCTGTGGGTTGAGAAAGGTGGCGGGGTGAAGGTGGGGGCGGGTGTCACATTTCTACTTCTTGTCCTTGCCTGGGATCCGAGTGCCCCTGTTACACATCGCAGGATTCTCTTTCCATCATACTGCTGGGATTTCTAAAGTGATTGTTGGTATGGTCTTTTTTTTTTTTTTTTTTTCTTTTTTTAGCAGCTGCCTCTGCCATTTTCTAGGAGTAATATACATCAGAAAAATCATAAATGTTTTTCACATTAATGTTCTATTCCAGTGGATTTACCTGTATTCTATAGGCACACTCCACCTCCCCCACATACACGCATACATTTCTCTGGAGACAATTAGTGCTGAAAAGGATTTCATGGTATTTCTCTTTCCCTCTCTTTGGTGGTTTCCTTCTTCTTGGCCCAGTTTTGAGTTTCTTTGGTCTCCAGAAACCTTCTGTGCTTCTTTAGAGATGAATGTATCTTTTGTACTTCTCAAAGCTTTTGTGTTTAGTGGCTCATTTTGTGTACGTGCTGGAGCTTTCTCGGGCATTTTATTATTTGACTTTGCAATTTTCAAAGATTTCTTAGAATTTGCCAGGCTGATACTCCAACGTTCACTTGTTAAATTGCTAAGTTTGCATTGTCTTGAGAACAGGTTCCTGGTGTTGTGCCCATTGTAATGGCTGCTTCCACCCCGTTTCCATGGCACTTGGAATGCTTCTTGTAGGCGACGAGCTTGTTCTGTGATAAAAGCATGAACTTTTTACTGTCTTCAGCACGGTGGCTCATACGGCTTCACACACTCTGTCTTTTACATCAGAGCATCTCATTTGATTGTGCAGATTACATCCTGCTCAAATGTGCCAGGCCAAGAGGCCACGTGGGGGCTGACTGCCAGCCTGTGCGTCCCTTGCCAAGCCCTGCACCTGGTGCTGAGCTGCATGCCCCTGGGAGGAACTTTTCCTAATATACACAAGGGTGTCATGTGGGCCAGCAGCTAGTGTGCTTTAAATAGCAAGGTATCTTTAGGATAAAAGGTAGACGAATACATAGTGGTATTTCTGGTGGGGAACTAAGATCCGCTTACTCACCTGGAATCTCGGCGCTCCCCAAGATAAAGGAAGTTATGAGAGGCCAAAGCAAATGGTTTAAAAATTCTTCAAGAACCACTTGGCATTTGCTAGCATTTTACATATCCTGGATGATTTACTGTGTTCTCCGTTATTCTTTACTTAGTAGGGAACTTGCAGCCGGAGCTACACATCTGACTTCAGCCTGAGTAACCCCTGGGATGTTCTTGTCCATTGTAATGGCTGCTTCCACCCCGTTTCCATGGCACTTGGAATGATTCTGGTAGGCAACGAGCTTGTTCTGTGATAAAAGCATGAACTTGTTACTGTCTTCAGCACGGTGGCTCCACTCTCCGTAGAGGATTGCTTCCCCTACGTTGTATTCAAGCAGCCCAGCGATAGACCACCTTGCTCC
Source organism: Plecotus auritus (assembly GCF_963455305.1). Lineage (NCBI taxonomy): Eukaryota > Metazoa > Chordata > Mammalia > Chiroptera > Vespertilionidae > Plecotus > Plecotus auritus. The sequence goes on from NC_137771.1 coordinate 57,161,935, forward strand.
CAGGGGCTCCGGCAAGCCAGCCTGTACTTTTCACCTACTTTGGTCAGTGCCCAGAGCAGCCCCATGGGCAACTGAGACCATGTTTCCTGGAAATAAACAGTGTCGTGATGTGGTAGCTTTCATCAGGCTGTATTTGTACCTGAGAGCTATATGTACCTTAGTCTTTCTGTTTTTCTCCTCTTGGGAACCATAAATACCCTTTCTCCATATAGTATCCTGAAGGGATAGCACACTTCCATTTAGTAAATATTTCCTGATGTTTCCCTTTGTTCTGAGGTCTGTGACTTGTAACTCACCTATATTGAACTGAATTTGTTACCTGTTCACCTGGGAACCTGTACATTTCTGTATTCATTCTTATTAGTCCAGCATGACTGCCACAACAAAATACCCCAGACCGGGTGACTTAAACAACAGAAGTTTATTTCTCACAGTTCTGGAGACTAAAATCTAAGAGCAATGTGCCAGCGGGGTTTATTTCTGGTGAGAACTCTTTTTGGCTTGCAGATAGCTGCTTTCTCCCTGGGTCTTCACATGGCCCCTTCTCTATGGGTGCTTTCTTGGAGTTGCTTCCTTTTCTCATATGGACACCAGTCCTATGGGATTAGGGCCTCACTGTTATGACCTCATTTAAGCTCAATTAAAAGTCCCACTTCCAAATACAGTCACATTGGGGGTTAGGGCTTCAACAGATGAATTTTGGGAGGATATGGTTTAGTCCATGATCACCCACACTTGCTAGACTTTTTCATGTAAACATAACCAGTGGATATTAAAACATCACCATTTCAGTGGCAGCTTTTCTGTCCATTTGGGCTCATGCTGCCATGCTAGAGACTTCATATCTACCCTCAGAAAAACAGTCCGCTTACACAAATTACACGTTGGATCTTGCCCCTTAGATGGCATCCTAATTGTTGTATCCAAAAGTGTAAGCCTCATTTTGGAAACTGGTCCCGTATGTTAAATGTGGTGAAATGCTTCCAGACAATCTCATTTTGTTAAAATTAAATCGGTGTTTTCTGGACCATATTTGTACCGTAAGTAACATTCTGGAAGGGCTCGGCAGGCTGGGCCCCTAGCCTGTGCTTACAGTAATCATGTTGATTTTTAATCAAGAGCCTTATTTTGGCAGCTTCTCTTTTTTGATCATTTAAAAAATACCTCCTGATGGTTTGGAGTTTAGATTCCCGGGTATTGGACCATGGGAAGGAGTTTGAGGCCTTAGTTTTCCAGGAAAAAGCACCTGCCTTGTATGTAATATTAATGGGCAATTTTGGTAGTGATGGTAATGAGGAGGATTTGATTATTCACCTGAACTTCCAATTATTTAGGGAGCATCACGACATAATCCATGTCTACCACGAAATATTTAAGTAATTCAACAATTGGATTTTTTCTGGGGTAAATATGATTTCTATGAGAACAGAGTGTTTTTTTTTCCAGACCATTTTGAAATACATGTGCATGATAAAAAATACAAATTCTTTGGAGATTAGCCCTGAAATGTTTCAGTGTTATTATAAGGAAGCTTCAGTCTAGTCAAATAAGGGCCATTTTCTTGGTTATGAATTTTCTATTTGCACTATTTGTTAGTTACTTGCTGGGTTAGATAGTATCTGTGGGTGCCATGGTGGTCTAAGACACAGGTAAGGAGAAAGGCAACAGCTGAGTCTTGTATTGTAAAGTCTGACCTGTTCTGTGCTGGAAACATTTGGTAAATAGTTAAATCTATCGCTTATGCTTGAAATGAATAAATGAGTAAATGAATGACTTCATTAATTCAGGCTGGACTGTTTCCCAAATAATTAAAATTAGTGGTAGTGGCAAAGATGATGCTATGTGTTCCCGAAACCCTGTTCCTTTTCCTCCTGGCACACAGCTGGAATTGTGTATCTCACTCTTTCTTGCTGTTGGGTAGAGCCTGGGATTGAATTCTGGACAGTGGAGTTTTGTGGAATAACATATGGCACTTCAAACCTGGCTCCTGAAAATCTTCCTGCATGATCCTCCCCATTTTCTCTCCTCCCTTAGCCAATGATTGGATGCAGAGAATGTAGTAAAAACGCTGGGAGCTGGTGGAGACATAAGAATAGAAGCATGCTGGGTCCCTGAAACACTGTATGGAACAGAGCCCTCATCAACCCACATGGGACTGTGATGTGATTTGAACAAGAAATAAATCTTCATTGTGTTATAAGCCATCAAAATTTGATTTTGAGGTTGTTACAGTACCTTGTGTTAAGTACAACAAAGATTTACCTGAGTTTTATTTCTCAGTATTACGCTGAAAAGCATTTGACCTGAAAGCAATGCATGCTGCATCCTAATGTAGCAATGCCAGTTTCTGCCCTATTAATGACATATTCCTTTCACTCTACTTATTCCTAGTTGAATCATAGGGAGGTGCTAACTCACAGGCCAAATTTGTCAGATCTTGTGAGTATTTGTCAGATCTTGTGAAGTCACATGTACATTAAAACAACATATAAATACCCCATTTTTTAGAGAGATGAATAGTGCCAAGTATTTATTCTGCCTCTGAAATTTGCCTCGGAGTCTGCTTTCCCTGGGCATAACCCAGCAGATGAGAACATCTGTCTTTGGTATCCATCACCATCTGATGAAAGGAAGGAAGGCACCAATTCAGGCACATGTTCTTAACTGTGGAAATCCCACAAAGGGGATGTGTTTGCAGAGCAAAGCACATGAATCCCATGATGACCACTGTCTACTTTGGTTCAGGTCTTAAGTGAATGGTTACATTTTATGAATGTATGAATGGACTAGTTGTCTCTCAGGATTGTTCTGAAAGAAACCCTAGAAAAAGCAATGACCAGCCACACAGAATGAGTTTACAAGTTCCCACCACCAGTTTCCCCCTTTTTAAGAGGTCATCATTTTGTAACCTAGAGTCCTCCGGAATTGTGTGGCTCAATAAGGCAGCCACTAGTTCTATGTGACTATTCAAATTAAAATTGATTAAAATGAAATAAAATCAACAATTTATCTCCTCACTCACAGCCACATTTCAAGCATGCAATGGCTAGTGGCTACCACACTGGATAGCACAGATATAGATCATTTCCATCATTGCTGAAAGTTCTTTTAGCAATGGCATAAAGAGCTACCTTTGATATTTTCATCTTTTTATGATACAACCAAATTTCCAGGTTTTCTCACTTCCCATATATTTAAAAGCCCTGTTGGAAACAAGACAACAGACCCAAAATGGAGTCACTTATGCTAAGCTCTATGACCAAACCAAGACTTAATAATAGTCTCAGCTCTCCCAGAAATGGATTCTTAAACCAGTCAATCACCAGTCACCTGGATAGTATTAGGTAATGTTCCTAATAACCCCCTGCCATCCTTTAAAGAAAAGTAACCTTACAATAGCAATCTGTTTTTCTTTTTTTTGTTTTGTTGTTGTTGTTGTTGTTTTTCGCCTAGTAAATCTTCCTTGTTTCTTCTCTCTTCTGTGTATTAAATCTTTTGCTTTATATAACTCTTCAGAGATCCTTTCTATCTGCTAGACTGGTGCTACCGATTCATAAATGGCTGAATAAAGCCAATTAGATCTTGAAATTTACTCAGGTGAATTCTTTTTAACAGCACTGTGCTGGTTTTTGTCTGTTTGTTTTGTTTTAAAGCATGAGATGTTTTAAAGATTGTTGCAATATAAGTTCTGGAAAAGGTTCCGGAACAAATCACAAAAGGATGATTTCTGAATACTTGTGAAAGGATGTTGTGATAATTAAGAACTAGCAAAGGTTCACAAGTTATGATGGATTCATTTCCTTTCCTTTTATGACTGGCATGACAAACTAAGGTTCATGAAAGAAGAAGTTTTTAAAATCTATTTTCTTCATTGCTGGGTTCTCAATATTTTCAGTGCTTGGAGCATAGAAGTCTTCAATAAATATCTGTTGAATGACTATCAGAGAAATATGGTTAATGCAGTTAATTTTAATTCTCATGCTATCTTTGTAGCAGTGGTTGCTGGGTAATAAGAAAGTTGGGTGAGTTGCTAATTAATTAAATAACCATGAGAAGCAGCAGATGAAGAAAGCATGAGTCTTGAGTCAGCTATAGACCTATTTTCAATTCTTGGCCCTTTTACTTAACCTGCGTAATCCCAGGCACTCATATCATCTTCCTGAATGACTGCCTCCTCATCTTCAGGTTGGGCATAATAATATCTATATCATAGGGTTGACATGAGTATCAAGTAGGGTAATATAAAAGGCTAGCAGGAACATTACCTGGAAGGAAGGAGGTGTTTAGCAGAATTTTATGGGGCGAGTCTTCATTCGGACCTAGCCAACACTCATATCTCTGACATCAGTAGGGGTATATTGATTGGATTTGTGGGTGGCCTAAGCTGGAGTAAGAATTCTCAAGTACCTTAGTAGACTGAAATGACAGGCTAACTCTAATCCTTTAAGGTTTAAGAAGAAGAAATAGGATGATTTATACTTGATTCAAAGAAAAAAGTGCAACAGTACTGAGTAGAGGATCTATGCCGTAACTTCAGTGTGAAAACAAACTTGGGGACTTAAGAATTAGTGTCATGCACCATGGGTTGTGGCTGCCAGAAGTTAGTTTTAGCAACAGAAATGAGGCAACCAGAGTTGCACATTTGAACTCCTGGGAAGTTAAAAATGCTGATGACTGGGTGACGGGCAGATGTTCTGATTTAACTGGGGTGAGATGCAGCTTTGGCACTGGGATTTCTAACTTTCCCCCTTGCCTGCACCTATCCCAGGTGATCCTAATGTACAACCAAGTTTGAGAACCACTGGCCTACGCTGACGGAGATCTTGCCATGCTCTGTGTACTTTATATTCTCACAGTCTGTACATTCACTTGCATAGAAAAATGCATGCTGCGTGAAGTTCTGAATGCCCCACTCAAGCTTCAGGGAAGTGTCAGGAGTGGACTGGCAGTTGTCACATTCTGAGGGAAAGGTTGAAGAAAACAAAGACAGTTTCTTAGAAAACCATAGGAGGAGGTTAACGCTCTTGGACATTGCTTGCTCAGTGTGTTTTCGGAAGCTGGATTCAGTTCCTTACTTTGGCATTGCAGAGGGTACACAGAGATTCACTGACTGAGTGCAGATGGGTATGGATAAGTACTTGCTGGCAATAGTGCTTTCTGGAGATGGTGGGATTATTAGGCTCGAGATCCACAGAGACCTCATAGATTTTGTTGTGGACTTAAAGGGATGTAAACATGCTAGTTGGTGGGTTGAACTACCAGCACATAGTTTTCATTCTTGACCTCACCTCCTCTTCTCTTACCTTCATCGCCTGTCCAGCCAACAAGCTGGTCTCCTTGCTGTTCTTTGACCTCCCCCTCCCGCCCCCAAGCACTTTTTCCATCACAGGGTCTTTGCAGTTGCTCTTCCTGCTTCCTGAAACACTTTTCCTCCAGATATCTGCACGATTTGCTCTCACCTCCCTCTCCCCTATTGCTCAAATTACCCCTCCCTCAACTCTGTATCCCTTTCTTTTTTATTCTTCTCCATCACCCTCTGAAATCTCTCTCTCTCTCTCTCTCTCTCTCTCTCTCTCTCTCTCTCTCTCTCACACACACACACACACACACACACACACACACACACTTGTATGTCTTCCTCTAATCAGCTGTAAGACCCCATGGTCCCGGACTTATCTCTGACTTGGACACTGATCTGTCCTTAGTGTCAGAATAGTGCTAGGCATTCAGAGGTGCCAAGAAATGTTTGCTGTTGTTTGTTGTTGAGTACATCACTGGGGTCATCTAATTCTGTGGAATCTTCCCAACTGGGTCTAGATTTTTCTGTTCTGGCCCTTATAAACTTCCTGTGAAGGAGTCCACCTAGTTTGCCCTTGGATGGATAAATTTAGTAGCATGGGTAGAATGACCACTTTCAAGTTTTCCTTTTCTCCTCCCACATCAAATGGGAATACCATCTTCTAAAAAGAAAACTTTATTCACCAATTAGCAGTTTTCAGGCAACCACTGAATGAAATCCAAGGTGGAAAGAAAATATGGAATTTACTGCAGTGTAATTTGTGCTTTCTGAGCCACTTTGGGTACAATAAAGGTCAGGAATGTGCAGGAAGGCTGGGTTTAATTTCTCTGATGTGTGAAAATTAGTGCTTTGTCATCAATTACAGATGCAGGAGGACAAATCACCAGCACATTAAGTTGTTCCTGCTATATAAATTACAAATCTTGTTAGGAAAAAGTATTAGCATTGTTATTTTAAAATGCCATGTTTGATAAACAGTCAGCCGTAGGCATATATTAAAATGCTTAAATTATACTAAAATAAATTCCGCCTTTTAAGATAACACCTCATTTTAATTTCATACATGATTAAATCTATCAATTTAAAGGTCTTTTAACATATAAGTTTTCAAATAATAATAGTACCCTTTAATTCCCTCTGGAAAAATGTAAAACTCTCCCTACTTCTTTAATAACTTCCTTTATTGACAGAAAATGTTAAGAAATCCTCAGTTATTTTGTTTTGTGTTCTTGTCTATTTTTTCTCAAGGAGAAGAGGAAATTAAATTGTGATCCTAAATCCCTTTCATTTTCAGAAGTAGGTTTTTCTTTTAATCATAGTCTGGAAGGAGGTTGTAACAGCTTTGCTAATCAAATATTTTATCTTTATCTGGGTGAGATCATCTAAATAATTGTCCTGTATCCAGCAAAACCTTTATTCCTGCATCCGGTAGAACTTCTGAATTTTTCACTCCTAGCATGCATAGTGTCTCCTCGCTGCTGTCCAGGGTGACTGCTTCTTAGCTCCCTTGTAACTTGAGTGTGAAGAGACCTAAGGTTGGGGCTGCCTGACCGGCCCAGGAGGCCATCTGTAGGCAGAGCAGCGCTGCAGTCTTTCCAGAAGGAGGAAGCCTCCTGTTCAGTCCAGAGACCTTGGAGGCTCGTCATCAAAATCTCCTTGGAGAGGAGACCCTGTCAGTAGATACTTACTGAGTACCTTCTGCATGTCAGATTCCATGCTCGGGGCTACAGTGGTAGGGAAAATAATATTTTCTGTAAAACACCCGACTAAAGAACTAATGCAACACGTTCCTTTTATTTCTTTGAGGTAAAGAAAAGCTGGTTCATTTTCTGCAGAAAAAATTATATATAATACATTCATATATATCAGCACTTATCAAATATTTATTTACTTTTTCCCCTCACTTCCTTCCTCTGCCCCTTTCCTCCTTCTGTTTCTTCCCCTGTGCCCAGAAATAAGCTCTCTCTAGAAACACTACGTGGGGTTTTTCCTGGTGACAAGGGGCCTTGAGGAATGAACAAAGGCTGGTCTTTGACCAGATGTTGCTAAGAGCATGTCGTAGGTGGGGAGGTAGTTGTGGGACTGGATATGGTGAATGTGTCATATGACATATGAAGTGCATCATTGGATAGCATGCAATTTTTCATCTGTAACTGAATAAAATTCCATGTTGCAAAATGACCCCTCTGACACACAGACTTTTCTGCCTCTAACCCAGTTAGAGTTTTATGTTGAGCAAGTTGGGATTGGAGAGGTGGCTTTTTGGAGAGTGGTCGGGATCTTGTTTGGGATTCCCAAGTTGCAGTGCGTCCCAGCCCTGAGTCACTCCTGTGACTTATGGTGATGGTTGTAGAGATGGTACCTATCAGTAAACGAAGGAGGCTTATTATTGTTATTTGTAAACACCACTTTTGTTTGAAAATCTGTAATAGAAAACTCTGCTAGAGTAGAAGCATTTCTCCCCAATTTCTCTGCTATAATTTTCTCTTAGGTTCTGAGGGTTTTGTTTTGCATTTTATAAGAGCTTACTTAATAGTCTGGTAACTTTTGTCAGAAGTTAGAGGCCAGGGTAAACTTTCCAAATTTTTGCCCTGAAACTGATTAGTATGATTATAGTATACTAGAGGCCTGGTGCACAAATTTTTTGGGGGATGTCCCTCAGCCCAGCCTACACCCTTTCCAATCTGGGACCCCTCAAGGGATGTCCGACTGCCCGTTTAGGCCTGATCCCACCAGTCGGACATCCCTCTCACAATCCAGGACTGCTGGCTCCCAACTGCTCGCTTGCCTGCCTTCCTGATTGCCCCTAACTGCTTCAGCCTGCCAGCCTGATCACCCCCTAACCACTCCTCTGCCAGCCTAATTGATGCTTAACTGCTGCCCTGCCAGCCTGATTGCCCCTAACTGCCTTCCCCTGCCATCCTGGTCATACCTAACTGCCCTCCCTTTGCAGCCTGGTTGCCCCTAACTGCCCTCCCTTGCCAGCCTGGTTTCCCCTAATTGCCGTCCCCTGCCAGCCTGGTTGCCCCTAACTGTCCTCCCCTGCAGGCCTGGTTGCCCCCAACTGCCCTCCCCTGCTGGCCCAGTCACCCCTAACTGCCCTCCCTTGCCAGCCTGGTTGCCCCTAACTGCCCTCCCCTGCCAGCCTGGTTGCCCCCAACTGCCCTCCCTTGCAGGCCTAGTCCCTCCCAACTGCCCTCCCCTGCTGGCCTGATTGCCCACAACTGCCCTCCCCTGCTGGCCATCTTGTGGCGGCTATCTTGTGTGTTGGAGGGATGGTCAATTTGCATATTACTCTTTTATTAGATAGGATAATTTCTTGAAGAACTATCTTCATTTTGTATTTTGGGAGAGACATTAGAGACAGAAAAAAATTAGTGTTGAGGGTATGCACATTATATGAGTAAATTCCCTTTTATAGTTGCTCTTTAAATATATACATTTTACACCGAGTAAGAGTATTTTAGCAGTTGGTTTTATTTTTAAGGTATCCCATGCCTGCATGCATAATTAATTGAGTCATTCATTTAATTTAGTTAATTCATTCATCTTCTATCCATCATTCCAAGTCATGGTCCCCTGCCTAAGTGATTCATAAATGAGCTCTATTTTTGCCCGCCTTCCTCTTTTATTACATTTTCCCACCAATTCAAAACAAACTAGGAAAAAAGTATGATAGGCATTTCTCATCAAACTTGAATGTAAACTTTGGGAACATAGACTTTGTTTCTAGTTGTTCCCTAAAAGGAATGATAGACTTCTCACTTAAGTTAACTTAAGGGCAGATATTTTTGGTATAAAAGTTACTATGATAACAATACTTTAATTCAAGGAATATCACTGCTATTTCACACTTCCTGCAAAATTTTATTATCCAACTCTTGGCATGAGCTTTCTGTTGACAGAATGAACTTGTGTGTTTTTGGCTCTTTAATGTGAGTGATGAATAGGGGAATGATTGCTCGGTTGCTGGCTAGCCAGCCTTTTGAAGAGGAGGATTCTGAAATGTTCTCTTCATCCATGTTTTTTTTTTCTTCCATTTTTGACCTCAGCTCTTTCTGTGCTAATAATTAGACATTTGAAATGTGCTTTGTTTCCAGGGCTGAGCTTATATAAATCCATGTTATCATCTTGCAGTTGGTCAATACTGTTAAGAACCTGTGCAATGGTGTTTTCTGGAATACTACAACAACTTTTTATCTTCCAGTTATTAAGAACCAGAAAATGGTCTTTTCTGGAACATTACAACAGCTTTCTGTCATCCAGACTCTACTAATTCACTTTTCCAGTCTGTACTGCTTATTAATGCCAGTATACTTTTTTCAAATAATTTGAGTATATAAAATTTCTGGATAAAAACCTCTCTAGTTTAGGAACTCTTAAACCTGAATCTACAAATAGCAGTCAGGGAATTGATGAACTCTCTGAATTAGTTGTGCAAAATTCTATGTGTAGAGGATCCAGAATTTTGGTCAAAGTTCCAAGGCATCCTTGATCCACTCTATTATAGCTCTTTAATAAGAAACACACCTGTTCAATTTGACATGCGGCCTCCAGCCATCATCTGAGGCTCCCCTCACATTGACCCATTCTATATTTGCTGACCACTCTGCCCTGCCATACCTCACTGCCTGTGAACCAGATGATCATTCTGTTTATAATGTGCTTCTTGTAATGGCCTTCTTGGCTTTGCCTGATGAACTCCTATTTTTACCTTCAAGATTTTACTACAGGGCTATCTTCTCTGAGGAGACTTTATTTCCTTTGTCAGGGACAAAATGTTGTCTCCTTTACAGCACTCATCACATTTCCCCACGAATTTGAGGACAAGACATGCTCTTTTCATCTAGGTATCCCCATCCTAGAGGACAGTGCTGGCCCAAAGTAAATGCTCATTAAGTATTTGTTGAACAAATAGGCACAAGGGGAGAAGACACATTCATTCCTCAGATGGAGTTAAGGTGCACCCCACAGAGCCCCAGTGCTGGAATCAACAGTGCCTCCCTGCTGGCCAGTGGTTGATGTAATCTGGCTGCCAACTTGCCGGCCCCCTGGATGAGCTATCTTAGTCTCCTATATTAAATAGTAGTACATTGATTCTCTGTTCAACACAACAGGTATAATGGATTCCTCTAAGTTTGTGAAACAAAGGATTGCTGGTGCTGGAGATTGACTTTGGTCCTCATTAGCTTCGCAGTAAATCTCCACGGGGACAAGGAGCCTAGGCAGATGCAAAGTTTTCCCCTACAAGAGCCCAATAAGTTCTGCCTGACAGGATAGCCTTTGTCTCCTATGAAAATGGGGTTTTCTCACTGCTTGAGTTTGGAAGGTATGCGGGGCCCTTATGAAAGAGAGATCTGGTCTGGAGTGGTGGTCCCTGGAGATTTAGTTGATACTGTGGGCATGGGATGACAGCAGAGAATCCGGGAGGAGCAGCACGTGTTTTGTGTGTTTTGTTGTGTTTTTCCCAGCCTGTGTGAATGCTCACCTGGCACTGCAGGACAGGGAGCTACCTGAGCAGATGGCAGCTTCCTCATTAGTGCATCAGGAACATGGACTGAGCAGCAGCCAATACAGCGATACTTGGGATTCTCTTCTGAAGCCCTCTTTTATTTTTGCCTGAGAAAGAGTGCTGCCTGCTACTCTTTGAGGCAAAGTCTTCCTTATTTCAAAGTATGTCTCATGCCATCAAAATCCACTCTGCCCGAAGACTTTAAAGGGCCTCTACATTTGCTGAAATGGGATTTCATTTGAATTTGAATCTTATGCCTTCTACCCAAAGAGCATAAGATTTCACCCTCCCCAGCCCATGCCTGTTTGTGGATGCCGGCAATTTCATAGCTAGAAACTCTTTATTTTAGCTTAAGGCTCGGTCCCCTGTGAAGAACACATTTTGATCTTTAAGGGATATGTGTGTATTCCTCTGAATAAGTCTATCAGAAGTTCCTTTCCTGAGACCAGCCATTGAGAGAGGCGAGAAAGAGAGCTGGTGATGCAGACATGAGGGGGAAAACAGACTCATTAAAGAAGGAAAAGAACCCACGCCCCCCTGCCCCCCCACCACACACACACCAATAGCACTGAAGGCCACCAAGATAGCATTGCCTATGTCACTTTATTCTGCAGGCATTTTCTAACCTGCCATATGCTCCACTGGGTTTAGAGAGCCTAGTTAATGCTCTCTCATTTTGTAAGGAAATAACATTACTTAGATAATAGCTTATGGAAAGTGGGTAAATAGTTTGCTAATAAGTTGCATGCATCTATGAATTGCATGATGGAGAGAAGATGATGACAAATTGGAATGAGTGTTGTATGGGAACCAAAGATTTAAGCTTTCAAAGGAGCCATTTTATTTTAAGAGGCACTTTCTCTCCCTCTACTCATCCTAGGGCCCCAGTTATTACTTACTTGCCTCATCCTACACTCCACCTACCTACACACCAGTCCCCCAAATACTCCCAAGTATTTTCCTTTCACGTTATTTTTGTACTTAATCCTCATGAAGGTTAATAAAGCCCTCTCTCTGTGTGGTATGAAAGCATAACTGATGACATTATTGGTGCAAATATATTATGGCTGCTCTGACATTTATGTTTTCAGCTCTGATAGATGAATGATTCCAATGAAAGTAAATCAACCGCACCCAGACTGTGGGTATAAAACACCACACTCTTGCTCTAGGATTTCTTTTTGTCTGGCAGACAGTGGAGGGGGAGAAATATCAACATTTGACTTAGTATTGCATGTTTTTTCTGAAAAAGAGAATTCCCTTTGTTTTGTTTCCTGAAGTACACCCGTAATCACTTAGTGCCAGCCCAGGGACAGATGCCTGTAGTGCAGGGACCTGTTCACGCTCGAGGGAGCCTTGGTGGCTTCCCTGGATCTATTTGGATGACTTCTTTTTTCTTCTAGAGGGTTTCATCCAATGAAAAATAATTATAACTATAGTTACAACGCATCTTGTTAGTGTTGGCAAATGGAATTTCACTGGAATCCTAATAATTCAGAATACCAGAGAATGATTCCAATTTCTGGGTTGGATTTAACTGACTTTTGTGATAAAAAAAGAGACATATTGTTTCATTATGTAGATATAGATGTTTTGGGGTTTTTGTTTGTTTGTTTACTTGCTTTTTAAAAAGTAATTTGAGTTGACAGTGGAAGTCAAAACCAGATGCAACAGAAAATGTCAGTTGGCAGTGCGAACTGACAGGTAAATCCAGGAAGTGTATCCCTATTTTCTTTTCATCCTGTGCCCTTCTTTACATGTTTTTTAAAAATATATATTTTTATGGATTTCAGAGAGGAAGGAATAGGGAGAGAGAGATAGAAACATCCATGATGAGAGAGAATCACTGATTGGCTGCCTCCTGCACACCCCACACTGAGGATCAAGCCCTCAATCCAGGCATGTGACCTGACTGGGAATCGAACTGTGACCTCCTGGTTCATAGGTCAGGGCTCAACCACTGCGCCATGTCCGCTGGGCTTCTTTACGGTTTCTCCCTCCTCTGTGTGCAGGAGTGCTGTGGCCCTGATCAATCATGGATGCTGTGTGTAACTTCCAGTAAAACTTCACGATCAATTTCTCTTGTAGCATTTATCACATGGTATTAAAACTTGGTTCATTTGTCCAGCTTAATTTCTCATTGGACAGTGAAGTCCTGAAGGCAGACTGTATTTACCCATCGTGTGTCTTCATTACCACTTTGTATCTTCATCACTTGGTACCTACTTAGTCCAGATGCAGCACTTAGTAAATATCTGCTAAATGAATTAAAATTGTAGAGGACATTTAGAATGTTTAGTCCAAGTAAGTGTAAATGTGTCATGTGTCATACACCTATCCGTATTTAAATCCCACTTTCTGGAAAGTATTTGAGCAGCAATTTAGGAATACTCAGCATCTACTAAGTAGTTAAGGTATTTCTAGTATCATTTGCTCTCACGTGACCATGTATGTATATGTCCAAAGTGCTGCTAGAGATTTGCAGCTATGACTATACAGAAACTTTGGAAAAGACTGTGCTGAGCAACTTGTAAGGAATTTGATTCCTAGAATCTGTGTTGGGCGTAGAGGTGGAGGGAAGACTATCTAACACTCGAAAGTACTCATTAGTGGAACATATCATTTCATTACTTCTTAACAAAGTGTATATCTGGAGGTAAACACCAATTAGCTACAATTAAGCTTCGGGCCCAAGAGAATTGAGGTTAAGACGTCAAGGCAGAAAGATGCCTATTGTAGCAAAATACATTTGCTCTAGAAGAGGGTGCATTTTCTTATTGAAACATTGCAAATAGACCGTTTCACAGAGGTTTGCCTACCACTTAACATTATAGTTCAGGAGCGCCAAATTTTATGCAGAGCCTTGTGGTTTCAATAGTACTACTAATCACTGGTTTCAATAGTACTATTAATCACATCATGACTCCTGTGAGAATAAGATCTCTGATAAACCCGAGGACCTTTCTCTCACAAGCTTACTCCAACATTCTCGCTCCTGCATCTCCCTGAGAAGTTGATGGCACAAGTCCCATTCTTTTCCTGAAACACTTTATTAACCAGGATAATTCATAGGTGGTCTGGTGACCTTGGAAAGAGAGGTTAGTTTGGATTGCATGCCTATGAAGCCCTCATTCAAATTCATTTCTGTTCAACTTTATGTCCAACTTCATGCATCCCATTTTCTTGTCTACTCTGTGCTCTGGGTCATACCATCCCAGCACAACCCTGTAGGTGGTGGGTCTTAGAACCCCAGAGGAACAGTGATGTCAGTCTTACAAATTATTTTTTTAATTATCCATTCCTCAGAGATCCTAGTTGGTTTACTTCTAGGAAAAATATTATCTCTGTAAATGAGATGTGCTTGCTCTGGTAAGAATACATATTTTAGTTGAGAGTAAATTTAGATTCAAATGCTTTGTTGTATATTAGTTTGTAAGTTTAAAATGAAGCAACATGAACAATGGTTTCTGCCTGGAGCTGCTCACACTGGTCAGGGAGAGCCCTATGTGTGGCTTGTCATTCTTTTTTTTTTTTTTTTTTTTAAACATATTTTTATTGATTTCAGAGAGGAAGGGAAAGAGAGAGTTAGAAACATCAATGATGAGAGAGAATCACCGATTGGCTGCCTCCTGCATGCCCCCCACTGGGGAATCGAGCCTGCAACCCGGGCATGTGCCCTTGGCCAGAATCGAACCCGGGACCCTTCAGTCCACAGGCCAATGCTCCATCATCCACTGAGCCAAACCAGCCAGGGCGGCTTGTCATTCTTGAATGATAAATGCTGATCGATATCTGAACAGAGAAGACAGAAGCTTGAGGAAGGGAGCTGCCCTCAGAGAGGCTTCATCAGATTCAAATTAGAGTCACAAAGGCAGTGCTCACTGCCCCTTTACTGGTTTTATTTAGGGCTGAGAGTCTAAATATATAAACCAACAATGTGCCAGACAAGATGTAAAAATAGAACTTTGACCCACGACCTGCAGAAACTTGTTCAGGTTACTAGTATACACCCTTATCTATGATAAATAGCCCAGGCAGCCTGCCTGCTCTGAGTTAGACTTTTTAGAAGTCAGACTGCTGTCTCTAGTAACAATGCAGGAAACCAGACAACTTCTATAACAATCAGCCCCAAATGGCCAGGACTTGATTAATGACTGGCAACTTCCATAATTCCTATTCCCGCTTTCACTTTAGGACTAATCAGAGAAAGCCAAATATGCTTCCCCTCTCAGATAGGATGTCTTATTTCTGGTTAGCCCACCCCCAGCTTCCACGGGCCAATGGAACTCCAATCAGGCCCCCCTGAAGCCTTTCCTTTTCTCCCCTGGGACGCTCTCCCACTCCCTGGCATGCCCTGCCCAAGACTCTGCTGAAATGGTGACTGTGGCTGACTCCCTGTCTGCAGTAAGCTCTGAGTACATAGCCTGTGCTTGTTCTCATGTGGTTGGCCTTCCCGTATTTCCACAGGGCCTGGTTGGGCGGGGAACGATATGATCCGGGAGCACTTTTTAATCTCTGTAGGTGGGTGATTCCACATGGCTGTTGTTCATTCAGGTACATTAGCATTTCCCAGCTCTGGAGAGGGCTACGGATAGCCTGAGAGAGATGCACGTGGCCCCTGGTTGCCATTCGTGTGTGGAAAGGGCAGAGCAGTAAAGCACATTAGTAAATGTCAGTGCATGCATTAGGTATTACCTTCTGACCATGCACCCCATTCTGTTGGTGCTGAAAAGGGAGGAGCGGAGGGTTTCTTTGTGACAGAGATCAGTGGCCAATGGCTTTTTTCTTTCTTTTTTTAATGTTAAGGTATAAAGGAAAAGCTTTTCAAATATCATCCTCAAAAGATTTGGAAATGGGAGATCTGAGCTCAGGAGGTCACCAAAGGGCTAGTACTGGCTTATGGATGAGTTGGCTGAGAAGCTCTAAGTTCTGCACACTCTTATTTGTGCCGATAATGGGATCCAGTGCAGCAGGACTGAGAAACAAAAGCCAGGTTATTCCTTTCTCTGTTTCTAATGAAAATTCAATGACATTTCAACAATGACCTCTCCTCAAACCTTAAGGAGTACATAGAAGTATTCAGATGAAAAGTTGGAACAATTGCCTAAGAACACTTTGAAACCATGAGATACCTTATTTTCTTATTATATTTGGTTTCTTCTGCACCGAGTTTATTATCTGTGTTCACTCTGTTATTGCTGTATTTAAAAATTGCAATTATGGAGCTTTAATAAGATGAAAGAAAAGAGGATGCAAAAATACTTAAACATTGTTCATGGTGAAACATCCACATTATTTTCAAATTATATTTTATTTTATTAGTTGAGCTTTTAGGATCCAATGACAATATCCCTGCATTCAAGTATTTTTTGAAAAAATTTAATTTTAAGTGTTTATTATTAGATAAACCTACTGAATTATATCAGTTTATAGAAAAAGTATGAGATTAGCATTATTAAATTTCATATTTTAGTTTGCCTTTAAAAAGACTTTATTTACATAAAGCCCTCTATATCTATATGTAATATAGCTATATAATGCATATCTTATATATTTAAATATGTAAATATTGTGAGATATAGATGCCTATTAGTAACTGATGATTTTTCCTCATCTCTGTTATCTGGAGAAATACATTGGAAAGATATCAGAATCAACTACCATTTATCAATTGGCAAACATTTTTGGAATTCAAAGAATTGTAACAACAACAACAACTCCCCCCCCCCAAAAAAAAAAACAACCACACAAAACAACACACACAATAATTGCCCTTTATTGAGTACTTACTATGCACTAGGCACTGTTTAGTTTTTGCTCTTCTTACCTTAAGTGGCAGTTTCTTTGTGAAGATCATTTTAATAATTACTTCATTACTTATGCATGTACATTTACAATGTAAATTTGAGGTCTGCTTCTTCCTACTCCACTCTGAGAGGGAATCTAATTTTCAATTCTTTGAATCTAGGATATCTTTGTGACTTTCTTTGACCAGGTGGTTCTGGTGGAACTTACGTTTTATAACTTGCAAGCCAGTGCCCCACTGCTTACTCCGTCATCCTCTGGGAATGCAGGACTAGGATGAAAAGCCACATAGAGTGGGAAATCCAACCAAGAGCTAGCACCAACCCCTTAATATGTGAGTGAGGCTATATATTACAGAAATAGCACCGAGAGGATATATCTAGATCTAGATTTTTTTAAAATATATTTTTTATTTTGTTTATTGTTATTTTATTTTATTGAAATTATTGGGGTGGCATTGGTTAATAAAACCATATAGGTTTCATGTGTACAAATCAATAATACATCATCTGCATACTGCATTGTACACACACCACCCAAGTCAAGTCTCCTCCTGTCCCCATTTATTCCCCCTTTGCCCATTTCCGTGCCCACCCCCCACTCCTCTCCCTCCCTCTGACTACCACAATACTATTGGAGGGGTCTAGTGTCACATATATATAATACATATTTTTTCTTAATTTCTTCATCTTTTTTCACCCAGTTCCCCAACCTTCCTCCCCTCTGACAGCTATCAGTCTGTTCTATGTATCGATGTTTCTGTTTCTATTTTTTTTTTTGGTTAAATTATTTTGTTAATTAGATTCCACATATAAGTGAGATAATATGGTATTTGTCTTTGACTGGCTTATTTACTTAGCATAATAATTTCCAGGTCCATCCATGCTGTTCCAAAAAAGTAAGATTATCTTCTTTCTTACGGTCGGGTAGCATTCCATTATGTAAATGTACCACAGCTATTTATTATAAGTCTAAGAAGTGCCCAGCTCTGCAGTTGGCAAGCTGGAGACCTAGGAGAGTGATGGTATAATTTCAGTCTGAGTTCAAAGCTCTGGAATCCATGAGAGCCAGTGGTGTAAGTTCCAGTCCAAGAGAGAGTCCAAAAGCAGAAGACTGATGTCCCAGCTTGAAAGCAGTCACAGTACTAAGTGAGTTCTCACTGGCTCAGCATTTTGTTCTATTTAGGCCTGCAATGGATTAGATGAGGCTCACCCACACTGGGGAGGTCAGTCTGCTTTACTCAGTCTTCCTCTTCAAATGTTAATCGCATTCAGAAACACCCTCACAGACATCCTCACCCTCCCCACTCCCCCAAGCCCAGTCAAGGTGACACATAGAATGACCCATCGCAGAGGCCGTCTTGAACAACCCAGGTCCAGTTGAGTCACCACAGGACTGCAGACAAGGCCAAGCCCAAATGGCTGTTCCACAGAATTGTGAGTCAAGAAAATAGTTGTTTTCTAATTTTTACTGTATTTTATGTTTTATTTTTAATTGTGGTGAAAGACACATAACATAAATTTACCATCTTAATCATTTTAAAGTATGCAGTTCAGTGGTATTAAGTATTTTCATATTGCTATAAACTAATTTCCAGAAACTGAAACTCTATGCTCATTAAACAACTCCCCATTTCGCTTTCCCACTAGTCCCCTGCAACTAGCATTATTTCTGTTTCTAAGATGAGTGTGACTCCTCTAGAGACCTCCTGTAAGTGAAATCATACAGTGTTTGAGCTCGGAAGTCTGGTAGCAGAATCCAGCTCTCTAACACAGCACAGTGTAGTACTTTACAGAAAAGCATGCTCAGAATTGTTTCATCTACAGTGGTCTACACTGGACAGAGAGAAGCATGAGTAACCACCAACACTGAAAAAAGACCATCCATGACTAATGTAGTTCAAGGAAGTGTGCTTTAAGTTGATGGTATTTATCTGTCATTTGACAGAGTTTTAGTCCCTTAGGGCTGGTATAACAAATACCACAGAAGAGGAGTTTATAAACAACAGAAATTTAGTTCTCACAATAATGGAGGCTGGGAAGGCCAAGATGTGGTGAGCACCCTCTTCCTGTGTGTCCTCCTGTGGCAGAGAGCACAGGGGAAGGGGCCACCTCCCTTCTTATAGGGACACTAACCCCATCGTTAGGGCTCCACTCCCCCTTTCTAATTAACTCCCAAAGGCCCCACCTCCAAATGGCATCATAGTAAGGATTCAACATGTGCATTGGGGCCAGGGGGACCCAAATACTCATTCCATAGCAGGACGATATTTCTAGCAAAGGCACAAGTGATTCTTGAGCATATATAACCTTACTTTGTTTATGTGTAAAGCAGAGATATAAATACACTGTGTAAACAGAAATGCAGTATATCTGCACTATCAAAATTTAATTGGGGGTAATTGGGAAATAATATGTATAAAAAGGCTCCATGGTAGGGCAATAATTTCTTTTTAAGTCTAAAAAGACTTTTAGGTGGAAAATGTAGGTGGAGAGGTTAAATAATTTCCAAAGAGCACAACATGATTAGGTGGGAGAGCTCCGACTCAACCCAGGCATGTGTGGTGCTCATACATGTGCTTTTATTCACTATGTCTGGATGCCTTCTTGCTGCTTGTTCTGAGGAGGGGAAGCAGCTCGCCTGCCACCTCCCTCCAGTTGCTTTTCTGCTTTCCTTCCTTCCAAATTCCTCTGTGTCCTCCCCCTTGTGGTGGCCTGAATCCCCTAAACTGCTGTTTCTCCTCTTGGATCTGAGACTTCAGCTCCTTGACTTTCTTGCTAGCCCAGGAGTGCTCCAGGAGAAATTCAGCTGCTGGATGGCAGGAATGGGTGTTTGCATTTTAATGTCATGCTGAGGAATTACCCAAAGGACTGGCTCTTTCCCAGTGGGTTTCAGGGTCTCTTCAGTGGGAAGTGACTTGGAACCATGTGCACTGCAGACCCACACAGACCATAGCAGAAAGGCAGAAGTCTGTCTCTAAACAAGCCTATATGCTACATGTTTTCACCTGACCCTCTGGACTAGAATCTCCTGCTGTTATTCTATAAACTAGGCTTTACACCTGAGTGTCTCTGTGTAGCAATTCCAAGAACATTCAATCTTCAAAACACATTTTATAGTAAACAGAGGCAGCCATGAAAAACACAGTGTTGTTGCATTTAACGGTTGTTGTTTTGAAAGAATTGAAAAGCCAGTCTTGGCTTTTTAAACAGGGTTTCTAGCATCAATTTATCTGGAATGAGTGGATTCCTTTTTCTTCTTCTCAGAGGGCCCATGGAAGATGAGGAATATCAGTGATACTAGTAAATAGATCTAATTTGCATTTAAAAGCTTCCTCAGGAGAGTACTCACTCAGAGTGCCCTGCTTAGATAATCAGATGCTAAAACACACCCCAAATATAGCCCATGTCTGGTGAGAACCAAGAAGGGTGGGCTTCAGCTTCTCCTTAGAGATGCTAATGGTTAAACCTGGGGTAGAAGGGCCTGGCACTTTTGCACTCTCTGCAGTCTGCAGTCCCCCCGCTGATGGCCTCTGGCTTTCAAGAGAAAAGGAAGAACTGTTCAGAGCCGTTGCACAGAAGAGAAAACCTCACATGATGCATGTTAAAGCCAAGGTTATTTTCTCAGAACAATAAGTAAATAGGTGTCTCTCACTTGATAGAGTGATATAGCAGATACATTTCTATGCCTGTTTTCCCATCTATAAAATGGTATTATAAGAATATGTACCTGTATGAGTTTGCTGTAATTGCTGTAACAAAATACCACTAAGGCTACTTAACAGAAATTTATTGTGTCGCAATTCTGGAGACTAGAAGTCCTAGATCAAAGTGTCAATAGGGTCGTTCCTTCTGAGGGCTTTTGGTGGCTTACTTTGGCATTCCTGATCTCTGTCTCCATCTTCATATGGTGTTATCCAAGTGTGCATGTCTATATCCGAATTTCTCCTTTGTATAAGGACACGAATAAGATTGAGTTAGCCCATCCTACTCCAATATGACCTCATTTAATGAACACAGCTGCATTGACCCTATCCTATATAATAAAAGGCTAATATGCAAATTGTGCCCTCGACCTGGAGTTCAACCGGGAGTTCGACCAGGGGGCCGGGCCAGCAGGCTGGCTGGCCAACCTCCTTTGGCCCTTCCCCCTGGCTGGTCCCACCCCTGCTCAGCCCCCACACCCCAATTGGGGGAGGGAGGGGGCAGCCTGCAAACCGCCCTTGGCCCCTCTCCCTGGCTGGACCACACCTGTACACGAATTCATGCACCAAGCCTCTAGTTTCTAAATAAGGTCACATTCTTGGGTACTGGAGCTTAGAATTTTAACATGAATTTTTTTGGAGAGGAACATAATTCAACCCATAACATAACTTCATAAGATTGCAGTGGATTAAATAACAATACAAAGTGCTAGATGAGGGTTTCCTCTGATTATTGGTAAGTAGGCATCTTAAAGAATAACCATATAAATAGTCACCATGACTATTTTAGGACCTACTATGTGTCAGGGACTATATTGTTATACTTTCTTCTAATCCTCATGGAAACCTTCAAAGTACATTCTTTTTCTCCAGTATCCTCAGTTTACAAATGGGTAAAGTGATGTTTAGATAGGTGAAATGATTTTGATGGCTGACATATCACAATTTGTTTATGATTTTAAATAAGATTGTAATCTCAACCTGATCGTGCAACACTTTGAATAATGGAACAATATTTCAAACATTTATAGCTCCTTACTTGTTTTTGTATGTAAATGCAATTTTCTATATAATGTGTTGCATTTGCATAATCAAGGTTCTGCCATAATATTTTAGATAGGAAGCTCAGCTGTTGCATAAAAAAATGGTAAACAGATATAAAATAGACATTTTGATCTTGTCAATAATTTTTTTAAAAATGGCAGTTTCCTGATTTAGTTAACGTTCAGTGAACAGAGTTCCCCCATACTATGTTAGTAATCCTCAAATCATTAAAACCTGTCTCCTGCCTGCAGACTGCTGTGTTGGATTCAGGAGTGTGTTGAAGGGATAGGCCACTGGCCAGGCTTCGAACCAGCAGGGCGGAGGGCAGTGGGGCTGGAGCACAGTGAGGAGGAGTCAGATTGATGGTCCTGCGGAGGGGTGTGGAGAGGCTTACATGGAGTCAGTAAATCACTTCAGGCATTTGTATCCTGAGAAGAATCTGATTTTCAATGCAAGTGGAAGGAGGTAAGGACCCATTTCATCTGTACCTTTAGGCTCATTGAAGGGCCTGTCAACAAAGCTGAAAAGTTTGAGATACACTTATCTGTATCAGCCCATGCCTGATTTTCCAGAAATATGGTATAATTTAAATGGGTACCACAGGCTGAGAATTATCAGGCAATCAATGTATATGGAGGAAGGAAAAGCAGTGTTGTTGTTGTTTTTCTTCCTCGTAGGGCCATCTCCCATGGGAGTTCAGAACAGTATGGAAAGAAGTGGTGTAGAGGGCAGTTAATACCCAATCACTCACCAGGACCCCTAACAAAATGAATGTTTCTGGATGGGAATGCTGGGTTTAGTGCCATGTGCACAAATGACTATGCTTTAGAAGAGCGTGTAGTCTACTAGGGGAAGAGAGATACTTCCAGCTTTGTTCCTCACTTCCTGCTTTTAGATGAATTATGTTGATGTTGATTAATGATAATGGGATCATTTTATTTTTCATTGGTAAGATGCTTTTAACCTTTCAAAGTACTTTCCCATACTATTTTTCTTGCCAGACTGTCAAGCAAGCCTGGATAGGGATAGGGGCTGAGCTGAGCCCAGAACTGGCACTTCTGGGGGCTCCCAGGAGTCTGGCCTGGCTGCCACTCCTCTGAGGGCCGTGGCCTTCTTTTGTCATTTCTTCCCAGTCTGTGTCTTCTACCCTTCCTCTTCATTTTCCACACCGTGCTTATGTTATTCTGGTCTTCCTTGCTGTTGCCTTGGAGTTCTGTACATAGCACACTGTGCTCTTTGGAGCAAAGCTATTACAGAAATCTAATAAATAATAAATTTCAGCCCTCAGACAGATCAATAAAATGCATGATAAGAAGAGGCCATTATGGCAAATGAAAAATGCACAAAAGAATGCCCACAGCATGAGTCAGCCTTCAACCAGAGGAAGCTGAGCCTCATGAAACAAACACCAACCGGGCCATATTGGGGCATTTGGAAGCTTTTATTTTTTTAGTTCATTCATAGATATTTGTTAAAGGTCAATCCCTGCCATGCCCAGTGCTGGGCATTGGGCATGCAGAGACATTCTCTATCCAGGAGCTCAACAATTTCGCCAAGGAGATAGATGGTGCAGTTATAGCTAATTGTAATGCAATGCAATTACCTCTGTAGATAATAAACAAAAATCTCTGAGAGCTCAGAGGAGGAAGGAATCAACTATGCAGACGAGGGCGACAAGGCTTTCATTAAGGTGATGACATTGGACTTCAAATACAAGGGATGGGTAGGATTTTTTTAGGTGGAAAAGTTGAAATAGAATGTTTTCCAAAGACAGCAGAAAGGTACACAAGTGCTGGATTGTACACATACTGACATGTCCAGGACTTTTTTTTTTTTTTTCGTCCATATTATTTTGCAAATCATTTAAAGTTTTTCTCAATTTGGGTCATTGTAGATAACCAGCCTTATCTTCTCATTCAGCCTGCTCCAATATTTTGGATTTTTACTGTTTAAGGAAATATAAGGCCAACAAGCAAGAAGCAACCACAAGAGCAAGGAGACTTGGCCCCAAAGATGTTGGCAATGCTGGCCTGGACCATCAGCTATCTCCAGGGTTCCCAGGTTGGCCCCATAGAAGGAAGAATCTGAAGAGAATGACTCAGACTTATTATTACCCTGGTCACCTGCAGAACACATATGGAAGAAGGGGAATTTTTGCCTCAACGGGCTCTTCTTTCTAACTTACCATTTTTCAAATATGTGATCCTTGAACTTGACCTATCAATAGCAACACTCTTTTTCCACAGGGGAGGAGGGAAGGATGCAGAAACAGGAGCCTTGGATTCTCCTAGAAGGAAACATCAATTTCCAACCACAGCTTGTTATGAAATCTGATGCAGGGCTGAGATGAGATGCAAAGAAGGCCTTGAGCTAACGGAAGATTCCTCTATCAGCATCTAAATCTTCTTCTTCCGGACTCTTATTTTTATCTACCTACACTTTATTTCCATCTCCCAGGCACAGGGTTTAATCCTCTGTCTCATTTCTGCCTTTTCCTATTAAAGTGGCCATTGACAAATTAATTCTGGGGAAAGAGCATACAGTTTACCTTTGAACAATGCAGGGATTAGGAGCATGGTCCCCACATGGTTGAAAATCTACATATAACTTCTTATTTTTCTAAGGAGATACAAAGTCTGTTCAAAGTCTAGGTGCTCTTGGAAGATGACTTTGTCAAGTCTTTCCTGGCTAGACTTTTATGATCAGTCTGTCAGCGGTAGCATCTATACTCTTTTTAACCTTAGGTCTATACAGGCTACTTATTCATAATTTGTTTTACTTATTTTAAATTTTCTTTTGCATATAACTTTCAACCGTACAGTCAGCCCTGTGCATCTGCGGATTCTACCAACCTGGGATGGAAAACAGTATTTTTTGTTGTGGTTGGGAAACTGTGGCTGGGAATGTTAAAATACTGTTTTCAGTCCCCCATCATGGGTTGATTCTGCAGATGCGAAACCTGGGGATACAGAGTGCTGACTGTATTAATTGGAAAAACACCCAAGTGTTAGTGGACTTGCACAGTTCAAACCCATGTTGCTCAAGGGTCAGCTGTACACATTATGGAGTCAGAGGTGGGTTCAAATCTGGCAACTCTTAACTAGTTTAGCTACGTGACCTCATGAGAGTGATGTAACCCCTCTGAGTCTTAGTTTCCTTAAATGTAAATTGAGCATTAAATTTGTTTTTAGATCTGCTGGGAAGATGAAATAAAATAATGTATTGCATAGTGCTTTGTAGTGCAGGCATTCTATAAATGTGGCTCTGTTTCACTGTTAGTTCTTTATTAGTAGTATGCTCTACTGGAAAGAGCTTGAGTTTGTGAGAGCATTCTCTCCAACAGGTGCTAGCTGTATGTCCTTGGGCATCTTATTGAACCTTGACTAGTTTTCATTTTTCCTTTGAAAAATGGAAAAATTGCTGCCCACCTCATTGGATTTTTGTGGGGATTAATTAGGAAAACATACCTAAATTACTTTACATGGCATTTTACATAAAAGGTGGTTTAACATGTCAGCCCCTCCTTCCCTTGCAGGCCTACACACAGTTTCTGACGCTTTTCCTCTCTGCTTGCATTCTGTGTCAGTTCCTGGCAGAATAATATCTAACTTAGCAATGTTGAGCACTATCTGCTGGCTGAGTATCCTGCTTTGTTCTCCTGTTTTTCTTTTGTTTGACCATCTTCTTTTCCTTTTCCAGCCTTCTTTGTAGTTAAGTATGACCACCAGACATAGTGTTCACCAATGATGTGAGTGCAAGTGACATGTGCCACTTCCAGGCTTGGCTATTAACTTCCTAAAAGTCCTCCTCTGTGCTGCTCTCTCCCTTCCAGACAGCTGGGACGTGGCTGCTCAGGGGGACCTAGGGAGCCAGTCCACTGTGTTGCCTTCAGTCTGAGCCCCTGAGTAACTGTTGAGCAGAGCAAACCCTAACACACTATCCTGGCACACAAACACACACACACACACACGCACACATGCACGCACACACACACACACACACACACACACACGCACGCACGCACGCACGCACACACGGAATTGAGGCACATTGGGAAATAAACTGCTGTCTTTGAGCCATTTCATTTGGGGTCTTTTTGTTTTGGTAGTGTAGCCTACCTTAATACTCTCCCTCCCCTCCTTCTATTTCAAAGTTTGACTGAGATAGCAAGAAAACACCAAACTGTAAAGCAATTTTGGAAGAGCATTGAACCTAAAAACAGAACTGGGTTTGAGACTTGGTTTATGATCTTTTTATTTACTTATTTGACCCTTCTTATTGAAAAAAGGGGATGATAGTCTCTATGACTTTGTCTGAAATGATAGCCCCTAGCCATATGTTGCTATTAAATACTTGAAATATAACTAGTTTGAATTAATATACTCTGTAAGTGTAAAATACACACTGGATTTCATAGGTTTGCTATAAAAATAGTAAAAAAAGAATGACAAATGGCTCAAAAAGTTTATTGTTTGATTACATGTTGAATTGATAATATTCTGGATATATGGAGTTAACATATATTACTGAAATTCATTCCCTTTTTCATCTTTAATGTGGCCACTAGACAATTTAAGATTACAAACATGGCTCATATTACATTTCTGTTGGACAGTGCTGCTCTAAACATCAAAGTATTACTAGCAGACATCGTCTAATACCTCGGAATCTGGGACCTGGGTGGTGGGAATTGGGAAGCAGGGTTTCTTTGAATGGAGATGAAGGGTCTTACCTTGCAGGACTGTAATTGGGATTAAAGAGCTTACTCATACAGTGCCTGGTGTACAAAAATTGCTCAGCAAATGGGAGCTGTCATTATTCTCCCACATTTTCCTTTCATCTACAAGCAGCTTCCTCTGTTACCTACCGGCTTTGAATTTTCTTATCAAACAAAACATTATTTTGTTTCCTCTTTTAAAAACCCTTGTATTGGCGATATCAAAGATGAGACTTTTTGTTCTCCTTCACCGTCTTTTAATGTCATCATCTCCCTACGAATGTAGTTATAACAGCGAACCTCTCTCTAGATCTAATCTAAGGAAACTGAGAATAATTAGTTTCATTGGAATTAGGGAAATGGGTTTCAAGTCTAGCAATCCCTGTTTAAAGCCTTTTGCTTAGCTAATGCTTTTCTTTAATCAAATCACTCTCTTTGAATTTTTAAAGGAGGGGGTCGAACTAAATGGTCATTATCCTCGACCTAGAAATGTTTTATTTTTCTTTGCTTTTGGTTGAAGATCTATAATAGGGACTGTCTACATGAAGCATGTGTTTTATTTATTTATTTATTTAAAAATATATTTTATTTATTTTTTACAGAGAGGAAGAGAGAGGGATAGAGAGATAGAAACATCAGTGATGAGAGAGAATCATTGATCAGCTGCCTCCTGCATGCCTCCACTGGAGCTAAGCCAGCAACCCGGGCATGTGCCCTGACAGGGGATAGAACCGTGACGTCCTGGTTTATAGGTCGATGCTCAGCCACTGAGCCATGCCAGCCAGGCACGAAGCATGTACTTTCCAATACTGCTCTCTTGGAACCAGATACTTGTTTTCTTCTTTCTCTTATCCTCTTCTCCCCTCGCCCCTCTTTCCTTTCTTTTATCCCTCTCTCCCCAGTTCTTTGCTTTTCCTTTTCTCTCTTCCCTCCCTTTCCTTTATTTGTTCACAAAGGCAAAGATGGAAAGAGAATGACACATTAGGAAGACTGAGAAACTGTCCCATTTGTAGCCTCTTGGGAGCCAGAAGTCACTAAGATGCAAGACTAGCGAATTTCTTCTCAAAGCATTGGTTTATTTTGTATTAACATGGCCCTCCAGACACTCTTGAGGCCAGTGTTTTCTTCTTACTTCCTGGGTGGAAACTGTTTATGTTCTCACTTGAGAGGGTGACCCTGAGAGATGTATGTGTTCACAAGTTAGTTTATTCTTTCTTCCCTCCCTCCATCCCTCTCTCCTTCTATCCCTTCCTTCTTAAAATAATGGCTTTATTGAGATATACAGTAATTCACTTACTATAAAATTCACGCTTTTAAAGTGTACAATTCGATGGTTCTCAGTATACTCAAAGACTTGTGCAACCATGTTCACTACCTAATTTCTTCTTTTATTACCCCACAGAAAGTACTTATTAGCAGTCACTTCTATCCCCTCTCCTTGCAGACCCTGGAAACTACTAATCTACTTTTTGTCTGTATTTATTTTCCCGTTATGGACAATTTCTATAAATGGAATAATATAATATGTGACCTTTTATGACTGGCTTCTTTCACTCAGCATAAAATTTTTGAGGTTCAACCATATTGTAGCTTGTGTCAACACTTAATTCTTTTTATTGCCAAATATATTCCATTCTGTGAAATTACTACTTTTCATATATCCATTATTCATTGTATTTACTTTTTGGATAGTGTGAATGATGTTGCTATGAACATTTGTATACAGGTTTTTGTATGGACATGTTTTTATTTCTCTTGGGTATATACCTAGGAGTGGAAGTGCTGATCATATGGTAACTATATGTTTAACTGCTGAACTGTTTTCAAAAGTGGCTACATCATTCCACAGTCCTCCCAGGAATGTTTGGGGGATACAATTTCTCCACATCTTTGGCAACACTTGTTGTTGTTCATCTTTTGATTTTAGCTATTTTTGTGAGTGTGAAATGGTATCTCATGGTTTTGATTTGCATTTTTCCGGTGATTAATAATGTTGAGTACCTATTCATATGTTTATTATCTACTTGTGTGTCTGCTTTGGAGAAAGGCCTATTCAGATCCTTTGCCCATGTTAAAAACTGAGTTGTTTTTCCGTT
The DNA here is from genome assembly GCF_963455305.1 of Plecotus auritus. Classification (NCBI taxonomy): domain Eukaryota; kingdom Metazoa; phylum Chordata; class Mammalia; order Chiroptera; family Vespertilionidae; genus Plecotus; species Plecotus auritus. Next base: position 57,190,111 of record NC_137771.1, read on the forward strand.
GTTGAGTTGTAAGAGTCCTTTATATATTCTGTATACAATCCCTTATCAGATATATGATTTGTGAGTATTTTCTCCCATTCGATGGATTGTCTTTCACTTTCTTAATGGTATCCTTTGAAGTACAAAATATTTACTTTTAATGGAGTTAACTTTATTGTTGTTTGTGCATTGAGTATCATATCTAAGGAATCATAGCTTAATTCATAGAAGTTTCTTTGGGGGCTTAAAACAACAGAGACATACAGAAGGGGATGGTTTATAATTTCCATCCTGCCCTTGTCAGGCCTCAATGGCTTTCAGACAAAGTTTTGGCTGTGCTCTCAAAAAATGGTTAAAGTCTTATTTCCATAGCAGGCTGGTGGCATGAGGAGGGCACAGCTGCTGGGCATTTGGACACTGCAGCAATTGCCTTAATTGGACATTTCTCACCTCTGTAGTTGTACTTGTTAATGGTTTTTTAAGTGAGACACACTGGCCAAGTGCTTTAGACTCTTTGGCAAGTTAATTCCTGCTCCCTTGAAGGCGTTAATCCATGGAAAATAAGCAGAGACCCTCAGCCATGAGGAAACCTGAATTCCCTTTGCAGAGGTGAGGGAGGAAGAACTGTTGTCTGCTGTCTCAGGGGCTTCCAAGTCCACTTTCAAGGGCTGTCTGGGGAAAGGTCTTCCTATCTACCTGATCTCTCTCAACCACACTTCTTCAACTCAGCAGGTGCTTATTGGTGCCTGTGGGCATACAGGGAGGTCTGTCATGTACTTGCCCTAAGGAGCTTCCCTTCATTGGAAGAAATAGAAAATACACATATGAAATACGGTCAGAAATAATTCGCTAACAATGGAAGACACTTTCTATCCACTCCTCAGCTGTGTGTATTCCTGCCTCAGTCAACCACTGTTCCCAGATTGTTCTCTCAGAGACCAGTAATCTACCAGTCGCCAAATTTGATAAAATTCTACTTCTGTGTTTAATGCCTTGACCTTTCTTCTGAGCTGCATCCTGAATTTCCTCGTACCTATCCCAGATCTTTCCACGGACATCTTGGCAGTGAAAGTTTCACACATCTAAAATTGAACTTTTGTTCTCCCTTCTTTCTCACCTCTCCTACCCTCAGCAATCTGTTCTATGCCTTTTGTCATGGCAAAAACATCTACTCTAATTACCAATTTCTCCATTGTCACCCCATGTTGTCAGTTCTAGTCTATGTATCTTCCTTTCCAATCTACTGTCTTCGTTCAGATTTTGATTGTCTCTTTTCTGATAATGTTACGATATAAAGCTACTTTACACCTAATTTCTTCTCTAATCCTTTGTCTACATTTCTGCCAAAATTATGGTTTAAAAATATGAACCTCATCCTGCCAGTCCTCTATTCACACATTTTCAGCGACTCCACAGCCCAGAGACTAAACTTTAAACTCTGTGCAGCTTATGTAGACCAGTTAATTCTTGCCTCAACCTCCTTTTCTAGCCTTATTTCCCATAGCTCTAGCTTCTTTTCTCTTTTCTGATCAGATCCACACCTTTGTCCACTCTCTTCCCTTTGCCTGGAGAGTCCTTTCTCTTTCTTCTCTGCTTGGTGAACTTTGACTCACCCTTTAAGTTCCCATACCCAGAATGGAATCTGGAAAGTCTTCCTTGAGATCCATGGGACCTTACAGACTTATATTATGATTCTTATCACGCATTTGTGATTATTCACAAGTTTTCCTCTTGCTCCAAACCCTCACTCTTGCTCCCACCAATGCATTCTTTAATCCCTTGCTCTCCTTTCTCTTTCTCTCAATCTCTCTCTATCCCAACACGTAGCTTATAAGTCTGTCCGCTCCTAAATAAGTAGAAACCATCTTGACCGAGCACTTGGCGTAGTGCCTCATTCATAAAAGATAAAGGTCCTAATGAATGAAGTTACTGACCCAAATATGTTTAAAGCTACTCTCCTCACCCACCTAAAGGCAAACATGTCTAAATTTCAGATTAGCCCACAGTATGGTTTAAGTGCTTTTCATGTGCCAATTATTATTATTATTGCTAATTATTATTATTATTGTTTTTGGGTGGTTGGGAGACTTATTGGGGGGCAACAAAACCCAGAAAAACCCAGTGAGAAGACTTTAGTGCTGCTGATTTGGTTGTGGAGGGCCAGGGCCACACCCAACGTATCTTGTCTGTCTCTGTACATGGTGTGGCAGCTTCTGTAACTGCTGCTGACTCCCATAGAGGGGGCTGTGGGACAGGTGGCACTGTAGCATGCTAGACACGTGAGCACTGGCATTAGTCAGAAGGAATTTGCATCTAGACTTATAGGTTTCATTGGCATCATTGGCCTAACTTCTCTGAATCTCAGTATCTACTACCATTGTGATGTGAAACAAATGCCTTCCTCAAGGATGTTTGTGGGAATAACTAGAATCATGCATGCTGTGCGTAGCCAAGTGCTTGCATGTGGTTGTCAAATGGGAACTATTTCATGTGTATGTTTGAAAGGCTTTGCATGTGCTGTTTTATGTGCTATTTGACTAGTCTGGAAAAGATACAGGTACTAATTCTCATATAGTATCTGACCCAGTTCTTTTGACCAGGATCCCTCTTTCTTAATTTCTGGGACCAGGAACCAGGCTCTCATTCCTGAGTGCTGCTGGTGCTGAAAAGGATGTGCAGTGAAAGCCAGTGCACTGAACTTGGGCAAAGTGAAATTCTTCCTAGAATTTATATCCTGGGGGATACGTAAATAGCAATGTCCCAGGCTGTAAACGCAGCTGAGAAAGGCTGTTATTGCATTTAATAATCTCTTTTCCATACTATTAAGACAACTTGATTTAACTGGTAAGCTGCTCTGTGATAGCATTCAATTTAAATAAGGTTTGTGGAGAGGGGGACCGTAAGGCAATCGCTCATGGATCGAAGAGTGCTACCGGAGTGCTGTGTGTCAGAAATCAAATGACTACCTATTGTCATGAGCCAGTCAAATAGATTCTCTTTTTGATGGTAGAATGCTACTGGGGGGCAGTAGAGAAAGTGAGGATATAAACTGGAACTTTACCACTTCTGTGTTGTGCTGCTTACTTTATGGTGTGGAAGTGCCCTGTGTCTCACTGTACCGGGATATTACTAGTCAATATTTTCATATGAAACAAAAAGTATGGAGACACACACACACACACACACACTCCCACACTCACAGGCTCAACCCAAAGGTGGAAATCTGAAGGAAATATAATCTAGAGAATAGTGTAATTTCATCATAAAAAATCCTGGGAGCCTTGGTATTTTATGTTTAGAACTAGAGGCCCAGTGCACAAATTCATGCACCAGTGGGGTCCCTCAGCCTGGCCTGCAGGATTGGGCCAAAATGGCTCTCCGACATCCCCTGAGGAGTTCCAGATTGTGAGAGGGTGCCAGCCAGGCCGAGGGACCCCACTGGTGCATGATTGGGGCCAGGGAGGGACGTGGGAGGTTGGCCAGCTGGGGAGGGACTGGGGGAAGGCTCTGGGGAGTGTCTAGCCTGTCTCACTCAGTCCCGATCGACCAGACCCCAGCAGCAAGCTAACCTACCAGCTGGAAGGTCTTCCCCCTGGTGGTCAGTGCATGTCATAGCGAGTGGTTGAGTGGCCTTAGCATATCATTAGCATATTACACTTTGGTTGACCAGACAACTGGACACTTAGCATATTAGGCTTTTATTATATAGTATTATTTCCAATCTAAACTTCCTTCTACATGTTCTTCCATCAGTAAATTGGTAGCAAAGAATATGCCCTATTCACTTTCTGAAGAGGGAAGTAGACACGAGTGTTTTCCAAGTTGAAGTCCTGGACAGAAATCCTGTCATCGATGTCTTGAGCATGCACAAAGATGGAGGAGCTCATTTAAGATGTGGAGCCATTCACTATTAAAGCTTCACACGAACCTGAACTGACACCGAATCAAAGCTTTTGTGAGAGCATGACAGAAAGAGATTGATTATGTCAACACACCAGGTGCCAAAAACCATTGCGAAGCATCAGACTTCTTAGTATAGTGTATGACTGCTAAAATGCCTCTGAAATTTGGTCAAATTGCAGAATTCCTTTACTATTTCTTATTTAAAATGGGCTTAATTGGAGTATACCCTCTATGGAAAATGATTGATGCAGTTACATTAACCCTGATCACCATGGGGACATATATAGCTGTAGGCTTGGCTGAAAATAATATTAGGCAGGCAAACCAGCACCATTCAGCACAGGAGGCCCCACATTGCAGAAAATTATGACTTTCTTAGTTTCCAGGGCTCTTGCAGATGGCCTGGGTTGTTGGGATCCCATCAGTTCCCTGGGCACTGCCTTCCATCTTCCAGTAGGAGTCTAAGGAAGGACGGCGTGTGCAGCACAGATCCTGGGATCTTTCAAAGGATTCTCACAGCCCCTCAGTGGCCAATCAGCACTTAAGAGCGAAGTGGTGGTAAATGAGGTAGAAGTCCTCTGTGAATAAAGTAATGGTCTGGAAGGGGCTATAAGTTTGTGTTCCCATTCTGCTAATTTTCTCAGTGACCTTGGCTAATGACTTTATTTCTGTGCTTTTTGCAGATGGAAGGAATCATGCAAAATGGTCATACAAAAACCTAGACACCATAAAATGCCATTGAAATGCTAAATATACACCATTAGGATGTGCTTTTCCTCTGTTCTTAGGACCGTTACTATTTCTAGGCATAAGTGTATCAGAGCATAGTACTCAGATGCTCTGAGAAGAAAATGCGTGTAAGCTGGCTATTGGTGTGCTCGGTGGCAATAAGGAAGCTGCTGTGGAGTTAGTGATTCACCCTTCGTCAGGATGGCAAAGCTGCTTCAAGCTGAGTTTTTTATTTTGCTCTCTTGTTTGTCCCTTTTGGCATGCGCCCACTGCTCACTAATGAAAGTCAGTGGCTTCTACAGAAGTCTCCTTTTGTGATAGGAGAACATGACATTTACCCTTCTCTTGTGTTGTCTCCATTTTTGGTAAGTTGGGGGCACAGTTTGCATTGGGTATCATTTCAAAGGCTGTTTTTGTGAAAAATCATTTCTTCCTGACAATGGCAAAGTGGTAGCGGAGAGACTAGAATTGGCTTTTTTTTTTTTTTTTTTTAACCTGGTTCAACCATCTATCTGCAAAGGCTAAATTCAATTACTATCCCATAGTCACTGGGAGTGTAGTTATTGCTACAATCTGCCTGTGAATTTCTAGCCTGCAAACTACCTTTATGTTACATGAAGCTGGTTCTTGCCCTATGATGTGGACCACATTCCTGTGTAGATTTCATCACCCTTCTCCCCTCTTATCTGCACTGAGTTGTTTGGGCTTGGGAGGAATGTAAACTATTTCAAGGCAGGGTTAGCTTGTACAAATCATAGTTAAATGATACATTTCCGAAGAAGAGCAGTGTACACTGAGGTCATCTGTATGCAGATTTTGGATTATCTGCTCCTTTGTTTTATCTATGCTGTAGTACTTTTCCATTGGCACAAATAAGAACGAATCTATTGAACTTCCTGTCTGGAGAGAGATGAAATGAGATTGAGAATAAAATCTTGCCAAGGTTGCAAACTGACCTTGTGGGTTGAATTCGGCCCTTGTATGTATTCTGTTAGGCTGGTACAAATTTAAATTCCACTCCATTTAAGTGGCTTTCCAGCTGAATTTGTGATGGTCCCATGGTCCCATTGCTCCTTAATGTCTTATACTTCTACACAGCTTTTATGCATCCTGCTCCCTGAATGAATTTGGATTTGGAACATCTGGTTAAAAGACTTATTCCTACTAAGAAGCCATATGTGTTTATGCTAAGGATTTGCTCTTTTTCTCTGATACGCAGGAAAAGATGTCCATACCTGAACAATATTTAGAAATTAAAAAGGTAGACATAAAAGAATGACAACAGCAAAAGGCAACAGTGGGGAGGGAGAAATGGGGAATTGATATTCAACAGATACAATGTTTCAGTTATGCAAGATGATTAAGTTCAAGAAATCTGCTGACAGATTTGTACACTTAAAACGTCATTGAGATGGAAGATCTGTTCAATGTACTTACCACAAAAATGAAAAGAAAGCAAGGGCAATACATAAAATTCAGGAAAATAATGACATAAGGAAAATAAAATAGAAATCAAATACATTTACTTCTATGAGAACTTCTATAAAGGAAATGGAAAAAATAAAGTATAATGATACAGTGCAAAACAAAATTAAAGCATTAAAAACCATTTCTGTGGTCACACACACACACACACACACACACAGTACAATTAGGAAAAATGATAAAGGGGTCCCAAGTCTAACTTATTTAGCAAGTCTGGTAAAATATAGGTACTTACAAAACTTACCAAAATTAAAACTATCTAATATTTTCAAGGTAAAAATTAAGTTACTTTAAAATACTTTAATAGTTTAAAATGTATTTCTATTTTGGGTACATTTGAGTTGTTATAACAAGTGTTAAATTGCCTTTGTCATTTGTAAAAGAAAAGAAAAAGGTAATGGTCTCCCCTCCCTCTCTCCAATTCTATTTCCTTGGGACTGCCATTATTGAATAGATTGCCAATCCATTCACTTTTTGAAATTGTAGTAATTTTAAAGGACAATCTTCGTGTAAGAGAAGGCCAGCTATTTGGACTGTTCCGTAATCATAACGAGAAAAGACTGAAACTCGGAGGCATCAAGAGGCCCCCATTACAGGTGCAAAGAGTAGCTGTGGAAAGAAAGTTCCTGAACAAGATGCTTCCGGAGGGGGCAGGTGTATGTTAAAGTGGTTTCCTAAGTGGCATCCCACTGCTCCCGTGAATTTAAATTGTATCCACGAAAAAGAAAATAGAAGCCAATTTTTTACAAGGTAGAATTGTGAGGATACATATGGGTAGGTGAGATTCTGTTTCTTGATTTTTTTAAGGTGAGATTTAAAAATATCTCCTCCCCTGCTGTTTATTATGAGTTCACAGGTGGCAGCAGATATCTTCAATGAAATGCTTTGGAGTGCATCATGAAGTTCTGAAAACATAAAACTACTTGGGATTTTTTTTTTTAATTTTCAGAAGACTTGAGAAAACTCTCCTGTGTAAGTTATAAGCAGGACACACTGAACAGCTTTCACAGGAGTGGGGAAAATAAATACCCCCATCACAAAAGTTAAAATCAGAGTAATCTGCGGCATTCACAATACTCTGAATATCCAGTCCATATTCAGGGCTACTGATTATATTTCTAAAGAAATTTACAAAACCAGATGTCTGGCTGGCAGTTGGTTTTGATGAATCTCCAGATCTTAGCCAGAAGAAAATTTGACAGTTGTCAAAAGCAGCTAGTCATTCTGAGTGAGAGGGAATTGTCTCATCTTTTGCAAGTACAGAACTACTAAAGGAGGCTCTGTGTCCTAACATCATGCTTATAAAGAAGGTTTTAGAGCATAGGGTTTAGACCCCCAGTTTTTTTAAAGTGATTGTTTTCTTGGATGGTGGAAGTTACTTTAATACGTATATTGCAAAGTATGATTGTATTATGACCATTTTGACCAGTCAAAATGTTTTGATATTTCTTTAGAGAAATTCATTTTATACGAATTGCATTGCCAAGAAGTGACACCGTGACACTGATGTGGCTCCTAATGGTTCTGAAGCCTAAATGTGCATCAGAATAATTTGGAGGAACTTGTTAAGTATACAGTTGCCCAGGTCCTGCCCAACTCCTGGTGATTCTGATTTAGCAAATCAGGGTGGAGTCCAGGCATCTATATTTTCAACAAGCCCCACGGGCCATTCTGAAACATAGTTGAGTTTGAAAAGCACTGCTTTCATTTGCAAGTTGCTTTAGCTATGCCCTTTAGCAACAGTAGCTCCTCATACTGCCCTGTGTATCCCATTAAATCTCTCCCCACTTGCTCTTTCATCGCCTCCGCCCCTGAGTCTCTGCTTATGCCCCGATCGGATCGTGTCCCTTTTGGCATGCACCCACTGCTCACTAATGAAAGTCAGTGGCTTCTACAATGGGCTGAGATTCACAGTTGACATAAGTTGAGAAAGAATGACAGGTATTCTGCTGAATGATGGTGGAAAAAAAGAATGTGATAGAAGCCTAATGATGCTATTTTATTTTCTGCCCGGTATCTTTGCACTCTTGGGTGCCTTTCCTTTCGTTAATGGGCATCTCATGCAGAATCTCAGTCTATAAAGCAGATGAGCGGGGAGCTGCTCTGGCTGGGAGCCCTGCCCATTTGGCCTTCTTCTGACTCAGAGACTGGTGTTCAGGCCCCTCTCATGAACCGAAAACCGCTGTAACCTTTAAGCTTCTGTGCTGCACCTAAAGGCAATAAGCATATTGCAGTGGCTTTCTCATGTTTAAAATGTTCTCAAAATGGAATTGCTCCTTAATTAAAATGATTTGCATGCAACCTAAAGTGTTTTTCGTCATAAACCTAAACCAACATTTATAGTGAAACCCAATTGTAACGTAGTGTAAGGTGTTAAGTTTAATTATTTTTGGAAAAAGACATTCATTTAATAAGCACTTATTAAGCATTTTCTAGGTCTGACACAATTTAGTTTAAAAAATATATAGTGTAGCTCCTCACAAAATTGCATAATCTTTAAATTGGAAGGCCAGATATTCTCATCAAATAGTGCTTATTCAGGTCCTTACTTCTTTAGCTTTTTAAAGAAATGGGCACCTTTCGTATGGATGGGTTTATATTTAGATGATAATTCCAGAGCCATCAGGCCTTCAGGTTGCTGGGGAAGGAAATCATTTTTCTTGTCATTTGAAGGCTCCCCTGGGATGAAGTAATATCAGAGGAAGCAATGCAGTCTGGAATGTCGACTTTTCAGAGGTTTAGAGTTTGCTTAGAAAAATAAATGATCTCTGACTTAATTAAACTTCCTTTGAACGCCTGTTACTTTAAGGTACTATAGGAGGGCTAGGTGTGCATGGTGTTGGAAGATGTGGTTGCAGCCACAAGGGCCTTACCAGTCTAGCTGGAAATAAAGATCTGGCACTAAGAAAGCACAGTGAACCCAAATGCAGGGTTCAGACACTGTCCACTGCAGGAGGCGTAATGTGACTGAGGAAATGGAAAAGCAAAAGTGAAGCAGCGGACGCAGGAAAATCAGCATGTTGTTTTTGACATACCTGTGCCCCTCAAGATCTACTTCCCCAAATTTTTCTAGTGAAGTGAGGGCATTAAAGCACCTGAAGCTCTTTCAAATGTGATGGGAGTGCCTTGTTTCTATGAGGAGATTTATGTTCTCCCTGCCTTTTCGATCCTGTTTTCCTATCTTGTATGCTATAAACAAAACCTCACTCAGGAAAATAGAAGATGCATGCATGTTCTGAAGGAATATAGAATGATGATGCTCAGCTGAAATGGCCCTGGTGTCTTTTAGAAGATGAAATAATTAAATATGTAGGTGAGAAGCATTTAGAACAAAATGCTTTGGGTTGCCATTTCCTTATCCCCACCCCCACCCCCCCCCCAAAAAAAAAATTAAATCAGAAGCAGCTGTGGCAGTGGAAGAAATCAAATACTAGGTAGCGTAGGACTAAGGCCTCCAGAGACCTAGACGGAAGGGTGCAGTGGTTGCGCATGGGCTCAGAGGACAGACTGCGTGGGTCTGAATCCTGGCGCGTCCCTGTTCGGAAATGGTTCCCTAACCTCTTCCAGTGTGTTTAATGTGATGACACCCGCCCCTGGCAGTGTTTGGCAAAGCACTCGGCTTGGTGCCGGCCCTGAGTCAGTGCTCAATAAGTGTTAGCTGATATCACTCTCATCTCCACCACCACCATCCTTCTCTAATAAAAATCAAGCCCTTCTCTTTTGGATAAGCCCATCAGTTAATAGCAAAGGCTTGTTTTAAAATAGTTTAAAAGCAATAAGCTCTTTATAGATTTCAGTGGGGTAATTGTAAGTAAAATGGTGCTGTGACCTGTTTGGTACTGACGGTAACACCTCTCTGCTAGTATAGAAATGCTAGTGCTGAGTATACCCACTCTGAAGCTGAACTTAATCCTGGGGCATTAGCATTTCCCGGTGTTGACAAGCTTTTATTTATTTGCTGTGGTTTACAAAGCAGCTGGGGTTGTCCAAAAATCTAGAACTCTCCAAAATTAAAAAGTTTCTCCTTCATGTAGTTGCTCTAGAACTTAATGGCTGGTTGCTTGTCCCCCTTTCTCAATCTCTCGCTCTCATTTGCTTTTTTCTTTCTCCAACTGAAACATGGAATCCTGGGTTGTGTTCATTGAGCTAATTACCTGATTCAGGGCCTTAAAACCTAAAGACCCGTGGATGATCTGTGATCATCGCAAGCAAGAAGCCCTGGAAACCGAACGTCCCATTTGAAATAGCATTGGCTTTAAAATGCAGGAGGGAACCAGAGCAGCTAGGGTACCATGTGGCTGCCTAACCAGAAAGTGTTGAGATGGAAAGATGTTGGAATAGAAAATCAAATGTCATTTATTCATCAGCCCACGCTGTCACAGGTGCCTTCCTGGAGGCCTCAGTGCACTCTGTGTGGTGGTGGCCTGTTAAATGTCAGTCTGCAGAAGGACTTCTGCTTTTAGCAAAGCCTGATCTCTAAGGCAATTTGATAACAGTTAAAGTAATAACCACCACATATTGAACACTTGCTCTGTGCCAGGGACTGTGCTCAGTACTTTGCCACATTTTCTCATTCAGTCAGGTACAGCATCCCTAGGAGCTGGGACACTAGTATCATCATTTTGTAGTTGAGGCAACTGAGGTTTATAGATGAGTAATTTCTCCAAGGTCATGGGCAGTACGTCACAGAGATGGGATACGAACCTGGATCTGTGTGACTACAAAGCTTGTGCTCTTAATCAGTCTCTATACTTGACCATGTATGTTTCATGGAGTACAGTTTCTACTGGAAGGATATTTTAGTTTGAGCTAAACTAAATCAGGACAGGCCTAAAAACATTAGGTACAGACTCGGGTTAGATGTCATGTATTCGTCTCTCTCTTTTTCCCGTTGGGCTTATTTTTTTTCATTTATCCATCTTATTTTTTTAGGGATTTTTTTTTATGTGTGTTAATTCTCACCCAAGGATATTTTTTTCCCATTGGTTTTTAGAAAGAGTGGAAGGGAGGGAGGGAGAGAGAGAAACATTGATGTGAGAGAGACACATTGGTTACCTCTTGCATGTACCCGACCAGGGAGAACCTGCAACCCAGGTACATGCCATTGACCCCTTGACCGGGAATGGAATCTGTGACTCCTCAGTCAGCAGGCTGACATTCTAACCACTGAGCCAAAACCAGCCAGGGCTTTTTTACGAATTTTAAAAAACTGAACAATATACCATGAAGATCCAATCAGGCTGCATAATATGGTTTGGAAATACCATCATTTATTGAATCACTCTTTTATTGTCTATTATTTCAGGTTTTTGCCATATAGGTAAATTTTCCATGTGAAAGCTGCTGTTGTCTCCATCTCAGCTGCTTTGTGATAAAAATTGAATATTGGCAGTTTGGACAATCAGGAGATACAATCCCGGTGGCAGAGTCAGTTAGACCCTGGTCCAAGTCCTGGGCCTACGGCCCACCTGCTGTGTGACCTTGGACAAGACATCTAACTTTTCTAAGCCTCAGTTTCTTCATATGAAAAATGAGAGAAATAGTGCCCTCTCAAGGAATAACCAAGAGGGCCAATGGAACACTGTATGCAGAGGGCTCAGCACAGTGCCAGGCATGGAGCAGGTGCTACCCACCAGGGGCAACGATATTGTCAGTGCCCAGCAAAGATGACCTCTAACTACAGCCGGGCTGTGAGTCCTCTGAGGGCAAAGCTGTGTTGTTCATCTTTGGCAGATAATAAAGACTCAATAAATATTTCTTATTCAATGAGGCTTGAAAACTTACTACCTGTACTGGGCGATATTTGCCTCTTTTTTCTTATATCTTTATTATAACAATTGCTGAAACACATTTCAAGAGTGTCTGGGATGGAGAACCTTCAGTAGTTCAAATATTTTTACCAGGGAATATTTTTTCACATGGAAAGAAGACTGTTAAATTTATAGTGACCTTCCTTGCCTCACATTTTTTTACTTTCCCAAATCATGCATTTATAACTCCAATGTCAGAGCTCTTAAGCCTAACCCTTATTGCTGTAATAATGATATCATGATAGCTAACATTTATTGAGTGCTTACTATGCACCAGAAAAAATGTGTCCAACACCTGTTAGCTACTATTCTCTAATCATCACAGCAATCACATTACTCCTTCTTATACTCGAGAAAACTGAAACTCACTGAGATGAAACAAATTTGCCCAGGTGAGTGGGGTTAGGACTCTAACCCAGCTCTACACAACACCAGAGCCAGCATGCGAATTCCATGCCATGTGGCTGTACCTATATATTATTGGGCTCAATTTTTATGGAAATTTGCATTTGTAAAGATATAGGAACATTTACTATAATACTCATGGGAATAAAAGAGAGATAGACAGAGGGTTAAATGAGAAGAATATTGCTCAGCCAATATGGCTCAGTGGTTGAGCATCAACCCATGAACCAGGAGGTCACTGTTCAATTACCAGTCAAGATACATGCCCGGGTTGTAGGCTCCATCTCAGTAGGGGGCGTGCAGGAGGCAGCCGATGTTAATATCTGCATCATCTAAGCAATCAACTTGTTATCACTTTGGATCAACTAAGTCGCCTTAAGACAAAAACAATATTCTGAAAATATACAAACATATTCTCGACCAAAAGTTAATAAAGGAATCTTTTCTATATAATTGATTTGGGATCCTTTTTATTTTTGCCCAAACGATTTTCCTTTGTCTTATTTAGACACCATGTGTGTTTTTCATGGGTGTCTTGCTGTTAGCATTACAAATGAAAATTAATTTTGTAAAGTAAAAATTTTCTAAATGTAATTTACTTATAGGATATTTTTCCTTACATGATATTACCCTACTATCCTCCCTTTTTTGATTAATGGAGGCTTTTGTAAATTTTATAATGCAGTCTTGGTAACTTTAAATTTTAATTTTTTGCACAAAAATATGACTGCTTTAGTTTCATTGCATGTTCAGGAATTTTACCATGAGATGAACTACCAATAGAATTTTTAGTTACCACTTTAGGAACAGCTTTTTGTCCAATACAATTAAACTTTCTTGAATATTCACTTATTTCAATTAGCCTATTTAAATTAATCTGAAAACTTGATTATTATTTTACTGTCAAATTTAATACTCTACCAACAATCTTAGTTTACCCTGTAAATATTAGTGGAAAGGATTATTTGCATTCTTGAGTAGGCCCTGAGCATTCCTCAAGAGACTGGTCTGGCTACTCTGTGTAGAATGAGGTAGAGGTGTTAAAAAGCTGCAACCAATGCAAGCAGCTATGAGTCTGTTGCTGTCATTAGGCATGAGGTCAGGAAATGTGGGCTGAGAAAGATGGCAAATAGAAATACAATTGGTAAGTGTGAAAAACATTGTGTTCAGACTTAAAACGGAGTAATCAGATCTTCATCCAGGAGTGGACTGTGGGGAGTGGGAGCATGGTTCATCTTCTTCAGGGTGTCACCTGTCCCTGGAGAATAGAAAAGTCCCCCCACCCCTCAACATTTCCTACTTCACTTTCAAAACTTTAGGGAACATAAAGAGGTGGCATTTCCCAACCTTCCGGAGTGTGGTCATGTCCTAGATGAGGAAGCACTTCTTGCACTGGAAGCTCACTGGCTCCAGGGTTATGAGGTAACCTGAAGGTCATACTGTAAGGATATTGTCTAAGAGTACCTCCGGCAGGGGCTCTCAGTAACAGAAGGTTAGCTGAGCCACCATGTTCCAGATCTGATCTTCAATGTTGTGAATATTGAAAATGGTTATCTTTAGGTCATCCAATTTAGTCTGTGCCTTATGAAAACAGAATTGGAAGAACAGCGTAAAGGCTATTGCTCAGGTTGTTTGCCACTTTTAAATGTGTATCCTTGGGTAAGTTACTTAATCTCTCTTCAGCTTCCTCATATTAGTATGGGAAATTCTTTGTAAGATGCTATATTGATTAAATGGGGCCATGTGTAGAAAGTACTTACAGTGGTGTATGGAACATGGCAAGTACTCAATAAATATAATATGCTGATAATATCATGTCTGATATATAAATCAGAGTTAATGTATGCAACGTATGTTTTAGAGGGGAATTAAACCCTAACTCCCTATATTAAGGTCTCTCTGAACCCATCCCACCCCTTGTCACCTTTTCTGTCCTCTACCCTCATTCCATTATTGGTATTACTGGGAAACAGTATTGTTTGATCAGAAGGTAGCTCAGTGAACATGGAGCCTGCAAAGAAAGGAGATCATTTAGGCATATAATACTGAAACTCTGAGAAAGTGACAAAATATTCATACCTCACAGTAGCAATTACCTTTCTGGTACTGGAATTGGTTATTTTCTCAGCTCCAATGTCTTATTCTTGTGGGCACTGCTGGGTAAACACATTTTGACCCTCTGAGCATCACGTTTCTCTAATGCTTATCCCTGGCACCTGACATATTCTCTCTGTTGATGTGTTACTGCCATCACTCATTAAACCAAAGTCAGGATCATCCTTCTTTTGGGCCTGGGAAGTTCTCTTTTCTATCTTTTATCTGTTGATTGGCTTTGTGCTTGAGTGGCATCTTGCAATGGTATACCAGTGCAATAGCATTGCTATTCTGTATTATACCACAAAGAATCCATTGTATACTCCTGGAGCTGGAAGGAACCACAAAGACAATCTCTGTCCCCTCATTTTACAGATGAGGAAATTACTTAAGTAATAGTCTGAAATACTATTAGAACAAGCAGAGAATGTTTCAGGAGGGACTTGGGGCTAGCTCTAGGCAGCTACATCAGCATAATAGTAGTAGCTTCAATTTTTCTTCATATGGCACTGAATTTATTTGGTATAACCTATCTATTTATCTATCTATCTATCTATCTATCTATCTATCTATCTATCTATCTATATTGTAGCCATCAAATTATCCTTAGTAACTAGATAGGTATTATTAGTTCAAACCTTTAAGATGCATGAAAATACTTTGGTTCACCAAACACGTCTGCCATATGCACTTAAAAGGTTCTGTGATGAATGGTAATTGTAGTAACTGCTGCCCTACTTTTGTAATATCTTCTATAAAAATAATAATTTGTGCTTCAAATGTCTCTTTCTGTGAGTTGCTCAAAGTACTTTGTAGGAAGCACTTACTTAAACCCATCCTTCGAGGTGGTATATGGGATAGCTTACAGAGGAGAGGCTCAGTCGGAGGTGGGGAGGAGTGCCAAGAGGGCCTGGGAGCTAGCCCGAAACCTGATCTTGTCCAGATGTGATCCTTACTTTTCACATTAGAATAACAACAAAGATGTTCAAAGATATTTCATAGTTATTAACTCAACTCCACATTAAACTCCTGAAATGGTGGCTGTAGATATCGTGTCCAATGATTGAATAAGTCCTTTTGGGCCCTAAAAACCCCAAATGATTACTGATGAAACCATGCCCTATGACTCTGTACTGTAATTCTAGTGATTTTTCTGTTAGATTATATTACTTAGAGATGTGTTTTCTTGATAACATAGTGGTGCATTTAAGGGGTGGCCTTTATACCTCTGGATTACAAAAAGATAAATGACTTATTTATTCCTCATTACATCAAGCCAGTCAGCTCTTTCAGGACCATAAAGAGTCCATTTACACATGCAAAAGATAAAATTCCATGCCATTTTGCTCCAGGGATGCTCACACAGGTGCTCTTTGACTTTGACAACTGCTTGGAAGGAAAAAGAACACACTATTTTGGTTAGAGTAAAAGCAATTAAGAATTGATGGGGCAGCTTTCAATGAGTCATGTGTTTTTCTTTTTTAACCACAATTCAATTTGTTGAGCTCAGTTATGGCTGCATTGGCCTTCAGATTCCCTGTAAGCAGGTCGTGTAATTATGCGGGATGGAGATATTGGTACAATGTCATGCTTTAAGCATGTTCTAGCACAGTGGCCGGTAAATTGCGGCTCGCGAGCCGCGGTTTGCCGCTCTGTTGACTAATGAGTTTGCCAACCACTGACCTAGACTCTCGATTCCAATAATTACAGGCTGTTGTTGTTCCTTGTGATTAAGCCCCTCTAGCATAATAACCCAGTATTGCTAACCATTTTAGATCTGTGAAATTTAGTGCTGACATTTCACTTCAGTGCACAAACATTGCATTGCTGTCCATGTCGCTGTTGCTGTCTATGTTTCTTCTTATGTGTTTCTTGCTTCTATTGCTCCTCACATTGATAGGCTGTGAAAACCTAAGTGCCCACAAATGTAACCTCTCAGTGCTTCACTAATTTATCAAAATCAAAGTAAAATAAGGCTGAAAATGGACGTAGAGCATTCTATTTATTATTGCTTCTGTGCCTGTTCATTGAGCTCCGATCAGTGTGTAAGAGCAGGGGTTTTGGATTTGGGCATACCTGGGATGGATCCTGTTTCAGGTACTTACTGGCTGCATGATCTTGTTCAGGTCAGTTTCCTTATCTATAAAATGAGGATAATAATACTTTCCTCAAAAGGTAATTATATGGATTAAACAAAAATGTGTATGATGTCTCAAGCTTAGGGCCTAAAATAAACTATTGGTCAATGAATGCATCAGTGCTTCTCAAATTCTCATGTGCTAAGTCACCTGCAGTGCTTATGAAAGCTTCAGAACCTGGTGCTCACAGCCATCTGCCTACAAGGGCTTTGGTGCAGTAAGTCTGGTTGGAGCCCAGGAATCTGCAGTTTCACAGGTGGATGGTCTGATGATCATAGTTGGAAAAAACAGCTTCAAGTTCTAAGCAAATGGGCTGTATAATGAGTTCTTCAAACTTTTCTGGGTTATGGTCAAATTCCCTCAATTTTTCAGAGAAGAAATTATTACTTCCAGGGATCACTTAACTTACTGCAAATAGCTAGTAGAAAATTGGATGTTGTGGAATTCATTTATCCATTCACCATATGTTTTTTGGGCACCTTCTCTCTGGCAAACCCTCTTCCAGCTGCACTGAACACAATGACAGACAAGGCAGGCTTGGAGGCAGAGCCCTAGACCAGTGGTCGGCAAACTGTGGCTCGCAAGCCACATGCGGCTCTTTGGCCCCTTGAGTGTGGCTCTTCCACAAAATACCACGGCCTGGGCAAGTCTATTTTGAAGAAGTGGCATTAGAAGAAGTTTAAGTTTAAAAAATTTGGCTCTCAAAAGAAATTTCAATCGTTGTGCTGTTGATATTTGGCTCTGTTGACTAATGAGTTTGCCGACCACTGCCCTAGACAAACACTTCCCTTTCCTGGGAGCCCTGGGCTCCATTTCCCTGGACATCTCTCCCTCATTCTATTTATTATTGCTTCAGGATGACTCAAGGGCAAGTGGGTCTGTAGGTCCTTTTAAGTTCCCTCTGCCATGATTTCTGCCCTTACTCCAGAAAGAGGTTGGATCTTGAAGGAAGTTGTCTCAGAGAAAGAAGAGCCTGAAGCCTCTGCTCTGTTGGGACCAGACCCTGCATTCCTCCTCAGACCAGATGGATCTGTTTTCCTGGGACAGCAGATGTGGCCTCCTGCCTGGGAAGGCGAGGCCCTCTAAAACTGAGAGGAGGAGACATAGTTGCTTTCAGGGCCCGGTCGAACAGCTGCTCAGTAGATGCCATCTCCCATTCTCATCTTCCTGCTCTGTTCTTTTTTTTTTTTAAAAAAAATATATATTTTATTGATTTTTCACAGAGAGTAAGGAAGAGGGATAGAGAGTTAGAAACATCAATGAGACAGAAACATTGATCAGCTGCCTCCTGCACACCCACTACTGGGGATGTGCCTGCAACCAAGGTACATGCCCTTGACCGGAATCAAACCTGAGACTCTTCAGTCCGCAGGCTGATGCTCTATCCACTGAGCCAAACCAGTTAGGGCTTCTTGCTCTGTCTTGATCATAGCAACCCATCTGAGCTTCTGGCTGCCACCCACCTTGTGAGTACACCAGCCACTAACTGCACTCCTCCTGTCCCACTGGGGGCAGAACTACCTTAGCATGTTGGGGACTGTCTGATCACTCATCTCCTTCTGCTCTTCAGACTTGAGTTCACTTATGTGACACCCACAACTTCAGGCTCAGCTGCTCTGCAGGTCCAGGCACAAATGGCCCAGGGAAGCATTTTCTTTGGGTTGAGTCCAATGTAGGGTCATGCTCAGGTCTGCTTGAGAGGCGGCATGGTGCATGGTGAGAGACCTGAGCTGGGAGCCAGCAAATCCAGCCAAACCTCTCTGCTCTGGCCCACTCTCTAACCTTGGCTGAACCCCAAATTTCTCTAGAGAATCCCATCTCTCCTTCCAGCCCAGGACTGCGGCGGGATGGTGTCAGACAGTGCCTGTGTTAAGATCTCTTTTCTATATTGTGACCTCTTGGACTGAGGTTCCTGACCCCTTGTCTCCAGTTACCTTCTCCTGATTATGGGTCCTCAAGGCTTGACCTCTTATTCTTGACCCCTTGCTTGATGGATCCAGGGAACTATCTGCTTCATCCTCCCATCCCATACTGACTTCTCTGGGGTTGGTCACTAGTGTGCTTCACTTAGGATCTTGCTAGGTTGCCTGCTCTGTCTCCTCCATTCCCATCCTGCCCAAGCTCTATCCTGAGACTGTACAAGGTCAGAGGAGGCAGAACTGCATTCCTCGCAGTATTTTTTTCATCTGTTTCCCACTTTGCTTCTCTGTCCCAGCACCTGAATTCCCCTCACTGTACTTTTTCCACCTTTTCTTCGAGGCCCAACTGAAAATAAGATAAGTATTCTGAAGGAAAGCATGTCAGTATTGAGGCTGACTATGAATCTGATCTTCGTAATTGTCAGATTTGAAAAATATAAATATTTGCTGAAGAAAATAGACTATTATCTTAATGATCACTTCTGTGAATTTGTTAATGGTCAGAGGCCCAAGGAATGGCTTTGCTTTATGTGTGATATGCAAATGAAGTGAATTCATGGGAACTGAGATCCCAGCTTTCAAAAAAGCCCTCTATGAATCAAAGCAGCCAATATTCTATAAATCCTCCCCAGATAGGGATTCTTACAGAAATACTGGCAGACTGCAATGACTGTGGCTGCTTTGATATGAGGATGTAGTCAATAGCTCATGAAAAATGATTTCAACTTTCTACCTTCTGCAGTATAGAGAGGAGGGGAGGAAGTACTCAATGTTCTCATGTCCATCTGAGTCTGCGACCAAAATGCTTTATAATTTTTTAATTGATTCATCTGGAAAGAGTCTATTCCCTGAAGAACTCAGAGATCTCCATTTATGTAGGGAAGAAAATTGTAGTCCTATTCCCACGGCTGCTTGAAATTCCATTATTGATGCGATGAGCTCATTGTTCCTCATTTTGATACAGATAAGATATTGAACTGAAGAAAATGCACGAAATATATCATTCTCTACTAATGAACCGAGAAGTGGTGGTGCTGCTGTTTGTTAATTCAAGATTTGTTTTGCTTTGCCAAATGGATTTGCCATTAATTTCACTCAGGCCAGACAAAACTCTCCATCAGCGACATGCAGAGATGGTGGTGGGGCTGTTGAGTAGGTGCCAGAATTTGTCTTGATGATGCTTGATGCAGGTTTAAGAGAGAGAGGAAGTGAAAGTGCCAGAGCCAGGGGGACAGCGGCTGCCACTCTGAGCAGGACCCTTTCCTTCCTGGGCCTGGTGGAAAGAGCTTGGTGTCGGTGAGCCTTCTCTTCAACAACTCCCCCCAACCCCCGGCCCCCAAAAGTCAGTAAAGCCATGCAGAAGTGATCTGATGTGAAGAGAGAGAGAAAGAAATTAGGTCCCAACGTCTCAAAGCTGAGATACTTATGCACTAAGCTCTAACTGGCATCTCATTTTTAACTAGCTTAGTGTTTCCCATAGTTTGCCAACAGCCCAAATGAAGAAACTACTTCAGGAAGAAAAGTAGAGCTGCTGGAAATGAAGGGCAGTACCTGACGGCTGGATGAATTTGACACTCTTTTCTCCTGTTGTTTTGATGCGATTGTGTTTTCCTTCATTCAGCCTGTGGCATGCTCTGCCTACCTGTGATGTACTCATCTTCCAAGGCCCAACTGACCCCTCTACCTCCAGACACCACCCAGATGACGTTGTCTCCAGTATCACACATTTTGGCACTTTATGTTGCCTTGCACTGCTGTCTCATGTTTAATTTCTTCCTGGGACTTAATGTTGTTACTATAGAAAGATTATTTTTCAGTAAAAGGAGGAAAATGGACTTTGTTTTGGTCTCAGACTTTAAGTTACGGTCAGCTGAGAAGGAGCCAATACCAGATTTGTGGCCCATTCCCAGCTAAGTGTGCAGAATTGTGCAGCAGACATGGGTGGGTCATGACCCTGTTCCTGGCATTGTTTCATCTCTCCACTCTCTCCAAGTTGTCTGTCTTTTCCAGGCCTCTTTCAGTTTGTCTAGGTGTGAAGCATATATAACCTTCCATACGCTAAGCTAGGGATCCATCCACACAGAAGCTGGCAACCTCCAGGCAGGTAATGGAATGACTCAGTCCAGGGCGGAGAGCATGGCCCATCTGCCCAGCTCCACCCACCAGTGGACACCCTGGAATCAGCGTTCATGGTTGCCAACATTTTAGATTTTTCAAGAGAAATGAGAAATCCAGACTCTTAAGTAAACATCACAATCTTTAAACATAGGCAACTAATGTGTGTGTGTGTGTGTGTGTGTGTGTGTGTGTGTGTGTAGTGTTATATATATTAGTGTATAATACTATATATAATCCTAAGTCCCTCCTCCAATATCTCCCCCCCCACAAGTATTTGACTGCCACATCTAGCCTGTGCACCACTGGTTCGCGTTGTCTGCCTTAAATTTTTATTTGGTAGAGACCCAGTTATAATAGGATTGACTACCCTACCATCTCTCTCTTAGTGTAAGGCCATGCATATTTGGTCAGTTGCCAAGTGCCACTTGCTGATCAGCGAAAGCTGTTGGAGGATCCTGAAAAGAGTAGGAAAAAGGAAAGCTTGTTGCTTACTCCTGTAACGACCCTGGCCCATGTCACATCCATTTGTGAATACATTCTTCAAAGTCCAGGAGCTTCTTAAAGAGCCGCCTTCTCTGCCAGACTAACAACTCTAGAGTTTGTGTGCTGAAACACAGTGAGACCGAGTTCCTCTCTCTTGCCCTCATGTGAAGCATCAATTAGAGCCATAGCTGTGCTTCCATGTGAAAATCGTCCTGGAGAAGGGATTCAGGGGGCTGACATCAGTGCTCCCCAAATGCTGGTTCCTGAGGGAATTTCTGTGACCTACAGCTCAGACTGTGAGAAAAACCCCAAGTGTCTCATAAGTTAAAATTATTAAACATATGTTGAGATTATATACCTACTATTTTCCACGAGTACATCAAAATATCTTGAGGAGGAGGTCTTTTTAGAAAGAGTACATTTGCTTGTCAGTAAAAAGTTGTCAGCCTTAGAGCGGTTCCTTCCATCTCTCTCTCTCTCTCTCTTTCTCTCTCTCTCTCTCGATTGTGTGGGTCTGTGCAATGGAAAAGTCTGTGGCCAGGCTTGGGCCACACCCTCAGTTAATGACGTGTGGGGAGAGGAAGGGAAGGATCAGCATAACTGGGAGCTCCAGGTGCAGGAGGAGTTTGCCCATCTCTGTGAAACTGGTTGCCTTTGCCAGGCAGCATGTCATCTTTTGGTTCACACTTGAGAGAGATTTATCAGAAAGCGGTTGCAAGCAGCTCAGGTTTTTAAATTTTTTGTGTGGGGGGGAGTGGGGAGAGCAGTTTTGACCTTTCCAGTCTTTAAAAGAGAATGCATCACTCTTGAGAAACAAAAGATCTTGTCAGCATGTTTGAATTCAGCAAACAGACCTGGAGATAGCCCCTGAGGGATGATGGGC
This sequence comes from Plecotus auritus, assembly GCF_963455305.1. NCBI lineage: Eukaryota > Metazoa > Chordata > Mammalia > Chiroptera > Vespertilionidae > Plecotus > Plecotus auritus. Next base: position 57,212,057 of record NC_137771.1, read on the forward strand.
TCAAAGAACATGGATGGGATCATGTAACTTTGACCCATTGCATATGAGCCTCTCTGAGCCTGCTGTGTGGGACCGGTTGCCTTGTTTGTTTTATGAATTGATTCACATATCGATTCCTTACTTGGTGGCTGTGGAAAAGAAGTCTCTCTCCTGTTTGAGCTCATGTCTTTGTGGCTGTCTTCAATAAAGGACTGATCTGCTTATAACACGAAAATCTCCCAGCCCATGTTGATTTGCCAACCGACTTCCTTGCTGAGAATTTCCCCAGCTGTGGAGTAGGTGGAAAGTGGTTTGTGTACTGGGGAAGGTTAGCAGAGAGGATGCTATATCCTCTTTGAAATGACACTTAACTGATGTTACTTCTTGGAACCAGAAGAACTTATTCTAGAAGAGAGAGAAAGTATTTATAAATTTATAATTTCACATTTATTGAGTGTGCCCGTCTGAACCTGGCTCTATCAAAACACACAAAAAGGCATATCCTCGGTGATCTTATGCTCTAGTGTGACAAAACAGACAAAAGGAAAACAAAACCCACACCACAGAAGTTTATTGTATGGTATGAGAGAAAGGCACAATTCTGTGTGGAACACAGAGCTGGACAAGCAAATAAGGACTGCTATTTAGAACAGGGTGGTCAGAGTGGGTGTCCCTGATTAGGGGACATTTGAGTAATAACTTTATTTATGCTTTAACAGCACCACTCTGGCTGCTTCTCTGGGAAAATACTCAGAAAGAGCTAAGATGGAAACACAGAGACCCATTGGGAAGCCATTGTGATAACGTTGGAGAGAGATGCCTCTGGCTTGGATGCCTGTGGCTGTGGAGGTGGTGAGAAGTGGTCAGATTCCAGTGTATTCTGAAGGTTAATATGGATTTCCAATGGATTGGATACATTTGTAAAGTAGGATTGGACTTTAGGGATCATTTAGACCTCTTTTGAGGCCAGGTAGGGAACATCAATGCATGAAACTAGTTGCACAACAACAGGGGCTTTGAGAAACAGGATGCTGTGCTCTATCACATTAAAAAAATTAAAACACCATTTGAGCCCAATGAAATATATTTGCACAATTGGCCTGTGAACTTCCAAACTGTATCCTCTAATAGTCAAGTCCTTTCTTTTACAGATGAGAGATCAAGGTCCTAGGAAGATCGTTGACTTTGTCCAAGGTCATTAAGGGCAAAATAAGGGTCAGAACCTCAGGCTTCCTCAGTACTTGAACTACGAATAGCTTTTCCACCTTAATGTTACTCTCTGCATGAGCACCAGTAGAGCAGAATGCTATTCCCCCCCTCACTGAGGCAGAATGATATATTCACTCGACTGTTCCTTCCATCTCCATCACTGAGTGTCATCTTAAACTTGCAAGCCCTTCCTTCTCTCAGCCACCCCCATAGAAAGTCCTTGGGACTGACTGACCTGATTGATGTGTATGTTGAGGGAATAGGGGTAGCTGCATCCTCAGTAGTTTGCTGGGTGCTGCAGTGAGGGAAAAATGACAGAGCAAGCCCCTATAAAATAGGAACAGAAAGTTGTACTTTGGGCAATTTGATGGATGGGTCAGTGTTTATTTATATAACAGATAGAAAGGTAGGTGTGGGGAAAGGAGAGGCCATTTAAAAAGTGTTCAAATGGTTCACCTCTAGTTCTTGCCCTGACAAGATGTTCATTGCATTCATAAACTTAAAAAATCATAGGATCTTTTTCTATTATAAAATAAATACATCCTGGTATAGAAAATGAATAATATATTTGGTAAAGATGGTATTTCTAGGAATGAATATTGAGAAAATGAGGTATCTGGGGAAACATTAAGTGGTATTTTCATCTTATATTATAGGCAGAAATAAAAATCTCCATAGATTAGAGGTCCTCTAAGGACATTGTAATATGTATTTGAACTCTAAATAAGGAATTTTGAAGTTTTAAAAGCAAAGTAAAATAGGAAAACAACATTTACTATATAAAAATTTAAAACACGACCAGAAAGCTATTTACAATACATATTTGACAAAAGGTTAGTAACCTTAATGAAAAAACTTTATATAGATGTATCTTGAAGGAAAACAATCCCCAAATCAAAAGATAATGGGATTGAGAGGAAGAACGCACAATTCACAAAAGAAGAAATACAAAATGGCACATAAACTGCCCTAGCCAGTTTGGCTCAGTCGATAGAGCGTCAGCCTGAGGACCAAAAGGTTCCGGGTTTGGTTCTGGTCAAGGGCACGTACCTTGGTTGCAGGTTCCGCCCTGGCCCAGGCCCTCCCTGCTCAGGGCTCCTGCAGGAGGCAATCAATCAATGTGTTTCTCTTACATCAATGTTTCTCTCTGTCTTTCCCTCTCTCTTCCACTCTCCCTAAAAATCAATGGAAAAATATCCTCGGGTGAGGATTAACAAACAAACAAACAACAACAAAATGGAACATAAACTTACAGGAAAGGTTATGACCTTCCTAGTAATCAAAGAGAATGAACACTAAACTAAAATGAGATGCTGTTTTCTGTTTGTTAAATTGATAAAGGTTAAATAAAATTTTTAATACTTAAAGCTAGGAAATTATGGTAGATCTCTTTGTATATCTGTGGTATACATACTTCCTGGTGTGCCAATCTGGAAAGCAATATGCATTGAGAACCTTCAGATATTAATATTCATCTATCAATTAATCTTACTTTTGGGACCTTATCCTAAAAAAGAAAAAAAAAACTACAATTGGAGCAAAGGCTTACATCACAACCTTATTTACATTAGGAAACAAATTGAAACAACCTAAACATCCACTCAAGATCTACCAATATTCATATGTGAAATGAAGTTCCTGGAAATTTACCTCTCACACACATAGTCCTTGTGCCACTCTTGTGCTTTATATATTATGGAGGGTTATTGTTAAATATACCTGGTCATTTCCAAAGCTATTGGCACCTCACTGCTTCATTCATTGGGAACATGTTATATGGCTCAGAGGTGAGAGTTCCACTTATCAGGGAAACTTTGGAGCATAGATAAAACGAAAAAGAAGGAAAAGAACTGCCATAGTGACAACATCCAAAGTCAGAAATAGTTAACATTTTAGTATTTTTCTTTTTAAACATATTCCTAGTTAGAGGGGGTTTTCCTTGGTTGTCATCTCTCAATAATGAAAAACGCAAGCAGTGCATAGATTAGATATGTGTGCACTTGTGATATATACATATATACATATATATATATATATATATGCAATTTTATTCTAATTTGCTAACTTAATACTACACCCTTAACTTATTCTAAGTCATATTAAATTTTAAAAATTTTTATAAAGATTCTAATTCACCCACCACCTTTTGAAAACACACCTGCTGTGCAAAGTGAAGTGGACAACCCAGCTGTGAGTTCTGTCTCTGTAACTCTTTTAACAACACACTAGCCTGGAGCTGCATGGGGCAGTCTTTCCTGAGTTTGTCCCCAGCCTTGCCTGACCCCCAGGGACTCAGGCATTTCACTTTGCTCAAGCTTAGCTCTGATCAGCCTCTTCTCCCATCATTTATCATTCTACATCAGGAATCTACAAGTAAGCAATTTGAGTGGACATGCGTTAAAGCTATTTCTGCAGCCCAAATTTCTTCAATCAATAAAAGAGTGTCAGAAGTTCTGTAGTCAGATGTTATTAAATTCTAATATTATTCCGATATTATTTAAAAAATGCTAGCCCCAGTCCTCTCTGATTGCTACTCTCTGAAGGAAACAGTAAATGCAGACATAGGCATTTTAAGGGGGTGGGGTTTAAAAGGGGATGCTTTCCCAGGGTGCTCTCATACTGGTTATGTGTGATTTGACAGATTCAGGTAGAGATTGTGGCCAACAGTTTGTTACTATGGCAGCAGAACCACTATGTTCACCTTCATCTTGAGGTGAATTCAAACCTGGTGGAAGGCCATTGCTTCACTAGGAGATAGAAAAATGTTGCTGCCTGATATCGCGACAAATGCAGCCTAGAGCCGCTGTTGGTGTCCTTAGTGATGGGGTAATGGTGTGGCATCCATGAAGACAGAGAGGCTGACCTCCTGCGCTCTATGGAGACAATGTTTCCCAAGATGTGTTTCATGCAATTCCAGTTTCCTTGGCTTGGGATAGGTGTTCCTCTAGAAAGTTCATTGCTCAAATGCATTTAGGGAACGTATCATCGCAGGACTTTAATATTCTAAGGTGCATTGTGAATCAGCAAGAACAGGTTGTAAAATACAACATTTCCTAAATCTCTATCAACATGAAACCTTCTGTCACAAAAAACTAGTGTTTTCTAAAGCTTAATTTGGGAAATTCTATCCTGGGGCTTTGTCGATGTAGCATATTTGAATCTTGGTCTATAAACTCAGATAAACAAGAAACAGCACATTTTTTTTTTTACTATTAAAATCTGTTTTTAAAGCACCTATTCCTCCCAGGTGGTAGCAAGTGTAACCTTGGCCTTTCTGGGGGCTCTGTCCCTGCCTATAAGCGTTGTGCCAATGTTCTGGTCATTGCTCATCTGCCTACACTTGACCGTTTCCTCCTGTCTCAGAGCCTGGAAACCATCCTGAGGTCTTTCCTGGGTAATACTTGAGTCACACTGCTGGAGATAGGGGTGATTTTCTTCTCCTGACCCCCCTCCACACCCTCTCTACCCCCAAAATTCTTTTATTGCCTTCTTCTTGATGATATGTATCATTAGATTATCTGGCTTTATTTTATTCTTAATTGAGGGTTTTCTTAGTATTTAAGAAAAGATCCCCTCCAATATTTATGTACTTTCAAGAAGGGGAGTTCCTGGCATCCATCTGAATGGTGCACAGGTAGGGAAAGCTTCAGGATCGGTTTGATCCAGCAGTTTAACAGTGCCATCAGTATCAGTTCATTCTTCTCTATTGTGTTGACTGTGAAATGATATTGATCCAGGCTTTATGTTTACATACCATATCCTCCAGAAGGGGAGAGACAGTTGGCTTTGGGTAGCTTCTCAGGATCCGAAGAATCTTTCTCTCATAATAACTTCCATCAAACTTCTCCTAATACCTTATTAGCCTTCATTAGATCCCACAAACTCATTAAAATTATTTTGAAACTAGGGGCCTGGTGCACAGGATTCGTGCACTGGTGGGGGCATGGCCTGTGTGGATTGGCTCGCTGTGGGTACACTCACTCATACTGGTCAGCCGAGTGGCTCTGGACCCTGAGCTGCTGTTCCCTGGTCTGGCATCTTCTGTGGAGCTGGAGCACTCGCCTCTCCAGGGGACCCGGTTGGGGCCGGGCCCAGGGACAATAGCACTGAGAGGCGGCGGAGTAGACTTCAGTCCCTTGGCGCTATGAACCCGCCTCCCAGGCTCCAGGGTCAGCTCTGCAAGCCCAGCAGTGGCGCTGTGCCTGTGGGCATCGGAGGAGGTGACAGCGAGTGAGGAGGAGGAGCCTGGGTCAAGGAGGTGACGATCACAGCCCAGGTTCCTGCCCAGCCCAGGTTCCTGCCTGTCAGCCCGGAGTTTGCAGTGGGAGCAGCCACTCATCCTGGTCAGCCGAGTGGCGCTCCCACTATGGTAGCGCATTGACCACCAAGGGGCAGCTCCTGCATTGAGTGTCTGCCCCCTGGTGGTCAGTGTGCGTCGTAATGACTGGTCGACCCGTCGTTCTGGTCATTCTGCCATTTGGTTGCTGGGCTTTTATTATATAGGATATTTTATACATGTAAAAGAATAAATGTAGCATGTAAGATAGATGAAGAATAATATAATGCAAATCCATAAACCAGTTCTGTTGGACGCCCTTTCTAGGCCTCCCTAGTTGAGCCTTCCACATTCACTGCCAGAAGGAAGGTTTCTTCGTGTTTAATAATATCTTGTTTTTCTATATAATTTCACTTATAGATTCCTAAACAACACATTGTTTAGTGTTGTGTGATTTTGAATTTTATAATAATAATATCATCTATGTGTATTGTTCTGCAGCTTGCTTTTTTTCACTCCACATGGTTTATGAGATTTGTCTATGTTGATGAATTAATCTATTTATTCATTTTCACTGTGCTATAGCATTCTATTATATAATTTAACCACAGTTTATTCATCTGTCTCCTGTTGATGGACCTCTATACTGGCTTCAGTTGGAGGCTATCATGAATAATGCTGATGAAAATCTCTCATGCATTCTGGCCAGTGTGGCAGGGATTCATAAAAGTACATATAGATTTAAGGTTGACATTGCTGAAGGAATTAGTGCACAATTTTAATGTTACTAGACAATGCAAAATTATTTTCTAAAAGAGAATAAAATTGTTTGCAATGTGAGTAGAATAGAAGAAATCCTATCATTCTACATCTTTTCTAAGTACTTGATTTTGTCAGACTTTTATATAGTTGACAAATTGGCCCACAAAAATTGGATCTTGTAAATTGTAGTTTGCTTTTTTGACAAATTTATTAGGTTGAGGAGATTTTTGTTTATTGATATTTTATTTCATCTTTTGTTAGTATCTATTCATATCTTTGCCCATTTTGCTTTTGGGTTGTTTTTCTCTTCTAAATTGATTTGCAGTTCCTATATATTCTGCTTGGTAATCCAGTATCAGTTATTTATGTTGTAATATCTTCTCCCAATTTGCAATTTATATTTTTACTTTTAAAAATAATGCCTTTTAATAAATTTTAAAAATTTAAGATGGTTGAATCTATCAAACTATTTCTTATGGTTTATATTTTGGTGTCTTATTATAAAAATTACTTCCTACTCCACCTTCATTTTACACACACACACATGTGTTTCATTGACCTTGCATGAAGGAGGGTTCCTATTTCATTTATTTTCTGAATATGGCTATTAATTGTTTCAGCATCTTTTATCTTTTTCCAATGATCTGCAGTGACATCTCTTATCTGTGAAGTTTTAAAACATGCATATATTCATTTCTGGGCTCTTTGTTTTGTGCCCATTGGTCTGTTTGTCTGTCTTTGTGTCAGTACCACACTGTCATTGACTGATACACCTTTATAATAAACTTTAAGTCTAATTAAGCAAGTCTCTGCCCTTCTCCCACACCTTTTATCTTGTTCTTTAGGAATGTGTTGGCCATTTCTGGTTCTTGTTGTTCTGCATACATTTTATAACTGGCTTGGAAATTTCCAATATTTTTATTGAGTTACATTAAAATTATACATTTAGGGAAGAATTGACATCTTTATAATTTTATAACAGTGAGTCTTTTTATGTCTTTATTCATATCTTATTTAGTTCTTTGTGTCTTTATTAGCTATTATAAATGGTATCTTTCGAGATCACATTTTCTCCAACTATTTCTGGACATTCTTTTTTCAACAGAATTTTGTGCTTACACGGGGCAAGAAGAACCTTATTTTAAAATCTGTTATTGTTGAAAGTATTACATATGTCCCCTTTTCCCCCCATTGTCCTCTCTCAGCCTGCCCCCACCCCCAGATGGACCTGGAGATCATTATGCTAAGCGAAATAAGCCAGTCAGAGGAAGATAACCAAAGAAGAGCCTTTAATATTTGTCACCTCTACTTGTTGACCAGCCCAAATGCTTGAAGCAAAGACTGACAGAGTTTGCCTAGCTCCTTGAAAGAAGAAGATAGGAAAAGATAAAGGGAGAACAATGCAATTGAATGGTAGTTTTAGTAAATTTTCCTGCTACACTATATGACCTTATCAAACCTCACATTTCAAGAAAGGTATTATATTTTATGACAAGTAAACCAAAGTTTAGGGAAGCCACGTAATTTGCTCAAAGTCACACAGCTAATATTTATGGCAAAGCCAGCATTTAAAATTAGGTGGGTTTTCACTCATTCATGGTTGTACTTACCACACTGTGCTTTCTTTGGGGGCAAAAAGAAGGTTCATAATTTTTTAAATGTTTTTGTATTGATTTCAGAGAAGAAGGGAGAAGTAAAGAGAGATAGAAACATTAATGATGATAGAAAATAATTGATCAGCTGCCTCTTGCACATCCCCTACTGGGGATCAAGCCTGCAAACCAGGCATGTGCCCTGACTGGGAATTGAACTGTGATCTCCTGGTTTATAGGTCGATGCTCAACCACTTAGCCACACCGGCCAGGCAGTTCAGAATTTTTAAAGCACTGACTACAATAACCAAATAGATAATCCATTCTATAGCCCTATTTATGTGACACTCCATACACCCAAAGTCAGCAGAGGTCTGATAGCACTCTATCCTACTCCTCTTGTCACTGAGGCTGGCTGAGGGGGCAGCTGCTCCCCAGGGGAGGAGTCTTTGCACACCCGAGTGCCAGAAACCAATTCCAGCATGTAATAATTACAAGAGTTTCACTAAAGGTTGGTGAAGCTTGGGCGTCTCATCAAGGGTGAGCCACATATGTAGTTTACCTGTTGGAAACAGCTAAACGGCACTTCCCCCAAACCTGAATAGGATTGTTAACTGCCAGACAGCTCAGGGCATTTTATTGCCTCCTGTTGGCCAAACACCTGAACAGCTGTAGGCTATTCCCCAAACTGACAATGATTCTGTAAACCCTTTGAAACCTTACCCTTTGAAGTGTATATTTCCACCTTGCCTTAGGACAAATTGTACTAATAAAAGCAGGGTCCTGAGACAAGGAAAGAGTCTTCTAGTTCCTTCAGTTGAAGCTTCTCTGACCCCCAATGCCTTTCAAAATTATCTTTCGTCTTTGGACTCTTTCTTGAACCTACGCATCTGCCCCTTTCTCCAGAATGCTGAACCCTTTGTAAGGCTGGGAAAAGAACCCCGGCACCCGAGGAAGCAGCAAGCAGCCAGCAGCCAGCAGCCAGCACCAGCATGCTTCCCTTGGACTGCATTTCGATGCATTTAGCCATCGGCTGGGGAACCACAATGGTAAAGCAGAAGTGTGTGTGGTGTGGAGCTTCTTAGTATTTTCTTAAACAGCCAGTGATAGAAAACTCCGATAACAACACAAGTAAAAGCTGATGGCTGTGCAAAGTCTCCGCTGTGGATTCGACTAGAAAAGATTCTCTGCTGACTATGGCCTGGATGCCTGGGCCCAGCGTTCTTTGGTGAGAAAATTACCGCAAGTCATTTGCCGTCTGTGATCCTCAGGGGTGGGATCTTCTGCTGGAAGACACAGTTGTTATCAATCAACCTGCATGCACTACCCCACAGGTCTCCGGAGCTTTGGGGTGTTGCTACAGAAGAAACTGGAAAGAGGCGCCTTTTGTGGGAAAGAGATGCCTGGTGTTCTTGGTGGCTTGTCAGCAGCAGGTAGTGAGTACAGCGCTTCAGAGTGCTGGGTCCAGCTGCGGTGCTTGGAGCAGTGTCTGCCAGTGGCTTTCCAAGGCAGAAGTGGAGTCCACAGAGGCCATTGCCTCTGGCGGGCCCCCTGCTGTTTAGAGCCAGAGCACAAGTGTAACTTCTGCACCAGGCATGCTGACCCCGGGAGACCCCAAAAGTGAAATATGAAGAATTAGGAAGAAAGTTGCCAAAACTTAACAGAGTCCTCTTCACAGATGCAATTTTAGAAACACAGTACAGATATGGGTTATTCAAGTGGAGGAGTTCTAAATGTTTTCCTGCCATAAAGACAGAGTGGGTGCTCAGTAAACATTTTTTCCCGTCTCCCTTCCTCTCTTTCTTGCCTCTCCATGCACACGGCTCCTGTTTTCATCTGTAGTTCTCTTTTTCCATTCTTCCCCTTCCAATGCTCCTCTCTCCTCCATTTTTCTGTCTTACCTGCTTCTAACTCTCCCTTCCTCCGTTATGTTCTGAGTCAGTGATACCAAAGTAGAAAGCTGGAAAAAATTTCAGAACTCCTATTTATATTTGTTTTATTCTATCAGATGTAAATGTCTATTTTGGTGTGAGTACATTGGGGATATGTTCTTAAAATATATTGCTAACTAAGTCAGGAAGTACTTTTAGGTTATATTTCTTGTATAGTGTTTTCAGTATTGATCATTTTTGGTAAATGAATACCTAGCATGCCATTTTGGGAGCTAACTTCATAACTGTTTCAGCCAGGGGCGCGGACCATGGCCTTCTGTTGGCAAGCCCCTTATTGCTGCCTCCAGAGACAGAAGATTGAATCGGATGCACCACGGTCCTGGCACAGCTCATTCTTTGTACTGTCACAAAGGATTCTTGTAATAATTAAGTGCAATGATGGGCATAGGATTGAAAATGAAATAAGTGTAGCTGTTGTCACCATTACTAATAGCATGTGCATACTGTGGTATAAAAATTGGGACTCAAATTAATCTCTCTTCAAGTCCAAGCTCAGTTAATTGCCAGTTGTGCAAATTTGGGCAATTCACTTTATGCTACTTGAGCCTGTTTTCTGTAAAATAGGATCAGTAATACCAATTTACTAGGTATACTGGTTAATAATGAGGATTTTGTAATCAGAGAAAACACAATAATTTCAAGAGAAACATCAAAAGTGCTTTATTCAAAGTAATGTCCATCACTAGCTACACATTTCCCCCATCTTTAGGTAATTTGTGGATACTGTCCCAATAGAACTTTTCTTGTTTTGAGGCAAACAATTCAGAGACCCAATTTTCCACTTCTTCGTATGTTTTGAAGTGCTGCTCAGAAAGTGCGTGTGCCATCGATCAGAACACGTGGTAATCTGAAGGAGCAAGGTCTGGTGAATACAGCGGGTGGGTTAATACTTCCCAGGCAAGATCTTTTTTAACGTGTCTTTAACTGATCTTGAAGTGTGTGATGGTGCGTTATCATGAAGTAAATGTGTCTTCTGGCACATTCTTGTCGTTTCACAATCAAAGTGTGGTTCAAATTGATTATTTGTTGTCGGTAGCGATCAGTATTAATAGTTCCATCTGGTTTTAGAAGCTCATAATACATCACACCTTCCTGATCCCACCAAACGCAGAGCATTGTCTTCTTTCTGAAGTGATTTGGCCTTGCAGTCGATGTTGATGGTTGACCTGGATCAACCCATGATTTTGTGCCTTTGAGATTCTTAAAATAAATCCACTTTTCATTGCCAGTCACAATTTGATGCAAAAAAAGACTTTCTTTTGTGCCAGTGAAGCAACATTTTACTGGACTTTTATGTTTTCCATTTGTCTTTCATTCAGTTGATGTGGCACCCATTTTCCTTCCTTTAAAATCTTTCCCATTGCTTGTAAATGATCGGAAGTTGTTTGCTGAGCAATGATTAAACTTTCTGCAAGTTGTTTTTTAGTTTGACATGCATCTTCATCCAATAATGCTTGTAATTGTTGGTCTTCAAACTTTTTTGGTTGACCTGGACTCTCTTTGTCTTTCACATCGAAATCATCACCTTTAAAGCATTTAAACCAGGGTTCACAAGTATCTTGAGATGGAGCATGTTCACCATAAGCTTCCCGAAGTATTCAGCAGCACTTTTCTTCAAAATAAAGTAATGAATTAAAACTTCCCGCAAATGCTCTTTTTTTTTGGCACAAAATTTGACATTTTTTAAACATAAAAATATCTATGATGTTAACATCTTCAGCAAATTTGACATATGAAGTTTTGAAGCTTGCTGTCAATACAACAAAATAGCATACTTATCAAATTGCATATATATCAACATATGTGTAACTCCATCTATTGAAAAAAATCCGCATTATTAACTTGGACACCTAGTACAAGCTGGTCACAGAGACAAATGAGGTAATATGTGGAATCACCTAACAGAATAGATACTCATTGAGCATTGCCTTCCTTCTCACCCAAGTCTATTTCTTGGGCCCCATGGTATGTATGTGTGAATGTATATATTGATCAAACATTAATCTAATGCCCCATTTTACATATATGGAAGCTAAATAACAGAGAGGTTTAATAACTTGACCAAAGCCATGTAGATCTTCCACGTGGCAGAGCCACTAACTGACATTTGTGTGAAGACGTCTTAATGTGAACCTTTTTTTTCATTTTAATTGAAGATATTTATTATCTTGAGATATTGCCTAGAAATCTCTATAGGTTTTTCTCTGGAGTCTGCATATTTTCTCTCCTTGAGGCCTTGGGATAACGCCAGATGAAACAAATGCATACCTAATTTTGAGTTTATTGTCTGTGTTAATGGAGTTAAGGGGTGAATGAATGTCTTTAAACACATTCTCCTTTGGTGCCAGTCTGAGGGAGGTGTGGGATTGCAGCCCTGGATCGCAGCACTGGGGCTGGCCAGACAGAGGTGCCCTCAGCCTGCTGGGGACCATCCTTGCCAGCTGCTCCGGCCACATGCCTCCTCCTCATCTGCAGGGAGCCCCCACAGTGCTCACAGGCACACAGATGGGGAATTCAAGTGGGGCCACGTTTCCTGGGAAAAGGGTTGGGAAGTGAAACCTGGCCAGCAGACAGCGCCCTTCTGTTTAACCAGAGCTCTGGAGCCAGATCCAGAGAATAATAACAACCACTGGCTGTAGTTTGGGTTCTTTCAGCATCTTGTTCTCATTTTCAAATGATTGGTCCTTGGGAAGGCCCCAAACCTCACTTTGCGACTCAGTTATACTGCCTGCTTAGGAGTTTTCAAGGAAAATGTTAATTCACGCTGCCTCGATTCATTATTATTTAAGACCGTTATCACTTCGTTAGGTACAATTGACAGTAAGGAAAGGGAGGCAGGAACATATATTGAAGACATAATAGGTACCAGGTGCCCGTGCTAGCTTAATTGATGACTCCGGAGAAGCAGAAATACCTCCAAACAATAATTGAAAAGGTAGGAAAAGCTTAATGGAGAAAGGGTGCATGGAAATGGGAAAACTAGGACACATCTAAGTCTTTTTTATTCCAAAAATCCATGTCCTCAAGTCATCCGAGGTGATTAGACACAATGTATAATCACTTTGTTGAGGAGATAAAAATTATATTACGTGTGTTTCTCCCCTTTTCTCTCCTGCTGCCTACTGAAGGAGTTCTGGCTTCTTTGGTTCAGTTCCTTCCCTTCCTTTTGACCTGCCTTCAGAGACTGGTTATATTAAAGTTTGTGTTCGATTTTAGGAAGGAGGGAGGGGGCAAGAGGATATTGGACATATATACATATTCATATCTGTATGTATACTTACATTTTACATTTATGTAAAATGTCATACATGATAAATCCATAGATATAAAATGAGATTATATCATACTTGATTTTTGTTCTGTTTTATATCCTTAAAGTTTATTATGAACATTTCTCATGTCAAAATGTTTAAAACTACAATATCAGTTTATTTATTTATTTACTTTTTAAAAATCTAATTTATTGAGGTGACATTGGTTAATAAAATGATATAGGTTTAAGGCGTACAATTCTATAATACAACATCTGTATATTGTATTATTGTATTGTGTCTTCACCACCCCAAGTCAAGTCTACTTCCATCACCATTTATCCCCTCTATACCCTCTCCTACCTCCCCCCACCCTTTTTTCCTTCTGGTAGTCACCATATATCTTTTTTAAAAATGTTTTTATTGATTTTAGAGAGAGAGAGAGGAAGGGAGAGGGAAAAAGAGAAACACTGATGAGAGAGAAACATCGATGGGCTGCCTCCTGCATGCCCTCTATGGGGGTTCAAGCTACCAATCCTTGCATGTGCCTTGACCAGGAATCAAACCATCAACCTCTCGGGGCATCAGATGATGCCCAACCAACTCACCAACACCAGCCAGGGCACCATAATCACTTTTAATATTGCCTAAACCTTTATAGTAAGTACTAGAGGCCCAACGCACGAAATTTGTGCAATAGTAGGCCTTCCTTCCCCTGGGTGCCGGCCCCGGCTTCCCTCTGGCACCTGGGACCCGGGCTTCCCTCTGGCCCCGGCTTCGTCCAGAATGATGTCTGGTATAATTAGCATATTACCCTCTTATTATTATAGATATGCCAATATTTGATTAGTGGATATTTAGGTCATGTCCAGTTTTTAGCTTTATCAACAGTGTTGCAATGACATCTGGAAAAAAATTTTAAATGGCTCAAATTCCTATTTCTCAGGAGAAAACTTTATTGTGTTCTTTCCTTAAGTCAGAAGAATTAGCTATATTTTCAAACTAATTATTTGAAGCACTGGTATCATTCTTATAACAGTGTCTTATGGAGACCCATGCCTGAAACCCACAGAAGTGGCATTTCCTCCCATGGGTTTCCCTGTTGGCCCCAGTGACTCATGACCTCCACAGGACCCCACAGTACCCCAGGACACTGTGGTGCAACCACTGAGCTAGGTGATAGCTTTGTTTTTCTGTGGTGTTACTATTTGCTAATGTAACATACTACTGAAAATGTGTTTTTCTCTTGAAAAGAGGAAACTCCATTTTCTTTTTCTCACATTGAGTTTTGATATACCCCTTTGCCAGCTGAATTAATAATTATTTTTATTTTTAATCTATTTTTACATATATATTATACTAGAGCAGTGGTTCTCAACCTTTCTAATGCCACGACCCTTTAATACAGTTCCTCATGTTGTGGTGACCCCCAACAATAAAATTATTTTCGTTGCTACTTCATAACTGTAATTTTGCTACTGATATGAATCGTAATGTAAATATCTGTGTTTTCCGATGGTCTTAGGCGACCCCGCTGCTGTAGAGCCTAAGACCATCAGAAAACACAGATATTTACATTACGATTCATAACAGTAGCAAAATTACAGTTATGAAGTAGCAACGAAAATAATTTTATGGTTGGGGGTCACCACAACATGAGGAACTGTATTAAAGGGTCGCGGCATTAGAAAGGTTGAGAACCACTGTACCAGAGCCTTAATTTTCAAACAGACTCACACACATCCAGGCAATCTGGGGTAGAGCTCACTGAAGTGTTTGCGTGTCTGAGCAGGGACACAAAGTCCAGTCAGTGACCTATGTCCCGTCAGCTTAGGGAAGGCACAGATGATCAGGGCTCACCATATCTCCTAGAGATCAAGAGTAAAAAGAAAATCTGGCCTCCTCAGTACAACTGTCCTTCATGTCTTATTCCTTTTGATCTTCTGCCTTAAGTATGTGTTTGAAATGTTAACTACTCACCTTGTCCTGACTTCAAATGGTCATATTTGTTTTCTGCTCAGCAAAGCTCCATTCTTCCTACTATCTATGTTTCTTCAATGATGCTGAGATAGGGAGGAGGAGGCAACTGGGAATACAGGCATCAGCCCTAGTGCTTCCATTGCAGTTCTGTTGTTTGTGCCCCCTGGGGTGAACCCCAGAATGAGAATGGCCATAGCAAGCTCACCAATAAACAGGTGGCATCTTTTCTTCAGCCGTTGGGGTGCCAACTGGAAATTTCACTCATTGAGCCTACCTTACAGATTTCATGTGACTGTGCCAAGGGGAGCCTTCATGAATATGTTATTAGAAACCTGATCTCTTTGTCATTGATCTTTTCTGTGTCCTTGGTTATTGGGAGAGGAGAATTTCGTGAGTGGTTCGAGCCAATGGAAATGTCAGAGAACTGAGTTAGATATGCACAGGATATTGAAAGGACAGAAATTTATGCTTTAAAGTATTACCATTATTAGATTTATAATTTTAATTTTTCCCTCTAGTCTTAGACAAAGTGAATTGTTGACAAGTCTCTGAGACCAGAAGGAAATTAGATGGTACTTGTGTGTAGGTAACACCAAAGGCATTTATTTAGAAAGAGATCCATTAGCAAATAAAAGGAAATAGGAAGAGGACATTATTGTAAGCAAAAACTGGCAAAAAGGAAGGGTTTGGGTCCAGCAAAGGTCAAATAATCCTAACCAGTGACACATCTTTTTAAAAGAGCACATTTAACACATTTTCTGGTCTGCTGGGGTCAACAAAAACAGATGGGAAAATATGATTGAAACAGAAGGGATTTAGGTGTTTTTCAACCCTTTAACAAGCAAAAGAAGGCATTTTTTTTCTGTCCTATTAGTAGTATTAAGGTAAATTTAATGTGTTGGCTTCCTGGGATTTGTGCCATTAATGTATAAATTTTGCTGATAAAGAAGAAAATAAATGACATTTTATTCTATTTCGCAGGGAGATAGAAAAAGCGTAGGGATCTATTTTGAGGGTGGGGGGCCTCTTTAATTAGAACTATTACAGAAACAAGTTAAAGAACCAAATATCAAACCTGAAAACTACCTCCTGGAGATAGCATGTGGATGATGGTCCTCAGATAAGGTTTCTCAGCCTTCACAGGCTGAGGGGATAAAATCCAATATCTCTGACCCAGCCCTTGCCCTGCCGGACCTGAGAGCAGGCAGATCAAGCTTAGCTGCATGTGAGATGCCAGGCACCCTTAGATGGTGTGAGTCCTGTCACACAGGGCTCCAGTACAGGCTTGTGAACGGGAGAAGGTGGCCGCACGTCGCTCTCTCACCCGTCAGCTCTGCCAAGCCGGTGTCTCCTGGCCGAGGCCTGGCCGCTTGGAGGACTCCTCATGACTAACCTAGAGCTAAAGCTGGCGGAAACACATACTTAGATTATTTCTATCCTGAAGCCCTTACCAGAAGCTTTGATTTTAACATTCCAGCATAAGGACAAGACTAGTGTCACCACCTTAACCTCTAAGAAGTAAGAGATTGTGAAGGAACGGGATAAAATTAGCCCTGAAGCTTACGTCAGAAGTGGACTAAGCGATCTAACCTACACTTTTCCAGGCTGAGAAGGCAGGGCCAGTCCCCCTGATATGGTGCCTGTGTGTGTGAGGGGGCGGGAGAGAGAGAGAGAAAGCTGGGTGCAGTGCCTCAGGCCCATGATCATTTTAGGGAGACCCAAACATTATTTCATATTTTTAATCAAGAGAAAAAACTGAATATAATAATAATGAATATACAATAACAGAACCATGTTTGATTCTGTTTGCCTCTAAGCCAATGTAGACTAACAGTGATTCACAGAGGCAGACAGAGAGAGAAAGAGACAGGAAGATACACACAGAGTCAAAGACAGAGAGAGGGAGACAAAGAAGGAATCATGCCTGAGGGCATGTACACACACACACACACACAGAAACACACACACGCATGTGCACACATAGAACCAGCCTGGCAGATAGAGAGAGACACTGGGAGAGGGAGACACGAAGACGTTACGGAGCACTGTTGGCAGGGGAAGCCATCAGCCCAGTCTGATTTTTTCCAGCCTCCCAGGATCAAAGGTGTCAGAAGAGTTACAGGCCCCTCCAACCACTCCTTTTCCCCCAAACACAGAGAATCAGGTGCGAGGGCCAGGCCTGCCTTTTTCCCGTGCTCCTGGTGCAGGGAGTCCCCAGAGGAAGGGTGGCATCTGTGTCTGGCCTTGACCTTGGGCTATGCTCCTCTTGGCAGGTAGAATGAAATGCAGTGGCCTTTCCCTTCCTCCAAAAAAATGTCTCAGTCATTGCTGCAAAGCCACCAGCCTCCTGGCTGTGCTTGAGCCCAAGCAGCTGGGGCCGCAACATGAAACGTGGGTGAGGGCAGGTGTGCCCCGCTGAGCACTAGGGCCACGTCTGGGTTGTGAATGTGCCTGGAAAGTAGGACAATCAGAACATGAAGACCTTGTCCCTTGATTCAGAGTCACACAGTTCCATTTCCCTTCTGTTGTCTCTGGAAAATAGGGTTGGAGATTGTTTATAAGAAGTCCCAGGAAGATAAACACCATTTAAAATGCCCTACAAGAAACCCCAGTGCCATGAACTAATTGACACTATAAAGTATAATACTTCAATCTTCTCTGAATTCTGATCTTCTGATCTTGCCAGAGATGGTTGTAGGAAGAAATAAGAAGAGAGATAGATAGATAGAGAGAGAAAGTTGTTATTCCAGAAAAGCTCGCCCTTCCCACCTTTCAGGGCCAGCATGGAAGTAATAAGCGGTGGGTCTTTTGGAAAACACACCAGCCTTGAGGAGAAACTGCTCCCGGGTCCTTGGCTGTGGAAAGTGGTTTTAGGTGGAGTAATTTCTTTTTTTTTTTCCTTCCCCCTCCCTCCCAGGTGGAGTAATTTCTTACTTTGCACAAAACATCACAGCGGGGGTCTGTTTGTAAATTCAGTCCTAGCCTCTGCCCAACATCATTATGGAGATAATTTGCTCTGCCAAGAGAGTAAGGGCAGTTGAAGTGATAATTTATCAGTTTGTTTTCTGTCAGCTGTAGGTTATTTTTCTGCCATTTGTTGACACCAGCCACAGAGTGCAGATGCTGTGTAAAGCCCATCAGAAATGGGGTTCTAGGGCCACATTACACAGAGCCCCCCCCCCCCCCCGAGCTCACAGCGATTATTTTGGATTTATTTTCCTAGGTGTAAGACGCTCATCTATTTAGAAGATTAATGGTTTATTTAGGATTATCTGGCGGCAGCAGGTTAATTGAAGAGTGAGTCCATCATCTCTAGCCTGGATCACAGGCCTGCTGTCTGACTCTCACTGAGATGGATGCAGCGATGCCCAAGGAACTTAAGCCTTGTTAACAGTAGGCCCATTCGTGGATTTGTTCCCTTCCCCACTAAGCAGATATTAAGAGTACTAGTTTCTTCTCTCTTGATTATAGACACTTTTATAATGTAATAAGTGATTGTTTTGCAAACAGTAGTGTAGCTAACGCTCTTCTAAGTGTGACACATTTATTTATTTATTTATTTATTTATTTATTTATTTATTTATTATTAATTAAGGTATTACATATGTGTCCTTATCCCCCATTGCCTCCCCACCCCCCACTCATGACCTCACCCCCCTGGTGTCTATATCCTTTGGTTAGGCTTATATGCATGCATACAAGTCCTTTGGTTGATCTCTCCCCATTACCCCCACCCTCCCCTGCCTTCCCTCTGAGGTTTGACGGTCTGATCAATGCTTCTCTGTCTCTGGATCTGTTTTTCTTCATCAGTTTATGTTGTTCATTATATTCCATAAATGAGTGAGATCATGTGATATTTATCTTTCTGTGACTGGCTTATTTCACTTAGCATAATGCTCTCCAGTTCAATGCATGAAGTTGCAAATGGTAAGAATTCCTTCTTTTTTACTGCAGCATAGTATTTCATTGTGTAGATGTACCACAGTTTTTAATCCACTCATCTGCTGATGGGCACTTAGGCTGTTTCCAAATCTTAGCTATGGTAAATTGTGCCACTATGAACATAGGGGTGCATATATCCTTTTTGATTGGTGTTTCTAGTTTCTTGGGATATATTCCTAGAAGTGGGATCACTGGGTCACATAGGAGTTCCATTTTAGTTTTTTGAGGAAACTCCATACTGTCTTCCACAGTAGCTGCCCCAGTCTGCATTTCCACAAGCAGTACACAACGGTTCCTTTTTCTCTGCATCCTTGCCAACACTTGTTTGTTGATTTGTTGATGATAGCCATTCTGACAGGTGTAAGATGGTACCGCATTGTTGTTTTGATTTGCATCTCTCGGATGATTAGTGACTTTGAGCATGTTTTCATATATCTCTTGGCCTTCCTTATGTCTCCTTTTGAAAAGTATCTATTTAGGTCCGTTGCCCATTTTTTGATTGGGTTGTTTATCTTCCTTTTGTTAAGTTGTATGAGTTCCCTGTAAATGTTGGAGATTAAACCCTTATCAGTGATAACATTGGCAAATATGTTCTCCCATGCAGTGGGCGTTCTTGTTGTTTTGTTGGTGGTTTCTAAGTGTGACACTTTTAATTATTACAGCAAGCTTTGAGGTGCTCTTAACCCAATTTTACAGATGAAGAAACTGAGGCACAGAGCTGTTAAGTAACTGATCCAAGACCACACTGTGTGTGGGCAGCAGAGCTGGGTTAGTCACCAACCTGCCTTGGGAGCCTGTGCTGCCCTCCTCAGCGGCAGCATGGGGGTCACACCTCCAGCTCTCTGTTGGTGGGATATTGATTCATTATTCGACTAATGGGGCAGCCTCTTCTGCTTACCAGGATTTTTATCTGCTGCCATTTTAGTCTCTGGGCCCAAGCTATGATCATTGTCTCTAGAAGCTTTGGAGAAAAGGAAGGTATAAAATCCCTATGGAAGCTCAGAACTGAAATGTTGACTATTTTATCCTCTCCAACCTTCTATCCAATGATATATGGTCCAATTTCCTCTTTCAGAGTAACCAGAACAATGTTTCCCCCCCCCCACCTTTTTATAGATGTTTTAATATGTACATTATAAACAGCAAACCAGATCCCAGTCCCCCAAACATGCCAATCCATCCGTCACTCTGCTGGCCCCAGGGAAGTATTTGGAACTGCAAGTCCTAGCCAGTCCTTTCCACCCAGGAACAGAGGTAGAACAGAGGGGATGGCACACACAACTATCATGTCAATCCTTACTGCAAAGATATTCAGATGAGTGGTGCACTCCGCAATTTCTACAGAAGCTCAGATGAGGGAGAAATCAGACCTGCTGGGTGGGCGAGGAGAGCTCCAAGGAGGGGCAGAATGTGGGCTTGGTGGTTGGGAGGAAGTGGGATTTGAAGTAGACCCAAAAGTAGGCTGGGCTTAGAGGACTGTAGAAAAGGAAATTCCGTGTACAGAGGTGTGTGACCAAGCCTCTGGGAATTTAAGAGACAGACAGTGGCCAGAGCTGTGAAGAGAGCACTGTTTTGGGAGTCCCAGGGGATGAGGTTGGAAATATACCAACGGACCCCAGCTCCCCCACAGGGAGCAGGAAAATAAACATGTTATACTTTGCTCATGGGCGTAGGAAGGTGTGGGAGTCAAGAATCTGATTTCTTGTGTGGCATGTGGAACCAGTTTTCACTCTCCAAGGGAGGGCTTGTGCTATGGATGTTCTCATGTTGAAGTGCCATGAACTCCAATAAAAGCAGGTTTGTCTTTTCCTCCCACTGTGTTTTTGAAGCCTCTGTTTACAGGACCTTACGTTACTTGCACTGTGGTGTGATACCTTTGATCTCAACCTCTGTTTGCTACTAACACTTCTTCATTTGGGAGAAACTCCACTGATCTCTTGTCTGTGAGGCAAGGTACATTTCTCAAGAATTTTGGGGCACGTTTTCTCTGAGAGGCAGTGCGAGCACAGGGGGAAAGTGGCTAGGAGTCCGGCTTTGACACTGACTGCTGTGGAACCTCTGGTAGGCACTTCACATTTATGTGCTTCAGATTTCCATCTGTTTTTAGTGGTTAAGTATGTTAATTCAGGTCTGATGCTTTAAGTTGTACCTCGAACATAATAAAGAATGGTGAACTCAGATCCTGCATTCTAAATTGCTATATGCCCAAAGGAATGAATATCCTATTGTTTATTTAGTCATCTCACTTTCTAGTAAACGTTTATGTATCCATTTTTCTTTTGCCACAACTAAGCATGCTGCCTCTTTGGGCATGTGGGTGTGTTTCTGTAGCTGCTCTTTGAAACAAATATTATCCTGAGCAAAGGACACCGAGGTCCAGAGAGTTACACCGGCAGTGGGGAGCAGACCCAGGGCCAGAACCCAGGTCTTTTTGTCCCAAATTCAGGTTGGATAGGCTTTCTTCCCTCCCACTCACATCTGCTTCGCATTCTCCCCAAACTGGAACATTTGCATTTGGTGACCTATTTCCTAATACAATTATGTGTCACTTACTTACCTTCTGAAAATGACATTGTTAGGCAATTTTGTCACCGTGCGAACATTACAGAGTGCATTGACACACATCTAGAGGATATAAGCCTCCTACATACCTAGGCTATGTAGTAAGGTATAGCTTATTGCTCCTAGACCAGCCGTGGGCAAACTACGGCCCGCGGGCCAGATATGGCCTGTTCGGCTGTTCTATCCGGCCCGTGGAGCCGAAAGAGCGAAAGAGCGGAGGGTTCTCTTGCTCTCCCCTCCACTCCTTCACCAGCAGCAGTGTTAACATGGCAACGTCAGGAAACATGGCCGCAGCTCCTTCTTCTGAGTGGGCGGATTTATATCCGCCCATTCAGTAGAAGGAACAACCTCTCAATCTTCCAGAGGCTCCTTGTAATGCCCGCGGTCACGTCCCCCGACATCACCCTGGGAATGCGTAGACACGTTATCGTGATGATGTAGGGAGACACGCCCCTGGAGAGCACAGTATCAGAGCATTAGCTAAAAAGGAGACCAACAACACTGTTCCCACTGAAGTTGATATTTTAAAGACCAAAAACCTTTCAACCCAGTCTACATTGCCATCTACATCTACGTCCCGGGCATAATTTGGAAGTTGCACTAAAGAAAATGTTTAACTTACTGTTTACACATTTTGTTCTTTTCTATTTGTTTTAGTTTTAAATTATTTTATTATATTTAAGTTTAATTTGAAAGGCTTTTGTACCTTTCCTTTGTTAGGCAATTTTATTTTGCCTTTGCCATTTTCAATATAAGGTATATTATTGTGCTATGATTCCTCCATTTTTTGAAGTTTCAAATTATAATAGTGTTTACATTCTTCTTGTTAAAATGTTTGAAATGAATAAAACTATTGAAATAAAAAAAAAGA